>NC_134399.1:161683557-162339929 GCF_050003625.1 Haematobia irritans
GATTTAAATGTATGTATTTGGACAAACTTTTATTTGTAGCACCCAACACATTTGACGGATTTGATATGGTATCGAAAATGTGGATCTACAAAGTGGTGCAGGATATAATATAGTCGGCCCCGCCCGATATTAGACTTTCCTTACTTGTTTTTTGTGTTTGAGTGTATGACTAATGATAGCTCGAAGCCTAGGTTAATCCCCTTTTTTGGTAATTTGTGAAAAAGGTAACTGTTAGGTCCTTACCAAAACATAGCTCTTATATTTTGCTTAATGTTACATTGCCGCAGTTCCATTAATTTTCCATATACTGTATGACTAGGACAATTAGCGATAAGTCATTCACAAACACATCTGTCTACTTATTCATATTTGTTTTTTGAATTCTTCAAAACGAATACACGCACTCACACACTCACACACACACTAGGATTTACGCATTCGCAGATATTTTGCGTAATTAATGTACGTGCTTTCATGAGGTTCGAATCACCTCCGAACGTGTGTGTTTGTTTGTTTGTGTGTCTGTGTTCATCCCATCAACGACTTGGTGGTTTCTGTTGCTTTAGTCGTTATCATCATTAACCATTTCCGGACTGTTTTGCTCTACTGTGAATTAAAAACAAACTCCTTTATGTTGAAAAGTCATTGTTTGCTTTACATCAGCATAATTTATTATGTTTGCCAAAGGCTATGTGTGTGTGTGCGTGTATGTGTATGTGTGTGCAGGGGGCACCCAGGAATTGGCGCATAATTGCGATGCTGAGCTGTTATCAAACGAAACGAATAATTTTGAGTCCCATATGACAAGAGATCCTTAATTAGGTGTTGCTCCAAAGCTAGGTGTGAATATTTTTGTGATGGGTGATTGGGATGGGAGAAGTAAGGGTGAGTAAGTGTTAATCAGTTATTAACATATATAAGTCGCATCGAAGCAATTTGATGAGCTGGGTGCCAAATTTTCGAATTTAATAGATTATTAAAGGGGCGGATTAATGCAAATTATCCTTCTATGTGGTAATGCACTGAAAAGTACAAATTAGGTTCTTAGGTTCGAGGGGAAGGAGTTAAATAGATTTCTAGTTCAATTTCTAATTTGTTTCAAAGAATAATTGACTACTCATGTAACTCGAATTACATCAGCATTCTGATCACGCATAAATTTTAAGTAAAGGTGTGCACATGAGTAATATTTTACTCACGTACGACGGAAAATCTTACTCACTCACGATATTGTTCGGTAGCACATTCACGCACGAAAATCTTTGAAAGAATCACACTCACGATTAGAAATGTCGTGACTCACGAAAAATATCGTGACTCACGGAAAATGTTGTGACTCACGAATAATTTTATGAGTAATTTTCCTGAGGAACATAACTGAAAACAGGACAATGATTAAAATCGAGAACGTTATTAAACTCTTAACATCCTAGTTGTCACTAAAACTGTAAATAAATTCAATTCGTAAGCATTTTGTGTTCGTGAGTGGTTTTTTATTATGAGCATCCTTTTCCGAAATTCGTTACTCATGCATATATTATTTTCGTGACTCACTCTCAAGCACGTCATTTGATTGGTTAATCACGATCATGCATACTCACGCCGTTGCCACTTGTGAGTCACGAAAATTTCAAGTCATGGACACACCTATACTTTTAAGACGACATACATACACGCAAAAAAATAATTCTTTCCTTCCTAAATGAAATTTTAGACAAACAAAGTTCGTTTCTAATTTGCTTTTCGCTGTAAGGAAGTTTATTTGGATGAAAAGTATATACTGTTTGTGATAAACGTTTACTCATTTTCAGTATGTAAAAACAATTTCATAAAGACTAACTCAAAAAACAATCTTTTCTGGCTAATTGGATTTTCCCTCAGATCTATCTCACTTCCACGAGCTTTTTTAGTTCTTAGCGTCTTTTTGTGTAATACAAACAATGTAGAAGAAATTATACGATTTTATAAATTTTCAAAATTTTGCCTTTCGCCTGGACGGAGAATCGAACCGCGGACCATGCAATTTGTAAGCCAGCACACTATCCACTGAGCTACGTAGCTGTTATTGGCATCAATAGCTAACTATACAATAGCTAACTATACATAATATATTAATATAGCATAGCTTGTGGCGCCCATGAGCTGATTAAACAAACTTTATTTAAAAGAAACCAACATTTCGTTGGGCACCGTGGAGCAGTGGTTGCTACGTTCTCCTTGCATGCCAAGGGTCGTGGGTTCGAGCCCTGCTTCGACCGAACTCCAAAAAATTTTTTTACATATATTCCAGATATGTTCGAAAAATTCTGAAAAGATTACATACTACTATATTAAATTTTTACTATGAACTGTAAAATGTGTCTTATTAAAGACCTAAAGTCAGAAAAGAACAGTGTTTGATATAAACGAAATGGACTGTGTTGTTGGTTCAAAAATATTTTTATACCCTCCACCAAAGGATGGGGGCTATATTAACTTTGTCATTCCGTTTGTAACACATCGAAATATTGCTCTAAGACCCCATAAAGTATATATATTCTGGGTCGTGGTGAAATTCTGAGTCGACCTTAGCATTTCCGTCCGTCCGTCTGTTGAAATCAATCATCGGTAACTTCCGAACGAAACAAGCTATCGACTTGAAAATTGGCACAAGTAGTTGTTCTTGATGTATGTCGGATGGTATTGCAAATGGGCCACATCGGTCGACTTTTACGTATAGCCCTCATATAAACGGACCCCCAAATATGGCTTGCGGGGAATCTAAGAGAAGCCAATTTCATCCGATCCGGCTGAAATTTGGTACATGGTGTCAGCATATGATCTCTAACAACCATGCAAAAATTAGTCCATATCGGTCCATAATTATATATAGCCTCCATATAAACCGATCCCCCGATTTGGTTTGAGGAGCCTCTAAGAGAAACATATTTCATCCGATCCTGCTGAAATTTGGTACATAGTGTAAGTATACGGTCTCTAACAACTATGCAAAAATTGGTCCACATCGGTCAATAATTATATATAGGCTCCATATAAACTGATCCCCCGATTTGGCTTGCGGAGCCTCTAAGAGAAGAAAATTTCATGAGATCTTGCTGTATATGGTCTTTAACAACCAATCCAAAATTGGTACATATCGGTCCATAATCATATATAGCCCCCATATAAACCGATCCCCTGATTTGGTTTTGGAGCCTCTTGGAGAAGCAAATTTCATCCGATTCCGTTGACATTTGGTACATTGTGCTAGTATATGGTCGCTACAACCATACCAAACTAGGGCCATATCGGTCTATTGGTCTATATCGGTTTGGTACATGGTGTAAGTATACGGTCTCTAACAACTATGCAAAAATTGGTCCACATCGGTCAATAATTACATATAGGCTCCATATAAACCGATCCCCCGATTTGGCTTGCGGAGCCTCTAAGAGAAGAAAATTTCATGCGATCCGGCTGAAATTTGGTACATGGTGTTAGTATATAGTCGGGAGCCATCGTGGTGCAATGGTTAGCATGCCCGCCTTGTATACACAAGGTCGTGGGATCGATTCCTGCTACGACCGAACACCAAAAAAGTTTTTCAGCGGTGGATTATCCCACCTCAGTAATGCTGGTGACATTTCTGAGTATTTCAAAGCTTCTCTAAGTGGTTTCACTGCAATGTGGAACGCCGTTCGGACTCGGCTATAAAAAGGAGGTCCCTTATCATTGAGCTTAACATGGAATCGGGCAGCACTCAGTGATAAGAGAGAAGTTCACCAATGTGGTATCACAATGGACTGAATAGTCTAAGTGAGCCTGATACATCGGGCTGCCACATAACCTAACCTAACCTAATATATAGTCCCTAACGGCCATGCAAAAATTGGTCCAGATCGGTCCAAAATTATATATAGCTCCCATATAAACCGATCACAAGATTTGAACTCCGGAGCCTCTTGGAAGACGAACATTCATCTGATTCAGTTGAAATTTGGTACGTGGTGTCAATATATGGTCTCAAACACCAATGCAAAAATTGGTCGAAATCGGTCCATAATTATATATAGCCGCCATATAAACCGATCCCCAGATTTGACCTACGGAGGCCCTTGGAGGACAAATTTCATCCAAATCAGTTGAAATTTTGTGTTGTGTGTAACGATATGAACACTAACAACCATACAAAAATTAGTCCATATTGGCCCAGAATTATATATATAGCCCCCATATAAACTGATCCCCCAAATTAGCCTTTTGGAGAAGCAAAATTCATACGATCCGATTGAAATTTGGTACGTGGTGTTAGTATATGGTCTTTAACAACCAATCCAAAATTGGTACATATCGGTCCATAATCATACATAGCCCCCATATAAACCTATCCCCTGATTTGGTTTTGGAGCCTCTTGGAGTAGCAAATTTCATCCGATTCAGTTGACATTTGGTACATTGTGCTAGTATATGGTCGCTACAACCATGCCAAACTAGGGCCATATCGGTCTATTGGTCTATATCTGTTTGGTACATGGTGTAAGTATACGGTCTCTAACAACTATGCAAAAATTGGTCCACATCGGTCAATAATTATATATAGGCTCCATATAAACTGATCCCCCGATTTGGCTTGCGGAGCCTCTAAGAGAAGAAAATTTCATGAGATCTTGCTGTATATGGTCTTTAACGACCAATCCAAAATTGGTACATATCGGTCCATAATCATATATAGCCCCCATATAAACCGATCCCCTGATTTGGTTTTGGAGCCTCTTGGAGAAGCAAATTTCATCCGATTCCGTTGACATTTGGTACATTGTGCTAGTATATGGTCGCTACAACCATACCAAACTAGGGCCATATCGGTCTATTGGTCTATATCGGTTTGGTACATGGTGCAAGTATACGGTCTCTAACAACTATGCAAAAATTGGTCCACATCGGTCAATAATTACAAATAGGCTCCATATAAACCGATCCCCCGATTTGGCTTGCGGAGCCTCTAAAAGAAGAAAATTTCATGCGATCCGGCTGAAATTTGGACATGGTGTTAGTATATAGTCGGGAGCCACCGTGGTGCAATGGTTAGCATGCCCGCCTTGCATACACAAGGTCGTGGGATCGATTCCTGCTACGACCGAACACCAAAAAATTTTTCAGCGGTGGATTATCCCACCTCAGTAATGCTGGTGACATTTTTGAGGGTTTCAAAGCTTCTCTAAGTGGTTTCACTGCAATGTGGAACGCCGTTCGGACTCGGCTATAAAAAGGAGGTCCCTTATCATTGAGCTTAACATGGAATCGGGCAGCACTCAGTGATAAGAGAGAAGTTCACCAATGTGGTATCACAATGGACTGAATAGTCTAAGTAAGCCTGATACATCGGGCTGCCACATACCCTAACCTAACCGAGTATATAGTCCCTAAAGGCCATGCAAAAATTGGTCCAGATCGGTCTAAAATTATATATAGCCCCCATATAAACCGATCACAAGATTTGAACTCCGGAGCCTCTTGGAAGACGAACATTCATCTGATTCAGTTGAAATTTGGTACGTGCTGTCAATATATGGTCTCGAACACCCATGCAAAAATTGGTCGAAATCGGTCCATAATTATATATAGCCCCCATATAAACCGATCCCCAGATTTGACCTCCGGAGGCCCTTGGAGAAGCAAATTTCATCCGAATCAGTCGAAATTTTGTGTTTTGTGTAACGATATGAACACTAACAACCATACAAAAATTAGTCCATATTGGCCCAGAATTATATATATAGCCCCCATATAAACTGGTCCCCCAAATTAGCCTTTTGGAGAAGCAAAATTCATGCGATCCGATTGAAATTTGGTACGTGGTGTTAGTATCGGTCCATAATCATATATAGCCCCCATATAAACCGATCCGCTGATTTGGTTTTGGAGCCTCTTGGAGTAGCAAATTTCATCCGATTCAGTTGACATTTGGTACATTGTGCTAGTATATGGTCCTACAACCATGCCAAACTAGGGCCATATCGGTCTATTGGTCTATATCGATTTGGTACATGGTGTAAGTATACGGTCTCTAACAACTATGCAAAAATTGGTCCACATCGGGTAATAATTATATATTGGGTCCATATAAACCGTCTTTAATCATATATAGCCCCATATAAATCGATCCTCTGATTTGACCTCCGGAACCTCTTAGAGGAGCAAAATTCATCCGATTCGGTTGAAATTTGGTACATAGCGCTAGTATATGGCCGCTAACTGCCATGCAAAAATTGGTCCATATCGGTATATAGTTATATATAGCCGATCGCCAATCACACAAAATTTCTCCATATCGCCAAAAATAATCTACCAAAATTTTATTTCTATAGAAAATTTTGTCAAATTGTTATTTCTATAGAAAATTTTGTCAAAATGTTATTTCTATAGAAAATTTTATCAACATTTAATTTCTATAGAAAATTTTGTCAAGATTTTATTTCTATAGAAAATTTTGTCAAAATTTTATTTCTATAGAAAATATTGTCAACATTTTATTTATATAGAAAGATTTATCAAAATTTTATTTCTATAGAAAAGTTTATAAAAATTTTATTTCTATAGAATATTGTGTCAAAATTTAATTTCATACAAAATTTTCTCAAAATTTTATTTGTATAGAAATTTTGTCAATCTGAATTATATACGTATTTTATCGGCCTTTTTTTACTTAATATATACCCCGTATGAACTAACTTACAATTTAGAAGACGGTGTTAAGAAGTTTTAAGATACCTTGTGGATGACAGTCTTTTGTAGAAGTTTCTACGCAATCCATGGTAGATGTCCATAAGATTCGGCCTGGCCGAACTTACGGCCGTATATACTTGTTTTCATTGTGTTTCGACCTTAACAAAAGAAAAATGTTTTCGGTACACGATTTCCAAAAGTTTTTTTTCTTTGCGTGTAGAGTGACAAAATCGCTACTCTCAACTAGCATATTCCAACCAAAGTCATGTAATACACCTTAAATATTCTCTTCGCGTATCCTGCAAACTCTATAGACCTCACAAAAGGTAGCCAGTTCGTACCATGTGAAGTATACTTCAGTAAATCAATATAACTGCATTTTTGTTTTTTTACTAAATTTCAGAACAAGTTTCTTGAGTACAACATAGCTTCAATATTTAAAACAGTTTCCTACCACTTAATCAATGTTGGACAAAACACAAATAAATAATAGCTATTATTTTGCTTTGTCAACAATTATTCCAGAAAATAAAATTAAAATAACATAACATATTGAAATGTTTTTGAAAAAATTAAAAAAGCCATTTGTTTTTAATTTTGCAAAGTGATGTTCCATTTGCATTTTGTTTTTTATTTCATGATTTATTGACACAACAACAAGTTGACACCTAGAATATAGTCTTGTAAATTTTTAATCCGTAACCATTATGCATTCCACAACTGATACGGATGTTCTTGTTTTTTTTTTCTTTCTAGCTTGCCTGCTGTTACAACAATGACAATAATCAAATTGTACAAGCAAAATAATCTGTTGTCAAGTTTCACAATGAAATGCCCTGACAATATCACACAGAGTTGACTGACAGTTATAAAGTCGTTGCAATACCTATTCTGATATGCGGTATGTACTTGAATACTCAGCAGGTTGGAAGCTTCTGTAAGAAACTCAAAGGTAAGATATTGTCATAAAAAGAAAATTTCATTTTTCAGTATAGCCAAAATACCTTGTTATACCCTCCACCATAGGATGGGGTTATAATAACTTTGTCATTCCGTTTGTCATATTGTTCTAAGACCCCATAAAGTCGATAAAATCAATCTAGAGTCGATCTAAGCATGTCCGTCCGTCCGTCTTCCCGTCTGTTGAAATCACGCTAACTTCCGAACGTAACAAGCTATCGACTTGAAACTTGGCATAAGTACACTGAAAAAAATATTTACGTGATATTAAAGATTACGCAACCTAAATTGTAGGATGCGCAATTTACACACTATTAAAGACAAGTTTCTTTAAAATAATGATATTTTAATTAAATGAAAATTTATAATCTTTGCTTCAAAATTTTTTTCATCAAATTTAGGACAGACATTTTGAAAATTTGCGTCCCTTCCTTAAAGTCGCATGTCTTTAAACTAAGGCAAATTTTCCTTAAAATAAAGAAATACATTTTTGATTTAAAGAAATCGTCCTTAAATTAACTGAAACATTGAATCTTTAGATTTAAGATAAAAACGCTTCAAATATAGGTTGAGACTTATTTTGAGGATTTAGCATCGTTGGTTTAAAGTTTTTTGGAGTTAAGAAAATATCTTTTACTTCGAAGAATCCGTCATAATTGGTATTTTTAAACTGGTATTTGTTTGTACGTGAATAGCTTTATTAATGTACCGGAAAAATAGAATGAAAATTCGATAAATGTGACTTGTATCCTAATTTTAATTTTATAGATCCTAGATTTAAGACCAGATAGGTCGCAAAAAATTTCCTTATTTTAAAGAACCCGCATCTTTGGCTCCGAATCAATAACAAAATCCTTAAAGGAAGGTCAAAATCTTTGGATCTTTCGATTGATGTAGGTCAGAAGGTATTGCAAATATGCCATATTGGACCCCCATATAAACCGAACCCCAGATTTGGCTTGTGGAGCCTCTTACAGAAGCAAATTTCATCCGATCCGATCTTCATGCATAATGTTCATCAACGACAATCGTGAGAGGTGCAATTGTTGGGCACAACGACGAGTTGAGGTGGACGGCTCTTCAGCCACACTATTGCGAACAGCAGCAATATTTTCTGCAGTACGAGCATGCACTGGTGTTCTCACATCTTCTACAGACCCGATTTGCTCGAATTTTTCCACGATTTTTGCGATTGTACGCACATTTGGATGATCAAATTGACAAACAAAAATCACAAAGTGCACGATATGCATTTTGATTTGAACGCCCATTTTCATAATAAGTCTGAATAACTTTAACACGTTGTTGGATTGTGTATCTCTCCATGGTTCAAATTGAGTCATGGTTCAAGTCTGAAATAGAGAAATGTCAAATAAAATTCGGAAAAAATTGGTGTTTAGGTGTGGTTCACATTCAACATCGGCCCTTACAATTTAACCACCCTTTATATAGCCCCCATATAAACCAACCCCCAGATTTGGTTTGCGTAGCCTCTTAGAGAAGCAAATTTCTTCTGATCCGGTTGAAATTTGGTACATGGTGCTAGTATGGGGGTCTCTAACAAACATATCGGACCATAATTACATATAGCCCCTATATAAACCGATCCCCAGATTTGAACTCCGGAATCTCTTGGAAGAGCAAAATTCATCCGATCCGGTTGTAATTTGGTATGTGGTTATAGTATATGGCTGCTAACAACCATGCCAAATTGTGTCCATATCGGTCTATAGTTATACATAGCCGATCCCGAATCACACAAAAATTGGTCCATATCGCTAAAAATAATCTACTAACATTTTATTTCTATACAAAGTTTTCTCAACATTTTATTTCTATAGAATGTTTTTTTCAAATTTTTATTTCTATAGAAAATTTTGCTAACATTTTAGTTTCAAATCGTTTTTTTTTTTGTAAATAATTCTCAAACTTTTGAGCGGATGAAGATAGCAATAAAAATTTTTCACTATGGAAAGCTGATGTGTTTTCCCCAAGTTTTGGCCACATAAAATACTAATAAAATCCGTTGTTCCTACGTTATAGCCCCAGAGTTTTACTTAGATTTGCTTGACTAATTAACCCTTTCACTACCGATGTCCACCTAGGAGGACATTCGTAAACGACACCAAACTCTATTTCCCCATTTAGTTTCGATTTATTTCTCGACGTTATTTTAAAGTAGAGGCTTTAATCTAAATAAGCTATACATATTTTCCATATTGGTGAGCACTTAAATGCATTTTTATAAACTTCTTTAACCATAAACGAAAAATACGAAATTTTGAGTCCATTTATCTACTGTATGTCTCTAGTAAATGGACATTCGTACAACAACTATAGCTGATATTTTTCGGGTTCTTTTTTGTATTTCTTCACTTCGATAGATATAACAGGTTAAATAGAGCTTATTTTCATAGAGCTATTTGGTCACAATTCAAGAATCAAGTTTTCAGAACAAACTCATATAGCTCTTGAAGTAATTGGGGTAGGTCCTCAGAATTACAATTTTTATTCTACATGCTCTTAATACAAGTAAAAACAGAAGAAAAATTAAAGTTTGTAACATTAGGTTTACTTCGGTAGTGAAAGGGTTAATAGTACAATCAAGTTTGCAAAAGTTGTATTTTCGGGGATTTTCGTCGAAATTTTGATTTTTTTTTGGGAGTGGTCACGAATTGAGGCCATTTCACTCTAGAACGCATATTTAAGGAGTTATGGTTAAAATAAGTTTTTATACCCTCCACCATAGGATGGGGGTATATTAACTTTGTCATTCCGTTTGTAACACATCGATATATTGCTCTAAGACCCCATAAAGTATATATTCTGGGTCGTGGGGAAATTCTGAGTCGATCTAAGCATGTCCGTCCGTCCGTCTGTTGAAATCACGCTAACTTACTAACGAAACAAGCTATTGACTTGAAACTTGGCACAAGTAGTTATTATTGATGTAGGTAGGATGGTATTGCAAATGGGCTATATCGGTCCACTTTTACGTAAAGCCCCCATCTAAACGGACCCCCAAATTCGGCTTGTAGGCCCTCTAAGAGAAGCAAATTTAATCCGATCCGGCTAAAATTTGGTACATGGTGTTTGTATAGGGTCTCTAACAACCATGCAAAAATTGGTACACATCGGTCTAATTATATATAGCCCCCATATAAACCGATCCCCCGATTTGGCTTTCGGAGCCTCTAACAGATGCAAATTTCATCCGATCCGGCTGAAATTTGGTACATGGTGTTAGTATATGGTCTCTAATGACCATGCAAAAATTGGTCCATATCGGTCCATAATTATATATAGACACCATACAAACCGATCACCAAATTTGACCTCCGGAGCCCCTTGGAAGAGCAAAATTCATCCGATCCGGCTGAAATTTGGTACATGATGTTAGTATATGGTCTCTAATGACCATGCAAAAATTGGTCCACATCGGTCCATAATTATATATAGACCCCATACAAACCGATCACCAGATTTGACCTCCGGAGCCTCTTGGAAGACCAAAATTCATCTGATTCACTTGAAATTTGGTACGTGGTGTTAATATATGGCCTCAAACACCCATGCACAAATAGGTCGAAATCGGTCCATAATTATATATAGCCCATATAAACCGATCCCCAGATTTGTCCTCCGGAGCCCCTTGGAAGAGCAAAATTCATCCGATCCGGCTGAAATTTGGTACATGGTGTTAGTATATGGTCTTTAATGGCCATGCAAAAATTGGTCCACATCGGTCCATAATTATATATAGCCGTCATATAAACCGATCCCCAGATTTAACCTCCGGTGCCTTTTGGAGAAGCAAAATTCATCCGATCTGGTTGAAATTTTGTACGTGATGGTAGTATATGATATTTAACAACCTTGCCAATATCAGCCCATATCGATATCAGCCCATAATCATATATGGGCTCCATATAAACCGATCCCGATCAATAGATATTTGGTTATGGAGCCACTCGGAGGAGCAAATTTCATCCGAGTCAGTTGAAATTTGGTACATTGTGCTAATATATGGCCGTTAACAACCATGCCCAATTAAGTTCATAACGGTCTATAGTTATATAGTTATATATAGCCCTCAGATAAATCGATCCCTAATCACAAAAAATTGGTCCATATCAAGTTCATAATTGTATATAGCCCCCCCCCCCATATACGTGACCCCCATATTTTAATTCTGGCTCTCTACGTACCGTGCAAAAGTCCATATCGAGTCGTAATTATTTGTAGACGTACCTATACATAACTTTTTTGTCTAATATATACCACGTATGGACTAACTCACAATTTAAAAAACGATGTTAAGAAGTTTTAAGATACCACAACCCAAGTAATTCGATTGTGGATGACAGTCTTTCGTAGAAGTTTCTACGCAATCCATGGTGGAGGGTACATAAGATTCGGCATGGCCGAACTTACGGCCGTATATACTTGTTTTTTGTAATTTGCATATTTCTCAGTTGTTTATTTGTAGGATGTGGAAACCTTTTACTGTTAGTTAGTAGACACATGGAGCAGTTTGTAAAAGAGATCAGCTTAGCCATCGGTGCTTTACCAATTGAGAATTTTTGAAAACAAATTTTTCTCTTTTAGAAAATTTGCCTATTTTGGGATGAAAAGAACTCATATACTATTTGACCAAAATGGCCGACAAAGGCTTTAAACGTATCCTTTTTTGGTGTTTTATAAGAAACAGGCAAAAAGGTTGAAAAAATGTGCCATTTTTTGAAAAAAAGAAACGGTAAAGATTCGGAAATTTTTTGAAATTCTAATTTGTGGACTTTACAACTTTTAATCTAGAACTGATATCAGGCTAACAAGAAAATACTACAAGAAGTAGTTATGTTCAGATATGCTTTTTAAATAATGAGAAATTTATTTATTTATTTATTTTTTTGCTGGGATATTTCACATATCCGGTTATGGGTCTACTAAAATATGTTTATATCCATTTGCCATATACTTTGTCTATCACATTGAGAAGACGGGAAATTTTCATTTTAGGTATTCATCACCATGCTCAAAAATAATATCTATAGTTTTCTGCCACTTCTGTTTTTTGTTTCACTTTCGATTTGTTTACATAAGAGATTCAATGTAAATCGAGTGTAGAAAATGGGATACTCATATTGTTTGTATCGCTGCACCCAAATAAGTTTTGTTAAAGTTCTATGCCAACGTTTAACATAGTTTGCGTAACTGGAGTTGTTGGTTGTGTTGTGTTGGGTTGGATGGATGCATGCATGGTTTATGGTTGGTTGAAACATACAAGTGAGTGTTGTTCCAATGGATTACAAATCAATGGAGCATACATGCAATATCGAAATGGAAAACTTCTGTATTTGGCTGGATTGGATAAGTTTTAAGTTTGTTTATGCGACAGTCTGTCGTTTACAGAACTACTATGTTACAATCCATAGTTCGTTTTTGTTTTTTGCCAGCTGTAACATCTATCGATATAGAAATTGTGCCTATGTTGCAAGAATGAAATGAGGGTATTTGTTTGATGCGAAGAAGGGCCTTAGGCAATGCCGTATGGGCGAAATCGAAATTTTAGCGCCTAAAAATACTTCCCACCAAGTTAGATTCACCAAATTTAGTGTGTAGTTCTAAACAAGTACATACGGCTATATACAACTATGGAGCTATATGGATAAATCGGTTTATCTGGGGACTATATATAACTATAGACCAATATTGACAAATTTTGTCATGGTTGTTATCGACCATACGAGCACACTGTATCAAATTTCAACCGAATTGGACGAAATTTACTTCTCCAAGAGGTTCCGGTGGCTCGGTTGCCATATTTGGTAGAGTTCTACCAAAAATTTTAGATTTTTTACTGTTTGGTAGATTGGTAAAATTTTTGATATTTTGGTAGATTTTGCAAAATATTTCTCTCCAAATATGATATACTTCAATTTTTATAGAAATACGATTTTGACAAAATTTTCTATAGAAAAAATTTTGAGAAAAATGTCTATAGAAAAAAATTTTGACAAAATCCTCTAAGAAATAAAAATTTGACAAAATTTTCTTAAAAATAAAATTTTGACAAAATTTTCTATAGAAATAAAATTTGCATAAAAATTCTTATAGAAATAAAATTTGGACAAAATTTTCTAGAGAAAAAAATTGGCAAAAGTTTGATCAACAACTTCAAAATAAAATTGTTGTAAATTTGGTAGATTTTTGGTAAAATTTTCGTCAAATCTTGGTAGATAACTTTTAGAACTGTGTCCGGAGGTCAAATCTGGTGATAGGTTTATTAGGGACTATATACAATTATGGACCGATATGGACCAATTTTGTTGTTAGAGTTCATATACTAATGCAAAATTCACAATTTCAACTGTATCGGCTAAATTTTGGATATGCAAGGGTGTTAGAGAACATATAAAGGGTGATTTGTTAAGAGCTTGATAACTTTTTTTTTAAAAAAAACGCATAAAATTTGCAAAATCTCATCGGTTCTTTATTTGAAACGTTAGATTGGTCCATGACATTTACTTTTTGAAGATAATTTCATTTAAATGTTGACCACGGCTGCGTATTAGGTGGTCCATTCGGAAAGTCCAATTTTGGGCAACTTTTTCGAGCATTTCGGCCGGAATAGCCCGAATTTCTTCGGAAATGTTGTCTTCCAAAGCTGGAATAGTTGCTGGCTTATTTCTGTAGACTTTAGACTTGACGTAGCCCCACAAAAAATAGTCTAAAGGCGTCAAATCGCATGATCTTGGTGGCCAACTTACCGGTCCATTTCTTGAGATGAATTGTTCTCCGAAGTTTTCCCTCAAAATGGCCATAGAATCGCGAGCTGTGTGGCATGTAGCGCCATCTTGTTGAAACCACATGTCAACCAAGTTCAGTTCTTCCATTTTTGGCAACAAAAAGTTTGTTAGCATCGAACGATAGCGATCGCCATTCACCGTAACGTTGCGTCCAACAGCATCTTTGAAAAAATACGGTCCAATGATTCCACCAGCGTACAAACCACACCAAACAGTGCATTTTTCGGGATGCATGGGCAGTTCTTGAACGGCTTCTGGTTGCTCTTCACTCCAAATGCGGCAATTTTGCTTATTTACGTAGCCATTCAACCAGAAATGAGCCTCATCGCTGAACAAAATTTGTCGATAAACACATTTCGAACCGAACACTGATTTTGGTAATAAAATTCAATGATTTGCAAGCGTTGCTCGTTAGTAAGTCTATTCATGATGAAATGTCAAAGCATACTGAGCATCTTTCTCTTTGACACCATGTCTGAAATCCCACGTGATCTGTCAAATACTAATGCATGAAAATCCTAACCTCAAAAGAATCACCCTTTACTTTCATAACACACTTACATAACAAACCTGATCGGATGAAACTTGCTCCTCCAAGAGGCTCGAGAGGTCAAATCTGGGGGATCGGTTTATGGTATATTATATATAGCCCCCATATATATTTACGGACCGATATGGATAAATTTTTGTGTGGTTGTTACAGACTATATACTAACACAACGTACCAAATTCCAACTGAATAGGATGAAATTTGCTCCTCCAAGAGGCTGCGGAGGCACGGTTGCCACAGTTGGTAGAATTCTACCAAAAATGATAGCTTTTTTACTGTTTAGAAGATTGGCAGAATTCTTGATCTTTTGGTAGATTTTGCAAAATATTCCTCTCCAACTAAGATATACTTCAATTTTTATAGAATAGAATTTTTATAGAAATAGAAAATACAAAATTTCAACTGTATCGGATTGGATCTGAATGAAAATCTGTGCATCGGTTTATATGGGGTCTATGTATAATTATACACCGATATGAACCAATTGTTACATCGGTATTGCAGAACATATACTTCCGTTCAAAATTGCAATCTGATCGGATGAAATTTGCTCCTATAATAGACTCCGGAGGATCGGTTTATGGTATATGGGGGTTATATACACGCACAGAAAAAATATGTTTGGACATGGTTGCCGCATCCATTTAATGCTTATTTAGAGTATGTAATTGTCGCGAAAACCATGTATTTTGTCTTTGTAAAAATAATTTTCGAGCGGAGAAAAATATATATTGGTAATAAGCATTTAAATGGTTCTCAAATGCCGCAAACATGTTCTATTATTTAAATGATAGAATTTGAGACCATTATATGGTCAGGAAAATCATGTATCTGACCATTCAATTTTTTGACTTTTTTGCAGAGAAAAAAATATTTTTATAGTTTACGTATAGACATGTCTACAACCATTACATGGCCATAAAGACCATGTACATTGTTTTCGTGACCATTTAATTTTTTAATTTTTTTGCAGCAACAAGAATTTTATAAAAACATTTCTAAGGCAAAATAAGATAAAAAGTACGTGCACCACGCTTACTAACAAAAATATGAGCTCTACCAAGCAATTTATTTATTATACCCTGCGACACACTGTGGAACAAGGTATTATAAGTTAGTGCATATGTTTGCAACATCCAGAAGGAGACGTGATAGACATATGATGCCCTTGGCATTATTGCTCAGGGCTAGCCGTCCGTCTGTGAACACAATTTTGCAATCAAAGTCTAAGTCGCAATTTTGGTCCAATCGACTTCAAATTTGGCAAAGTATGTATTTTTGGTCAGAATAGAAACTTATTGATTTTGGAAGAAATCGGTGCAGTTTTAGATATAGCTCACATATATGTCATTCGCCCGATATATGCTAATATGGTCCCAGAAGCCAGAATTTCAGCCTGATTTGCTTCAAAGTTTTCACCAAGCATGCAATTGATAGTGTCGTAATGTGGTTGAAATCGGTTCAGATGTAGATATAGCTCCCATATATATATATCCTTCACCCGATTTATACAAATATAACCACAGAGGCCAAAGTTTTACTCTGATTTACGCGAAGCTTTGGTTGAAATCGGTTCAGATTTAGATTTAGCTCCCATATATATGTATTTCTCGTTTCGGCAAAAATGACCAAAATACCAAAAATTTTATTGTAAATTCGCCACATATAATACATATCTATCGACCGCTAAATCATAAATACACTTTTCCAAAGTTGCCTAAAAATTGCTTCAGATTTAAATGTTTCCCATATTTATACCCTGCGCCACACTGTGGAACAGGGTATTATAAGTTAGTGCATATGTTTGTAACACCCAGAAGGAGACGAGATAGACACATGGTGTCTTTGGCAGTAATGCTCAGGGTGGGTCCCTGAGTCGATATAACCATGTCCGTCTGTCCGTCCGTTCGTCTATCTTTGAACACAGTTTTGTGATCAAAGTCTAGGTCGCAATATAAGTCCAATCGCCTTCAAATTTGGCACATGTTTCTAATTTGGGTCAGAATAGAACCCTATTGATTTTGGAAGAAATCGGTTCAGATTTAGATATAGCTCCCATATATATCTTTCGCCCGATATGCACGTATATGGACCCAGAAGCCAGAGTTTTATCCCGATTAGCTTGAAATTTTGCACAAGGAGTACAATTAGTAGTATAGTCATGTGTGCTAAATTTGATTGAAATCGGCTCAGATTTGGATATAGCTGCCATATATATTTTTCGCCCGATATGGACTTCCATGGCCCCAGCAGCCAGAGTTTTGGCCTAATTTGGTTGAAATTTTGCACTAGGAGTACAATTAGTAATATAGTCATGTGTGCAAAATTTGATTGAAATCGGTTCAGATTTAGATATAGCTCCCATATATATGTTTTTCTGATTTGGACAAAAATGGTCAAAATACCAACATTTTCCTTGTTAAATCACCACTGCTTAGTCGAAAAGTTGTAAAAATGACTCTAATTTTCCTAAACTTCTATTACATATATATCGAGCAATAAATCATAAATAAACTTTTGCGAAGTTTCCTCAAAATTGTTTCAGATTTAAATGTTTCCCATATTTATACCCTTCACCACTACTGTGGTACAGGGTATAATAAGTTTGTGCATTTGTATGTAACGCCAAGAAGGACCAACCTTTTAGTATACGGATCGGCTTAGAATTAAATTCTGAGTCGATTTAGCGATGCCCGTCTGTCTGTCTGTTAATGTATTTTTGTGTGCAAAGTACAGCTCGCAGTTTTAGTCCGATTGTCTTAAAATTTGGTATAGGGTCCTGTTTCGGCTCAAAGACGATCCCTATTATTTTGGAAAAAATCGGTTCAGATTTAGATATAGCTGCCATATATATTTTTCACCGATCTGGTCATAATTGGCGTGTATATCAACCGATCTTCCTCAAATTCCGTACATCCGAATATTTTATGAGTCCCGAAAAATTTGCAAAATATCAGAAAAATCGGTTCAGATTTAGATATAGCTCCCATATATAGCTTTCGCTCCCATATATAGCTTTCGCTCATTTGCCCACAGAGGCCAATTTTTTGCTCCGATTTAGTTGAAATTTTGCATAGGGAGTAGAATTAGCGTTGTAACTATGTGTGCCAAATTTGCTTGAAATCGGTTCAGATTTGGATATATTTGGATATATTTTTAACTCCGATTTAGTTGAAATTTTGCACAGGGAGTAGAATTATCATTGTAGCTATGCGTGCCAAATTTGGTTGAAATCGGTTCAGATTTAGATATAGCTCCCACATATATGTTTTTCTGATTTCGACAAAAATGGTCAAAATACCAACATTTTCCTTGTAAAATCGCCACTGCTTAGTCGAAAAGTTGTAAAAATGACTCTAATTTTCCTAAACTTCTAATACATATATATCGAGCGATAAATCATAAATAAACTTTTTCGAAGTTTCCTTAAAATTGCTTCAGATTTAAACGTTTCCCATATTTTTTTACTAACATTGTGTTCCACCCTTGTGCATTAGCCGACTTAAATTTTGAGTCTATAGATTTTGTAGAAGTCTATCAAATTCTTCCAGATCGAGTGATATTTAAATGTATGTATTTGGGACAAACCTTTAAATATAGCCCCCAACACATTTGACGGATGTGATATGGTATCGAAAATTTAGATCTACAAAGTGGTGCAGGGTATAATATAGTCTGCCCCGCCCGACTTTAGACTTTCCTTACTGGTTTTTTTTTTTGAGTTAGTCTTTATGAAATTGTTTTACATCCTGGAAAAGAATAAACGTTTATCACAAAAAGTATATACTTTTCTTCCAAATACACTTCCTTACAGCGAAAAGCAAATGAGAAACGAACTTTGTTTGTCTAAAATTTCGTTTGGGAGGAAAGAATTATTTTTTTGCGCGTATATAGCCCCCATATAAACCGTTCTCCAGATTTGACCTCCGGAGCCTCTTGGAGGAGCAAAATTCATCCGATCCGGTTCAAATATGGAACGTGGTGTTACTATATGGTATCTAAGATCCATGCAAAAATTGTTCCACATCGGTTCACAATTACATATAGCCCCCATATAAACCGATCCCCAGATTTGGCTTGCGGAGCTTCTAAGAGAAGCATATGTCATCCGATCCGGCTGAAACATGAAACATCCGGGAACATGGTGTTAGTATATTATCTCTAACAACCGTGCCAGAATTGGTCCATATCGGTAAATAATTATATATAGCCCCCATATAAACCATTCTCTACACCCTCACAAAAAATCGCTTCTGTAACATATACTCCCAAACATATTTTGCTTCAAGCATATACATTTTTGGGTATTGCCCAAACATTTATATGTTTGATCTCTACCAATATATAATATGTTTGAAAGCATATTGGTCTAAACAATATATGTTTGGGTAGTCTAAGTTCCAAACATTTTGTATTTTTGCATCCAAATTCAATAATGTTGTCTTCCAAAAAACAATATGTTATTATGTGACCATATAATACGTTTGGAAGCATTTTGCACCCAAAAATATTATATGCTTAAAAAAAATTTTCCCAAACAATATTGTGCTCAAAATTTTATTTATTTATTTATATATTTACAATCATAATGAATTATGAAAATAAACAGTTAATATAGGTGCTAACAACATAGGTTTTCGACCTGAATGCTCAAAATTTTGTTTCTGCCCAATTGTTATTCCCCGACATCTTTCTCACTTCCACGAGATTTTTTAGTTCTTAGCGCCTTTTTCTGTAATACAAACATTGTAGAAGAAATTATTCAATTTTATGATTTTTTATTTTAATTTTACCTTTTGCCGGACGGGGATTCGAACAGCGGACCACACAGTTTGTAAGGATCAAAGAAGTAGCTGATCAATTGCCCAAGGAAAAATAAAATGTTAATTTTGTAATAACAAGCAACAACCACCAACTTAATTCAATATCGCTCCCTGTTAAATAGCGCTCCAAGCTACTAAACACATATATGTTTATAGGCTATTTCTAAATTAATATATGTTTGCATCCAAGCATATTATATTTACAAACATTTTATGTCCCAAACATAATATGTTCTAACATATTAACATATATGTCCCAAACATGTTATGCTAGTTTATGAACATTATATGCTTGCACTCAAAAATATTGTGTTTAAAAATTTGTGTTCCAAACATATAATGTTTATAGCCAAACATATGAAAAACAGTCTTTTTCATCCGTGTAGATTTGACCTCTGTAGCCTCTTAGAGGAGCAAAATTCATCCGATCCGGTTCAATTCGATAGTGGATGGCACAGTTTAGAAGAAGTTTCTACGCAATCCATGGTGAAGGGCACATAAGCTTCGGCCTGGCCGAACTTGCGGCCGTATATACTTGTTTTTTACTAAAATTGTGTTCCACACTAGTGCATTAGCCAACTTAAATTTTGAGTCTATAGATTTTGTAAAAGCCTATCAAATTTTGTCGAAATCGAGTGATATTTAAATGTATGCATTTGGGACAAACGTTTATATATATCACCCAACACATTTGGCGGATGTGATATGGTATCGAATATAGTCGTCCCCGCCCGACTTTAGACTTTCCGTACTTGTTATACCCTTCACCACTACTATGGTACAGGGTATAATAAGTTTGTGCATTTGTATGTAACACCAAGAAATAGTGGTCATGGACCCAACTTTTAGTATACCGATCGGCTTAGAATTAAATTCTGAGTCGATTTAGCGATATCCGTCTGTCTGTCTGTCCGTCCGTCTATCTGTATATATAATTTTGTGCACAAAGTACAGCTCGCAATTTAAGTCCGATCGTCCTCAAATTTGGCAGAGGGCCGTTTCTTGCGACGTAGACAATCGCTATTGGTTTTGGAAAAAATCGGTTCAGATTTAGATATAGCTGTCATATATATTTATCCCCGATGTGGTCATAGTTAGCGTGTTTATCAACCGATTTTCTTGAGATACCGTACATCCAAATATTTAATGAATCTCGCAAATCTTGCAAAATATCAGCCAAATCGGTTCAGATTTAGATATAGCTACCATATATAACTTTCGCCCGATATGGACTTATATGGCCCCAGAAGCCAGATTTTTGGCCGAATTTGGTTGAAATTTTGCACTAGAAGTACAATTAGTAGTATAGTCAAGTGTGCGAAATTTGATTGAAATCGGATCAGATTTAGGTATAGCTCCCATATATATCTTTCGCCCGATATGGACTAATATGGTCCTAAAAGCCAGAGTTTTGGCCCAATTTGGTTGAAATTTTGCACTAGGAGTACAATTAGTAATATAGTCATGTGTGCAAAATTTGATTGAAATCGGTTCAGATTTAGATATAGCTCCCATATATATGTTTTTCTGATTTGGACAAAAATGGTCAAAATATCAACATTTTCCTTGTTAAATCGCCACTGCTTAGTCGAAAAGTTGTAAAAATGACTCTAATTTTCCTAAACTTCTAATACATATATATCGAGCGATAAATCATAAATAAACTTTTGTGAAGTTTCCTTAAAATTGCTTCAGATTTAAATGTTTCCCATATTTTTTTACTAACATTGTGTTCCACCCTAGCGACTTAAATTTTGAGTCTATAGATTTTGTAGAAGTCTATCAAATTCTGTCCAGATCGAGTGATATTTAAATGTATGTATTTGGGACAAACCTTTATTTATAGCCACAGCTAACCATTGGTGCAACCCACGTCCTTGTGTATGCCCGCCTTGCATACACAAAGTCGTGGGTTCGATTTCTGCTTCGACCGAACACCAAAAAATTTTTCAGCGGTGGATTATCCTACATCAGTAATGCTGGTGACATTTCTGAAATTTTCAAAGCTTCTCTAAGTGGTTTCACTGCAATGTGGAACGCCTTTCGGACTCGGCTATAAAAAGGAGGTCCCTTGTCATTGAGCTTAATCTGGAATCGGGCAGCACTCAGTGATAAGAGAGAAGTTCACCAATGTGGTATCACAATGGACTGAATAATCTAAGTGAGCCTGATACATCGGGCTGCCACCTAACCTAACCTTTATTTATAGTCCCCAATACTTTTGACGGATATGATATCGAAAATTTAGATCTACAAAGTGGTGCAGGGTATAATATAGTCGGCCCCGCCCGACTTTAGACTTTCCTTACTTGTTTTTTACTAACATTGTGTTCTACCCCAGGTGATTACCGACTAAAATTTTATGCCTTCAGTTTTTTTAGAAGTATGTAAATGTATGTAAAGGCAATAAACCGCTTTATATATAGCACCCAACTCATTAGACGGATTTGAAATGCACTCAAAAAAAAGTGAACTCTCTATTTCACTAAAGCCAATTTAACTTTATTTTAGTTCATGGAATTATTATGTTTGGGGAAAGTTTCCTTTACTCTAATAATTTTTTGTTTACGTTAGTTAAATTAACTAAAACCGAGGAAAAAACTAAACTCAAATGAAGCATAATGATTAACTAAATTCGTATCTTCTACAAAATAGTTCAGAATTTCTTTAAATTTGTAAATTTTACCAAAAATGCGTCCATCATGAACTTCGTATATCACTAAAGACATTCTTGCAATTTTGAACTCCAAGTTTTTCCTTCAAACTACAAAATTTTCTTTACCAAGTGAAAAAACTTAGTTATGTCTAATAAATTTTCTTGAACTTGTCGAAAAATATTTACTTATTTTGATGACATCGGCGTGATGCCAACGTTTGTAATACTGTTTAGTTAAAATTTTCTACAAATATTCAAAATTTTCTAAAATTAACCGAAACATTTCTTCCTGGTGGGTTCACTGTTTTTTCAGTGTGTGGATCTACAAAGTGGTGCAGGGTATGATATAGTTAGTTTTACTCCACGAAAAACAAACAAAAAACTATTCAAAAGAAACATTTAGCAAGTTCTATTTGTATATAGTAAAACTACTCACCTTGAGTATAAGAACTCACATTTACATAATTTTATTTATAAAACAAATATTTCTTTAAAAACAGTTGTCGGCCATAGTGCGATGCTACTTTTGAGAAATTCCATCTGTGTGATGTCAATACTCACAAAATTGGGCATGTGTAAAAAGTTTGTTCTAATATTATCATGTGGTAATTGGACACGCCCAAAGGAAAATATACCTTACTTCAAAGACACGTGACTTTGACAGAGGCACCCAAATTTCAAAGATTCATGTCCTGAAACTTGATGAAGCAAATTTTCTATATTAAAGATTATGAACTTTCTTTTAATAAAAATTTCTTTATTTTAAAGAAATTTGTCATTAATATTGTGTAAATTGTGTGACCTAAAATTTGGGTTGCATAATATTTCATAGTAGGTCAATATTTGTTTCAGTGTATGGTGATGGATATAGAGAGGAAAAACCGATTTCGACATATTACCTCATACATTTTGTGACCAAAAAGAAATGTCTTTTACTTGTCTACAATTATTTCGTTTAGGCCTAAAAGTTATTCTAATTCTGTTTCGAATACACCCTCATATTTCTCAATAGACCAAGTTGTTCACATGTGAAACTAAAATAATCTAAAGTTTTTGAGGTAAATGTAGTGTGACACACATATCCTTCAACTCCTCCATGCCGATTGTATGAGGATACATTTATGTTTATTCCTATATGGATATGCCCGGTTTCTCTATGTATGCATGAATACACCCAAGTGAGTATGTAAGGGGCGGGTATCATTTCATTCATTCGGCATTCACATGCATGACTAGGTGAATGCCGACTCAGCGCCAATGGCTAGAGGTTGTGGTGATGGTGGTGTTATATCCTTTTCCGTTTAAATAAACAAAAAAATCTCGGTTGTTATTTTGGGAACTGGAAAACAAAACATTTTTAAATGGACAAAAATTGTCAAAATAAGAAAAGGCAAGAGCACCAACAACATCATAGGGAGTAAATAAAAATAGATTGACTCTCATGATACTTAGTAGTTAAGGTAGTCCTTTCTTTTGTTTTTGTAGAGCCTGCTGCTGGTCGTGCCTTTGTATGATAGAATTATCTACGGCAGGTCTCCTCCACCAGCTGCTAGTTTTTTGCTGTTTTATGCAAATAGGTAGGAACATATTAGCAACCAGAAACAAGTATATACGGCCGTAAGTTCGGCCAGGCCGAAGCTTATGTACCCTCCATCATGGATTGCGTAGAAACTTCTTCTAAACACTGCATTCCACAATCGAATTACTTAAGTTGCGGTAACGCTTGCCGATGGCAAGGTATCTTAACACCTCCTAACACCATCTTCTAATTTGTATGTAAGTCCGTACGTGGTATATATTAAATCAAAAAAGATCGATCCAATACGTATATAATTCAGTTTGACAAAGTAGACATAAAATTTTGACAAAATTTTCTACAGAAATAAAATTATATCAAAATTTTCTATAGAAATTAAATTTTCACAAAATTTTCTATAGAAATAAAAATGTGCACAAAATTTTCTATAGAAAGAAAATTTTGACAAGAATTTCTACAGCAATAAAATTTTAACAAAATTTTCTATAGAAATAAACTTTTGACAAAATTTTCTATAGAAATAAAATCTTGGTAGATTATTTTTTGGCTCGAGTGACAACCTGATTATGAACGGAATAAAATTTTAACAAAATTTTCTCTAGAAATAGAATTTTGACAAAATTTTCTATAGCAATAAAATTTTGGTAGATTATTTTTGGCTCTAGTGGCAACCATGATTATAAACCGATATGGACCAATTTTTGTGTGATTGGACCAATTTTGGTATGGTCCTTAGCGACCATATACTAACACTACGTTCCTAATTTGAACCGGATCGGGTGAATTTTGCTCCTCCAAGAGGCTCCGGAGGTCAAATCTGGAGAATGTTTTATATGGGGCCTATATATAATTATGGACCGTTATGGACCAATTCTGGCACGGTTGTTAAAGATCATATACTAACACCATGTTCCAAATTACAACCGGATTGGATGAAATTTGCTTCTCTTGGAGACTTCGCAAGCCAAATCTGGGGATCGGTTTATATGGGGGGCAATATATAATTATGGACCGATGTGGACCAATTTTTGCATGATTGTTAGAGACCATATACCAACACCATGTACTAAATTTCAGCCGGATCGGATGAAATATGGTTCTCTTAGAGGCTCAACAAGCCAAATCTGGGGATCGGTTTATATGGGGGCTATATATAATTAAGGACCGATATGGACCAATTTTTGCATGGTTGTTAGAGACCATATACCAACACCATGTACCAAATTTCAGCCGGATCGGATGAAATTTTCTTCCCTTTGTGGCTCCGCAAGCCAAATCTGGGGATCGGTTTATATGGGGGCTATATATAATTATGGACCGATGTGGACCAATTTTTGCATGGTTGTTAGAGACCATATACCAACACCATGTACCAAATTTCAGCCGGATCGGATGAAATTTGCTTCTCTTTTAGGCTCCGCAAGCCAAATCTGGGGATCGGTTTATATGGGGGCTATATATAATTATGGACCGATGTGGACCAATTTTTGCATGAATATTAGAGACCATATACCAACACTATGTACCAAATTTCAGCCGGATCGGATGAAATATGCTTCTGTTAGAGGCTCCACAAGCCAAATCTGGGGATCGGTTTATATGGGGGCTATATATAATTATGGACCGATGTGGACCAATTTTTGCATGGTTGTTAGAGACCATATACCAACACTATGTACCAAATTTCAGCCGGATCGGATGAAATATGCTTCTGTTAGAGGCTCCACAAGCCAAATCTGAGGGTCCCTTTATATGGGGGTTATACGTAAAAGTGGACCGATATGGCCCATTTTCAATACCATCCGACCTACATCGATAACAACTACTTGTGCCAAGTTTCAAGTCGATAGCTTGTTTCGTTCGGAAGTTAGCGTGATTTCAACAGACGGACGGACGGACGGACGGACGGACGGACGGACGGACGGACGGACGGACGGACATGCTTAGATCGACTCAGAATTTCACCACGACCCAGAATATATATACTTTATGGGGTCTTAGAGCAATATTTCGATGTGTTACAAACGGAATGACAATGTTAATATACCCCCATCCTATGATGGAGGGTATAAAAAAGGGTCTGATTTGTTTTGTAATCTTGAGCATAGAAAACAAAGAAGAATATCGTCTGGCATTTTATGAGGTCCAATGCTTCTGTACGATGGCAATTTGGCCCATGGAAAATTTGAATAACCTCCATATGTTACCAAAAGCAATGTCTCATTATAGTTTTTGTTTTCCTTTTTTTGCCAGAGTTTTAAATTTTTTGGCAAATTGCATTTGTAATTTATAACCTCCCGAAACAAAACATTCGTTTTTCTGGTTGTATCCTTAAATTAAGATTTTTTTCCGATATTTCGAGAGAGTGGGGTTTTGCTCTCATAACATTTGTTGAGCAAAAAGCACAAGAAAAAAAGTTAATAACTTAGTAAATTACTAATGTTTTGCTCAGTCATCCATGCGAGTGAAATGTATGACTATGAGAATTTCGATGGAGCAGTACATGCACATGTAGTTTATTGTGAAAAGGGTGTTTCTTTCGTGAATGATAGTTTTTATACCCTCCACCATAGGATGGAGGTATATTAATTTTGTCATTCCGTTTGTAACACATCAACATATTGCTTTAAGACCCCATAAAGTATATATATTGTGGGTCGTGGTGAAATTCTGAGTCGATCTGAGCATGTCCATCCGTTCGTCCGTCTGTTGAAATCACGCTAACTTCCGAACGAAACAAGCTATCGACTTGAAACTTTGCACAAGTAGTTGTTATTGATGTAGGTCGGATGGTATTGAAAATGGACCATATCGGTCCACTTTTACGTATAGCCCCCATATAAACGGACCCCCAAATTTGGCTTGCAGACCCTCTAAGAGAAGCAAATTTCATCCGAGCCGGCTGAAATTTGGTA
The DNA here is from genome assembly GCF_050003625.1 of Haematobia irritans. Classification (NCBI taxonomy): domain Eukaryota; kingdom Metazoa; phylum Arthropoda; class Insecta; order Diptera; family Muscidae; genus Haematobia; species Haematobia irritans. Next base: position 161,710,513 of record NC_134399.1, read on the forward strand.
CATGGTGTTGGTATATGGTCTCTAACACCCATGCAAAAATTGGTCCATATCGATCAATAATTGTATAGAGCCCCTATATAAACCGATCCCCCGATTTGGCTTTCTGAGCCTCTAAGGGAAGCAAATTTCATCCGATCCGGCTGAAATTTGGTACATGGTGTTAGTATATGGGCTTTAAAAACCATGCAAAAATTTGTCGACATCGGTCCATAATTATATATAGCCCCCATATAAACCGATCCCCAGATTTGGCTTGCGGAGCCTGAAAGAGAAGCAAATTTCATCCGATCCGGCTGAAATTTGGTACATGGTGTTGGTATATGTTCTCTAATGACCATGCAAAAATTGGTCCACATCGGCGCATAATTATATATAGCCCCCATATAAATGAGCAGAAGTTATCCGATCCGATTGAAATTTGGTACGTGGTGTTAGTATATTGTCTCTAACAACCATGCCAAAATTGGTCCATATCGGTCCATAATTATATATAGCCCCCATATAAGCCGATCGCCAGAGTTGACCTCCGGAGCCTCTTGGAAGACCAAAATTCATCTGATTCAGTTCTAATTTGGTACGTTGTATTTATATTTGGCCTCAAACATCCATGCAAAAATTGGTCGAAATCGGTCCATAATTATATATAGCCCCATCCCTAGATTTGACCTCCGGAGCCCCTTGGAAGAGCAAAATTCATCCGAATCGGTTGCAATTTGGTACATGATGTTAGTATATGGTATCCAACAACCATGCAGGAATTGGTTCATATCAGTCCATAATTATATATAGTCCCCATATAAACCTCCAAACGACCTCCCAATTTGGGGTCTTGGGCTTATAAAAACCGTAGTTTTTATCCAATTTGCCTGAAATTGGAAATCTAGAGGTATCTAAGAACCATCAAAAAGTGTATCGAAAATGGTGGCTTTCGGTCCATATTTTGGAATAGCCCCCATATGTATTTTAGTTCTTTGGCGTCTAGAAACTGTATTTACAATCCTATTTGCCTGAAATTGAAAATCAAGAGGTATTTTAGGACCACAAATTGGTGTGTCGAAAATGGTCTGTATCGGTCCAGGTTTTGGTATAGCTCCCATATGGACCGGTATCCCGATTTTAATTCTTGGGCGTTTAGAAACTGTATTTAAAATCCGATTAGCCTGAAATTATAAATCTAGAGGTATTTTGGGACCATAATGAGGTGTGTCGAAAATGGTCAGTATCAGTTCATTTTTTAGTGTAGCCCCATATAGACCGATCTCCCGATTTTATTTCTTGGGCTTATAGAATCCGTAGTTTTTATCCAATTTGCAAGAAATTGGAAATCTTGAGGTATTTTAAGACCACAAAATCGTGTGTCGAAAATGGGGCGTATCGGTCCATGTTTTGGTGTAGCCCTATGTAGACCGATCTTCCGATTTTACTTCATGGGCTTCTAGAATCCGTAGTTTTTATCAAATTTGCCAGAAATTGGAAGTCTTGAGGTATTTTAAGACCACAAAATCGTATGTCGAAAATGGGGCGTATCGGTCCATGTTTTGGTGTAGCCCCCATATAGACCGACTCCCGATTTTATTTCTTGGGCTTCTAGAATCCGTTATTTTTATCCAATTTGCCAGAAATTAGAGATATAGAGGTATTTTGGGACCATAAAGAGGTGTGTCGAAAATGGTCCGTATCGGTGGATGTTTTGGTATAGGCCCCTTATAGACTGATCGTAAAATCGGGAGGATTTTACTTCTTGGGTTTGTAGAATTCGTAGTTTTTAATTTGAATTCTAGAGGTATTTGAGAACCTTTAAGAGGTGTGTCGAAAATGATGAGAATTGGTCCATGTTTTGGTATAGCCCCCATATAGACCTACCTACCAAATTTATTTCTTGGGCTGCTAGAATCTGTAGTTTTCATCCACTTTTTCCGAAATTGGAAACCTAGGTATTTTAGGACCACATATATGTCAGCCAAATATTGTGTGTATCGAGCCATGTTTTAATATAGCCCCCATATAGACCGATCTCCCGATTTAACTTCTTGGGCTTCTAGAAACCGTAGTTTTTATCCGATTTGCCAGAGAATGTAAATAAAGGGTGATACGCTCAAAATTTGGTCAAGGGAAAACGTGTGTAAATCGGTGAAATCGTTTATTTAAAAAATCAAATTAAATTTGTTTTTCAAGTTCAATTAGAATAAAATTCAGGAAAAATATTCAGTTAGGCTTTCGCTTTTCCAAATCCGAATTGCCGGGCCTCACGCTTGACACCTTCCATCAGATTTTGTACAGCCACCTTGTCCACCTTCTTCGCCGCAGAAAGCCAGTTTGCCTTGAACTGCTGCTCGTCCTTAGTAGTTTTTTTGGTTTTCTTTAGGTTCCGCTTGACAATAGCCCAGTATTTCTCAATTGGGCAGAGCTCTGGCGTGTTGGGAGGGTTCTTGTCCTTGGGAACCACCTGCACGTTCTCGGCGGCCTTTTTACCGTAATGGCAATATGCCAAATCCGGCCAAAACAGTACGGAACAACCGTGTTTCTTCAGGAAAGGCAGCAGACGTTTATTCAAACACTCTTTCACGTAAATTTCTTGGTTGACCGTCCCGGAAGCTATGAAAATTCTGCTTTTCAAGCAACAGGTACAGATGGCTTGCCAAACCAGATATTTCTTTGCGAACTTTGACAGTTTTATGTGCTTGAAAATATCTGCTTTCCTTTTGCCGTATAAAACTCCTGTCCCGGAAGCTGCTTGTAGTCGGCTTTGACGTAGGTTTCGTCGTCCATTACCACGCAGTCAAACTTCATCAGCATCGTCGTGTACAGCCTCCGGGATCGCGCTTTGGTCGTCGTATTTTGTTTATCATCGCGATTTGGAGTCACTACCTTCTTGTAAGTCGATAGTCCGGCACGTTTTTTGGCTCGATGCACGGTTGTAGACGATACACCCAGCTTATTTGCGGCATCTCGGAGAGAGAGGTTAGGGTTTCGCTTGAAACTACCGGCAACTCTCTTTGTCGTCTCAGCGGCTTCCGGGTTTCGATTTCCCCCCGATCCAGACTTCCTGGCTGTCGACAAACGTTCCCCAAACACTTTAATTACATTTGTAACGGTTGATTTGGCAACTTTTAGCGATTTTGCCAGCTTTGCGTGCGAGTAGCTCGGATTTTCGCGATGCGCGAGCAAAATTTTGATACGCTGCACTTTTTGCTTGGACGGCATTTTGACAACTGAATAGTGAATTCCAAAATCAAAATAGGAGCAACATTCTACACACACACTCACCTTCAAAATGAGGGGTGTTCAGGTTTTTTAAATGAACAATTTAAAGAAATACGTCAAGTTTATATTGACCAAATTTTGACCGTATCACCCTTTATACTGGTATTTTAGACACTCAAAAATATGTCTGATGATTTCTCTAAAACTCAAACAAAATTGAAAAAGAAACTTATAAATCCAGAATCTGATCTAGTCTTCACAGGTAGAATCTTAAAATTTATCTTCGGGATGCGTACTGGTTGAACTGATCTGCTTGGGAGAATATTTGTCAGTAAATTCCCTGAAATTCTATATATTATCAAGTAACTCGCTACTGCGAAGAGTTTTCAATCAGTTTAAGATTCGGCCCGGCCGAACTTACTACTGTATGTACTTGTTTTTTTTTTTTGTTTTGTTTTGTAGAGACATATATCATTCTTCAAATAGATTTTGTAAATACACTTTAATATTGATCATGCCAAAAACAACACCCTAAAATAGAAATCAGATTATATAAAAATATAAAACATGAAAAAATATGAAATAAATGAGATATTACATTATGCATCATAAATACTACTACGAGTCAGACAGTGTTTTATGGTACTTGTGTTGCGACCACATTAAAATTTAATATGTGTGAAAATTACTACATATATTGTTTGCGATTTATTTTGTGTCCTAAAGATATAGAAATTTTAAAAAATAGGAAATATTTCTTTTTTTTCATAAATAAATTGGTTTTCATTATTTACAAAGTAATAAAATAATTTAAGAAAATTGCAGAGACCGACAAGAAGGAATATAGCTACTCTAGGGATAATTACAGGGGAATAAACTGGGACATTCTGCAGCAATTAAAGGATGAATATTTTGCTGTTATCTTTTCGGCAACACTGGTTTAAGCATCTGACATACGAGGGCGGTTCGGACACTTCTTAGCCTATCAATGAAAGAGAATAGTTAGTTTTTCAAAAATATTTTTATTTTTCAATATAATCTCCTGAAACTTGAATACACTTAGTCCAACGCTTTTCTAGCAATTCTATCCCTTGATTAAAATAGTTTTTCTCAAGGTCTTCAAAATAGTGGTTTACAACTGTAATTGCACCTTCATTTGAGATAAAACGCTTGCCAGCAAGGATTTTTTTAGATTTGGGAACAAATAAAAGTCACTGGGAACTAAGTCAGGAGAATAAGGTGGGTGTTCAAGCAACTCGTACTTTAATTCGTTGATTTTAGCAAATGTTAAAACACTCTTGTGCGCTGGTGCGTTGTCTTGATGAAAAATTATTTTTTGTGTAGTAAGCTAGGACGTTTTTCTCGAATTTGTAAATTTAATTGATCCAAAAGGTTGCAATAGTACTCTGACTTTATTGTTGTACCCTTTTGCAGATAGTCAATCAATAATGTAATCCATCGACTTAAATAAATAAATAAATAAAATACCTTTGAAGTCCCAAAAACCCGTTGCCATAACCATACCAACCGATTGAATTGTTTTTGCCTCATTTGGGGCACTTCTTCCAGCTTCAGTCCATTGTTTGAATTGTTCTTTTGTCTCTGGAGTATAGTGGTGGATCCATGTCTTATCAACAGTTACGAAACGACACTTAAAATCCATTTTATTTCGCTTAAAACTATCCAAACAAGCTTGAGAAATGTTCATTCTTATGCGTTTTTGATCGACTGTTAACAAATGCGGCACCCATTTTGCAGAAAGCTTTTTCATCTGTAGCTCTTCATGCAAAATTAAATGGACTCGATCATTTGAGATGCCCATGATATTAGCAATTTCACACACTTTTATTCGTCGATCATTTAATACCATATCATGCACTTTGGCTACAATTTCTGTTGTTGTTGCTGTTTTTGAACGTCCACTACGTGGTTCATCTTCAATGCTTGTACGACCACGTTTAAATTCAGCAACCCAATTTTTTATTGTTGCATATGAAGGAGCACTTTCCCCTAACACATTCACCATATCATTATGAATTTCTTGTCCCGATAAACCTTTTTTATGTAAATATTTAATGACAGCAACAATTGCTCATTTTTCCATTTTAAAACAAGTAAGGAAAGTCTAAAGTCGGGCGGGGCCGACTATATTATACCCTGCACCACTTTGTAGATCTAAATTTTCGATACCATATCACATCCGTCAAATGTGTTGGGTGCTATATATAAAGGTTTGTCCCACATACATACATTTAAATATCACTCGATTTGGACAGAATTTGATAGACTTTTACAAAATCTATAGACTCAAAATTTAAGTTGGCTAATGCACAGGGGTGGAACACAATTTTAGTAAAAAACAAGTAAGGAAAGTCTAAAGTCGGGCGGGGCCGACTATATTATACCCTGCACCACTTTGTAGATCTAAATTTTCAATACCATATCACATCCGTCAAATGTGTTGGGTGCTATATATATAAAGGTTTGTCCCAAATACATACATTTAAATATCACTCGATTTGGACAGAGTTTGATAGACTTTTACAAAATCTATAGACTCAAAATTTAAGTCGGCTAATGCACTAGGGTGGAACACAATGTTAGTAAAAAAATATGGGAAACGTTTAAATCTGAAGCAATTTTAAGAAAACTTCGAAAAAGTTTGTTTGTGATTTATCACTCGATATAAAATTTGGCACACTTGACTGTAGTACTAATTGTTCTTATTGTGCAAAATTTTAAGCAAATTAGGGTAAAACTCTGGCTTCTGGGGCCATATAAGTCCATATCGGGCGAAATATATATATGGGAGCTATATCTAAATCTCAACTGATTTCTGCCAAAATCAATAGGGATCTATTCTGAGCCAAAACACATACTTGTGCCAAATTTGAAGTCGATTGGACTAAAACTGCGACCTAGACTTTGATTACAAAAATGTGTTCACGGACAGACGGACATCGCTATATCGACTCAAGAGCCCACCCTGAGCATTTTTGCCAAAGACACCCTGTGTCTATCTCGTCTCCTTCTGGGTGTTGCAAACATATGCACTAACTTATAATACCCTGTTCCACAGTGTGGAGCAGGGCATAAAAATAAGATTAAGGGACTTGTAAGTTATATGAAAAGATGATGTACAGTGGGAGAAAATGATATGCCAAGGATATTAAATAATTGTGAGATAGTCGTATATGCTGATGACACATTAATATTTGCTGATGGTGAATCACCGGAACTGTGTGAAAAATACTTGAAGGATGACTAAAAAAATGTAAATGATTGGTTAAAAATGAATAAACTAAAATTAAACGAAAAAAAGTAAGGGCGGGGCCGACTATATTATACCCTGCACCACTTTGTAGATCTAAATTTTCAATACCATATCAAATCCGTCAAATGTGTTGGGGCTATATATAAAGGTTTGTCCCAAATACATACATTTAAATATCACTCGATTTGGACAGAGTTTGATAGACTTTTACAAAATCTATAGACTCAAAATTTAAGTCGGCTAATGTACTAGGGTGGAACACAATGTTAGTAAAAAAATATGGGAAACGTTTAAATCTGAAGCAATTTTAAGGAAACTTCGAAAAAGTTTATTTATGATTTATCGCTCGATATATATGTATTAGAAGTATAGGAAAATTAGAGTCATTTTTACAACTTTTCGACTAAGCAGTAGCAATTTTACAAGGAAAATGTTGGTATTTTGACCATTTTTGTCGATATCAGAAAAACATTTATATGGGAGCTATATCTAAATCTGAACCGATTTCAACCAAATTTGGCACACATAGCAACAATACTAATTCTACTCCCTGTGCAAAATTTTAACTAAGTCGGAGTTAAAAATTGGTCTCTGTGGGCATATGAGTGTAAATCGGCCGAAAGCTATATATGGGAGATATATCTAAATCTAAACCGACTTCAACCAAATTTGGCACGCATAGTTACAATGCTAATTCTACTCTCTGTGCAAAATTTCAACTAAATCGGAGCAAAAAATTGTCCTCAATGGTCATATGAGTGTAAATCGGGCGAAAGCTATATATGGGAGCTATATCTAAATCTGAACCGATTTCAACCAAATTTAACACGCATAGCTACAATGCTAATTCTACTCCCTGTGCAAAATTTCAACCAAATTGGGGTAAAACTCGGGCTTCTGGGACCGTATTAGTCCATATCGGGCGAAAGATATATATGGGAGCTATATCTAAATCTGAACCGATTTCAATAAAATTTGGCACACTTGAAAAACATATATATGGGAGCTATATCTAAATCTGAACCGATTTCAACCAAATTTGGCACACATAGCAACAATACTAATTCTACTCCCTGTGCAAAATTTTAACTAAGTCGGAGTTAAAAATTGGTCTCTGTGGGCATACGAGTGTAAATCGGCCGAAAGCTATATATGGGAGATATATCTAAATCTAAACCGACTTCAACCAAATTTGGCACGCATAGCTACAATGCTATTCTTCTCCCTGTGCAAAATTTCAATTAAATCGGAGTAAAAGATTGGCCACAGTGGTCATATGAGTGTAAATGGGGCGAACGATATATATGGGAGCTATATCTAAATCTGAACCGATTTCAACCAATTTTGCACGCATAGCTAAAATGCTAAATCTACTCCCTGTGCAAAATTTCAACCAAATTGGGCCAAAACTCTGGCTTTTAGGACCATATTAGTCCATATCGGGCGAAAGATATATGTGAGCTATATCTAAATCTGAAACGATTTCTATCAAATTTTGCACACCCGACTACACTACTAATTGTACTCGTAGTGCAAAATTTCAACCAAATTCGGCCAAAAATCTGTCTTCTGGGCCCATATAAGTCCATATCGGGCGAAAGATATATATGGGAGCTATATCTAAATCTAAACCGATTTCAATCAAATTTTGCACACTTGACTATACTACTAAGTGTTATGTTTGTACAAAATTTTAAGCAAATCGCTATAAAACTCTGGCTGCTGGGTTCATATTAGTGCATATCGGGCGAAAGATATATATGGGAGCTATATCTAAATCTGAACCGATTTCTTCCAAAATCAATAGGGTTCTATTCTGACCCAAATTAGGAACATGTGCCAAATTTGAAGGCGATTGGACTTAAATTGCGACCTAGACTTTGATCACAAAAATGTGTTCACAGACTGACGGACGGACAGACGGACATTGTTATATCGACTTAGGGGCCCACCCTTAGCATTATTGCCAAAGACACCATGTGTCTATCTCGTCTCCTTCTGGGTGTTGCAAACATATGCACTAAATAACTTATAATACCCTGTGTGGCGCAGGGTATAAAAATTGCGGATGCGTCTTTTTTGAACACTTGTTGCCAGATCGAAGTAAAATTTAACATGTGTTCATAACAGAGATGGAAGTTTCCAAAACACTTAACATTTTTCTGTTTATACCGCGCTTTTTGTGCTAGGCTAAGAAGTTTCCGAACTGCCTTCGTACGCTTCGAATTTTGTTTTTCATATAAAACTTTCAATTTTTTCAGGATTTGGATGGAATTTTCAATTTTATGAGGGTGGTCATGAATTAAGCTCTTTTTCGCACTAGGACGCGTAACAAATTTTTCATATAAAAATTTCATTTCTTTAAGGATTTTGATGCAATTTTCGATTTTTTGGTGGAGGTCATGAATTAACCTCTTTTTCGCTCTAGGTTAGGTTAGGTGGCAGCCCGATGTATCAAGCTCACATAGAACATTCAGTCCACCACAATGGTGAACTTCTCTTTATTACTGAGTGCTGCCCGATTCCATGTTGAGTTCAATGACAAGGTACCTCCTTTTTATAGCACACACAGAAAGGTCACCAGCATTACTGAGGTGGGATAATCCACCGCTGAAAGACATTTTGGTGTTCGGTCGAAGCAGGAATCGAACCCACGACCTTGTGTATGCAGGGCGGGCATGCTAACCATTGCACCACGGTGGCTCCCCATGGTGCATAGATTAGGAGGTATGGCCCACAAAATTTTTGGTTGGTGGTCATAACTTAGGCACCTTTCGCTCTAGGACGATTAGTTTAGGGATATGAGCAAAACAAGTTTTTCATATAAAAATTTCAATTTGTTCAGGATTTGGATGGAATTTTCGATTTTTTGGGGGAGGTCATGAATTAAGCTCCTTTCCAATTTCGGAGTGAAGATCAGACAGAAGAGAAAAGTCACAGTTTGGTGCTGGTGGCAACACTTCTTTAACGACGATGCAAATCTTAACGAAACTTTGAATAGGGTGCGCTACCGTTAGCTGATATTCATCTTTATCTATCTATCTATCTTTATCTTTAAATCTTAAATCATTTAAATTAAAATTTTAATACAGACCTCATTTATCGAATTTAAAGTCTTTGCCAGTAATATATTAATAAAGCTATTCACGTACAAATAAATGCCAGTTTAAAAATCTAAATTATAACAGATAGTTCAAAGTAAAAAATAGATTCTTAATTAAACAAGTAAGGAAAGTCTAAAGTCGGGCGTGGCCGACTATATTATACCCTGCACCACTTTGTAGGTCTATATTTTCGATACCATATCACATCCGTCAATTGTGTTGGGGGCTATATATAAAGGTTTGTCCACAAATACATACATTTAAATATCACTCGACGAAAGATATATATGGGAGCTATATCTAAATCTGAACCGATTTCTTCCAAAATCAATAGGGTTCTATTCTGACCCAAATTACATGTGCCAAATTTGAAGGCGATTGGACTTCAATTGAGACCTAGACTTTGATCACAAAAATGTGATCAGACGGACGGACAGACGGACATCGCTATATCGACTCAAGAGCCCACCCTGAGCATTATTGCCAAAGACATCATGTATCTATCTCGTCTCCTTCTGGGTGTTACAAACATATGCACTAACTTATAATACCCTGTTCCACAGTGTGGCGCAGGGTATAAAAAATAAAAATAAACCAAAAATGCAAAATTTTCACAATAAGTCTTACTCGATATTTGTAGTGTTTTATCTTTAATCGAAATATTCAATATATTTGTGAATTTAAAGACGATTTCTTTGATTTAAATTTTACTTTGCTTTAAGGGAAATTTTCCTAAGTTCGACGACATACAACTTTAACGGAAGAATGCAAATCTGCAGTATTAGTGTCCTAAGTTTCATGAACTGAAGATTATAAACTTTATTTTAATTTAAATTTCATTATTTTTAAGAAATTTGTCCTTAACACTGTGTAAGCAGTGTGTCCTAAAATTTAGGCTGCATACTCTTTCATATTATATCAAAATTTTTTTCAGTGTACGTATGCAATTTAGATTTTATAAACCTGTTGCCAAATCTCTTTTAAGTTAATAAAAGCAAAAATTATATGATTTTGTTCCTCTTCCTTTTCCTGACACTCGTTGTTTAATCGTTACATGGAGCTATGTTCTATGAAAAATAATTGTTTCCGCACTACCCCAGCTTGACACGTGTGGCACTTTGCATACAAATATCTAATATTATTTAGAAACCGATATTTTCCAACAATATTGCGTTTATATGGAAAATTGCATTTCATTATAAATCAAATAAAATCAGTTGGTGTACCATAATCAAAACCACAAAAAGTTCATGGAAATTAGATCAAATGAAAATAGTCCATAGTTTTAATGAAATTTCACATTGAAACATATTGAGCGAGTCAAATACGAATATATAATAATACCACTCAAATATGAAAACACTGGAAGTCGAAATTGAAGAAATAAATTAGCTTATCTCAATACTTATAAACCGATGTCTATAAATATACCCTGAATCTTATATACCCAAGGTCGTCACCACAAATTAATATCCAACAAAATTTTGGAGAACATTTTATCAAAAAACCTACAAAAACTAAAACAAATTTTATTTTGTCAATATTTTATTTCTATTGAAAATTTTGCAAAATCTTATTTCATTAAATTTTTTTTGGGGGAAATTTTCCAAAAACAAATCTTATTTGGTCAATATTTTATTTCTATAGCAAATTTTGTCAAAATGTTCCATTGAAAATTTTGCCAAATTTTTTTCTATAGAAAATTTTGTCAAAATTTGTTATCTAGGAAACTTTTGTTGTTTCTTTCTAAGAAAATTTTGTTTTTTTATACAAAATTTTGTTAATTGTTTATACCCTTCAACATACACAGAAAAAAATATCACCAAAATATTTCCAATTAAAAAGTTAATTGAAGTTGAAATTTTTTTCAATTAATAAATTAATTGGTACAATTAACTTTTTAATCAAGATAGAAACATTAAGTTAATTTAGTCAATGATTGAAAATTTTAAAATTTTTAATTAAAAAGTTAATTGATACAATTAACTTTTAATCAAATTCGGAAGACTAAGTCAGTTATAAAAGTGATTAAATTTTTGATTAATTTTTTTTTTTCAAACAATGAATTGTCAATCCAACTAAAAATTCTAAGCCAATTCAGAATGTAATTGAAAATAGTTACCTTTGTTTAATTACTAAATTAATTGAGTTTTGCAATCAACATCAATTAAGTTTTTAATTGAATCAATTAAAAACTTAATTGAAATTTGGTAACGAAATCAATTAATTTTTTAATCAAGAATTTTTTCTATGCCCAATTAAAACTGTGATTGATACTATCATTTTCGTGATTGAAGACATTTCAATTAAAAAATTAATTGGATCAATTAATTTCGTGATTGAATCAGAAAAATTTTTTTTTTGTGTAGGATGGGGGTATATTAACTTTGTCATTCCGTTTGTTACACATCGAAATATTGCTCTAAGACCCCATAAAGTATATACATTCTGGACCGTGGTGAAATTCTGAGTCGATCTAAACATGTCGGTCCGTCCCACAGTGGTTCCAAATCGTTTTTATACCCTCCACCATAGGATGGGGGTATATTAACTTTGTCATTCCGTTTGCAACACATCGAAATATTGCTCTAAGACCCCATAAAGTATATATATTCTGGGTCGTGGTGAAATTCTGAGTCGATCTGAGCATGTCCGTCCGTCCGTCCGTCCGTCTGTTGAAATCACGCTAACTTCCGAACGAAACAAGCTATCGACTTGAAACTTGGCACAAGTAGTTGTTGTTGATGTAGGTCGGATGGTATTGCAAATGGGCCATATCGGTCCACTTTTACGTATAGCCCCCATATAAACGGACCCCCAAATTTGGATTGCGATTGCTCTAAGAGAAGCAAATCTCATCCGATCCGGCTGAAATTTGGCACATGGTTTTAGTATATGGTATCTAACAACCATGCAAAAATTGGTTCATATCGGTCCACTTTTACGTATAGCCCCCATATAAACGGACCCCCAAATTTGGCTTGCGATTGCTCTAAGAGAAACAAATTTCATCCGATTCGGCTGAAATTTGGTACATGGTGTTAGTATGTGGTCTCTTACAACCACGCAAAAATTGGTTCACATCGGTCCATAATTATATATAGCCCCCATATAAATCGATCCCCAGATTTGTCCTCCGGAGCCTCTTGGAGGAGCAAAATTTATCCGATCCGGTTGAAATTCGGAACATGGTGTTAGAATGTGGTCTCTAACAAACACGCAAGAATTGGTCCATATCGGTCCATAATTATATATAGCCCCCATATAAACCGTTCCCCAGATTTGATCTCCGTTGCCTCTTGGAGGAACAAAATTCATCCGATCCGGTTGAAATTTGCAACGTGATGTTAGTATAAGGCCGCTAATAACCATGTCAAAATTGGTCCATATCGGATCCCCAATCACACAAAAATTGGTCCATATCGGTTCATAATCGTGGTTGCCACTCGAGCCAAAAATAATCTACCAAAATTTAATTTTTATAGAAAACATTGTCAAAATGTTATTTCTGTAGAAAATTTTGTCAAAATTTTATTTCTATAGAAAATTTTTTCAAAATTTTATTTCTATAAAAAATTTTGTTAAAATTTTATTTCTATAAAAATTTTGTCAAAATTTTATTTCTATAGAAAATTTTGTCAAAATTTTATTTCTATAGAAAATGCTGTCAAAATTTTATTTCTATAGAAACTTTAAACTTATTTATATACGTATTTAATCGGCCTTTTTTAGTTTAGGACGTTTTAAGATACCTTGCCATCGGCAAGTGTTACCGCAACCCAAATAATTCGATTGTGGATGACATTCTTCAGTAGAAGTTTCTACGCAATCCATGGTGGAGGGTACATAAGCTTCGGCCTGGCCGAACTTACGGCCGTATATATTTGTTTTTATCAACATAATTTTTTCTGTTTGTGAAAGCTGAAGTGTTTTCCTCTAAATCATCGAAATCGGTTCAAAATTGCGGAGTTGACAGCTAAAACAAAATCTCATACCCCTGAGGTGACCAATTGTCAACGCCTACAGGTCAGCCCGTGGACCCACTAGGGACCCACAAATTCGCAATCCTGGAGCAAAATACTTCAGCTTCCACACACAGAAAAATTTATGTTGATATCTTTATCCGTTCAAAAGTTACAGAGTTATTTCCAAAAAAGCGATTTGGAACCACTGTGCGTCCGTCCGTCTGTTGAAATCACGCTAACTTCCGAACGAAATAAGCTATCGACTTGAAACTTGGCATAAAGAGTTATAATTGATGTAGGTCGAAAGATGTTGCAAATGGGCCATATTGGAGCACTTTTACGCATAGCCCCCATATAAACCGACCCACAGATTTGGCTTGCGGAGCCTCTTCGAAAAGCAAATTTCATCCGATACGGTTGAAATTTTGTACGTGGTGTTAGTCTACGGTCTCTAACAACTATGGAAAAATTGCTCCATATCGGTCCATAATGATATAACATATAGCCCCAATATAAACCGATCCCTAGATTTGACCTCCGGAGTCTTTTGGAAGAGTAAATTTCATCCGATCCGGTTGAAATGTTGTACGTGGTGCTAGTCTATGATCTCTAACAACCGTGGAAAAATGTGTCCATATCGGTCCATAGTTATGTATAGCCCCCATATAAACCGATCCCCAGATTTGAACTCCGCAGCTTCTAGGAGGAGTAAAATTCATTCAATTCGCTTGAAATTTGGTACATTGTGCTAGTATAAGACCGCTAACAATCATGCAAAGCCTGGTTCATATTAGTCTATACTTATATAGCCCCCAGATAAACCAATCCCCAATCACACAAAAATTTGTCCATATCGCTTCAAAATATATAAAGCAACCCCGATATTTCAATTCTGGCTCTCTAATTGCAGCGCAGAACTTCATACCCGATCGTAATTATTTGTAGACCTCCCTATATATCATATACCGATCAAGAACTGAATTATCAACTTATTTAATCGTTTTTATAACCTCCACCATAGGATGATGGGTATATTAACTTTGTCATTCCGTTTGTAACACATCGAAATATTGCTCTAAGACCCCATAAAGTGAATTCTGGGTCGCGGTGCCATATCAGTCCATAACTATATATAGCCCACATATAAACCATTCTCCAGATTTGACCTCCGGAGCTTCTTGGAGGAGCAAAATTCATCCGATCCGGTTGAAACTTAGTATGTGGTGTTAGTTTATGGTCTCTAACAACCATGCTAAAATTTGTCCATATCAGTCTATAGTTATATATAGCCGATCGCCAATCACAAAAAAATTGGTCCATATCGGTTCATAATCATGGTTGCCACTGGAGGCAAAAATAATCTACCAAAATTTTATTTCTATAGAAAATTTTGTCAAAATTTTATTACTATAGAAAATTTTCTCAGAATTTTATTTCTATAGAGAATTTTGTCAAGGTTTTATATCTACAAAAAATGTTGTCAAATTTTTTTTCTATAGAAAATTTTGTCAACATTTTATTTTTATAGAAAATTTTATCAAATTTTTTTTCTATAGAAAATTTTGTCAAAATTTTATGTGTAAAGAAAATTTTATCAAAATTTCATTTTTATAGAAAATTTTTTAAAAAATGTATATCTATAGAAAATTTTGTTAAAATTTTATTTGTATAGGAAATTTTGTCAAAATTTTATTTCTATAGAAAATTTTGTCAAAATTTTATTTCCATAGAAAATTTTGTCAAACTGAATTATGTACGTATCGTCCTTTTTTTATACCCTCCACCATAGGATGGGGGGTATATTAACTTTGTCATTCCGTTTGTAGCACATCGAAATATTGCTCTAAGACCCCATAGAGTATATATATATTCTGGGTCGTGGTGAAATTCTGAGTCGATCTGAGCATGTCCGTCCGTCCGTCCGTCTGTTGAAATCACGCTAACTTCGGAAACAAGCTATCGACTTGAAACTTGGCCCAAGTAATTGTTATTGATGTAGGTCGGATGGTATTGCAAATGGGTTATACGGTCCACTTTTACGTATAGCCCCCATATAAACGGACCCCCAAATTTGGCTTGAGAGGCCTCTAAGAGAAGCAAATTTATTTAAAATAGGTTCACATCGGTCCATAATTATATATAGCCCCCATATAAACCGATCCCAAGATTTGGCTTTCGGATCCTCTAAGAGAAGCAAATTTCATCCGATCCGGCTGAAATTTGGTACATGGTGTTAGTATATGGTCACTAACAACCATGCAAAAATTGGTCCATATCGGTCCATAATTATATAAAGCCCCCATATAAACCGATCACCAGATTTGACCTTCGGAGCCTCTTGGTAGACCAAAATTTATCTGATGCAGTTGAAATTTGGTACGTGATGTTAATATATGGCCTCAAACACCCATGCAAAAATTGGCCGATATCGGTACATATTTATATATAGGCCCCATATAAACCGATCCCCAGATTTGACCTCCGGTGCCTTTTGGAGAAGCAAAATTCGTCCGATCTGGTTGAAATTTGGTACGTGGTGGTAGTATATGATATTTAACAACCATGTGAGTTGAAATTTGTGGATAACAGTCTTTCGTAGAAGTTTCTACGCAATCCATGGTGGAGGGTACATAAGATTCGGCCTGGCCGAACTTACGGCCGTATATACTTGTTTTAGTTTAATATATACCACTTATGGACGAACTTACAATTTAGTAGACGGCATTAGGAAGTTTTAAGATACCTTGCCATCGGCAAGTGTTACCACAACCCAAGTAATTCGATTGTGGATGACAGTATTTAGTAAAAGTTTCTACGCAATCCATGGTGGAGGGTACATAAGCTTCGGCCTAGCCGAAGTTAGGGCCGTATATACTTGTTTTTTTCTAATATATACCACGTATGGACTAACTTACAATTTAGAAGACGATGTTAAAAAGTTTTTAGATACCATAACCCAAATAATTCGACTGTGGATGTTAGCCTTTAGAATAAGTTTCTACGCAATGAACCTATTCATTAATCCCTTTAATTCCAATTATCCATAAGATTCAGCTTGGATGCTCTGCCTGTTCTTTTTTTAGAGAATTCCATATTGACGTAAGCATTAATGTCCCTCAATTTTCAACATTACTGCATACAGAATTTTGCACAAATCCGATTTCCAGTTGTGATGTGAAAACTCTAGGTAAAATCCCACATGAGAATATTTTCAATGTGAAACACAATACACATGGAAATGAGTTTATAAAAGCCTTGGTTGCTGAATTTGTATGCAAAATTAGATTACCCCATACGAATGGACTGTTGATGGTATTTTTTTTTTTAAATTTTGTGGCTATTATTGTGATGGTAAATCTAAATGCAATTAAATACAGAGAACAATAAAATAAAACGCAATATTTATTAAAAAAAATACGAGAACCTCATAAGTTATATGACGCCGAAGTTATTTTAAATCAGTTTGTGTTTTGTTAAAGTATACATGTTATATTCTTTACTACACTCAAAAGAAATAAACCCTGTAGGGCCCTAAAACAATTTATATCTATTTTAGTTCATGGAAGTTTCCTTGACTTTAATAAGTTGGCTCAATGAACGTTGGCTAACTTAACTTAAAAGAGGTACAAAATTATGCAAAAATGAAGCACACAAATTTACTAAATTCGTATATCCCAAAAACTACTGCAGAATTTCTTAGCATTCAAGTGATGTCAGATTGTCTGCTGTCATCACTTTATAACCTTCAATAATTGTTTTAAAAGTTTTTTTTTTATACCTCCAAACAGACAACTTCAATGTTGGACTACAGTGGTCCTGGTTAGGTTAGGTATAGTGGCAGCCCGATATTTCAGGCTCACTTAGACTATTCAGTTCACTGTGATACCACAGTGGTGAACTTCTCTCTTATCACTGAGTGCTGGCCGATTCTATGTAAAGCTCAATGATAAGAGACCTACTTTTTATACCTGAGTCCGAACGGCGTTCCACATTGCAGTGAAACCACTTAGAGAAGCTTTGAAATACTCAGAAATGTCAACAGCATTACTGAGGTGGGAAAATCCACCGCTGAAAGTGTTTGGTCGAAACTGGGTTCGAACCCACGACCCTGTGTATAAAAGGCGGGCAAGCTAACCATTGCACCACGCTGGCTCCCCTGGTCCTGGTTGTGATAAAGCCCCCATATACGAGGGCAGTTCGGAAACTTCTTAGCATAGCACAAAAAGCGCGGTATAAACAGAAAAAAGTTAGGTGTTTTGGAAACTTCCATATCTGTTATGAACACATGTTAAATTTTGTTTCGATCTGGCAACTCCTTTATATAGAAACAGGTGCTCAAAAAAGACGCATTCGCAATTTTTTAACACTGGAAAACTTATAAATGCGCCCTGCCATTAAATATTTACATAAAAAAGGTTTATCGGGACAAGAAATTCATAATGATATGGTGAATGTGTTAGGTGAAAGTGCTCCTTCATATGCAAAAATAAAAAATTGGGTTGCTGAATTTAAACGTGGTCGTACAAGCATTGAAGATGAACCACGTAGTGGACGTTCAAAAACAGCAACAACAACAGAAATTGAAGCCAAAGTGCATGATATGGTATTAAATGATCGACGAATAAATGTGCGTGAAATTGCTAATATCATGGGCATCTCAAATGATCGAGTCCATTTAATTTTGCATGAAGAACTACAGATGAAAAAGCTTTCTGCAAGATGGGTGCCGCATTTGTTAACAGTCGATCAAAAACTCATAAGAACGAACATTTCTCAAGCTTGTTTGGATCGTTTTATGCGAAATAAATGGATTTTAAGCGTCGTTTCATAACTGCTGATGAGACATGGATCCACCACTATACTCCAGAGACAAAAGAACAATCCAAACAATAGACTGAAGCTGAAGGAAGTGCCCCAAAGAGGGCAAAAACAATTCAATCGGCTGGTAAGGTTATGGCAACGGTTTTTTGGGACTTCAAAGGTATTTTATTGATTGACTATCTGCAAAAGGGTAAAACAATAAATTCAGATGTACAAATTCGAGAAAAACGTCCTGACTTACAAAAAAAAAAAAAACATTTTTCATCAAGACATCGCACCATCGCACAAGAGTCAATGGCTAAAATCAACGAATTAAAGTACGAGTTGCTTGACCACCCACCTTATTATCCTGATTTAGCTCCCAGTGACTTTTACTTGTTCCCAAATCTAAAAAAAAATCATTGCTGGCAAGCGTTTTACCTCAAATGAAGATGCAATTACAGTTGTAAACCACTATTTTGAAGACCCTGAGGCAAACTATTTTAATCAAGGGATAGAATTGCTAGAAAGGCGTTGGACTAAGTGTATTGAAGTTTCAGGAGATTATATTGAAAAATAAAAATATTTTTGAAAAACTAACTATTCTCTTTCATTGATACGCTAAGAAGTTTCCGAACCGCCCTCTTAAGGCTTATATTTCACTTCACCGACTTCTAGATACCTTAATTTGTATACCCCACGCCATACTTTGCAATAAGGTATTATAACCCAGCAAACAAGTTTTCGAAGTTCTTATAAAGGCACAACTTTAAAAGCACTTCCAAAAGCGTCCTCCCAAAGTTGTTCTTTATTTTAACTACGCAGCAAGTTTTTTATACCCTCCACCATAAGATGGGGGGTATATTAAATTTGTCATTCCGTTTGTAACACATCGAAATATTGCTCTAAGACCCCATAAAGTATATATATTCTGGGTCGTGGTGAAATTCTGAGTCGATCTGAGCATGTCCGTCAGTCCGTCAGTCTGTTGAAATCACGCTAACTTCCGAACGAAACAAGCTATCGACTTGAAACTTGGCACAAATAGTTGTTATTGATGTAGGTCGGACGGTATTGCAAATGGGCCATATCGGTCCACTTTTACGTATAACCCCCATATAAACGGACCCCCAAATTTGGTTTGCGAGGCCTCTAAGTGAATCAAATTTCATCCGATCCGACTGAAATTTGGTACATGGTGTAAGTATATGGTCTCTAACAACCACGCAAAAATTGGTCCACCATCGGTTCATAATTATATAAAGCCCCCATATAAACCGGTCACCAGATTTGACCTTCGGAGCCTCTTGGAAGACCAAAACTTATCTGATGCAGTTGAAATTTGGTACGTAATGTTAATATATGGCCTCAAACACCCATGCAAAAATTGGCCGATATCGGTCCATAATTATATATAGGCCCCATATAAACGGATCCCCAGATTTGACCTCCGGTGCCTTTTGGAGAAGCAAAATTCATCCGATCTGGTTGAAATTTGGTACGTGGTGGTAGTATATGATATTTAACAACAATGTGAGTTGAAATTTGTGGATAACAGTCTTTCGTAGAAGTTTCTACGCAATCCATGGTGGAGGGTACATAAGATTCGGCCTGGCCGAACTTACGGCCGTATATACTTGTTTTGTGTGTAAATGTAATTAATTGATAAATAAATAAATAAATATAGAAATATAGAAATTTTTGTCAAAACTTTATTCCTGTAGAAAATTTTGTCAACATTTTATTTCTATAGAAAATTTTATCAAAATTGTATTTCTATAGATTTTTTTTTTTAAATATTATTTCTATAAAAATTTTTCTCAAACTTTTATTTCTATGGAATTTTTTCTCAAAATTGTATTTCTATATTATTTATTATTAAAATTTTATTTCTACAGAAAAATTTCTCAAAAAAAAAAAATTGTTTATAGAAACTTTTTCCAAAATTGTATTGCTATAGAGATTTAATAAAAACAAATTACTATTTTTGCTAAAATTCTACCAACTGTGGCAACCGTGGTGGTAATACATATTTATTTTCTAGGTTATATACCCCGTACTCCGTAATTTTCTTAAATATGCAACTGCGGTTTATCTCCCAGACCTATATCAAAGTTACCCCACAAATGCTGATGATTACTAATTCAGTAAGGGTGGTTTAGGGTATGATATAGTCGGCCCCGCCCGACTTTCTACTTTACTTACTAGTTTTTTAATAGAATTTTTTTTTGCAAAAACAACCAGGAAATGATAATATGTTTTTCAATGTTTTTTGATGCATATTTTTCTTCAATTTTCTGTACTTCTTTGGTGATGGAAACTTTATGCAAATCTTCCATTTCAATACATATTTAAATATACTCCAATTTTCTGACAACAATATTCTTTATTTTTAATAGGACTTCAGCAAGAAATATTTTCCATTCATTGCAATACTTTCCATAAAGAAATCAATCAAAATGGCCATTGTATCGAGATGAAGATCATTAATACCAACCACACCAAGTCTAAGTGCAAAGCATTGAGGATGCATACAGTGGCAACATTTATGTACCCCCACAAATTCACTGTTAAACTATGGAGAAACATCAGTAGCTATTGCATCACATTCTCCACGTTTTTCTCAATATCGCCATTCCCACTGCTGCAAAGACAATAACGAGCTATTTCTGCTGTCAACTTATTGATTTCCTTTTGCCAATTGTTTGGTATTTTAAAAAATAATTTTTGCTATTGTTTTCAATAAATCTTCTTTGAATTTATTTTCTCTAGAGATATGGCAAAATAAATCTGAAAGTTATTGCATAATTTCCTCGTTTTATTTGTGCTCTTCTTTATGACAAGTAACAATCAAAAAGTATAAAGTGTTAGCCGAAATTGAATTTTAGTTATGGCAGTAATGTCTTAAGTGACTTGCATTTCTCTAAAAATAAAATTTTTCATAGATATACAATTTTGATAAAATTTTCTACAGAAATAAAATTTTGACGAATTTTCTATAGAAATTACATTTTGACAAAATTTTCTGTAGAAATAAAATTTTGAGAAAATGTTCAATAGAATTTTTTTCTATTTTCTAGAAATAAAACTTTGACCACATTTCCTCTGCCAATTAAATTTTGAAAAAAAAATCCTATAGAAATAAAATTATGACAAAAATTTTCAATAGAAATAAAATTTTTATTTTGACACAATTTTCTAGAGAAATAAAATTTTGACAAAATTTGCTATATGAATAAAATTATGACAAAATTTTCTTTCGAAATAAAATTTTGATAAAATTTTCTATAGAAATGAAATTTTTGACAAAATTTTCTTTAGAAATAAAATTATGACAAATTTTCCATAGAAATAATATGTTGACAAAATATTCTATAGAAATACAATTTTGACAACTTTTCTCTTTGCGAATTAAATTTTGACAAAATTTTCCATAGACATTAAATTTTGACAAAATTTTCTGTAGAAATAAAATTTTGAAAAATTTTTCGATAGAAATTTTTTCTATTTTCTAGAAATAAAATCTTGACCACATTTCCTCAGCAAATAAATTTTGAAAAAATTTCCTACACAAATCAAATTTTGACAAAAATTTTCAATAGAAATAAAATTTTGACAAAATTATCTATAGAAATCAAATTTTGACAAAATTTTCTATAGAAATAAAATTTTGACAAAATTTTCTATAGAAATAAAATTTTGACAAAATTTTCTATAGAAATAAAATTTTGACAAAATTTTCTATAGAAATAAAATTTTGACAAAACTTTCTATAGAAATAAAATTTTGATAATATTTTCTATAGAAATAAAATTTTAACAATATTTTCTAAAGAAATAAAATTTTGACAAAACACTCTATAGAAATAAAATTTTGACAAAATTTTCTGTAGAAATAAAATTTCGACAAAATTTTCTATAGAAATAAGCTTTTGACAATATTGTCACTAGAAATAAAATTATGCCAACATTTTCTAAATTTTCACAAAATTGTCTAATGGAAATAAAATTTTGACATTATTTTCTAATAGAAATAAAATTTTACAAAATTTTCTATAGAAACCTTGACAAAATTTTCTATAGAAATAAAATTTTGACAAAATTTTCTACAGAAATAAAATTTTGACAAAATTTTCTATAGAAATAAAATTGTGAAAAATTTTCTACAGAAATACAATTTTGACAAAATTTTCTATAGAAATTAAATTTTTAAAAAATTTTCTTTAAAAATAAAATTAAAAAAAATCTATATAAATAAAATTTTGACAAAATTTTCTATAGAGAAAAATTTTGATAAAGTTTTCTATAGAAATAAAATTTGGACAAAATTTTCTATAGAAATGAAGTTTTGACAAATTTTTCTATAGATATTAAATTTGAAAAAATTTTCTTTAAAAACAAAATGTAAAAAAAAATCTATAAAAATGAAGTTTTGACAAAAATTTTCTATGGAAATTAAGTTTGAAAAAAATTCTATAAAAATGAAGTTTTGACAAAAATTTTCTATAGAAGTAAAATTTTGACAGAATTTTCTATAGAAATAAAATTTTGACAAAATTCCCTATAAAAATAAAATTTTGACAAAATTTCCTATAGAAATAAAATTTTGGCAAAATGTTCTATGGAAATAAATTTTTGACAAAAAGTTCTATAGATATAAAATTTTGACAAATTTTTCTAGAGAAAAGTTGACGAAAATTTCTATAGAAATAAAATATTGACAACATGTTATAAAGAAATAAAATTTTGACACAATTTTCTAGAGAAATAAAATTTTGACAAAATTTGCTATATGAATAAAATTATGACAAAATTTTCTTTCGAAATAAAATTTTGATAAAATTTTCTATAGAAATGAAATTTTTGACAAAATTTTCTTTAGAAATAAAATTATGACAAATTTTTCCATAGAAATAATATGTTGACCAAATATTCTATAGAAATACAATTTTCACAACTTTTCTCTTTGCGAATTACATTTTGACAAAATTTTCTATAGACATTAAATTTTGACAAAATCTTCTGTAGAAATAAATTTTTGAAAAATTTGTCGATAGAAATTTTTTCTATTTTCTAGAAATAAAATCTTGACCACATTTCCTCAGCAAATTAAATTTTGAAAAAATTTCCTACACAAATCAAATTTTGACAAAAATTTTCAATAGAAATAAAATTTTGACAAAATTATCTATAGAAATAAAATTTTGACAAAATTTTCTATAGAAATACAATTTTTACAAAATTTTCTGTAGAAATAAAATTTTGACAAAATTTTCTATAGAAATAAAATTTTGAAAAAATTTTAATAATAATAAAATTTTGAAAAAAATAGAAATAAAATTTTGACAAAATAGAAATAAAATGTTGACAAAATTTTCTATAGAAATAATATGTTCACAAAATTATCTACAGAAATAAAATTTTGGCAAAATCTTCTATAGAAATAAAATCTTAACAAAAATTTCTATTAAAATTTTTTCAACAGAGCAGTCAATGGTATAAAATGATTCTCATCTCCGAACCAAACCATTTGAGACAATCTACTTGTGATAGTATGTTTCATCGAATCCTTCAGAAATTCTTTATATTATCAAGTATCCTTCTACGACAAGAGGAGATTTCAAGGTAAACTATTAAAAGTGATTCATGGTATTTTGCCCTCAGCCTTGTCGAACTTACGACCGTATACAGTTAATAGTCTCACCTACCAAAATGAAATTCTTTTTGACGGTGTTTCTTTTGGCTCAAAATCATTAAGAATTCATCATATCATCAAATTGAGTAGAATGAAAGCTGCTGGCACTGTAGCAACAAACACAACGTGAACCAAAAGGCAATACGTACATACCTGTTGAATATGCTAAACAATACCCTGAGCTTGTGCATTATTAAATGAAATTGCATTTAAAAAGAGCAGCAACCATTGTGAATCTCTAAAGATACAAACACTGTTGTTGACATATTGGGGGGGGGGCTGTTGTTTTGTAGTTTAGCCAAATATTTACATGCCCTTGACACAAAATTTGTTTAGATTCATTTTTTTGTCAGACAAAACGACCAATCATTCGTTATTCACCTTAAAGCGCAAATAAATTGTGTATGATGAAAGATACCAAACAAACTGTCAATGTGACGACCAATGGTAAAATCAGGACGGATAAGAGCTAAAGTCGACTTTCAGACTGATGGACTCTTTTCACATAAATGTTTTAATGTCATCTTAAAACCCTATGTTATTGTGATTTGAACCAAACCCTTTAGGGCGACCGGACATATCCCTTAACTGACATATCGCTCAAAATGATTTTTGGGCGATATGACCTCCCTTGGGGCGGTCACATCGCCCAATTTTAGTTTGGGCTCTATGTCGTCCCTCATCGCGGTCATAAGCCCCATAAGCATTGGAGGTCATAACGGCCAAAAATCATTTTGGGCGAAATGCCCGTTGGGGGATATGTCCGGTCGCCACCATTTAGACTGTAAGCAGGTTAGGTAGATGATAGATTCAGGATTTCCGCATTCATCATCTGCATCATCTACTTTCAGTGAAACGAAAAAGAAATCATCGAGAATATTGCTAATTGCGTACTAATTTCAAATTTTTAAAAAGTCATGAATACGAAATATCATTTTGGAAAATTTTGAAAAAGTCGAAAATTGGATTTAACCAAATTTTGATAAGATTTAACAAATTATGAAGAGGTCGAAAAGTCGACTTTTATAATTTGATTGCTACACCTACCTTAGATCTTCTTCTACTACACACAAAAAAAAATTTTCTGATTCAATCACGATATTAATTGATCCAATTAATTTTTAATTGAAATATCTTCAATCACAGAAATGATAGTATCAATTAAAAAATTAATTGAAGGTCAATTCAAAAGTTAATTGATCCAATTAATTATTTTTGTGATTGATTTTTGTTACAATTAAAAAATTTGTTGAATCAATTAAATTTTTAGTTAAAAGTTTAATTGGAAAAATTTTCGTGAAATTTTTTTGTGTATATATACACGGAAAAAAAGCATGCTTGGTTCCAAAGATCTTATCTTTACATAAATGATCTTGGTATTGATTCCGATCCAAAGAAGCCGAGAATTGAAGTAAGGATTCCGTTTAGACATAATTCTCTCTAAAATTTTAGTTTTCTTACGGCCATTTTCATGTAGCTCCGTTAGGCTTTAACTGGCAGTTAACAGAAAGAAAAATGGAAATATCTTTTTTAACTTTAACTGAAAAATTTTCAGCAGTTAAGTTTATAACTGGCATATGGAATATATACGCAAGAGACAGATATGTAGATATCACTGTTTAAAAGTTCGTTAGCCAACTTAGCACTAACGGAGCTTCATGAAAATGGGGATTAGTCTTTTATAAACGTGTCAACGACAACTTAAATTTCCCAATTCAGACTTGTCTTCAAGTAGAAATTGTGTTATATTTCAAGCGAGAAACGCCTTTAAAATAAATTATTGAAAAACATGTTTTACAGTTTAGCGTTTTTTATACCCTAAACCACACATGTATAATAACTATGATCCGCCAAAATGTGCCTACCAGAAATATTGATTTTAGACCCCATAACATCTTTACCGATCGACTCAGAATCACCTCCTGAGTCGATCTAGTCCTTGGTGTTGGTCCGACCGTCTGTCCATGTATTTGTTGTTCGCAAGATTTTTTGTCCAAGGATGAACGCTGTTGAATTTCAGATCAAATTTAGATATAGTTCCCTTATATATGCATCGCCCGATTTCGTTAAATGGGGTCAGATTGCGCTCCTTTACTAACCAATCGGCGTCAAATTTGGCACTCCGTAACTTAATATGAACATAATTACCTTATTTATTAACTGATCTTACAAATCAAATTTAGCACAACGTAACCTTCTATGGTATCAAACAAATGTGCAAGATATCATCCAAATCGGTTCAGAATTAGATATAGCTCTCATATATATGTATCACCTTAAAATTTGCCCTAATATCCTTATTGTTGACCATAATAGTCTTATTTGTTAACCCATCTTATTCATATTAGCACATGGTAGCCTTCTGCGGTATCATCCAAACCTACATATCATCCAAATCGCTTCAGATTTAGATGCAATTCTAGGGTTTTCCTTTTCCCGGACTTTTGCATTCCCGGGAAAGCGGTAATTTTTTTCGAATTTCCCGGTCAAAGGGAAGGTTAGGTTAGGTTAGGTATAGTGGCAGCCCGATGTATCAGGCTCACTTAGACTATTCAGTCCATTGTGATACCACATTGGTGTACTTCTCTCTTATCACTGAGTGCTGCCCGATTCCATGTTAAGCTCAATGACAAGGGACCTCCTTTTTATAGCCGAGTCCGAACGGCGTTCCACATCACAGTGAAACCACTTAGAGAAGCTTTGAAACCCTCAGAAAAGTCACCAGCATTACTGAGGTGGGATAATCCACCGCTGAAAAATTGTTTGGTGTTCGGTCGAAGCAGGAATCGAACCCACGACCTTGTGTATGCAAGGCGGGCATGCTAACCATTGCACCACGGTGGTCAAAGGGAAACCTGCTTTGATGTGGAATACATTTAAACATTTGAATAAATTTGAAATCGCCTAAAGCTACGCTTATAAGGCGCTCTCTGGATAACTAACAATATATAAAGGGTGATACGGTCAAAATTTGGTCAATATAAACTTGACGTATTTCTTTCAATTTTGCATTTAAAAAACCTGAACACCCCTCATTTTGAAGGTGTGTGTGTGTAGAATGTTGCTCCTATTGTGATTTTGGAATTCACTTTTCAGTTGTCGAAATGCCGTCCAAGCACGAAGAGTAGCGTATCAAAATTTTGCTTGCGCAATGCGAAAATCCGAGCAATTCGCGCGCAAAGCTGGCAAAATCGCTAAAAGTTGCCAAATCAACCGTTACAAATGTAATTAAAGTGTTTGGGGAACGTTTGTCGACAGCCAGGAAGTCTGGATCGGGGGGAAATCGAAAACCGGAAGCCGCTGAGACGACAAAAGGGAGTTGCCGGTAGTTTCAAGCGAAACCCTAACCTCTCTCTCCGAGATGCCGCAAATAAGCTGAGTGTATCGTCTACAACCATGCATCGAGCCAAAAAAATGAGCCGGAATATCGACTTACAAGAAGGTAGTGACTCCAAATCGCGATGATAAACAAAATACGACGGCCAAAGCGCGATCCCGGAGGCTGTACACGACGATGCTGACGAAGTTTGACTGCGTGGTAATGGACGACGAAACCTACGTCAAAGCCGACTACAAGCAGCTTCCGGGACAGGAGTTTTATACGGCAAAAGGAAGGGGAAAGGTAGCAGATTTTTTCAAGCACATAAAACTGTCAAAGTTCGCAAAGAAATATCTGGTTTGGCAAGCCATCTGTACCTGTGGCTTGAAAAGCAGCATTTTCATAGCTTCCGGGACTGTCAACCAAGAAATTTACGTGAAAGAGTGTTTGAATAAACGTCTGCTGCCTTTCCTGAAGAAACACGGTTGTTCCGTACTGTTTTGGCCGGATTTAGCATCTTGCCATTACGGTAAAAAGGCCATGGAGTGGTACGCCGCCAACAACGTGC
The DNA here is from genome assembly GCF_050003625.1 of Haematobia irritans. Taxonomy (NCBI): domain Eukaryota; kingdom Metazoa; phylum Arthropoda; class Insecta; order Diptera; family Muscidae; genus Haematobia; species Haematobia irritans. Next base: position 161,738,441 of record NC_134399.1, read on the forward strand.
AGGTGGTTCCCAAGGACAAGAATCCTCCCAACACACCAGAGCTCCGCCCAATTGAGAAATACTGGGCTATTGTCAAGCGGAACCTAAAGAAGACCAAAAAAACTGCTAAGGACGAGCAGCAGTACAAGGCAAATTGGCTTTTTGCGGCGAAGAAGGTGGACAAGGTGGCTGTACAAAATCTGATGACATGTGTCAAGCGTGAGGCCCGGCAATTCGGATTTGGAAATGCGAAAGCCTAACTGAATATTTTTCCTGAATTTTATACTAATTGAACTTGAACAAGTATATACGGCCGTAAGTTCGGCCAGGCCGAAGCTTATGTACCCTCCATCATGGATTGCGTAGAAACTTCTTCTAAACACTGCATTCCACAATCGAATTACTTAAGTTGCGGTAACGCTTGCCGATGGCAAGGTATCTTAACACCTCCTAACACCATCTTCTAATTTGTATGTAAGTCCGTACGTGGTATATATTAAATCAAAAAAGATCGATCCAATACGTATATAATTCAGTTTGACAAAGTAGACATAAAATTTTGACAAAATTTTCTACAGAAATAAAATTATATCAAAATTTTCTATAGAAATTAAATTTTCACAAAATTTTCTATAGAAATAAAAATGTGCACAAAATTTTCTATAGAAAGAAAATTTTGACAAGAATTTCTACAGCAATAAAATTTTAACAAAATTTTCTATAGAAATAAACTTTTGACAAAATTTTCTATAGAAATAAAATCTTGGTAGATTATTTTTTGGCTCGAGTGACAACCTGATTATGAACGGAATAAAATTTTAACAAAATTTTCTCTAGAAATAGAATTTTGACAAAATTTTCTATAGCAATAAAATTTTGGTAGATTATTTTTGGCTCTAGTGGCAACCATGATTATAAACCGATATGGACCAATTTTTGTGTGATTGGACCAATTTTGGTATGGTCCTTAGCGACCATATACTAACACTACGTTCCTAATTTGAACCGGATCGGGTGAATTTTGCTCCTCCAAGAGGCTCCGGAGGTCAAATCTGGAGAATGTTTTATATGGGGCCTATATATAATTATGGACCGTTATGGACCAATTCTGGCACGGTTGTTAAAGATCATATACTAACACCATGTTCCAAATTACAACCGGATTGGATGAAATTTGCTTCTCTTGGAGACTTCGCAAGCCAAATCTGGGGATCGGTTTATATGGGGGGCAATATATAATTATGGACCGATGTGGACCAATTTTTGCATGATTGTTAGAGACCATATACCAACACCATGTACTAAATTTCAGCCGGATCGGATGAAATATGGTTCTCTTAGAGGCTCAACAAGCCAAATCTGGGGATCGGTTTATATGGGGGCTATATATAATTAAGGACCGATATGGACCAATTTTTGCATGGTTGTTAGAGACCATATACCAACACCATGTACCAAATTTCAGCCGGATCGGATGAAATTTTCTTCCCTTTGTGGCTCCGCAAGCCAAATCTGGGGATCGGTTTATATGGGGGCTATATATAATTATGGACCGATGTGGACCAATTTTTGCATGGTTGTTAGAGACCATATACCAACACCATGTACCAAATTTCAGCCGGATCGGATGAAATTTGCTTCTCTTTTAGGCTCCGCAAGCCAAATCTGGGGATCGGTTTATATGGGGGCTATATATAATTATGGACCGATGTGGACCAATTTTTGCATGAATATTAGAGACCATATACCAACACTATGTACCAAATTTCAGCCGGATCGGATGAAATATGCTTCTGTTAGAGGCTCCACAAGCCAAATCTGGGGATCGGTTTATATGGGGGCTATATATAATTATGGACCGATGTGGACCAATTTTTGCATGGTTGTTAGAGACCATATACCAACACTATGTACCAAATTTCAGCCGGATCGGATGAAATATGCTTCTGTTAGAGGCTCCACAAGCCAAATCTGAGGGTCCCTTTATATGGGGGTTATACGTAAAAGTGGACCGATATGGCCCATTTTCAATACCATCCGACCTACATCGATAACAACTACTTGTGCCAAGTTTCAAGTCGATAGCTTGTTTCGTTCGGAAGTTAGCGTGATTTCAACAGACGGACGGACGGACGGACGGACGGACGGACGGACGGACGGACGGACGGACGGACATGCTTAGATCGACTCAGAATTTCACCACGACCCAGAATATATATACTTTATGGGGTCTTAGAGCAATATTTCGATGTGTTACAAACGGAATGACAATGTTAATATACCCCCATCCTATGATGGAGGGTATAAAAAGAAATTTAATTTGATTTTTTAAATAAACGATTTCACCGATTTACACGCGTTTTCCCTTGACCAAATGTTGACCGTATCACCCTTTATTATGTTGTTCTCTTATATCAGCCATAAATCATAAATAAATATTTTGAAATACAAAACATTTTGACAATGGTTAAGGCAGTCTCTTTCGGTATAGTTTTCGGAACAACACATTAATATAGTGGGATTTTTTGTAACACTATGTTAAAAAACTCTTTGAAAATGAAAGAAACTTATTTCGATTTCACCATCGTTAAATTTTCGTTAAAAAAAAAAGTACAACAGGGCATACAAATTTCCTGGTTTTAACAACGCTTTGTGGAAATCTCAAAATGTGGAGTAAAATTTATTTCAATTTTCGTGAGAGGTAATTCATTCTTCCTATAAAACAGTTCACTTTTTTCGCTCCTAATATCAGACATTTCTCCTCAGATTGTGACTAGACTGCCATAAACATGTACTTCTTTATGTTCTTAAATATGAAAATGCGGTTTACCACCCAAACCTATATCATATAGCTGTATGATATAGTCGGCCGACATTCACTTGTTTTTCCTATATCCTATAATTTAGTTAAATTTAAATTTAACGCTGTTGAATTGAAATTAAATTAGCATAACATTAAAATATCATTCTTAAATTTCTTCACTTTAAATTTAAAATGTAATAGAGCACCGCACAAAAAATACAATATGATTATGGGGAAAAATGCTCTCCATTTGTTTTGCATGTCACTTAAAACAAGGAATGCATTCTCAAACAACAAAAAAACATGTAAAAATGATTTATTTCTATTGCATCTGTAATAAAGTGCAGAGCATTTGCAAATACTAAAACTAGGACATAAGCATAAATTTTCATACACAAATATATATGCGGAATGGATGATATACTATTTGTTCTTATCACCATTTGGGAACAAAACAAACACAGATGCATTGATATTGGTGACAGTCTCTAAACTTCACACACTTTGGCCCATTGGGATTTTGTCTTTATGAAAGAGTGTAAGAGAAAGAGAGTGAGAGAATTTAGGTATTTGCGCTATGATTTGCATTTTAGTGATAAACCTTTTGGATTAAGTTGGGTATATGAATATTTATTGAAATCATAAATTTACGAATTCTTTCACATTCGTATAATAAAGGAATAAACCAGTTTAAATCAAAACTATTAAAAACAAACAAGCATGAAATATATAAAGAGGCAATATACAATACTCAATAGATATGCTGTATATTGCATAGAATATACTAGAGGTCTGCACAATTCCATTTGTAAATGAAGAGTACACGTGTACTTGCTACATGAGTACATCTATTTGAGAGAGTCGCAAAACAATTGGTACACATTTTGATGAACACCCAAAGCCACGAGTAACTTCTTGTTGCTACTCTGATGTCTTCACTACCAACAAACACATATTCCTCTTTCTCTCTTTTTGAAGTGTACTCAGAGTGATCACGTCGAGTATGTTGCGAGAACAAAACTTCATAGAGTACTCCATGTACCACGTGCAGTTTCAGAATTACAAGAAAACAGTTACTCTCCATAATATATGTTTTCGGATTGATATAAAGAACGGCAAACGTTAAGGTAGGTGTGTGACATACATAAATATATGAAATATGTGACATACATACATATCTATGATTAATAATAATGGAAAGTTTTGCTTCGCACATAACTGAGAAATACTTGTGGTACCACGTGAAGTGAAGAGAATCCATGTTGTACTTTTTCTCAAGTACTTGCATTTTTATTGTTCCTTTTTTTCGGAACACATATTTTATCGGATAAGTACTTGGTGGTATTTGACAAGCAAGTGTTCTCTTCACTTCACTACTTGCGCTCTGAGAGATAGACAGTGTATGTACTATATTCGACAGCGAATTACATACATGTAGTGAAAAGTTATTCGATGCAGACCTCTAGAATATACATATAACGAGTAAAGAAAAATCTGTGGCCGGGCCGGCTATACAATACTCTAAACCAGCCTTCTGTATTAGTAAACCGAAGCATTTGAGGGGTATTATTAAAATAACTTAAATCTTAGACGATGTCCTTAGTTAAGAAAATTAAGCGGTATATATATATGGTAGCTTCATCTAAATCTGAAACGATATGCGTGATATTTATACCCTAAACCACGTAGTGGTCAGTGTATAATAACCTTGATGGGTAAAAAATTGTCTACCAGAAATACAGCGATCGACTCAGAATCACCTTCTGAGCCGATCTCGCCCTTGGTGTCCGTCCAGGTATTTTTATAACCGCAGGATTCCTGTCGATTTTGATAGTACAGAGTGTTATGGCACAAGGGTGAATGCAATGACTTTGGAAAAATCGGATCAAATTTAAATATAGCTTCCATATAAAGAGTGGTTTCTAAGAGCTTGCTGATTTGAAATTTAAATAAACACATGCCAAATTATGAAATGCCCCAAAAAATATATATTTGGTAGATAATTTCTTGTCATTTAACATTTTTATATGAAAAACTTCTGTTGCCCATATCACCTAGAGCGGAAAGGGCTTTTATTCCTACAAAATTGAAAATTTTATATGGAAAATTTCTTTTGTCAATATCTCCTGAACTAAGCGTCCTAGAACGAAAAAGGACTTTAATTCGTGACCACCAAACAAAATAAAAATCCACCCAAATTCGAAAAAATTGAATTATTTTATATGGAAAATTTCTTTGGGCCATATCTTCTAATCTAAGCGTCTTATAGGGGAAAGGACTGATACGGTCAAAATTTGGTCAAGGGAAAACGCGTGTAAATCGGTGAAATCGTTTATTTAAAAAATCAAATTAAATTTCTTTTTCAAGTTCAATTAGTATAAAATTCAGGAAAAATATTCAGTTAGGCTTTCGCTTTTTCAAATCCGAATTGCCGGGCCTCACGCTTGATACCTGCCATCAGATTTTGTACAGCCACCTTGTCCACCTTCTTCGCCGCAGAAAGCCAGTTTGCCTTGAACTGCTACCCGTCCTTAGCAGTTTTTTTGGTCTTCGTTAGGTTCCGCTTGACAATAGCCCAGTATTTCTCAATTGGGCCGAGCTTTGGCGTGTTGGGAGGGTTCTTGTCCTTGGGAACCACCTGCACGTTGTTGGCGGCGTACTACTCCATGGCCTTTTTACCGTAGTGGCAAGATGCCAAATCCGGCCAAAACAGTACGGAACAACCGTGTTTCTTCAGGAAAGACAGCAGACGTTTATTCAAACACTCTTTCACGTAAATTTCTTGGTTGACAGTCCCGGAAGCTATGAAAATGCTGCTTTTCAAGCCACAGGTACAGATGGCTTGCCAAACCAGATATTTCTTTGCGAACTTTGACAGTTTTATGTGCTTGAAAAAATCTGCTACCTTTCCCCTTCCTTTTGCCGTATAAAACTCCTGTCCCGGAAGCTGCTTGTAGTCGGCTTTGACGTAGGTTTCGTCGTCCATTACCACGCAGTCAAACTTCGTCAGCATCGTCGTGTACAGCCTCCGGGATCGCGCTTTGGCCGTCGTATTTTGTTTATCATCGCGATTTGGAGGCACTACCTTCTTGTAAGTCGATAGTCCGGCTCGTTTTTTGGCTCGATGCACGGTTGTAGACGATACACCCAGCTTATTTGCGGCATCTCGGAGAGAGAGGTTAGGGTTTCGCTTGAAACTACCGGCAACTTTCTTTGTCGTCTCAGCGGCTTCCGGTTTTCGATTTCCCCCCGATCCAGACTTCCTGGTTGTCGACAAACGTTCCCCAAACACTTTAATTACATTTGTAACGGTTGATTTGGCAACTTTTAGCGATTTTGCCAGCTTCGCCTGCGAGTAGCTCGGATTTTCGCGATGCGCGAGCAAAATTTTGATACACTGATCTTCTTGCTTGGACGGCATTTCGACAACTGAAGAGTGAATTCCAAAATCAAAAAACGCGCAACATTCTACACACACACACACCTTCAAAATGAGGGGTGTTCAGGTTTTTTAAATGCAAAATTGAAAGTTATACGTCAAGTTTATATTGACCAAATTTTGACCGTATCACCCTTTAATTGGTGACCACCCCCAAAAAAATAAAATATCCAACCAAATCATAAAAATTTAAAAATTTTATATGAAAACTTTTTTTGGCCATATCTCCTGAACTAACCGTGCTAAAGCGAAAAGGACTTTATCTTCGACCACCACAAAAAAATAAAAATCCACCCGAATTCTACCGAATTGAAATGTTTCTATGGAAAACTTCTTTTTGCCTTATCTCTTAAACTAAGCGTCTAGAGCGAAAGTGACTTTAATTCGTGACCACTCCCAAAAAATTGCAAAATCCAACCAAATCCTAAAAAATTTAAATTTTTATATGAAAAACTTTTTTGGTCATATCTCCTTAACTAAGCATCCTAGAGCGAAAGGGGGTCTAATTAGTGACCACCCCCAAAAATTAATAAATCCACCAAAATCCTAAAAAATTTCAATTTTTATATGAAAAACTTCTTTTGACTATATCTCCTAAACTAAGCGTCATAGAGCGCAAATTAATAAAAACGAAAAAATCGTTTTTTTCATATTCAAACTTGTTACTGACGTTATTCACGCATAGCAGTTTCATACTCACGCTCTTCCATGCTGACTTGCCCGTGTATCACAACATTTTGTGTCACGTGCACACTTCAAATATACCATGGAAAAAATATTGACGGTCATCCACAATTCAATTACATGGCTTGCGGCCGATGGCAAGGCATCTTAAATCTTCTTAACATCATCTTCTAAATTGTAAGTTAGTAAATGCGGGATATATATTAGACAAAAGAAAGGTCGATTAAATACGTATATATTCAGTTCTTGATCGGTATATGTAGGGAAGAAATAATTACGAACAGATATGATCTTTTGTGCGGTAATAATTATAATTGAAATATAGGGGTCGCTTCATATGGGGGCTATATATAATTATGAACACGAGTCTACAAAAAATTACAGATTTTTTACTGTTTGGTAGATTGGTGGAATTTTTGATGTTTTGGAAGATTTTGCAAAATATTCCTCTCCAACTAAGAGGTGTTTCATAAATTTTCTATAGAAATAAATTTTTGAAAAATAAAAAGTTGACAAAATTTTCTATAGAAATAAAATTTTTAAAAAAATTTCTATAGAAATAAAATTTTTAAAAAATTTTCTATAGAAATAAATTTTTGACAAAATTTTGTATAGAAATTATATTGTTGTTGTTTTTTCGAATTCAGCTTAAACCCATAAATTGACTAAACTACAAGTGTAGCTTAACCAACAGAGGAAAATAATGTTTGTCAAATTTATTTGGGCAAAGCCCTATAGACTGCAAGATGGTTGGATGGACGCAAATTTCGGAATTACCACATTCCTCATCAGCATCCTCTACTTGCATCAAAACTATCAACCAATTACCAGAGTAAATTCAGGCAGTTCTTTAAACCCAACAATGAACCACACTTGAACCTTCCGAAAAAAGGTTTTACATGGTAACCGGCTTATGCCAAAATAAATTCGTACAAACATATCTCTTTTCCTTTGCCACCGTCAAATCATCGATTTGAGTGCAGTTGGCTGGGTTTATTTTGAGCGTGCTTCCTCTTCTTTCATTCGTTTTGTTTTGTTATTGTTGGTTTTTGTTCTTTAATCATTGTTGTTGTTTTTTTTTATATCAGCTTAAATTTAAATTATATTTTGAGAAATTACCTAAAGACATAAAATGTTGACAAAATTTTCTATAGAAATAACATTTTAACAAAATTTCTGTGGAAATATACAATTTTGACAAAATTTTCTATGGCAATGAATTTTTGGTAGATTATTTTTGGCTCGAGTGACAATCATGATTTTTCTGTGATTGTGGATCGGTTTATCTGGGGGCTATATATAACTATAGATCGATACGGATCAATTTTGGCATGGTGTTTATCGGTAATATTCTAGCGCAATGTACCAAATGTCAACCGGATCGGATGAATTTTGCTCATTCAAGCAGTGTTGCCAGTATTGGGGATTTTTCCACAAATTGGGGATATCTTTTCGTGAATGGGGACAAAATTTCTGAGTTGGGAACTTGGGGATTTGTTGGGGAATTTCCATAAATTTGGGAATTTCTGTGGGTATTTTTCGAGGAATCGGTTTAATCTTTTTTAACAAAATTTTATTTCTATAGAAAATTTTTTCAACATTTTATTTGTAACATATAGAAAATTTTGTGAAAATTTTATTTCTATAGAAAATTATGTCAAAATTTTATTCCTATCTAGAAAATTTTGTCAAAATTCTATTCCTATCTAGAAAATTTTGTCAAAATTTTATTCCTTTTTTTGTCAAAATTTTATTTGTATAGAAAATTTTGTCAAAATTTTATTTGTATAGAAAATTTTGTCAAAATTTTATTTTTATAGAAAATTTTGTAAAAATTTTATTTCTATAAAAAATTTTGCCAAAATTTTATTTATATGGAAAATTTGGCCAAAATTTTATTTCTATGTAGAAAAATTTCTCAAAATTTTATTTCTATATGGAAAATTTTGTCAGAAGTTTATTTCTCTAGAAAATTTATGAAGTACCTCTTTGAAAAATCTACCAAAATACCAAACTATAAGAAATCTACCATTTCTGGTAGAATTATACCGATTTTGGCAAATTGTACTACATGAATATTTAGAAGTTAATTTTCGTTCATAAATACAAGGTAAACGAATTCTTATTTTCATATCTCCAGCATTTTGGTGTTGTGGTTTCAAGTCTTGATCATATTGCAGCTTGCTGGATTTGCCAACATTTTATTATACCCTAAACCACATAGTGGTCAGGGTATAATAAGTTTGATCGGCCAAAAAATGTGCCTACCAGAAATATTGATTTTAGACCCCATAAAATATATACCGATCGACTCAGAATCACCTCCTGAGTCGATCTAGCGCTTGGTGTCCGTCCGTCCGTCTGTCCATGTATTTGTTGTTCACAGGATTCCGGTCGCAATTATTTACCGATTTTGATGAAATTTGGTACAGGGAGTTTTTTGGGCACAAGGACGAACGCTATTGAATTTGGAAGAAATCGGATCAAATTTAGATATAGCTCCCATATATATGTATCGCCCGATTTCGACAAATGGGGTCACGTTGCGCGTTTTTTCCAACGGATCGTCACCAAATTTGGCAAAAGGTAATATTTTCCATCGCCCTTCAAGTCTGCAAAATTTCATCCAAATCGGTTCAGATTTAGATATAGCTCTCATATATATGTATCACCCGATTTTCCCAAATTTGACCACTAAACCTTTATTTATCAACCGATCTTACTCAAGTTTGGCTAAATATAATCTTCTATAGCATTAACTATATGTACAAAAAATCATCGAAATCGGTTCAGATTTAGCTATAGCTCCCATATATATGTACCGCCCGATTTGCCTAAATTTGGCAATAAAGCCCTTATTTATTAACCGATCTTACCCAAATTTGGCTAAATGTAGTCTTCTATAGCACTAACTATATGTGCAAAAAATCATCGAAATCGGTTCAGTTTTAGATATAGCTCCCATATATATGTATAGCCCGATTATCCCAAATTTGGCAATAGAACCCTTATTTATTAACCGATCTTACTAAAAGTTGGCTAGATCCAGTCCTCTATAGTACTAACTATATCGAAATCGGTTCAGATGTAGATATAGCTCCCATATATGTATCACCCGATTTTGAAAAATTCGCCCCTAATAACCATATGTTTGACCATACGGCCTCATTTCTTAACTGATCTTATTCAAATCTTGCACAAGGTAACCTTTTGTGGTATTAATCAAACCCGCAAAATATTATGCAAATTGGTTGAGATTTAGATATAGCTTCCATATATATGCATCGTTCGATTTTCCCAAATTTGGCCATATTACTCTTATTTATTAACCAATGTTACTCAAATTTCAAATTTTGATGTACTAGCCGATCGTACTTATACGTACTTGTAGCTCTTACATAAGAATATTGCTCGATTTTTAGAAATTTGTATTTATTACCCACACTAATTTAACGATTTTCTCTTTTTTAATAATCGGCTCAATATTAGTGGCATACTAACTTCGTAGGCGCAATATCAACACAGCCAGTGTTGCTAGAAGTAGGGGAAATTCCCTATATGTAGGGTTTTTCTAATATTTAGCGTCTTGTAGGGACATAGGGCCACAATGTAGGACATTTTCACTCAACACAATTTGTAATAATTTTTACATTTTGGTAGCTCTAGAGGAGGAAATTAGAAGCCGGCAAGGCTAGATCTTTAACAATGTGTGGTAAACTTTATTCCTGTAGAGAATTTTGTCAACATTTTATTTCTATAGAACATTTTGTCAAAATTGTACTTCTATAGAATTTTTTTCAAAATATTATTTCTATAAAAAAATTTCTCAAAATTTTATTTATGTGGAATTTTTTCTCAAAATTTTATTTCTATAGAATTTATTGTCAAAATTTTATTTCTATAGAAAAATTTCTCACAAAAATTTGTTTATAGAAACTTTTTCCAAAATTTTATTTTAATAGAGATTTAACAAAAAAGATTACTAATTTGGGTAGAATTCTACCAACTGTGGCAACCGTGGTGGTAATACAAATTTATATTCTAAGTTATATACGTTGCATATTCAACATTTTATAAGATAAGATAATAAAGTACTTAGAACCATTTTGGTTTTGTAAAATTTTTTAAATGTAACGAAAAATATAGTAGGGAAAATTGTTTGAAAATGTATGGGAAAGTAGGGAACTTTTTTTGTCCTTGTAGGGTAAACCGAACATTTACTGTTGCAACATTGACTATGAGCTATAGTCAGATTGAAACAAAGAACCCATAGACATGTACCCCTTAATTTTCTTAAATATGCAACTGCGGTTTATCTCCCAGACCTATATGTTACCCCACAAATGCTTATGATTACTAATTCTGTAATGGTGGTTTAGGGTATGATATAGTCGGCCCCGCCCGACTTTCTACTTTACTTACTTGTTTTTAAAGTATTAATGATTTTCTACAGCAGAGCCTTTTGCTTTGTTTCTTAAAAAAAAAGAATTTAAGTTTAAATTGAGTATTTTTGGGGACGAAAACATGATAATTTGGGGACAAGAGCCAGAAAAATACTGGCAACACTGCCTTCAAGAGGCTCCGGAGGTCAAATCTGGGGATCGGTTTATATGGGGGCAATATATAATTATGAACCGATATGGCCCAGTTTTTGCATGGTTGTTAGAGACCATATATGTTTCATCCGGATCGAATGAATTTTGCTCCTTCAAGAGGCTCCGCAGTTCAAATCTGGTGAACTGATATGGCTCATTTGCACTACCATCCGACCTACATCAATAACAACTACTTGTGCCAAGTTTCAAGTCGATAGCTTGTTTCGTTCGGAAGTTATCGTGATTTCAACAGACGAACGGATGGGTATACTTAGAGCGACTCATAATTTCACCATGATATATACTTTATGGGGTCTTAGAGCAATATTTCGAAGTGTTACAAACAGAATGACAAAGTTAATATACCCCTCATTCTATAGTGGAGGGTATAAAAACTGAAACAACTAGTGAATAAAAATTTTTTTATAGAATCAAGTAAGCAAAGCTCATATTTTAAAGAGGATCGTCTCTTATCCTTATTTCAATTCTTCTCTTATTTGGCTCGGAATTAGTACCAAAATCATTAGTGTAAAGACAAAATCTGTGGAACCGGACATGCATTTGTTATAGTGTACTCACAATTTGGAACAAAGTTTACCTTGGTTCCGTGAAATAGGGTCGACTGTGCCCGATATTAACTTTTTTTTTTACTCTTTTTCATAGGAAGTGCATACAGCACACGGACGAAAAAGAATCTTTTTCATATGATTGGGTGTAAAAATTATATGTTTGGAATTCAAATTTTTTAGCACAATATTTTTAAGTGCAAGCATATAATGTTCATAAACTAGCATAACATGTTTGGGGCATATATGTTAATATGTTAGAACATATTATATTTGGGACATAAAATATTTGTAAATATAATATGCTTAGATGCAAACATATATTAATTTGGATAAAGCTTATAAACATATATGTGTTTAGAAAGAGAGACATAGAGAGTATGCTGCAAGTAAAATAATGGAAGTAAACAATTGGCGCCTTAAAAATATATCCACACAAAGAAACTTTCATAAAAATTTTTTACTACCAGTGTATGCCCTAAGGTGAAACATAATATGTTTGAACAATACAAACAATATATTGTTTGCACCAATCCTGAAAATATATATGCTTGAATTAAAATGTGTTTGGGGTATATGTTACAGAAGCGATTTTATTTAGATGCAAACATATATTAATTTGGAAATAGCTTATACTATCTAGGTCTCTCTTACTAAACACATATATGTTGTGTTTAGTAAGAGAGACCTAGAGAGTATGCTGCAAGTAAAATAATGGAAGTAAACAACTGGCGCCTTAAAAATATATCCACACAAAGAAAATTTCATAAATTTTTTTACTACCCGTGTATGCCCTAAGGTGAAACATAATATGTTTGAACAATACAAACAATATATTGTTTGCACCAATCCTGAAAATATATGTGCTTGAAGCAAAATGTGTTTGGGGTATATGTTACAGAAGCGATTTTATTTTTTTGAGGGTGCAGTTACTGATTTTAGTAAAAATTTACATCATAAATATATTTTCGCAAAGTTAGTATAGTATAGTAAAAATACGTCGTAAATGTGTATAACTACGTCACAGTTTTCATAGACTGCCTCTGATAGTTATTATGTTCGCTTTTGGTTTAATTGGGTCAATTTTAGCCTGAAATAGGAATGTATTTTTCTGCACATGTACGGCTTTGAAAAATTCCTATTATTCAAACGCACATTTTATTAGGGAGCAAACTCATTAAAGTCGACCAGTTTTCATTCAAATATGAACCAGGAACAACGCTTAATTGTCATACTCTCTCCGATACTACACAGAGAACAACTTAGATATCCTCCACCATAGTCACCATAAAATTGCATAAAACCACAATACGCACTAAAAATTTTAATTGCAAAAGTTTTTAAAATATCGGTCATAAAAATCTCGAGAAGAAAATATTTCACTGTATGTGCCAAAGTACTACGGTAGAAGTAGTTCGTTTGCGATTTATGTGGGTGCCACAGTCTCCGAGTTCCTTAACAGTGCGAATGAAGTTGCAAAAGTACAATTGTTCAAGCTTTAAAACAATAAATGGTAATGTTTCCTTTTTATTAGCAGATATTTTGTTATTGCTCCGTACTTCAACTACTACGCTTGTTCAGCTGCCCGCATTCAACGATGTCTGCCGAACGTAAATCTTTACTTGGGTAAACCATTTCAAAAATATGGAGCAACGAAAAAACTTTTCCCTCTAGACGGATTTAGATTTTTTGTTACAGGATTGATGAACGAGTAGGGTTGTCAAAATGAATTTTAAAGAATGAATGCTGGAATATCGCATTTTCAAGAATACTGGTCCTCCGATGTGTTCGTATGTTTGTTAATATTGTCAAACCTGGACACATTAATAAGTAAGTTGGCCGTATGTTCGGTCAGGCCGAATCTTATGTACCCTCCACCATGGATTTCAAAGAAACTTGTACTAAAGACTGTCATCCACAATCAAATTACTGGGGTTGCGCTAACAATTGCCGATGGCAAGGTATCTTAAAACTCCTTAACACCGTCTTCTCAATTGTAAGTTACTCCATATGGGGTATATATTAAACAAAAACAAGTAAGGAAAGTCTAAAGTCGGGCGGGGCCGACTATATTATACCCTGCACCACTTTGTAGATATAAATTTTCGATACCATATCACATCCGTCAAATGTGTTGGGGGCTATATATAAAGGTTTGTCGCAAATATATACATTTAAATATCACTCGATCTGGACAGAATTTGACTCTCGATCTGGACAGAATTTGACTTTGTCGGCTAATGCACTAGGGTGGAACTCAATGTTAGTAAAGAAAAAATATGGGAAACATTTAAATCTGAAGCAATTTTAAGGAAACTTTGCAAAAGTTTATTTATGATTTATCGCTCGATATATATGTATTAGAAGTTTAGGAAAATTAGAATTCTTTTTACAACTTTTCGACTAAGCAGTGGCGATTTTACAAGGAAAATGTTGTTGGTATTTTGACCATTTTTGTCGAAATCAAAAAAACATATATATGGGAGCTATATCTAAATCTAAACCGATTTCAACCAAATTTGGCACGCCTAGCTACAATTTTAATTCTACTCCCTGTGCAAAATTTCAATTAAATCGGAGTAAGAGATTGGCCACTGTGGTCATATGAGTGTAAATCGGACGAACGATATATATGGGAGCTATATCTAAATCTTAACCGATGTCAATAAAATTTGGCACACTTGACTATACTACTAATTGTACTCCTAGTGAAAAATTTCAATCGAATTGGGGTAAAACTCTGGCTTCTGGGACCGTATTAGTCCATATCGGGGGAAAGATATATATATGGAAGCTATATCTAAATCTGAACCGATTTCAATCAAATTTACCAAACATTGGTAGAATGTCAATTCTACTCTTTATGCAAAATTTCACGAAAATCGGTAGTAAACGTTGGCCTCTGTGGTCATATGAGTCTAAATCGGACGAAAGATATATATGGAACTATATCTAAATCTAAACCGATTTAGCTGATATTTTGCAAGTTTTTCGAGACTCACAAAATATTTGGATGTACTGAATTTGACGAACAGAGGTTGATAAACACGCCAATTATAACCAGATCGGGGATAAATATATATGGCAGCTATATCTAAATCTGAACAGATTTTTTCCAAAATTAACAGCGATTGTCTTTGTCCCAAAACACGACCCTATGCCAAATTTGAGGACGATCGGACTTAAACTGCCACCTATACTTTGCGCACAAAAATACATGAACAGACAGACTGACAGACGGACGGACAGACAGACAGACGGACATCGCTAAATCGACTCAGAATTTAATTCTAACGCCATCGGTATACCAAACGATGGGTCTCAGACTTTTCCTTCTTGGCGTTACATGCAAATGCTCAAACTTATTATACCCTGTACTACAGTAGTGGTGAAGGGTATAAAAAGGTCGATTAAATACGTATATAATTCAGTTTGACAAAATTTCCTATAGAAATAAAATTTTGACAAAATTTTCTATAGAAATAAAATTTTGACAAAATTTTCTATAGAAATAAAATTTTGACAAAATTTTCTATAGAAATAAAATTTTGACAAAATTTTCTATAGAAATAACATTTTGACAAAATTTTCTATAGAAATAAAATTTTGACAAATTTTTCTATAGATATAAAATTTTGACAAATTTTTCTATAGAAATAAAATTTTGACAAAATTTCCTGTAGAAATAAAAGTTTGACAAAATTTTCTATAGAAATAACATTTTGACAAAATTTTCTATAGAAATAAAATTTTGACAAATTTTTCTATAGATATAAAATTTTGACATATTTTTCTATAGAAATAAAATTTTGACAAAATTTCCTATAGAAATAAAAGTTTGACAAAATTTTCTATAGAAATAAAATTTTGACAAAATTTTCTATAAATATAAAATTTTATCTAATTATACAATTATTCTTCGAGCTTTATGGACAGATATAGATTAAGGAACGTGGTTAATAGAGCCATTGAAAAGAAAACGCCAGATACAAATATATACACGCCTGGACTGTACATGTTTCGGTTCGGGCGAATGAATGTCCAGGCGTGTATAGATTTGTATCTGGCGTTTTCTTTTCAATGGCTCTATTAACCATGTTCCTTAATCTATATCTGTCCATAAAGCTCGAAAAATAATTGTATAATTAGATATAATGCATTTGGACGTCAATTGCCTGTTTCGGTATCAGGCTAACATGTAATATAATAAGCAACGATGAGCCCGTCGTAAAAACTAGGAAAAACACGACTAATGTACGCGTTAGAATTGTTGTTGTATCCTGGAAACCAGTTTCTGTTAATTGTCATATGTTGTAGTTGACTGTAGAAACAATAAGCATTGTTCGACTGTTCACCACTTAGGTGAATTCTAACAAATTAGCTTTCTAAAAATAAATTTCGTGTTGTTGCATTACTATGTAACAAAACGAAATAAAAATAAGATTAAGGGACTTGTAAGTTATATGAAAAGATGATGTACAGTGGGAGAAAAGATGATTCAATTTGTAAGAGGAAATTTCCCAAATGTTTTCTCCATAAGGAGTTAGCATAAAGGGCCCAAAATTGAGTTATCTCTCCCAGCCAGATCTATACTAAAGGCTGTGGAAAGGTTCATTCGCCCGAACCGAAACATGTACAGTCCAGGCGTGTATAGATTTGTATCTGGCGTTTTCTTTTCAATGGCTCTATTAACCATGTTCCTTAATCTATATCTGTCCATAAAGCTCGAAAAATAATTGTATAATTAGATATAATGCATTTGGACGTCAATTGCCTGTTTCGGTATCAGGCTAACATGTAATAATATAAAATTTTGACAAAATTTTCTATAGATATAAAATTTTGGCAAAATTTCCTATAGCAATAAAATTTTGACAAAATTTTCTATAGAAATAAAATTTTGACAATATTTTCTATAGTAATAAAATTTTAACAAAATTTTCTATAGAAATAAAATTGTGACAAAATTTTCTATAAATATAAAATTTTGACAAAATTTTCTATAGAAATACAGTTTTGGCAAAATTTTCTATAGCAATAAAATTTTGTCAAAATTTTCTATAGAAATAAAATGTTGACAAAATTTTCTAGAGAAATAAAATTTTGACAAAATTTTCTATAACAATAAAACTTTGACAAAATTTGGTATAGTAATAAAATGTTGTTAGAAATAAAATTTTGGCAAAATTTTCTATAGCAATAAAATTTTGTCAAAATTTTCTATAGTAATAAAATTTTAACAAAATTTTCTATAGAAATAAAATTTTGGTAGATTATTTGTGGGGATCGGCTTTATAAATATAACTATAGACCGATATGGACCAATTTTGGAATGGTTGCTAGCGGCCATATGCTAGCGCAATGTACCAAATTTCACCACGTACCAAATTTCAACCGGATCTTATGAATTTTGCTCCTCCAAGTGCTCCGGAGTCCAATTCAGGGGATCTGTTTAAATGGGGGTTGCATATAATTAAGATCGGTATGGGCCAATTTCTGCATGTTTGTTAGAGACCATATACTTACACCATATACGGATGAAATTTGCTTTTCTTAGAAGCTCCGCAAGCCAAATCGGGGGAACGGTTTATATGGGGGCTATATATAATTATCGACCGATATGGACCAATTTGTGCATAGGTGTTAGAGATCATATACTTACACCATGTTCCAAATTTCAGCCGGATCGGATGAAATTTGCTTCTCTTAGAGGCTCCGCAAGCCAAATCTGAGGATCGGTTTATATGGATAATTATGAACAGATGTATACCAATTTTTGTATGTGCCAAATTTCAACCGGATTGGATGCATTTTGCTTCTCCAAGCCGATCCTCAAAAATAATTTACCAATATTTTATTTCTATAGAAAATTTTGTCAAAATTTTGTTACTATAGAAAATGTCAAAATTTTATTACTATAGAAAATTTTGTCAAAATTTTAATTCTATAGAAATTTTGTCAAACTGAATTATTTACATATTTAATTTGTCTTTATTTGTTTAATATGTTATATTCCCCGTATGGAGTAACTTACAATTGAGAAGACGGTGTTGAGAAGTTTTAAGATACCTTGCCATCGGCAAGTGTTACCGCAACCCAAGTAATTCGATTGTGGATGACAGTCTTTAGTACAAGTTTCTATGCAATCAATGTGGGAGGGTACATAAGATTCGAAGGCCGAACTTACGGCCTTATATACTTGTTAAAATTTCGAAAAAGTTGACCTTCGAATTCTTCGATTACTGAACTTTTTACGCTTGTTACGTTTGTTAGTTAGGTCGTGCCGAAGCTCAAATGTCATCTATCATGGACCAAACATTGTATTTTCTTTAAATTGGGAGACGGCACTGGTTAGTTGATTTTAGAAAACTTTGATTATTTTTAGAAAGTTTTAACTGAACAGTATTACAAAAAATACCGAATTTTGGCATTAGCAAGTTATGTTTTTTTTTTTACTTTTCCGATATTTTTTCTTGTTTCTTAATACACGCCAAATACGGATATGTCCTAAACTTTTTATTGTCCATTTTGGTCAAGTATTAAATGAGTTCATCTCATCCTAAAATTGAAAATTTTTAAAAGATTTTTTTGTTTAAAGGTCGCAAATGGCAAACCACCGAGGTTTCAGTATCTTACCTGTAAACAAATGAGAAATACACCAAACAATTTGTAGTGGTGGACTTCAAAAAATTTTGGGTCACCACTTGTGATATCGCAATGGACTGAATAGTCTTAGTGAGCCTTAAAATAACCTGAGGACAATTTTGCTTTAGAATAAAGAAATTTTATTCAAAAGAAAGTTTATAATCTTTGCTTTTAAATATTTTTTCATTAAATTTCGGATTACTTCCCTCCAACTTAAGAAACGTTTTTCTTTACTTGAAAGAAAATTTGCCCAACTTGAAAGAAATACAGCTTTAAGGGATGAAGGCAAACTTCGTGATCAAAATTTATATAAATAATTCCTCATTTTAAAGAAATTTTTATTTATACCCTGCGCCACACTGTGGAACAGAGTATTATAAGAAATCGGTTCAGATTTAGATATGCTATCGAAAATTTAGATCTACAAAGTGGTGCAGGGTATAATATAGTTGGCCCCTCCCGACTTTTGACTTTGCTTACTTGTTTAATTTTGTAAATTTGGTGAACTACAATTTCAGATGTATAACCTTTCATATTAACTCAATATTACAGTGTAAACGTTCAGATAAGAAACTATATAAATCTAGCAAAAAATTTCATCCTGTATTCCCTATAACAGTTGTTTTTATTTTCCCCATACAAATATCTATCGACAACAAAGGCATGGGCCAATTGTTGTTATTTTCCAGGAATTGCATTAACAAAATATTTATTGAAGATATACAAACAAGCATTTTTACACCCAATGCCAATGTAATACGATGGCCAATGGATGTATGTAGAGAACATTTGTCGAAGTTCTACTGTAACAAGTTTTTCCCGTTTTCCCGTTTTTTTTTTAAGAACTGTAATGAGCACTTTACCATAATTTGTTTGTAATTGCCACAGTTTACGAGTAATTGGTGGAAAACAACCGATTCCATCAAGGGGAATTGTTTTGTTTTTATTTTCTCTCAAACTCTCTCCTTCTCTTATTCATTGTATCCACTCCTTTTATAGACGGCACTTAATTCAGCACCCATAGCTAAACTGAACTTTGCTAACCACCAAGTGTAAAGGAGGAGGCGGGGAACTACTACATAACTTTTTCATGGTGAAAACATGAAATGTGCATGAAAACTGTTTCGTTCAATGTTAGCCGGAAAATACGGCTATAGACTAACCACAGCTATTGGCAGGAAGGCAGGCAGGCAGACAAGCAAATCAAGGCAAAAATTATTTTACTGAATGTGGTTTCCTTATGGGATTTTTCGTTCCGAGGATATTAGCCCATGCAAGCCATACAAAATAACGGCGGTGTAAAATTCAATTTTGTTGCTTTGGGATTTTTTTTTTGAAAACTTTCTTCATTTTATTTGTTTTGTAAAGATTTTTGCAAAAGTATTTTCCCAACCACTTGTTACGAGTCGACATTAAGTCTTGCGGTGGGCTTTGCAAATTATGGAGTGTGCTGAATTTGGGCGTTGCTTTGAAAATCGTAATTAGTTCATGTAAACATATTTGTTTATTTTCTTTAGGAGTATGGAAAAGAATTTTATGGAAATGTGAAAAATTATTTTATGGTTAATGTGGATATTTGAGTTTTACGTTTTTCCCTCTCTCTCTCCCTAAAGCTCATGCGTTTCATGCGAATATTTGAAAAATATTGATATGATTACAAAATAAAATTAATATGTAAACTTTTTTCTTTAATTTAATAATTTTTGATATTTTCTTGTACAAAGTTTACTTGTGCCCATTTATAATAATTTTTACCCCAATAATTTTTAGCTGCGATTAAATAAAGGTTTAGAAAAGATGGTTACAACAATTTAAAAAAAAAAAAAAGATAAAATAATTGCAAACACTTAAATATGAAATGAGAGAACCAATTTTAACCAAACTTGAACCTGGAGAAAGTATAAGGAAACACATTTAGTATTTGTTTGTATACCAACCACCACATAGGATGAGGCAAAAATAAACCGAGTGCATGTTTTCACTGTTTGTACTCTTTACTAAATAGCTGGCTGGAAATAATTTATATGGTCAGATAAAACAAAAGCAACCCGATGCAAAAGAACATACTGGCGAGGACCTCAGAATATTACTGGTAATAACTTCTCTGTTATGAACATATGTTAAATTTTGTTTCGATTTGGCAACTCCTTCATATAGAAACAGGTGTTCAAAAAAGACGCATCCGCAATTTTTTTACAATGGAAAAATTAGAAATGCGTGCTGTCATTAAATATTTACTTAAACAAGTATATACGGCCGTAAGTTCGGCCAGGCCGAATCTTATGTACCCTCCACCATGGATTGCGTAGGAACTTCTACTAAAGGCTGTCATCCACAATCGAATTACTTGGGTTGCGATAACACTTGCCGATGGCAAGGTATCGTAAAACTTTTTAACACTGTCTTCTAAATTGTAAGTTAGCCCATACGGGGTATATATTAAACAAAACAAAGGCCGATTAAATACGTATATAATATAGTTTGACAAAATTTTCTATAGAAATGAAAACTTGACAAAATTTTCTATAGAAATAAAATTTTGACAAAATTTTCTATAGAAATAAAAACTTGACAAAATTTTCTATAGAAATAAAATGTTGACAAAATTTTCTATGGAAGTAAAATGTTGACAAAATTTTGTATAGAAATAAAATGTTGACAAAATTTTCTACAGAAATAAATTTTTTACAAAATTTTCTATAAAATTAAAATTTTGACAAAACTTTCTATGGAAATAAAATTTTGACAAAGATTTCTATAGAAATAAACGTTTGACAAAACTTTCTATAGAAATGAAATTTTGACACAACTTTCTATAGTAATAAAATTTGACAAAATTTTCTATGGAAATAAAGTTTTGGTAGATTTTTTTGGCGATATGGACCATTTTTTGTGTAATAAGTCATCGGCTATATATAACTAAAGACCGATATTGACCAATTTTTACATGGCTGTTAGAGGCCATATATTGACAAAATGTACCAAATTTCAACCGCATCGGATGACTTTTGCTATATATAATTATGGACCGATATGGACCAATTTTTGCATGGTTGTTAGATACCATATACTAACACCATGTTCCAAATTTCAACTGGATCGGATGAATTTCGCTCCTCCAAGAGGCTCCTGAGGTCAAATCTGGGGATCGGTTTATATGGGAGCTATATATAATTATGGACCGATATGGACCAATTTTTGCATGGTTGTTAGAGACCGTATACTAACATCAGGTACCACATTTCAACCGGATCGGATGAATTTTTCCCCTCCAAGAGGCTCCGGAGGTCAAATCTGGGGATCGATTTATATGGGGGCTATATATAATTATGGACCGACATGGACCAATTTTTACATGGGTGTTAGAGACCGTATACTAAGACCACGTACTAAATTTCAACCGGATCGGATGAATTTTGCTCCTCCAAGAGGCTCCGGAGGCCAAATCTGGGGATCGGTTTATATGGGAGCTATATATAATTATGGACCGATATGGACCAATTTTTGCATGGTTGTTAGAGGCCGTATACTAACATCAGGTACCAAATTCCAACCGGATCGGATGAATTTTGCTGCTCCGGGAGGCTCCCCAAGCCAAATTTGGGGATCGGTTTATATGGGGGATATACGTAAACGAGGTCCGATATGGCCGATTTTCAATACCATCCGACCTACATCAATAACAACTACTTGTGCCAAGTTTCAAGTCGATAGCTTGTTTCGTTCGGAAGTTAGCGTGATTTCCACAGACGGACGGACAGCCGGACAGACGGACAGACGGACGGACATGCTTAGATCGACTCAGAATTTCACCACGACCCAGAATATATATACTTTATGGGGTCTTAGAGCAATATTTCGATGTGTTACAAACGGAATGACAAAGTTAATATACCCCCATCCTATGGTGGAGGGTATAAAAAGGTTTATCGGGACAAGAAGTTCATAATGATATGGTTAGGTGAAAGTGCTCCTTCACAGTAAAAAATTGGTTTGCTGAATTTAAACGTGGTCGTACAAGCATTGAAGATGAACCACGTAGTGGACGTCCAAAAACAGCAGAAATTGTAGCCAAAGTGCATGATATGGTATTAAATGATCGACGAATAAAAGTGCGTGAAATTGCTAATATCATGGGCATCTCAAATGATCGAGTCCATTTAATTTAGCATGAAGAACTACAGAAAAAAAGCTTTCTGCAAGATGGGTGCCGCATTTGTTAATAGTCGATCAAAAACGCATAAGAATGACCATTTCTCAAGCTTGTTCGGATCGTTTTAAGCGAATTAAAATGGATTTTAAGCGTCGTTTCATAACTGTTGATGAGACATGGATTCACCACTACACTCCAGAGACAAAAGAACAATCCAAACAATGGACTGAAGCTGGAGGAAGTGCCCCAAAGAAGGCAAAAACAATTCAATCGGCTGGTAAGGTTATGGCAACGGTTTCTGTGACTTCAAAGGTATTTTATTGATTGACTATCTGCAAAAGGGTAAAACAATAAATTCAGAGTACTATTGCAAAGTTTTGGATCACTTAAATGTACAAATTCGAGAAAAACGTCCTGGCTTACAATACAAAAAAATAATTTTTCATCAAGACAACGCACCAGCGCACAAGAGTGTTTGAACAATGGCTAAAATCATCGAATTAAAGTACGAGTTGCTTGAACACCCACCTTATTCTCCTGATTTAGCTCTCAGTGACTTTTACTTGTTCCCAAATCGAAAAAAAATCCTTGCTGGCAAGCGTTTTATCTCAAATGAAGATGCAATTACAGTTGTAAACCAGTATTTTGAAGACCTTGAGGAAAACTATTTTAATCAAGGGATAGAATTGCTAGAAAAGCGTTGGACTAAGTGTATTGAAGTTTCAGGAGATTATATTGAAAAATAAAAATATTTTTGAAAAACTAACTATTCTCTTTCATTGATAGGTTAAGAAGTTTCCGAACCGCCCTCGCAGCATAACATATTTGGAACATATATGTTGATATGTTAGAACATATTATGTTGGGACATAAAATGTTTGTAAATATAATATATATATGGATGCTATATCTATATATATGGGTGCTATATCTAAATCTGAACCGATTTGGATGATTTGCAGGTTTGGTTAATACCACCGCAGGTTACTGTGCGCTAAATTTGAGTGAGATCGGTTAATAAATAAGGCTATTATGATTCGAAAATTGGGCGATACATATATATGGCAGCTATATTCAAATGTAAACCAATTTCCATGATTTTGTTGCACATATCGTAAGTACTATAGAAAATTACTTTTGGCCAACTTTGAGTTGGCCAAACTTGGGAAAATCGGGTGATACATATAATGGGAACCATATCTAAATCAAAACCGATTTCAATGAATTTTTGCACACTTCAAGGGTGGTAAATTAGATTACTTCGTGGCAAATTTGACGCAGATCGCTTAGTAAATGAGGGCAATCTGACCCTATTTATCGAAATCGGGCGATACATATATATGGGAGCTATATCTAAATTTGATACGATTTTTTTCCAAATTCAATAGGGTTCGTCCTTGTGCTAACAAAATGGCATATACCAAATTTCGTCAAAAAATCTGTTAATAATTGCGACCGGAATCCTGCGAAAAACAAATACATGGACAGACGGGCGGACATCAAGTGCTAGATAGAATCGGGAGGTGATTCTGAGTCGATCGGTATATATTTTATGATTTTTAAAGTCAATATTTTTGGTAGGCACATTTTTTGGCAGATCAAAGTTATTCTACCCTAACCATTACGAGTATGTGGTTTAATTGGATAAATCAATTTCGTGATTGAAACAGAAAAAATTTTTTGTGTGTAGGCAAATTTTGTTTGCTAAATAACAAGGTAGTCTTCTTTTTTCATGATTCCTTATTACTTATCCGCGGCCAAGTGTGCCACACATACTCGTAGTTTATGAACGTTATATGCTTGTACTTAAAAATATTGTGTTAAAAATTTGAATTCCAAACATATAATTTTTACACCCAAATATATGAAAAACAGTCTTTTTCGTCCGTGTACATAACCCAACCTTAGCTAATGCCTACATTTTTCTCAATCTCACAATAGGCCACAGGACGATGTACCAATATCGGTTGCTGTAAAAGAATCAACGTTTATCACGAAAAGCATACTTTTCTTTCAAACAAACTTCTTTACACACCCTCAAAACAAACAAAAAAACGCTTCTGTAACATACGAGGGCGGTTCGGAAACTTCTTAACCTATCAATGAAAGAGAATAGTTAGTTTTTCAAAAATATTTTTATTTTTCAATATAATCTCCTGAAACTTCAATACACTTAGTCCAACGCTTTTCTAGCAATTCTATCCCTTGATTAAAATAGTTTTCCTCAAGGTCTTCAAAATACTGGTTTACAACTGTAATTGCATCTTCATTTGAGATAAAACGCTTGCCACCAAGTATTTTTTTTTTTAGATTTGGGAACAAGTAAAAGTCACTGAGAGCTAAATCAGGAGAATAAGGTGGGTGTTCAAGCAACTCGTACTTTAATTCGTTGATTTTAGCCATTGTTCAAACACTCTTGTGCGCTGGTGCGTTGTCTTGATGAAAAATTATTTTTTTGTATTGTAAGCCAGGACGTTTTTCTCGAATTTGTACATTTAAGTGATCCAAAACTTTGCAATAGTACTCTGAATTTATTGTTTTACCCTTTTGCAGATAGTCAATCAATAAAATACCTTTGAAGTCCCAGAAACCGTTGCCATAACCTTACCAGCCGATTGAATTGTTTTTGCCTTCTTTGGGGCAATTCCTCCAGCTTCAGTCCATTGTTTGGATTGTTCTTTTGTCTCTGGAGTGTAGTGGTGGATCCATGTCTCATCAACAGTTATGAAACGATCCAAACAAGCTTGAGAAATGTTCATTCTTATGCGATTCCTGCAGAAAGCTTTTTTATTTGTAGTTCTTCATGCAAAATTAAATGGTCGCGATCATATGAGATGCCCATGATATTAGCAATTTCACACACTTTTATTCGTCGATCATTTAATACCATATCATGCACTTTGGCTACAATTTCTGTTGTTGTTGCTGTTTTTGGACGTCCACTACGTGGTTCATCTTCAATGCTTGTACGACCACGTTTAAATTCAGCAAACCAATTTTTTACTGTGAAGGAGCACTTTAACCTAACACGTTCACCATATCATTATGAATTTCTTGTCTCGATAAACCTTTTTTATGTAAATATTTAATGACAGCACGCATTTCTAATTTTTCCATTGTTAAAAAATTGCGAATGCGTCTTTTTTGAGCACCTGTTTCTATATAAAGGAGTTGCCAGATCGAAACAAAATTTAACATGTGTTCATAACAGAGATGGAAGTTGCCAAAACACTAACTTTTTCTGTTTATATCGCGCTTTTTGTGCTAGGCTAAGAAGTTTCCGAACTGCCCTCGTATAATAGCCAACATTACACTATTTGAGCTAACAATGAATGATTCATCCATTACACTGATTAATATTAAATGCTTCCCATGTAATGTGAAATATAGAAAAGATTATCTCGATTGCACCAACTGTGCACAGCATATTGTTATCCATAGAAATCCCTGAGGTATGAAATACATATTACCTTAATTAAAATTACCCTCAATGGAAGCATCTAATATATAGTATAACATCTCATACAGTAATGCATCTCGCATTGCATCTGGTTAACATGCATGTAAGTCATATATGATTATCCTGGATCTTCTTGCCACATATTATCGTAAATAGTTTACCAGCATAAGTGTAACATATTTGGCTAAATTAAAATTTCCATTTTACTTGTACAGGTTTGACATTACCTCCCTCCACCCCCTATAAAATTATTATTTAATGTAAAAATAAACGAAGACATGTGAAGAGAAAACCAAAATAAATTTGAAGTTTCCACACCTCCATATAAACTCTATTATGGTAGCATCCAAAAATATTCCCTTGAGAGATGGAAGAAGGCAAGAAGGTACATTAGGTTTATGACGTTGCTGCTACCAGGGCTGTGGTGTCGGGGACTCCGGTTATACCAATAACTGCGGTCATTATAACTGCGGTAAAGTTTTCAATCTAAGCCCTATTGAAAATGTATGAACCTATTCGAAGAAAAAAGTGGCTAAACGGCAACCCTAAACAACTCTAGAAGGATGGCATAAAATACCTAGTCAGTATGACATGAAAAATTGGTTCATTCTATAAAAAAGCAGTTGCAATGCGTTCAGATGCAAAGGGTGGCCATACCAAATACTAAAAAATTAAAGAAGTATATTCGGACTAAACTTCGGCGGGGCCGAATCTTAAATACCCACCACGTCATCAGGTTACTTGCAAATAAATATATAGAATTTCAGGTGGATTTGAAGACAGATACTCTGCCAAGCAAACATATACGAGTATACCAACATAGAAAATGGGAGACTTAACATAGGGGAGCTCTACCAAAACAGGGACCGATCCACACCATATTTGCTACAACTATTTACGGACCGAAAATACCTCTAAATTTTGAATTTCCGACAAATTGGATAAACATTGCGGTACCTCGAAGTCAAGTAGGGAGATCGGTCTATATGGCAGTATATATATACATCCTATATTCGGCTTACTTATGTGTGGATCCAAAATACCTCTTGATTTTGAATTTCAGGCAAATCGCATAAAAATTGGTATGACTATGAAATCTGGAGATCGATCTATGTGTGGTAAATACGAAAACATGAACCGATATATACCATATTCGTCGTAGACCCAAAATATTTCCAGATTTTTAATTTCAGGTAAATCGGATAAAAATTGCGGTGTCTAGAAGTCAAATCGGGAGATCGAGCTATATGGGGGCTATACCAAATCGTATAAAAATTGGTATGTCTCTGAAATCTGGAGATTGATCTATATATAGTAAATACGAAAACATGAACCGATATATACCATATTCGGCGTAGACCCAAAATATTTCCAGATTTATAATTTCAGGTAAATCGCACAAAAATTGCGGTGTCTAGAAGTCAAATCGGGAGATCGAGCTATATGGGGCTATACCAAACCGTATTCACCATATTCGGTATACTTATTTATGAACCCAATGTACCTCTCGATTTTAAATTTCAGGCAGATCGGATAAAAGTTTGGATGTCAAGACGCTAAACCTTGAACCTATACACACCACATTCAACACACCTTTTTATGGACCCAAAATACCTCTAGATTTGTAATTTCAGGTAAATTGGATAAAAATTGCGCGTCTAGAAGCCCAAGAAATCAAATCGGGAGAACGGGCTATACGGGGGCTATACCAAAACATGGACCGATACACACCATTTTCGACACACTTTTTTGTGGACCTAAGATCGGTCTATAAGGGTGCTATTCCAAAACAGGGACCCTATACACAACATTTTCGGCATAACTACATGTGGTCCTAAAAATTTTAATACCTTTAGATTTCCAATTTTAGGCAAATCGAATAAAAACTACTGTTTCTAGAAGCCCAAGACCCCAAATCGGTGGATCAGTTTATATGGGAGCTATATCAACACCTGGACCATCTTCGAACTTGGACAAAAGACGATTCTGTGCCAAATTTAAGAACGATATTGTCAGTATTGAAAAATGTAGCGTGATTACAATAAACGGGCATGCTTATTTCGCCTTACAATTTCATTTCATTTTTGATCCTTGATCAAGAATATATATATATATATTTATATTCTATGGTGATGGGTATAAAAATTACGGATATTGATTTTAGAAAATATTACTTTTCTTTTTATACCTTCCACCATAGGATGGGGGTATATTAACTTCGTCATTCCGTTTGTAACACATCGAAATATTGCTCTAAGACCCCCATGCTATAAGACCATCTGGGTCGTGGTGAAATTCTGAGTCGATCTAAGCCATACTTGAAACTTGGCACAATTAGTTGCTTTTGATGTAAGTCGGATGGTATTGCAAATGGGCCATATCGTTCCACTTTTACGTATAGCCCCCATATAAACCGACGCTCAGATTTGGCTTGCGAAGCCTCTTGCAGGAGCAAGATTCATCCGATTCGGTTGAAATTTGGTACATGGTGTAAGTATATGGTCTCTAACAACCATGCAAAAATTGATCCATATCGCTCCATAATTATATATAAACCCCATATAAACCGATCCCCAGATTTTGATTAAGGAACTTCTAAGAGAGCAAATTTCATCCGATTCGGCTGAAATTTGGTACAGGGTGTTGGTATATGGTCTCTAACTACTACGCAGGAAGAGAAAACTTTGCGCGATACGGTTGAAATTTGGTACGTGGTGTTAGTATATGGTCTCTAACAACCATGCAGGAATTGGTCCATATCGGTCCATAATTATATGTAGCCCCCATATAAAAAGATCCCCAGATTTGACCTTCGGAGCTCTTGGGGGAGCAAAATTCATCCGATCGGGATGAAATTTGATACGTGGTGAAATTTGGTACATTGCGCTAGTATATGCTAACAACCATGCCAAAATTGGTCCATATTGGTTTATAGTTATATATAGCCGATCCCCAAAAATAATCTACCAAAATTTTATTTGTATAGAAAATTTTGTCAAAATTTTATTACTATAGAAAATTTTGTCAAAATGTTATTACTATATAAAATTTTGTCAAAATTTTATTTCTATAGAAAATTTTTTTTAGAATTTTATTACTATACAAAATTTGTCAAGATTTTATTTCTATAGAAAGTTTTTTCAAAAATTTATTGCTATAGAAAGTTTTGTCAAAATTTTATTTCTACAGAAAATTTTGTCAAAATTTTATTTCTATAGAAATTTTTGTCAAACTGAATTATATACGTATTTAATTGGCTTTTTATACCCTTCACCACTACTGTGGTACAGGGTATAATAAGTTTGTGCATTTGTATGTAACGCCAAGAAATAATTGTCATAGACCCATCTTTTAGTATACCGATCGGCTTAGAATTAAATTCTGAGTCGATTTAGCGATGCCCGTCTGTCTGTCTGTCCGTCTGTCTGTATATGTAATTTTGTGCACAAAGTACAGCTCGCAAATCGATCGTCCTCAAATTTGGCATAGGGCCGTTTCTTGGGGCAGAGACAATCGCTATTGGTTTTGGAAAAAATCGGTTCAGATTTAGATAGAGCTACCATATATATTTATCCCCGATTTGGTCAAAGTTAGCGTGTTTATCAACCTATTTTCTTGAAATACCGTACATCCAAATATTTTATGAATCTTTAAAACCTTGCAAAATGTCAGCCAAATCGGTTCAGATTTAGATATAGCTCCCATATATATATTTAGTCCGATTTAGACTCATATGACCACAGAGGCCAAAGTTTACTACCGATCTTCGTGAAATTTTGCACAGAGGGTAGAATTGACATTCTACCAATGCTTGGTAAATTTGATTGAAATCAGTTCAAATTTAGATATAGCTCCCATATATATCTTTCGTCCGATTTGAACTTATATGGCCACAAAAGCCAGAGTTTTGCCGTGATTTGCCTCAAATTTTGCGCAAGGGATACGTTTAATAGTATCGTTAAGTGTGTCAAATCGGTTCAGATTTAGATATAGCTCACATATATATCTTTCGCCCGATTTGGACTTATATGGTCTCAAAAGCCAGAGTTTTGTCCTGACTTACTTCAAATTTTGCACAAGCGGTACTTTTAACGGTACTATTGTATGTGCCAAATATGGTCAAAATCGATTCAGATTTAGATGTAGCTCCCATATATATCTTTCGTTCAATTTGAAGTTATATGGCCACAAAATCCAGGGTTTTTCCGTGATTTGCATCAAATTTCGCACAAGGAGTACGTTTAGTAGTGTGCCAAATTTGGTTGAAATCGGTTCATATTTAGATATGGGAGCCAAAGTTATACTCCCATTTACGTGAAATTTCGCATAGATAGCAGAATTATTATTCTAACTATACATGCCAAATTTAGTCAAAATCAGATTATATATAGCTCCCATATATACGTACACAAGAGTTGGGGAAATATATTATGGTAGAATGTTACACATTTTACACCCATTTTCAATGGAAGTTTCCTCCAATTAATTGGATATCGTTAGCCGATTTAAATTTTAATTCTAGAGATTTTGTAGAAGTAAAAAATTGTCTCCTTTATATAGCTTCCTCCAATTAATTGGATAGCGTTAGCCGATTTAAATTTTAATTCTAGAGATTTTGTAGAAGTAAAAAATTGTCTCCTTTATATAGCTTCCAGCAAATGTGAAGTAGTTGAGATGATAACACAAATTTTGGCCTACATAGGTTTGAAGGGTATAATATAGTCGGCCCCGCCCGACTTTAGACTTTACTTACTTGTTTTATTTTTGTTTAATATATACCCGTATGGAGTAACTTACAATTGAGAAGACGGTGTTATGAAGTTTTAAGGTACCTTGCCATCGGCAAGTGTTACCAGAACCCAAGTAATTCGATTGGGAATGACAGTTTTTAATACAAGTTTCTATGCAATCCATGGTGAAGGGTACATAAGATTCGGCCTGGCCGAACTTACTGGCGTATACATTTGTTTTTTTTTTTTTCTTTTTATGAAAAGTGATTCTTGATATAGTAAAAAATTTGTAAAATATGGGCTTTATTCTTCCTCTTTTTTATGAAATGTTTATTTTTTAGTTTCCATCATTGCTGTCGCTACATATAAATATAATAAAATATAAAAAAAAAATTAAAAAATAAATATGTGTTTTTATTGGCTACAAAGTTAAAGATACTAATTTATTTTAGATGTGAAAAGTCATTCTTAACATACTGTTTATAGAGCTATCTCTAACCCTGGAGCGATTTTGATGACATTTTGCAGCTTTAATTGATACCACAGAAGGTTATCATTATCTGATTTATATTCATATAATATAGTCGGCCAACTCCTATATAAATCTTTCGTTACTTATTTTAATTAAAAAATGTTTTAAGTTGTAAACAATAGCTTTAAAAATCGCTTCATGCTTAAACTAAAAATATTCTGTAAATGTCTCATATGTATCATACTGTTAACAGAAATAATAGAAAATTTGACGTCCCTCCTTTTTGAGGTTATTACTCAACTACGGATTTTATAGACATTGATAGATTACGCAGTTACGTTAGCTTTACTGGAACAGACATACCCGCATGGCAAAACAATGTTCACACCTTGTGGTAAATGAAGAGTGAGAAAAGATTTTGCATATCTATAGTGACATAGCAAACTATCTCTCTCGCTCTCTTTCTCTCTGTGGGTGCCTATGTGCTACACAACCTGAGTTCTCGGTGTTATATGCTTACATTGTGGTGGTTATCAAAAATTTTACATTGTCCTTTGGTAACAGAAAGCAAGGTAACCTCAGCTATGTTAGATGACATTGCACAGCATCCAAACACATTCAACACAGACACAGTTCGACCAAATTGTCCAACATAGTGCTAGAGTGCAGTCATGCATGCATGTTAATCAGTTTTGTGAACAAATTCAAGCAAATGACTTATATGCTATGTGGAGTTGTGGTTTTACAAAACTCCGGGTGTTCGAGACAAGATATGCTTGTCTATGGCCATATATGTATGTTTTCAGGCCAAATAGCCGAATATACAATTGGTTATTTAGATTTCATTACAATCATATACTCTTGCACTTTGTATTGACATACAAATCTGTAGATATGTACATCTTGATGCCATCATAGATAGAAACATGGACTCTGATAACCCTTCTTAACATAGAAAGATTTCATCTATGTGTTGGCACGGGCCACACAGAATATTTCCACTTTGTTAATTTAGTGTCGGTACCCCTTGGTAATATTTGGGTTTAATTAACTTTTCTACGATGGTATCATGTGTAGACGGAGATAACTGCTTGAAATATTATCTGTCCAATTTTACAACTACGAGAGGGCATACAATCCATTTCTAACACAGCCACACACACACGCACACAATCCTGTGTAAGGTCCTTTTATTTTTTTGCAGTACCCACTAGCGAATTTCGTGTTGTCCCAGCATTTGTAAAATAAACTACCACAAATTACACATGTCCCTACTATGTAATTTTCCTTCGTGTAATACATGTGCGAACATGCTTTGTAACAGATAGTGTTGTAAACATTCGTGATGAGGAAATGCTATATGTTATTGATGTTTATAAGATGGGCTATGAAAATAAAAGGATGTGTATGGGTTATAGCATAAGAGATCACATACAAGCAAAGAAAACAAAAAAAGTTTGTACAATATGTACCGAAAACATTGTTCAAGTTTTTTTTTTTAAATTTCTTTGAAAATCTCAAACGAAAAAATGTTTTTTGTTAAAAAATTTTTATTTGCAATAAAAGAAAATATTTTGTCTTCCTAAATTACAGTCCATTTCGTTTATATTAAGCACTGTTCTTTTCTGAGTTTAAGTCTTTAATAAACCGTTTTTTGAAGTCTCATAGTAAAAATTTAATATAGTAGTATGTAATGTCGGATATATTTTTTAAATCTTGCGAACATTTTTGGTATACAAAAAAAAAAAACAAAAAAAAAAACACAAATTGTTTTGTTAAGAAAATGGTCACATTAACTTAAATAAAGTTTCTTTATATCGATCTGTGTGAGCCTAAATCTATGCTATATAAATATAACTGCTAAACAGTATCCGTTGCTTCTGAGTTAATGTTTATAGCCATACTGCTGGTCCGCGGTTCGATTCTCCGTTCAAGCGAAAGGTTAAATTAAAACAAGTATATACGGCCGTAAGTTCGGCCAGGCCGAAGCTTATGTACCCTCCATCATGGATTGCGTAGAAACTTCTAAACACTGCCATCCACAATCGAATTACTTAAGTTGCGGTAACGCTTGCCGATGGCAAGGTATCTTAAAACCTCCTAACACCATCTTCTAAATTGTATGTAAATCCATACGTGGTATATATTAAATCAAAAAAGATCGATCCAATACATATATAATTCAGTTTGACAAAGTAGACATAAAATTTTGACAAAATTTTCTGTAGAAAAAAAAATTTAACAAAATTTTCTAAAGAATTACAATTTTTACAAAATTTTCTATAGATATAAAATTTTGACTAAGTTCTCTATAGAAATAAAGTTTTGACAAAATTTTCTACAGAAATAAAATTTTAACAAAATTTTCTATAGAAATAAACTTTTGACAAAATTTTCTATAGAAATAAAATCTTGGTAGATTATTTTTGGCTCGAGTGGCAACCATGATTATGAACCGAATAAAATATGAACAAAATTTTCTATAGAAATAAAATTTTGACAAAATTTTCTATCGAAATAAAATTTTGACAACGATGAAAATTTTATTATGAACCGAATAAAATTTTAACAAAATTTTCTCTAGAAATAAAATTTTGACAAAATTTTCTATAGAAATAAAATTTTGGTAGATTATTTTTGGCTCTAGTGGCAACCATGATTATGAACCGATATGGACCAATTTTTGTGTGATTGGACCAATTTTGGTATGGTTGTTAGCCCATGCCTAATTTGAACCGGATCGGATGAATTTGGCTCCTCCAAGAGACTTCGCAAGCCAAATCTGGGGATCGGTTTATATGGGGGCTATATATAATTATGAACCGATATGGACCAATTTTTGCGTGGTTGTTAGAGACCATATACCAACATCATGAACCAAATTTCAGCCAGATCGGATGAAATTTTCTTCTCTTTGAGGCTCCGCAAGCCAAATCTGGGGATCGGTTTATATGGGGGCTATATATAATTATGGACCGATGTAAACCAATTTTTGCATGGTTGTTAGAGACCATATACCAACACCATGTACCAAATTTCAGCCGGATCGGATGAAATTTGCTTCTCTTTTAGGCTCCGCAAGCCAAATCTGGGGATCGGTTTATATGGGGGCTATATATCATTATGGACCGATGTAAACCAATTTTTGCATGGTTGTTAGAGACCATATACCAACACCATATACCAAGTTTCAGCCGGATCGGATGAAATATGCTTCTGTTAGAGGCTACACAAGCCAAATCTGGGGATCGGTTTATATGGGGGATATATATAATTAAGGACCGATATGGACCAATTTTTGCATGGTTGTTAGAGACTATATACCAATATCATGAACCAAATTTCAGCCGGATCGGATGAAATTTGCTTCTCTTTGAGGCTCCGCAAGCCAAATCTGGGGATCGGTTTATATGGGGGCTATATATAATTATGGACCGATGTGGACCAATTTTTGTATGGTTGTTAGAGACCATATAGCAACACCATATACCAAATTTCAGCCGGATCGGATGAAATATGCTTCTGTTAGAGGCTCCACAAGCCAAATCTGAGGGTCCCTTTATATGGGGGCTATACGTAAAAGTGGACCGATATGGCCCATTTTCAATACCATCCGACCTACATCGATAACAACTACTTGTGCCAAGTTTCAAGTCGATAGCTTGTTTCGTTCGGAAGTTAGCGTGATTTCAACAGACGGACGGACGGACGGACGAACGGACGAACGGACGGACATGCTTAGATCGACTCAGAATTTCACCACGACCCAGAATATATATACTTTATGGGGTCTTAGAGCAATATTTCGATGTGTTACAAACGGAATGACAAAGTTAATATACCCCCATCCTATGATGGAGGGTATAACAAGTAAGGAAAGTCTAAAGCCGGGCGGGGCCGACTATATTATACCTTGCAAAATTTAGATCTACAAAGTGTTGTAGATCCGTCAAATGTGTTGGGTGCTACATATAAAGGTTTGTCCCAAATACATACATTTAAATATCACTCGATCTGGTCAGAATTTTATAGACTTCTACAAAATCTATAGACTCAAAATTTAAGTCGGCTAATGCACTTGGGTGGAACACAATGTTAGTAAAAAAATATGGGAAACAATTAAATCTGAAGCAATTTTAAGGAAACTTTGCAAAAGTTTATTTATGATTTATCGCTCGATATATATGTATTAGAAGTTTAGGAAAATTAGAGTCATTTTTACAACTTTTGGACTAAGCAGTGGCGATTTTACAAGGAAAATGTTGGTATTTTGACCATTTTTGTCGAAATCAGAAAAACATATATATGGGAGATATATCTAAATCTGAACCGATTTCCACCAAATTTGGCACGCAAAGCTACAATGCTAATTCTACTCCCTGTGCAAAATTTCAACTAAATCGGAGCACAAAATTGGCCTCTGTGGTCATATGAGTGTAAATCGGGCGAAAGCTATATATGGGAGCTATATCCAAATCTGAACCGATTTCAACCAAATTTGGCACGCATAGCTACAATGCTAATTTTACTCTCTGTACAAAATTTCAACTAAATCGGGGTTAAAAATTGGCCTCTGTGGTCATATGAGTGTAAATCAAGCGAAAGCTATATATGGGAGCTATATCTAAATCTGAACCGATTTGGCTGATATTTTGCAAGTTTTTCGATACTCATAAAATATTCGGATATGCGGAATTTGAGAAGATCGGTTGATATACACGCCAATTATGACCAGATCGGTGAAAAATATATATGGCAGCTATATCTAAATCTGAACCGATTTTTTCCAAAATCAATAGGGATCGTCTTTGAGCCGAAACAGGACCCTATACCAAATTTTAGGACAATCGGACTAAAACTGCGAGCTGTACTTTGCACACAAAACTACATCAACAGACAGACAGACGGACAGACAGACGGACAGACAGACGGACAGACAGACAGACATACAGACGGACATCGCTAAATCGACTCAGAATTTAATTCCAAGACGATCGGTATACTAAAAGGTTGGTCTATGATTACTCCTTCTTGGCGTTACATACAAATGCACAAACTTATTATACCCTGTACCACAGTAGTGGTGAAGGGTATAAATATGGGAAACATTTAAATCTGAAGCAATTTTAAGGAAACTTCGCAAAAGTTTATTTATGATTTATCGCTCGATATATATGTATTAGAAGTTTAGGAAAATTAGAGTCATTTTTACTACTTTTCGACTAAGCAGTGGTGATTTTACAAGGAAAATGTTGGTATTTTGACCATTTTTGTCGAAATCAGAAAAACATATATATAGGAGCTATATCTAAATCTGAACCGATTTCAACCAAATTTGGCACGCATAGCTACAATGCTAATTCTACTCCATGTGCAAAATTTCAAATAAATCGGAGTTAAAAATTAGCCTCTGTGGTCATATGAATGTAAATCGGGCGAAAGCTATATATGGGAGCTATATCTAAATCTGAACCGATTTCAACCAAATTTGGCATGCATAGCTACAATGCTAATTCTACTCCCTGTGCAAAATTTCAATTAAATCGGAGTAAAAAATTGACCATTGTGGTCATATAAGTTTAAATCGAACGAACGATATATATGGGAGATATATCTAAATCTGAACCGATTTCAATAAAATTTGGCACACTTGACTATAGTACTAATTGTTCTTCTTGTGCAAAATTTTAAGTAAATTAGGGTTAAACTCTGGCTTCTGGGGCCATAGAAGTCCATATCGGGCGAAATATATATATGGGAGCCATATCTAAATCTGAACCGATTTCAACCAAATTTGGCACGCATAGCTACAATGCTAATTCTACTCCATGTGCAAAATTTCAAATAAATCGGAGTTAAAAATTGGCCTCTGTGGTCATATGAGTGTAAATCGGGCGAAAGCTATATATGGGAGCTATACCTAAATCTGAACCGATTTCAACCAAATTTGGCATGCATAGCGATAATGCTAATTCTACTCCCTGTGAGTAAAAAATTGCCCACTGTGGTCATATAAGTTTAAATCGAGCGATCGATATATATGGGAGCTATATCTAAATCTGAACCGATTTCAATAAAATTTGGCACACTTGACTATAGTACTAATTGTTGATTGTTCTTGTGCAAAATTTTAAGCAAATTAGGGTAAAACTCTGGCTTCTGGGGCCATATAAGTCCATATCGGGCGAAATATATATATGGGAGCTATATCTAAATCTGAACCGATTTTCTCCTAAATAAATAGGGTTCCATTCTGATCCAAAACACATACTTGTGCAAAATTTGAAGTCGATTGGACTAAAACTGCGACCTAGACAGACGACAAAAATGTGTTCACGGACAGACGGACATGGCTACATC
This sequence comes from Haematobia irritans, assembly GCF_050003625.1. Lineage (NCBI taxonomy): Eukaryota > Metazoa > Arthropoda > Insecta > Diptera > Muscidae > Haematobia > Haematobia irritans. The sequence goes on from NC_134399.1 coordinate 161,776,327, forward strand.
GACTCAGGAGCCCATCCTGAGCATTTTTTCCAAAGACACCATGTGTCTATCTCGTCTCCTTCTGGGTGTTGCAAACATATGCACTAACTTATAATACCCTGTTCCAACTAATTCTTTTAACATTGTTTGTGTTACAGAAAAAGTTGATAAGAACTAAATAAATTTCGTGAAAGTGAGAAAGATGTCAGGGAAAAGCAAGTAGCCAGAAAAAAATATTTTTGTACCCTCCACCATAGGATGGGGGTATATTAACGTTGTCATTCGCTTTGTAACACATCGAAATATATAAGTATATATATTCTGGGTCGTGGTGAAATTATGAGTCGATCTAGCGGTGTCCGTTCTTCCTTCTGTATAAATTTCATTCAATCAGGTTCAAATTTGGTACGTAGAGTTTAAATATAGTCTCTAAGATCCATGCAAAAATTGGTCTACATAGGACCATAATTATATATAGCCCCCATATATACCGATTCCCAGATTAGACTTCCTGAGCCTCTTGGAGGAGCAAATTCCATCCGATCTGGTTCAAATTTGGTACGTAGAGTTTAAATATAGTCTCCAACACCCACACAAAAATTGGTCAAAAATCGGTCCATAATTATATATAGTCCCCATATAAACCGATCCCCATATCTCCGGAGCTTCTCCGGGTTGCTTCTCCAAGATCAATTTTTATCCGATGCGGTGGAATTCGGTACGTGGTGTAAGTATAGGGTCTCTAACAATCATGAAAAAATTGCTTCATATCGGTCCACATATGCACCGATCCCCAGTTTTAACCTCCGTATTCTCGGAGAAGCAAATTTCATCCGATCAGATTGAAATTTTGTACGTTATGTTATGGATTTATAAGAACCACTTTTGATTGAGTTTTAGAAAAATCATAAATATTTCGAATAAGTGTGCAAGAAAATGAAGAAATAACACATGGATTTGAAATCTAAAATCTGTAGATTTTTATCGCCATTATTTAAATAATTACGAGAAGTGAATTTTAACTTCCAGTTTCAAGCATTGAAATCGCTCTATATTACTACACACCTATTTAAAGTCCTAAAAAACTTACGGCACAACTCTTTATGGTCCTAAAAGTAAAACTTTACTAAAGGAGTAAAATCGGGAGATTGGTCCATATGGGGGCTATACCAAAACATGGACCGTTAGGCAACATTTCCGGCACACCTAATTATGGTCCTAAATACCTCTAAATTTCCAATATCAGACAAATCGGATAAGAACTACGGTTTCTAGAAGCCCCAGAAGTAAAATCGTCAGATCGGTCTATATGGGTGTTATAAAAAAAAATGGACAGATAGGTTCCATTTTCTGCACACCTATTTGTGGTCCTAAAATACCACCAAATTTCCAATTTCAGACAAATCGGATAAAAACTACAGTTTCTAGAAGCCCAAGAAGTAAAATCGGGGGATTGGTTTATATGGGAGCTATATCAAAACCTGGACCGATATAGCCCATCTACGAACTTTATCTGCGTGCAGACAAAAGACAAATCTGTGCCAAATTTCAGGACGATAGCGCTATCATTGAAGACTTTAACGTGATTATAACAGACAGACAGACGGACATGCTTATATCGTCTTAAAATTTCTCCCTTTATAAGTAGGAAATCGATATTTTGATATGTTCAAACGGAATGACAAACTTATTATACCCCCATCACCAATCTATGGTGGTGGGTATAAAAAGTGTTCTCCACGTTTTTCTCCAAATGTTGTTTTGAGGGCAAAATCGAAATTCTATAGAAGTCTAAATCGGTTCAGATTTGAGATAATATCTATCAACTAATAAAAAGTACTTCACTATCATAAATATAGATCGTTGAAGTGGTGAAGGGTATATTAGAATTTTTTTATTTGTTTTCATTGAGAGGGATCCCGGGAAATAAAAAAAAAAAATAAAACTTATGTCGAAAAAGTCCCTAATTATTTATTTATTTTTTTTTTATACATTTAATTTCATTAAAGTTTCACTTGAAACCACTCAATTTCTGGAGCATTGCATACGTTTTCCCAAGAATCTTAGTCCTTATGGATATTTTATCACATTATTTAATGGCCCTCAAAACAACAGTGGACTTCTAGCAACAACATGCCCTGTGATTTGCTGTTGATGACATCTTAAGTTTCAAGTGTTGGAAGACACAAGAATTGCTTTGCAAGATAAGAATCATTAAAGGACATTAAATGACACTTGGGAACATAGTAACACTAAAAGCTTCCTCTATGTTTTGTATTTTCTGTTTTTGGTGATGGTCATTAGGTCAGGCAAGAGGATGTGTCTCCATCACCAAACATTCATCTAATCCATACAACGACCACGATGGTAATCTTTTTGTGTGACACGTGTAATGTTATCATCATGTTGCAATGACACTTCCAATGGCTAGATTCCAACTATGGAATTTCTCAACGTGTAATATTGTATTGGTAAAACAGTCTAGGGTGTATCATAACAACCAGACGAGCGTGTTGTATGTTTACATTCCAAAATGAGGAGGAACTCTCGCACCCAAACACACACACACACATACACTCCATACCAAGAGAAACATGAAATTTTCTTTCGAACATAGTTATAGCGAGTGGAACAAACAATGCTCAGAACACAATTTACAAACAAACTCTTGGAAATAGCCTTGATGATTGATTACCATCGAGTGTGGTGAATAGGGATATACTTCAAAACGTAAAGTGAGCACATTTTGGGATTTTCAAAAACTCCAAAGAATTTTACATCAACGCAGTCGCATGCCCTCCTTTTTACTAAGGATTATGGTGTCAAAGAAGCGAAGAATTGCACTAAGGATTAATTTAAAACGAGTTTTACGTAACTAATTCCAGGACACAATTTTGAATTCTATTCTGAGCCAAAACTCATACTTGTGTTAAATTTGAAGTTAATTACGAAAGTGCGTCCACAGACAGATGAACATGACCAAAGACACCATGTGTCTATCTCGTCTCCTTCTGGGTGTTGCAAACATATCAGTATACATACATTTTTTATACACTCCACCATACACGCAGAGAAGGAATATGATCACCTCAAACATGTTTCAAGAGCAAAATGTTATTTTTGTATGGTGACCATGTAACATGTTTGTCACTAAAATGTTATTTTGTCGTCAAATATAACCTGCTTGCCGAAATCAGATACATGATTTCCGAGAAAATAACATGGTTGCGAAAACCATGTTACATGGTCACCACCCAAAAATAACATTTTGCTCTTAAAACATGTTTGTGGTGATCATATTCCTTCTCCGGGTGTAGGATGGGGGGTATATTAACTTTGTCATTCCGTATGTAACACATCGAAATATTGCTCTAAGACCCCATAAAGTATATATATTCTGGGTCGTGGTGAAATTCTGAGTCGATCTGAGCATGTCCGTCCGTCCGTCCGTCTGTTGAAATCACGTTAACTTCCGAACGAAACAAGCTATCGACTTGAAACGTGGCACAAGTAGTTATTATTGATGTAGGTCGGATGGTATTGCAAATGGGCCATATCGGTCCGCTTTTACGTATAGCCCCCATATAAACGGACCCTCAGATTTGGCTTGCGGAGCCTCTTGGAGGAGCAAAATTCATCCGATACGGTTGAAATTTGGTACAGGGTGTTGGTATATGGTCTCTAACAACCATGCAAAAATAGGTTCACATCGGTCCATAATTATATATAGCCCCCATATAAACCGATTGTGTAAATTTTCATTTCTGGATTTTAACCCGTATTCTTCCGAGTTATAAAATAATCATCCGATTATAATAATGTTTGGTTCACAGCATGTATAGGTATATATATGAAAAAAAAAAAATATATATGAAAAAAAATTGTCATATCGGGTTCAGGTTTCTGGAAAATGGGTGTCCAAATTTTATTTTTTTCTGTGCAGAGATAACGGTACACTGGTGCATTGAACATGCCAATGTTTCTGTCGTCATATGACGACGCTATGAGAATATGGGTTAATGAGCTTCTATAGTTTTGTCGCCAAATTCGATTTTGACACTTTATTGCAATTTTCACATGGTCACAGCTCGAAAAGTGCAGTGATTTTTTTTGCAGTCTTCAGCACAATGTTACAAATTGATTGTCAAAGTTATTATAACCCCTACACCTTTCTACACACTAAAAACAATATTGGCGTGATGTTAAAGATTGCGCAACCTCAATTTTCGGATGCGCAATTTACACACTATTAAGGACAAATTTCTTTAAAATAATGAAATTGTAATTAAAAGAAAGTTTATAATCGTTGCTTCAAAAATTTTGTTCATTAAATTTAGGACACACATTGTGAAAATTTGGGTCCTTTCGTTAAAGTAGCATATCTTTAAACTATGGCAAATTTTCCTTAAAGTAAATAAACACAATTTTGTTTTAAAGAAATCGTCCTTAAATTAACTGAACTATTGAATCTTTAGATTTATTATAAAAACGCTTTAAATATAGGCTAAGACTTATTGTGAGGATTTAGCATCTTTGGTTTAAAGTTTGTTATGGAATTAAGAAAATACTTTTTATTTCGAAGTATCCTTCATAATTTGGATTTTTATACCCTAAACCACATAGTGGTCAGGGTATAATAAGTTTGATCTACCAAAAAATGTGCCTACCAGAAATATTGATTTTAGACCCCATCAAATACATACCGATCGACTCAGAATCACCTCCAGAGTCGATCTAGCGCCTGGTGTCCGTCCGTCCGTCTGTCCAAGTATTTGTTGTTCACAGGATTCCGGTCGCAATTATTAACCGATTTTGATGAAATTTGGTACAGGATGGGTTTTGGGCACAAGGACGAACGCTATTGAATTTGGAAGAAATGGGATCAAATTTAGATATAGCTCCCATATATATGATTCGCCCGATTTCGACAAATGGGGTCACGTTGCACTTTTTTTACTAACCGATCATAGTCAAAATAATTAGCACAAAATAATCTTCTGCATCTCCCTTTAAGTCGGCAAAATTTCATCAAAATCGGTTCAGATTTAGATATAGCTCCCATATATATGTGTCGCCCGATTTTTCCAAATTGGGTCATAAAACCCTTACTTATCAACCGCTCTTATTCAAAGTTGGCTAAATATAATCTTCTATAGCACTAACTATATGTGTAAAAAATCATCGAAATCGGTTCAGATTTAGCTATAGCTCCCATATATATGTACCGCCCGATTTTTCTAAATTTGCCATAAAACCCCTATTTATCAACCGATCTTACTCAAATTTGGCTAAATGTAGTCTTCTATAGCACTAACTATATGTGCAAAAAATCATCGAAATCGGTTCAGATTTAGATATAGCTCCCATATATATGTATAGCCCGATTTTCCCAAATTTGGCCATAGAACCCTTACTTATTAACCGATCGTACTAAAAGTTGGCCAGATCCAATCCTCTATAGTACTAACAGTATGTGCGAAATTTCATCGAAATCGGTTCAGATGTAGATATAGCTCCCATATATGTATCGCCCGATTTTGAAAAATTTGCCCCTAATAACCTTATGTTTGACAATAGAGGCCTCATTTCTTAACTGATCTTACTCAAATTTTGCACAAGGTAACCTTTTGTGATATTAATTAAACCCGCAAAATATTATGAAAATTGGTTCAGCTTTTGATATAGCTTCCATATATATGCATCGCTCAATTTTCCCAAATTTGACCATAATATTTTTATTTATTAACCAATGTTACTCAAATTTCAAATTTTGATATACTAGCCGATCGTATTTATGCGTACTTGTAGCTCTAACATAAGTATATTGCTCGATTTTTACAAATTTGTATTTATTACCCACACTAATTGAGCGATTTTCTCTTTTATAATAATGGGCTCAATATTAGTAGCATACTAACTCCGTAGGTGCAATATCAACTACCGCCAGTGTTGCTAGAAGTAGGGGAAATTCCCTATATGTAGTTTTTTTCTAATATTTAGCGTCTTGTGGGACGTAGCGCCACAATGTAGGGACATTTTCATTCAACACAATTTGTAATAATTTTTACATTTTGGTGGCCCTAGAGGATGGAATTAGAAGCCGGCAAGGCTTGATCTTTAACAATGTGTGGTAACAACAGTTACCACTCATGCCAAAAAAAATCTAACAAAATTTGAAGATTACCACAAATCTACCAAACAAATATTTCTATAGAAATTTTATTTCTGTAAAAATTTTTGTCAACATTTTATTGCTATAGACAATTTAGTCAAAATTGTATTTTTATAGAAAATTTTTTTCAAAATATTGTTTCTATACATTTTTTTTTTCAAAAATTTTCAAAATTTTATTTCTATAGAATTTATTATCAAAATGTTATTTGTATAGAAAATTTTCTCAAAAAAAAAAAATTGTTTATAGAAGGTTAGGTAGAAGGTTAGGTAGTTAGGTAGGTAGACTATTCAGTCCATTGTAATACCACAGTGGTGAACTTCTCTCTTATCACTGAGTGCTGCCCGATTCCATGTTAAGCTCAATGACAAGGGACCTCCTTTTTATAGCCGAGTCCGAACGGTGTTTCACACTCCAGTGAAACCACTTAGTGAAGCTGTGAAACCCTCAGAAATGTCACCAGCATTACTGAGGTGGGATAATCCACCCCTGAAAAACTTTTTGGTGTTCGGTCGAAGCAGGAATCGAACCACGACCTTGTGTATACAAGGCGGGCATGCTAACCATTGCACCACGGTGGCTCCCTTGTTTATAGAAACTTTTTGCCAAAATTTTACTACTTTTGGTAGAATTCTACCACCTGTGGCAATCGTGGTGGTAATACAAATTTATTTTCTGTGTTATATACGTTGCATTTTCATATTTTAAGATAATAAAGTACTTAGAACCATTTTTGTTTTGTAAAATTTGTTTAAATTTAACGAAATATTGTAGGGAAAATTGTTTGCGAATGTATGGGAAAGTAGGGAACTTTTCTTGTCCTTGTAGGGTAAACCGAACATTTTCCCTGGCAACACTGACTATGAGCTATAGTCAGATTGAGACAAAGCACCCATAAACATGTACTCCTTCATTTTCTTAAATATGCAACTGCGGTTTATCTCCCAGACCTATATAAATGCTACCCCCACAAATGCTTATGATTACTAATTCAGTATGGGGGTTTAGGGTAAAGGGTGATACGGTAAAAATTTGGTCAATATTAACTTGACGTATTTCTTTCAATTTTGCATTTAACAAACCTGAACACCCCTCATTTTGAAGGTGTGTGTGTGTAGAATGTTGCTCCTATTTTGATTTTGGAATTCAGTCTTCAGTTGTCAAAATGCCGTCCAAGCAAGAAGAGCAGCGTATCAAAATTTTGCTTGCGCATCGCGAAAATCCGAGCTACTCGCACGCAAAGCTGGCAAAATCGCTAAAAGTTGCCAAATCAACCGTTACAAATGTAATTAAAGTATTTGGGGAACGTTTGTCGACAGCCAGGAAGTCTGGAACGGGGGGAAATAGAAAACCGGAAGCCGCTGAGACGACAAAGAGAGTTGCCGGTAGTTTCAAGCGAAAACCTAACTTCTCTCTCCGAGATGCCACAAATAAGCTGGCTGTACAACCGTGCATCGAGCCAAAAAACGAGCCGGACTATCGACTTACAAGAAGGTAGTGAGTCCAAATCGCGATGATAAACAAAATACGACGGCCAAAGCGCGATCCCGGAGGCTGTACACGACGATGCTGACGAAGTTTGACTGCGTGGTAATAGACGACGAAACCTACGTCAAAGCCGACTACAAGCAGCTTACGGGACAGGAGTTTTATACGGAAAAAGGAAGGGGAAAGGTAGCAGATATTTTCAAGCACATAAAACTGTCAAAGTTCGCAAAGAAATATCTGGTTTGGCAAGCCATCTGTACCTGTGGCTTGAAAAGCAGCATTTTCATAGCTTCCGGGACTGTCAACCAAGAAATTTACGTGAAAGAGTGTTTGAACAAACGTCTGCTGCCTTTCCAGTTGTTCCGTACTGTTTTGGCCGGATTTGGCATCTTGCCATTACGGTAAAAAGGCCATGGAGTGGTACGCCGCCAACAACGTGCAGGTGGTTCCCAAGGACAAGAACCCTCCCAACACCCCAGAGCTCCGCCCAATTGAGAAATACTGGGCTATTGTCAAGCGGAACCTAAAGAAGACCTAAAAAACTGCTAAGGACGTGCAGCAGTTCAAGGCAAACTGGCTTTCTGCGGCGAAGAAGGTGGACAAGGTGGCTGTACAAAATCTGATGGCAGGTGTCAAGCGTGGGGCCCGGCAATTCGGATTTGGAAAAGCGAAAGCCTAACTGAATATTTTTCCTGAATTTTATATTAATTGAACTTGAAAAAGAAATTTAATTTGATTTTTTAAATAAACGATTTCACCGATTTACACGCGTTTTCCCTTGACCAAATTTTGACCGTATCACCCTTTATGATATACTCGGCCCCGCTCAACTTTCTACTTTACTTACTTGTTAAATTGGCATTTGTTTGTACGTGAACGGCCTTATAAATATACCGGAAAAATATAATGAAAATTCGATAAATGAGATCTGTATCCTAATTTTAATTTTATAGATCCTAGATTTAAAGCCAGATAGGTCGCAAAAAAAATTCCTTATTTTAAAGAACCCGCATCTTTGGCTCGGAATCAATACCAAAATCCTTAAAGGAAGGTCAAAATCTTTGGATTCAAGTAAACTTTCTTTTTTTGAGTGTAGTGACAGGTATAAAAAAACAACAACAAAAAATTCAGCACGACATTTTGAAAAACCGCCAGATCTTTTCAGAGCCGTTTTTGGCGTTGGTTGCAAACAATCTGATTAGAGACTTTTCCACTCTTGTCCACATGCACTTTGGTCTATTTTTCAACGCAAAAATCAACCTTGCATTTCCAAAAAGCATCCCTAATAACAAGAAATGGAAATGAATAAGAAATATCTTAGCCCAACTAAGACCCATGGCAAATGATTGAATGTGGATGCAAAGAACACAGGGATAACAAAACAAAACAAAAAAAAAAAAAAACAAAAAATAAATAAATTTACACTCGCTATTTGATTTGCTTGCTTGCTCTTGATACTTGGTTGCTTTGTGTGCCTTCCACTTTATCTATAATCGAATTTTCTAACAAATCATCTGGGATGTGTTAAAGAACTTTAATAAGTTTACGCCACTTCCGTAAGGCCGATATTTCATCTCTTTTGTGATCAGCAAATGGTTGGGTGGCTCAGTGGATGATGATAGGGCAACACTAAAAACTCTTAGTTGTTTGTTTTCAGTGTTTTTTCAAAAGGGGATTTATTACTTCTGGCCTCTGTTTGACTTTTAGTCAATGTTCAAAATGAAAAGCTTCCAGTCAACATTAGTATTTCAATGGAAATTGTGATTTGTAGTAATAATTCTAGGAAATAGCTGGCTTAACTTTGCAATTCCAAATTCAATTTCGTTTGCCTGATGAGATCATGTCCCATTTGTCATTATTCTTTGTTTTTTCTCCGTTCTTTGCATGCTTTCAGTCTTTGGTCATGATTTATATTTGATAAACTGGATTTTCATAAATGGAAATATGAAAATCCATCAACCAAATTAAAAATAAATATTTAAAGCCCATTTGTATTGATGTGATTGTACATAGCAGTAATATGACATGGTTTGGACAATGTAAGGAAATGTGACATGGAATTGATATTTGGAAAATAATGGCATAAAATTCTAAATGATTGTATATTATTAAAAAACACTTTCATTAAAAATCTAAGAAAACTTGCTCTATAATTGCCTGCGTAAAATCGAGATTAGTCACATAGAAATAATTGTTTATCGCAAACGAAAATATTTTTATTGCAAAAACAAGTCTGTAAAGTCTATCTACTCTATCATATCCTTAACCACCCCTACTGAAATTAGGTATCATTGAAATATATGGGAAATAAACCGTATTTCTTTATTTAAGAAAATGTACTTCTTTATTTTCTTAAATAAAGAAATATGTTAAGGGTACTTTATCGAAATCGGGCGATATATACATGGGAGTTATATTTAAGTTTCATCCGATTTTTTTCTAAATTTAAAAGCGTCCGTCCTTGTTCCAAAAAATGTACTGTGTATCAAATTTCATGAAAATCGATTAATAATTGCGACCGGAATCCTCTGAATCCGAAATACATTGATTCTGAGTCGATCGATATATATCAAAGTAGGCACTTTTTTGGCAGATAAAAGTTATTATATCCTGATCTATATGTGGTTCAGTGTAAGAATGGTTTTGTCAAAATTTTATTTCTATACAAAATTTTATTTTTATAACAAATGATGTCAAATTTTTATTTCTACTCGTATACAAAATTTTGTAAAAATTTTATTTCTATAGAAAATTTTATTTATATAACAAATTATGTAAAAATTTAGTAAATATTTTTTTCTCTAGACTCTTTTTTTCTAGAAAATTTTTTTCTCTAGAAAATTTTGTCAAAATTTTATATCTCTTAAAAATTTTATTTCTATAGAAAAATTTCTCTAAATTTTATTTCTCTAGGAAATTTTGTCAACATTTTATTTCCATAGAAAATTTTGTCAAAATTTTATTTTCATTTCATTATTATTGAGTACCTACACAAAAAGATTAAAATCTTATAATTACAGTGCAGGATTATAAATGTCAAAACATCTCTGACACATAATAACTATATATAATGGTTAAATTTGGAATATAAAAAGAAAATAAATAAAAATTAAAATAAAACAAGTTATACAGCAGTAAGTTCGGCCGGGCCGAATCTTAAATACCCACCACCATGAATTATATAATAATAGTTTCCTTTGAAATTTCAGGAGGGCTTGAGAACACTTCCGGAAGATAAATTTAAAGATTTCACCTATGAGGACTATATCAGATTCTGGATTTATTTTTGTTTGAGTTTTAGAGGAATTATTAACATCTCTTGTAAGTGTGCAAGAAAATTATAAAATAACGTCTTGATTTGAAATCTTAAATCTGTCAATTTTTCCCCGAGAAGTAAAATTTGGAAATTTTACATTGAGTTTCAAGCAATTTTCATGATCAGTTGGCCTTCTACACCCTCAAGAAGTGAAGTCGGTCTATATGGAGGCATTACCAAATGGACCGATAAAAACTTAATCCGATACACGTTTTTGTGAGCCTCAAATACCAGAATATTTAGAATTTCGGTTTCTAGAAACCCAAGGAGTTAAATCGTTCTTATGGGGGCTATACTAAAATATGGACCGACACTCACCGTTTTCGGCACACCTCTTTATGGCCCGAAAATACCTCTAGATTTCCAATTTCAGGCAAATTGGATTAAAACTTTGGATTCTAGAAGCCCAAGAAATAAAATCGGTCTATATGGGGACTATACCAAAATATGGACCGATACTCATCATTTTCGGCACACCTATTTATGGTCCTAAAATACATCTAGATTTCCAATTTCAGGCAAATTGGATATAAACTACGGTTTCTATAAGCCCAAGACCCCAAATCGGGAGGTCGGTTTATATGGGCACCATACCAAAACATGGACCGATGCTCACCATTTTTGGCACACCTCTTTACGGTTCTAAAGTACCTTTTGATTTCCAAATTCAGATAAATTGGATACAATCTGCGGTTTCTATAAGCCCAAGAAGTAAAATCGGAAGATATGGGGGCTATATCAAAACATGGGCCGATACTCACCATTTTTGACACACCTTTTTATGATTCTGAAATACGTCTAGATTTCCAATTCCATGCAAATTGGATGAAAACGACGGATTCCAGAAGCACAACAAATAAAATCGGGAGATCGGTCTATATGGGGGCTGTACCAAAATATGGATCGATACTCACAATTTTTTGCACACGTATTTGTGGTCCTACAATACCTCTAGATTTCCAATTTCAGATAAATTGAATAAAAACTGCGGTTTCTATAAGCCCAAGAAGTAAAATCGGGAGATCGGTCTATATGGGGGCTATACCAAAACATGGACCGATACTCACCATTTTTGGCACACCTCTTTATGGTCATAAAATACCTCTAGATTTCAAATTTCAGGCAAATTGGATAAAAACGGCAGTTTCTATAAGCCCAAGAAGTGAAATCGGGAGATCGGTCTATATGGGGGCTATACCAAAATATGGATCGATACTCACAATTTTTGGCACACGTATTTGTGGTCCTACAATACCTCTAGATTTCCAATTTCAGATAAATTGAATAAAAACTGCGGTTTCTATAAGCCCAAGAAGTAAAATCGGGAGATCGGTTTATATGGGGGCTATACCAAAACATGGACCGATACTCACCATTTTTGGCACACCTCTTTATGGTCATAAAATACCTCTAGAATTCAAATTTCAGGCAAATTGGATAAAAACTGCAGTTTCTATAAGCCCAAGAAGTAAAATCGGGAGATCGGTCTATATGGGGGCTATACCAAAATATGGATCAATACTCACAATTTTTGGCACACGTATTTGTGGTCCTACAATACCTCTAGATTTCCAATTTCAGGCAAATTGGATAAAAACTGCGATTTCTATAAGCCCCCAAATCGGGAGGTCGGTTTATATGGGGGCTATACCAAAACATGGACCGATACGCACTATTTTTGGCACACCTCTTTATGGTCCTAAAATAGCTCTAGATTTCAAATTTCAGGCAAACTGGATAAAAACTACGGTTTTTATAAGTCCAAGAACTAAAATCTGGAGATCAGTCTATGTGGGTGTTATATCAAACCATGGGCCGATACTCACCATTTTTGACACACCTCTGACTCTAAAATACGTCTAGATTTCCAATTTCATGCAAATTGAAAATGAAAACAACGGATTACAGAAGCACAAGAAATAAAATCGGAAGATCGGTCTATATGGGGCTGTACCAAAACATAGACCGATACTCACCATTTTTGGCACACCTCTTCATGGTCCTAATATACCTCTAGATTTTCAATTTCAAATTGGATAAAAACTAAGGTTTCTATAAGCACAGGACCCCAAATCGGGAGGTCGGTTTATATGGAAACTATATCAAAACCTCAAATATCAAAATATCGTCTTAAAATTTCTCCCTGATCAAGAATATATATACTTTGTATAGTCGGAAATCGATATTTCGATGTGTTACAAACGGAATGACAAACTTATTATACCCACGTCCCAATCCATGGTGGTGGGTATAAAAAGATTTGTATGTCGTCTGCATACATAAGCATCTGACTATGGACTATTTCTAGAGGGAGGTCATTGGCGTACACTGAACAAAATATTGTCGTGAGGTCAAAGATTTCATGTCTTTAAAATACGAATGCAAATTTTGCTTAGCATAGAAGACGCATTTCTCTAGTATAAAGTTTCTTTCCTTGACCAAAGGTCGATAAACTTTTCAATGAAGTCCTAATGTCCTTATAATTAAGTGATTTGATTTAACATGATCATAACATGAAAGAAAAAATGTTTGGGCTAAGGTCAACTTGACTTTAAAAAAAAAAATCTTTAAATTTAATGAAATTGTCTTTAAATTTGTTGTCTTTTTGCATCTTTACTACAAAGCAAAAAATCGTTCAAATATAGGACATGTTTTTCAACACTTTATTTTAAAGACGATTTTAATTGAAACACAGCATAATTTCTACTAAAAGTCGAGTCTTAATTTGGAAAATAAAATCGTCGTTAACTTGTTTTTAAAGTACTTTGGTAGCATATGAAGAAAAAAAGCTGAAAAAGCGAAAAATTAAAATTTGCTTCCTAGAAGCAAGTACACAAAACCCGATTTTAAAAGAGAATTGTGTCTTAAAAGTATCCTTACTTGTATTGTCCGCTTCTTTGGCTAGGAATCAATACCAAATTTTTTAAAGTAAAGACAAAATCTTTGGAACCGGGTATGCTTTTTTTCAGTGTACATGCAAAATAATAGAGGTCCAATTATAGAACCCTGTGGAACCCATTTGTAACTGGGAATGGCAATGAAAAAGTATCTCCGGTGTAAACCGTCTGTAACCGATTGTTAAGATAGGAAGTAATAAAAAAGGTAGCTGTAGGTGAGAAATTGAAAAATCTTTGAAGTTTCAGACTTAACATTGCGTAATCAACAGTATCGAAAGCCTTTGAGTGATCTAAGAGGACAAGAGAATAGTTAGTTTTCTAAAAATATTTTTATTTTTCAATATAATCTCCTGAAACTTCTATACACTTAGTCCAATGCTTTTCTAGCAATTGTATCCCTTGAATAAAATAGTTTTCCTTAAGGTCTTCAAAATAGTGGTTTACAACTGTAATTGCACGCTTGCCAGCAAGGATTTTTTTTTAGATTTGGGAACAAGTAAAAGTCACTGGGAGCTAAATCAGGAGAATAAGGTGAGTGGTCAAACAACTCGTACTTTAATTCGTTGATGTTAGCCATTGACTCTTGTGGGCTGGTGCGTTGTCTTGATGATTTTTTTTTTTTGTGTTGTAAGTCAGGACGTTTTTCTCGAATTTGTACATTTAATTGATCCAAAAGGTTGCAATAGTACTCTGAATTTATTGTTTTACCCTTTTGCAGATAGTCAATCAATAAAATACCTTTGAAGTCCCAGAAACCGTTGCCATAACCTTACCAGCCGATTGAATTGTTTTTGCCTTCTTTGGGGCACTTCCTCCAGCTTCAGTCCATTGTTTGGATTGTTCTTTTGTCTCTGGAGTATAGTGGTGGATTCATGTCTCATCAACAGTTATTAAACGACGCTTAAAATCCATTCTATTTCGCGTAAAACGATCCAAACAAGCTTGAGAAATGTTCATTCTTATGCACAGAGAATACAGATTGGTTGTGATAACCGAATTTATTGCCAACCTCCTTTTGGCAGTTGCAGCAACTAACTGTTGGTAGTTGTGATACCCGATAAATTCGGTCGTCTCAATCGAATTATGGGAAATCCAACTAATACTATACATGGGGTTGGTTGTATTAGACAATGAAATTGGTCGTTGCCCCTTGTTCATTTGGTTGTATCACCCAACTTTACTAGCATCTTAACCGAATTGAAAATTAATTTTTCCTCAGAATATTGTATTTTATTTATATTTTTAAATGATAGAAAGGTACATAAAATGACTTTATACCTAAATACAATAAATTGATAACAATTTAAAACGATGATCACTGTTAAAGGCAATTGGAGTTAAATCTTTGGAGGTCTTCGTCTAGTAGTATTTATAATTGGAGTCCGAACTGAGTACATAGTGGTATATCAGAAAAATTGGCCAACACATACCGTCTAAAACCACAACAAAAATGAATCAGAAAATTAGAGTGTAGTTTTAAAAAATAAATAAAAATCTACTCGCCATGGTCACTTCCTTTTGGGTTTCATAGATAAACGGCAGATGTGGAGATGATCTTTAAAGTCGTTATCATTGTTTTCGCACAATAAAATTGTTCCACATCTAAAACATAATACAACTCAATCTGCATTTGATCCTAAACAATTTAAGGTGCGCACTATTTATCTAACTGGTAGCATTGAGTATCCTCAAGCCTGAGCGAGTTGTTCGTGAAAATGTTTGAGTGGCACTCCACCAAGGACTCAAATAAACTTAGATATGGCTGAAAAATAATCCGTTTCCAGTGGTTTTTACTTTAAATAAAAAAAAAACACGTTTTCCTTCAACATTGAAGAATTAGTAATAAATTGTTTGACATTTAAAAATATTTCCAAAGGAATTCGGCTGTGAAAACCAATTGTTAGTGCTGAATACTAAATGACAGTTATAAAAGATTTATAAGGTTGGTTGTGCGTATCGAATTCGATAAAAAATTTTCGTCAGAGAGGCAATTAGTTCAGACAACTATTTGACTGGTATTACAAACAAAAATCTATAATAATAAGCGCCAAATGGAAACAGAAACGAAATAATGATTGTAAATAAAGTAAATAGATTGACACAACTGTGATTTCATTGTAAATGCAGAATTTTCATTACAACAATCGATTTTCAACTAATATCTTCTCTGTGTGTGCGATTCTTGCAGAAAGCTTTTTTATCTGTAGTTCTTCATGCAAAATTAAATGAACTCGATCATTTCAAATGCCCATGATATTAGCAATTTCACACACTTTTATTCGTCGATCATTTAATGCCATATCATGCACTTTGGCTACAATTTCTGTTGTTGTTGCTGTTTTCGGACGTCCACTACGTGGTTCATCTTCAATGCTTGTACGACCACGTTTAAATTCAGCAACCCAATTTTTTACTGTTGCATATGAAGGAACATTTTCACCTAACACATTCATCATATCATTTTGAAATTCTTGTCATGATAAACCTTTTTTATGTAAATATTTAATGACAGCACACATTTCTAATTTTTCCATTGTAAAAAAATTGCGGATGCGTCTTTTTTGAACACCTTTTGCCAGATCGAGACAAAATTTAACATGTGTTCATAACAGAGATGGAAGTTTCCAAAACACTAACTTTTTTCTGTTTATACCGACGTTTTTGTGCTAGGCTAAGAAGTTTCCGAACTGCCCTCGTAGCAATAGGTCGGTATTCTGAATTAGATTTTGGTAACGGAATAATCTTTGCATGCTTCCATATGGTGGGATAAGTGCTGGAAGTCAGAATTGTGTTAAATAAGTAGGTGAAAAGAGGTACAAGTTGAGAGAGCAGTATTCGTATAAACCTGGGGTCCATTCCATTTAGGCCAATAGCATCTGACTCTCTATGACTTCATTCTGGGTTATGCACCTGAACTCGAAATCGTTCCACTCAGATAAGTTTCCTCCTGTCCACTGTCCACTGTCATCCGTGTCATAGAAGTATATGTCTGTCGGAGGGGCAGGAATATTAGAAAACATTTCGTTCAAATCATTTGGATCACCATGATAACTGCCCGATGACTTTGACTTCCCAACACCAATATCATGTATAATTCTCCATTTGTCTAGAAAATTTTGTCAAATTTTATTTCACTAGAAAATTTTGTCAAATTTTATTTCACTAGAAAATTTTGTCAATATTTTATTTCTCTACACCCAAAAAAAAAAGTGACTTAGCAACTAAAGGAAAAAATGTTAATCAATTTAGTTTACCCATTTTATTTCCATTAAGTTAAATGTTTGTGTAAAATAATAAAATTTACTTGTTTCAGTAAAAAATCCTAAACTGAAAGCGGTTAGGAATAGTTCATTAACTAGAATAATGACAATGTCTTTAGAAGAACTTCTAAAATTTTTTGCTGGGATATTTAATATATTATTAAAACCACGTC
Organism: Haematobia irritans; assembly: GCF_050003625.1. NCBI lineage: Eukaryota > Metazoa > Arthropoda > Insecta > Diptera > Muscidae > Haematobia > Haematobia irritans. Next base: position 161,793,612 of record NC_134399.1, read on the forward strand.
TTTCATTGAAGAAAAAATTACTTATATAAATAAATAAAATTATATTTTAATACGAAGATAAACAGTTCCAATTTTAAAATAAAAGGTTTACTACAAATATGTAATACGAGTATTTGTCAAAATCAATGAAAAAAGTTCAATAAAATCATTCCATATATGAATTCAATTCAGTTAATTTTTTCATTCTGTAGTATAGTGGTACATAAATATAGGAAAATGTTAACTAATATATGGAATGCATTCTACGTAATTTCTACGAAAACCACATCGTTCAAACAAATAAAAAATGAGTCACTTTTTTCTAGGTGTAGAAAAATTTATCAACATTCTATTTCTATAGAAAATTTTTGTCAAAGTTTTATTTCTCTATCGCTATCAGTTTGATGTCGTACTCGAATTTCAGCCAACCATTCCTTTGCGTGTAAAACCTCCCTTCACTCAAAAAAAAGTGAACTCACTATTTCACTAAAGCCAATTTAACTATATTTTAGTTCATGAACTTATTATATTTGGTGAAAGTTTCATTTACTCTAATAATTTTTTGCGTACGTTAGTTAAATGAACTAAAAGACAGGAAAAAATTATACACAAGTTAAGGATAGAGATTTACTAAATTCGTATTTGCCATAAAATAGTTCATTATTTCTTCAAATTTGTAAATTTTACTACAAAAGCGTCCATGATGAACTTCGTATGTCACTAAAGACATTCTTGCAATTTTGAACTCCAATTTTTTGCTTCAAACTACAAAATTTTCTTTAAAAAGTGAAAAAAATTATTTATGTCTAATAAATTTTCTTGAATTTGTCGAAAAATATTTACTTTTTTTTTTGTGATATCGGCGCGATGCCAGCGCTTGTAATACAGTTTAGTTAAAAATTTCTAAAAATATTCAAAATTTTCTAAAATTAATCAAAAGTTTTCTTCCTGGTGGGTTCACTGTTTTTTCAGTGTTGTCGAAATCTAGCCAATTTCCTACTAAAATCAATGCTGCTAAATCGGAATATTGTACAAGATCCCTAACTTTTCGTATATCTGTAATTCTTATGTATGTCCCAATACCCAAATTTATTGCAATATTTTAATATCAATAATGTAAATTATATAACAATTTGAAAATTGCCACAAACTGGGGTATCGGTAGCAGTCCTGTGGCAATTTGCAATTTCTCGTAGGTTACAAGGAACTAAAATTTAAGTTAATCTTTTTATATTCCATATTAAGCCAATATTTTTTTCAGTGGACATAATGGTTTAATACAATCGGCTGTTCATTGTTAAACTTTCCTTACAAGTATTTTATTATTAATGGTATTGTTCTTTCATAAACATAATTTTTTTGTTATCCATCACTTGAACAGGGCATATCATTCTTGCAGAGTCCATCAACATTGATCATAATTTTAATGCAATTCTCTCCATAAAATTAAGTTTATTTCTGCCTTGTGATGCATCATATCTACTCTATCATTTTATTTTTGCTCTTGGAAATATATAATTTTTCATAGAACCTTAACTTCATGGTGTAATGCGAATGAATGGCCAAGAAAAGATGATAAAGCCAATAGCATTGCCCATGGAAATTTTGTAACAAAAGCAACAAAAGAAAACGATTTCATTAACTAATAAGCCTTTATAATGCTACCCGTTGCTACTTTATGTGCCACTTAAAAGCGACCCCGACCTGTCTCTCTAGGTAGGAGGAAATGCAAAAAGTTTCGCCACTTTTGTATTTAATGAATCCTCAATCCGGATAAGAAGGATATTTCTTTTCCCTTAGCGTATATATTCTATTCACGATAGTACCATCATTTGTAATGAACCCAGTTAAGCTCGTTCACTCAATCTTTAGACCATTGATTGAAAAGCCGAATGAATGAATGAATTCAGCCATAATAACAAAGTTTGAAAAGAAAAAAAAAAAAACAAACTTTTCAATGGACTGGAATATCTTGTTGTAATTTTTCTTGACTCAACTGACTTCTATACGGTCGTGTAATAGTTCCATAGCTGCATTCGTAGTTTGAAAAATAATGTGAAATTGAATTTCTTGCAAGGGTTACAGTTCACTGTTCTTTCGTTTTATGCACTTGCAAAAAAAGTTTGCCGTATAGGATTTGTTATTGGTAAATGCCAACATAAACCCAAAATGTCCTTAATATGCGTTACCTGTATCATTGGTTAGCTGGATATCATAGTTAAAGCAAGTATACTAGCTTTGGCATTTACCAATGACAAATTCTATACAGCAAACTTTTTTCACGAATTTTTTATACCCTCCACCATAGGATGGGAGGTATATTAACTTTGTCATTCCGTTTGTAACACATCGAAATATTGCTCTAAGACCCCATAAAGTATATTCTGGGTCGTGGTGAAATTCTTAGTCGATCTGAACATGTCCGTCCGTCCGTCTGTTGAAATTACGCTAACTTCCGAACGAAACAAGCTTTCGACTTGAAACTTGGCACAAGTAGTTGTTATTGATGTAGGTCGGATGGTATTGCAAATGGACCATATCGGTCCACTTTTACGTATAGCCCCCATATAAATGTACCCCCAAATGTGACTTGCAGAGCCTATAAGAGAAGCATATTTCATCCGATACGGCTGAAATTTGGTACATGGTATTAGTATATGGTCTTTAACAGCCATGCAAAAATTGGTCCATATCGATCAATAATTATATAGAGACCCCAAATAAAGCGATCCCCCGATTTGGATTGCGGAGCCCCAAAGAGAAGAAAATTTCATCCGATCCGGCTGAAATTTGGCACATGGTGTTGGTATATGGTCCTTAACAACCTTGGAAAAATTGGTCCACATCGGTCCATAATTATGTATAGCCCCCATATATACCGATCCCCAGATTTGGCTTGCGGAGCCTCAAAGAGAAGCAAATTTCATCCGAAACGGCTGAAATTTGGTACATGGTATTAGTATATGGTCTCTAACAACCATGCAAAAATTGGTCCATATCGGTCCATAATTATATCTAGCCCCATATAAACCGATCCCCAGATTTGAACTCGGGAGCCTCTTGGACGAGCAAAATTCATCCGATCCGGTTGAAATTGGCAACGTGGTGTTAGTAGTATCGGCAAGTATCAGATTATTTTCCATCGCATTTTATCCTTTATAGTAGTAGTAGTAGTATTCTTTATTTAAATTTCATTAAATTACAATTCAAATATTTGAATAAAACTAAGCAATATATGTACACTCAAAAAAAAGTGAACTCTCTATTTCACTAAAGCCAATTTAACTTTATTTTAGTTCATGGAGTTATTATGTTTGGAGAATGTTTCCTCTACTCTAATAATTTTTTGTGTACGTTAGTTAAATTAACTAAAACCGAAGAAAAAAATATACACAAATGAAGGACAAAGATTAACTAAATTCGCGCCTTCTACAAAATAGTTCAATATTTCTTTAAATTGGCAAATTTTACTACAAATGCTTTCATCATGAACTTCGTATGTCACTAAAGACATTCTTGCAATTTTGAACTCCAATTTTTTCCTTCAAACTACAAAATTTTCTTTAACAAATGAAAAAACTTAATTATGTCTAATAAATTTTCTTGAATTTGTCGAAAAATATTTACTTATTTTTATGACATCGGCGTGATGCCAGCGTTTGTTATACTGTTTAGTTAAAATTTTCTAAAAATATTCAAAATTTTCTAAAATTAACCGACATTTTTCTTCCTGATGGGTTCACTGTTTTTTCAGTGTATGTATAATTTAAACATAAGAAAGATAGGATTCATTCGACTATGACCTTAGGTCGTCAATCTTTTATAATATTTTACATAAAATTTGGAAGATATACATGTTTTGATTTATAAGTTGTATTCACTTAGTAGATACATTCTATATTGAGTACATACTCTAATAAAAGAAGCTAAATTTGGTGTTAGTATATGTCCGCTAAAACCCATGTCAAAATTGGTCGATATCGGTCTATAGTTATATATAGCCGATCCCCAATCACACAAAAATTGGTCCATATCGGTTCATAATCATGGTTGCCACTAGAGCCAAAAATAATCTAGCAAAATTTTATTTCTATAGAAAATTTTGGCAAAAATTTATTTCTATAGAAAATGTTGTCAAATTTTATTTCTATAGAAAATTTTGGCAAAATTTTAAATCTTTTGAAAATTTTGTAAAAAATTTTATTTCTATAGAAAATTTTGTCAAAATGTTATTTCTATAGAAAATTTTGTTAAAATCGTATTTCTATAGAAAATATTACGGTATTAGGAAGTTTTAAGATACCTTGCCATCGGCAAGTGTTACGGCAACCCAAGTAATTCGATTGTGGATGACAGTCTTCAGTAGAAGTTTCTACGCAATCCATGGTGGAGAGTACATAAGCTTCGGCCTGGCCGAACTTACGGCCGTATATACTTGTTTTTAATTAAAATCTTAATTGAGTTTAGAAAAAATATTCAGTTAGTATTTTAATTGATTCAACAAATTTTTTAATTGAAACAAAAATCAATCACAAAAATGAATAGTATGATTTAATTTTTTAATTGGATCAATTAATTTTTTAATTGGCTTTCAATTAACTTTTTAATTGATATTGTCATTTCTGTAATTGAAGTCATTTCAATTAAAAAATTAATTGGATCAATTAATTTCGTGATTGAGTCAGTAAATTATTTTTTTGTCTTAAATTCGGTTGGGCCGAATCTTAAAAACCCACCACCGTGGTGCTGGTGTTTTCTTTTCTGCGGAACGAAATTTTACAGTTTTCTTTTGAAGCTAACAAATTTTCTTTAAAAGCAAACAAGTATATACGGCCGTAGATGTAAAATTTGGAAAAAATTTTCTATAGAAATAACATTTGGATAAAATTTCCTATAGAAATAAAATTCTAGCAAAATTTTCTATAGAATTAAAATTTTGACAAAATATTCTATAGAAATAAAATTTTGGCAAAATTTTCTATAGAAATAACATTTTGAAAATGTTTTCTATAAAAATAAAATTTGGTAGATTATTTTTGGCCCGAGTGGCAATCACGATTATGAACCGATAAGGACCAATTTTTATGTGATTGGGGATCGCCTATATATTACTATAGACCGAAAATTTGGGGATCCATATATATGGGGGCTATATATAATTATGGACCGATATGGACCAATTCTTGCGTGGTTGTTAGAGACCATATACTAACACCACGTACCCAATTTCAACCGGATCGGATGAATTTTGCTCCTCTAAGAGGCTCCGGAGGTCAAATCTGGGGATCGGCTTATATGGGGGCTATATATAATTATGGACCGATATGGAGCAATTTTGGCATGGTTTTTAGAGACAATATAATAAGACCACGGACCAAATTTCAATAGGATCGGATGACTTTTGCTCCTGTAAGAGGGAGCATCTTCCTTCTGTGGAAATTACACTAACTTCCGAACGAAAAAAGCTAACGACTTTAAACTTGGCACATGTAGTTTTAATTATTGTAGGTCGAATGGTATCGCAAATGTTGCTATATCGGATAACTTTTACGTGTGGCGCCCATATACAGTGTTACCGTTGGAAATTTAAAAAAAGTCGCATATTCAAGAAAAAGCTCGCACAAATAAGTCGCATAATGATAAAAAAAAGTCGCTCACATTTGTGGAGTCATTTTTTTACAAAAAAAAAGTATAAAAAACAACACAAAAACAATAAAGGAGTAGTCCATTAAGATAAAAATATATATTACCAATTTATTGCAACATAAAGTCCAGTAAACGTAAATACATTTCATTAAATTTATTATTTTTATATATACGTATTTGCATTGAAGAAATAATCATTTGAAAACAGAAGATCAGCTGACAGTGGTTGAAATGGTATGCAATAAAACAACGACTGAACAAACCAGAACACCACGTAGGTTGGGTATCCATTGTGATGCCATACGTAATTAACTTCTCTCTTATTAATGAGTGCTGTCCAATTCTGTGCTTAGCTAAATGACAAGGGAACTCCTTTTTATAGTCGAGTTGAAAGGGTGTTTCACATTACGGTGAAACACTCAGCATCTACCGCTGGAAAACTTTTTGCAAGACGGGCCATAGCACCGAGGTGGCTCCCGCGTACAGTGTTGCCAGTATTTTTCGGGCTCTTGTCCCCAAAATAAGACGCTTTCATCCCCAAAAATCCCCAATTTAATTTAAAATTCCCCACAAAAATCCCCAATATAGTTTTTGTCAAGTTTTTTTAAAAAATGAAATAGGCTCTGCGGTAAAAAATCCGTCATAATCTAAAAATTGTAAAAATATGCAATTTTTGTTATACCAGGTTGCGAGTTACAATAAGATTAAGATTTCAAAATCCAAAAAATGAGACGGGTGCTCAAAATATTATCTGATACAATCCCTTATCAGAATTAATTATTGGTATAAAGAGTCACCGAATTTGTGTCTTATGCAAATTATCTTCTAAATAAAAGAAATAAAAATAAGAGTTGGGTAAACATGTATACACGCAAAAAAAAATTCTTTCGTCCCAAACGAAATTTTAGACAAACAAAGTTCGTTTCTCATTTGCTTTTCGCTGTAAGAAAGTGTATTTGGAAGAAAAGTATATACTTGTTGTGATACACGTTTATTCTTTTCCAGGATGTAAAAACCATTTCGTAAAGACAAACTAAACAAGTAAGAAAAGTCTAAAGTCGGGCGGGGCCGACTATATTATACCCTGCACCACTTTGTGATCTAAATTTTCCATACCATATCACATCCGTGTTGGGGGCTATATATAAAGGTTTGCCCCAAATACATACATTTAAATATCCCTCGATCTGGACAGAATTTGATAGACTTCTACAAAATCTATAGACTCAAAATTTAAGTCGGCTAATGCACTAGGTTGGAACACAATGTTAGTAAAAAACAAGTATATACAGCACTAAGTTCGGCCGGGCCGAATCTTAAATACCCACCACCATGAACCAACTATTAGGGTTTCCTTTGAAATTTCAGGAGGGCTTGAGGACTTGAGGGCACTTCCCTAAGATAAATTTAAATATTTCACCTATGAGGACTATATCAGATTCTGGATTTATAAGGACCATTTTTGTTTGAGTTTTAGAGGAATCATTAACATCTCTTGTAAGTGTGCAAGAAAATTATAAAATAACGTCTTGATTTGAAATATTAAGTCTGTAGAAGTAAAATCTGGAAATTTTACATAGAGTTTCAAGCAATTTTCATGATCTCTGCGCCTTCTACATCCTCAAGAAGTGAAGTCGGTCTATATGGAGACATTACTTAATGGACCGATAAAAACTTAATCCGATACACGTTTTTGTGAGCCTAAAATACCAGAATATTTACAATTTCAGGCAAATCAGATAAAAACTACGGTTTCTAGAAACCCAAGGAGTTAAATCGGGAGATCGTTCTTATGGGGGCTATACTAAAATATGGACCGATACTCACCGTTTTCGGCACACCTCTTTATGACCCGAAAATACCTCTAGATTTCCAATTTCAGGCAAATAGGATAAAAACTTCGGCTTCTAGAAGCCCAAGAATTAAAATCGAGAAATCGGTCTATATGGGGCTATACCAACATATGGACCGATACCCACCATTTTCGGCACACCTCTTTATGGTCCTAAAATACCTCTAGATTTCCAATTTCAGACAAATTGGCTAAAAACTACGGTTTCTATAAGCCAAAGACACACATCGGGAGGTCGTTTTATATGGGGACCATACCAAAACATGGATCGATACTCACAATTTTTGGCACACGTATTTGTGGTCCGAAAATACCTCTAGATTTCCAATTTCAGGTAAATTGAATAAAAACTGCGGTTTCTATAAGCCCAAGAAGTAAAATCGGGAGATCGGTCTATATACCAAAACATGAACCGATACTCACCATTTTTGGCACACCTCTTTATGGTCATAAAATACCTCTTGATTTCAAATTTCAGGCAAATTGGATAAAAACTTCGATTTCTATAAGCCCAAGACCCCAAATCGGGAGGTCGGTTTATATGGGGACTATATCAAAACCTGGACCGATATAGCCCATCTTCGAACTTGACCTGCCTGCAGACAAAAGACGAGTTTGTGCAAAATTTCAGCACGATTGCTTCATTATTGAAGACTGTAGCGTGATTACAACAGACAGACAGACAGACAGACGGACAGACGGACATGGTTATATCGTCTTAGAATTTCTCCCTGATCAAGAATATATATACTTTATATAGTCGGAAATCGATATTTCGATGTGTTACAAACGGAATGACAAACTTATTATACCCCCGTCACCATTCTATGGTGGTGGGTATAACAAGTAAGGAAAGTCTAAAATCGGGCGGGGCCGACTATATTATAGCCTGCACCACTTTGTAGATCTAAATTTTCGATACCATATCACATCCGTCAAATGTGTTGGGGGCTATATATAAAGGTTTGTCCCAAATACATACATTTAAATATCACTCGATTTGGACAGAATTTGATAGACTTTTACAAAATCTATAGACTCAAACTTTAAGTTGGCTAGTGCACTAGGGTGGAATACAATTTTAGTAAAAAAATATGGGAAACATTTAAATCTGAAGCAATTTTAAGGAAACTTCGCAAAAGTTTATTTATGATTTATCGCTCGATATATATGTATTAGAAGTTTAGGAAAATTAGAGTAATTTTTACAACTTTTCGACTAAGCAGTGGCGATTTTACAAGGAAAATGTTGGTATTTTGACCATTTTTGTCGAAATCAGAAAAACATATATATGGGAGCTATATCTACATCTGAACCGATTTCAATCAAATTTGGCACACATAACTATATTACTAATTGTACTTCTGGTGCAAAATTTCAAGCTAATCGGGATAAAACTCTGGCTTGTAGGACCATATTAGTCCATATCGGGCGAAAGATATATATGGGAGCTATATCTAAATCTGAACCGATTTCAATCAAATTTTGCACACTTGACTATACTACTAATTGTACTCCTAGTGCAAAATTTCAACCAAATTCGGCCAAAAATCTGGCTTTTGGGCCCATATAAGTCCATATCGGGCGAAATATATATATGGGAGCTATATCTAAATCTGAACTGATTTCAATCAAATTTTGCGCACTTGGCTATACGACTAAGTGTTATGTTTGTACAAAATTTTAAGCAAATCGGTATAAAACTCTGGCTGCTGGGTCCATATTAGTGCATATCGGGCGAAAGATATATATGGGAGCTATATCTAAATCTGAACCGATTTCTTCCAAAATCAATAGGGTTCTATTCTGACCCAAATTAGGAACATGTGCCAAATTTGAAGGCGATTGGACTTAAATTGCGACCTAGACGTTGATCACAAACATGTGTTCACAGACAGACGGACGGACGGAGGGACGGACGGACGGACAGACAGACAGACGGACATGGTTATATCGACTCAGGGACCCACCCTGAGCATTATTGCCAAAGACACCATGTGTCTATATCGTCTCCTTCTGGGTGTTACAAACATATGCACTAACTTATAATACCCTTTTCCACAGTGTGGCGCAGGGTATAAAAACAAAAACATTGTTTTCTTGCTAATTGCATTTTTCCTCACATGTTTCTCACATCCACGAGGTTTTTTAGTTCTTAACACCTTTTCCTGTAATACCAACAATGTAGAATAAATTATACGATTTTATAAATTTAAAATTTTTTTTTTTACCTTTCGCCTGGACGGAGAATCGAACCGCGGACCATGGCCTTTGTAAGCCAACACACTAACCACTGAACTATGTACCTGTTATGGTCATCAATAGATAAATATCCATATAAATTATATTTATATAGCATAGTTTGTGGCGCCCACGAACCGAATAAACAAAGTTTATTTAACAGAAACAAACAGTTAGTTTGGCACCGTGGAGCAGTGGTTGCTACGTCCGACTTGCATGCCAAGGGTCGTGGGTTCGATCCCTGCTTCGACAAAAGTTTTTTTTTTTACATATATTCCAGATATGTTCGGAAAATTCCGACAAAATGTTCAACATTACATTGTACTATATTAAATTTTGAACTGTAAAATGTGTCTTATTAAAGACCTAAAATCAGAAAAGAACAGTGTTTGATATAAACGAAATGAATTGTGTTGTTGTTTCAAAAATAACTTTTTTTATTGAAAAAATAAAAATTTTGTAACAAACGAATTTTTTGGTGATAAAAGTTTAAAATTTTCGAAGCAATTCAAAAAACTCTAACAAAAGAAAAACGTTTTCGGTACACGTTTTCCAAACGTCTTTTTTTTCTTTGCGTGTAGTTATGAATCAAAACTTAGTTCTGAATAGCTAAGAAATAAAATTGGGTGATTGATCAAAAGGCGTTGTTGGCCCGATATGAACTTTATTATATATGTTTTATATATATTTTCCAAATCAGTGATGTATGCAGGTGAGGGCCCAACACTTCCACCCAAGTCCTTACGAAATAATTTCACAATTTCTTAGAAATAAAGTAAATTGTAAAGTAGCTCTTGGAATATATTTTTTTTCATATTTTGAAGATTCTCTGTAATTCTTTAAACCCCTTTCATATAAACCATAACTCAAAACCTGATTTGTTATACTGACCAGAATCTCCCACAAAAATCCCAAAATTTGTGGAAATTCCCCACTAAATCCCCAAGTCACCAACTCAAAAATGTTGTCCCCATCCACGAAAAAATATCCCCTATTGGGGGGAAAATCCCCAATACCGGCAACACTGCCCGCGTAAGGCGCACGGCGAATTCCTTTTTATGAAAATTGCCTTACATTTAAGCATTTTCCTTTAGTGCGACTTTAGTCGCATGCGTGCGACTAAAGTCTCACAATTCGCATATTTTAAGAAAGTCGCACAAAAAGTCGCATGGCACCAAAACAGTTGCAAAATACGGTCCATCTCGGTCCATAATTATATACAGCCCATATAATCCGATCTCAAGATTTTATTTGCGGAACCTTTTGGAGGTGCAAATCAATCCTGAGACATAAAGGGAAAAACATTTCCGTCTACCAGAAATCTTTACTTCAATATGTGTCAAACGGATTGTTTATTATACCCTCCACCATAGGATGGAGGGTATATTAACTTTGTCATTCCGTTTGTAACACATATTGCTCTAAGACCCCATAAAGTATATATATTCTGGGTCGTGGTGAAATTCTGAGTCGATCTGAGCATGTCCGTCCGTCCGTCCGTCTGTTGAAATCACGTTAACTTCCGAACGAAACAAGCTATCGACTTGAAACTTGGCACAAGTAGTTGTTATTGATTAGGTCGGATGGTATTGCAAATGGGCCATATCGGTCCACTTTTAAGTATATAAACGGACCCCCAAATTTGGCTTGCGAGGCCTCTAAGAGAAGCAAATTTCATCCGATCCGACTGAAATTTGGTACATGGTGTTAGTGTATGGTCTCTAACAACCATGCAAAAATTGGTCCATATCGGTCCACTTTTACGTATAGCCCCCATATAAACGGACCCCCAAATTTGGCTTGCGATTGCTCTAAGAGAAGCAAATTTCATCCGATCCGGCTGAAATTTGGTACATGGTGTTAGTGTATGGTCTCTAACAACCATGCAAAAATTGGTCCATATCGGTCTATAATTATATATAGCCCCCATATAAACCGATCCCCCGATTTGGCTTGCGGAGTCTCTAAGAGAAGCAAATTTCTTCCGATCCGGCTGAAATTTTGTACATGGTGTTAGTATATGGTCTCTAACAACCATGCAAAAATCGGTCCATATCGGTCTATAATTATATTTAGCCCCCATATAAACCGATCACCAGATTTGACCTCCGGAGCCTCTTGGAAGACCAAAATTCATCTGATTCAGTTGAAATTTGGTACGTGATGTTAATATATAGCCTCAAACACCCATGCAAAAATTGGTCGATATCGGTCCATAATTATATATAAGCCCCATATAAACCGAACCCCAGATTTGACCTCCGGAGCACCTTGGAAGAGCAAAATTCTTCCCATTCGGTTGAAATTTGGTACGTGATGTTAGTATAGGGTATCCAACAACCATGTAGGAATTGATTCCTATCAGTCCATAATAATATATAGCTCCCATATAAACCGATCCCCAGATTTGACCTCCGGTGCCTTTTGGAGAAGCAAAATTCATCCGATCTGGTTGAAATTTGGTACGTGGTGGTAGTATATGATATTTAACAACCATGTGAGTTGAAATTTGTGGATGACAGCCTTTCGTAGAAGTTTCTACGCAATCCATGGTGGAGGGTACATAAGCTTCGGCCTGGCCGAACTTACGGCCGTATACACTTGTTGTCTTATAACCCCATTCTATGGAAATGAAAATGGAACAGTGATCAGAAGAATGTAAATTTAGATTAAATGTAGTGTTTTTAATTTATTTCCGCTAAAAGTCGAATATTCGTGAGTTCGGTATTCTTTTACGTTTTCTTACTTGTGTTATACCACGATATCAAGCTTTAATTAAAATTATTTATTCTACTTCTTTCCTTTTAATATTTTGGCATCCTATATATAAATAACTTTTTTCACATTATCGTGCAATGTTGCAAATTCTACAACCTTTTAGATAACCTTTGTTCATATATGCTGAATGCAGGGATTTCTAATGCATTTTCTCCTCGGTAAAATCTTTCACCACAATTGTACCATTGTGAATTTGTATCTCACAGGAACTTTTAAGAAATTATTTACATTCTAAAAGTTTATCCACAACAGTTTGTGCTACATTTTCTATGCTACCACCTTTGCACAGGGAGGACGCAAGAGGAGAAAAGTATTCTTCTTCCATATCCATCCATAGAGTTCAGTGTCACTGAAATTAGAAATTCTCCTGACATTTCTATTCACTTGGTGAGGGTGATATAAAGAGCAATTACAACGAAACCACAGAGAATAGAGCAAAGCAAAGTTTTTCAACAGCGTTTACATACACATTTGACTTTTAACATCCGCTTTGCATATGCATGCATACATTCATGCATGCATCCATGCAATACAAACAACATGTTTTGTTGCAATTTAATCTTTAGAGGTATAGAAGCAGGAAGCTTCATTTCCGGATAACCTACTCACACGCAAACACACACACGTGCACATAGATGAACTTTTTCCCAACCAACGAGCATCACTATGACAAGCTTCTATTTAAATTTTTTTCATAGTTTAGAAATATTTAATGGTTGTAATAAAATAAAAATTGTAAATTTAATAACCATGTTTAAGTTGTTCGATATCATTGGAAACATGATGCAGAGTACGATAGTGATGATGTCAAGAGATACAGAGAGAGGGAGAGAGAGAAACAAATATGTTTATACCCTGCACCACACTGTGGATCAGTGTATTATAAGTTAGTGAATATGTTTGCAACACCCAGACGAATACATGGTGCCTCTGTGGCATGAAGGCTCAGGGTCAGTCCCTGAGTCGATATAGCCATGTCCGTCTGTCTGTGAACACATTTTTGTAATCAAGGTCTAGGTCACAGTTTTAGTCCAATCGACTTCATATTTGACATAAGTATGTTTTTTGAGTCAGAATGGAATCTTATTCATTTTGGAAGAAATCGATTGAGATTTAGAAATATCACTCATATATATCTTTCGCCGGATATGCACTTATACACAAAAAAAAATTTGGTTCTGAATCAAACACGAAATTAATTGATCCAATTAATTTTTTAAATGAAATGTCTTCTATCACGAAAATGATAGTATTACTATTGGGTATTAATTGGATATAAAAAACTTAGAAAAGTGAACTGAATTTCAAATTTCAATTAATTTTAATTAACTCAATTACCCAGCAAAAAAAGCGTCGCCAAAAAAGTAATGAAAATGTTCTTTTTGGATCCGGAAGTGGTGCAAAATTGACGCAGAAGCGATGAATTTAACATGCGCTTGTCATAGGACGGAAGTCCTCCATTTCAGCAGCCGTTGCACTGAATTTGCATCACTTCTTAAGGTGTGATCCGAATTCAATGTTTTGGATGTAAATTAGAAAATTCTGTCAAATACATATTTTTTATACCCACCACCATAGAATGGTGACGGGGGTATAATAAGTTTGTCATTCCGTTTGTAACGCATTGAAATATCGATTTCCGACTATATAAAGTATATATATTCTTGATCAGGGAGAAATTCTAAGACGATATAAGCATGTCCGTCTGTCCGTCTGTCTGTCTGTCTGTCTGTTGTAATCACTCTACATTCTTCAATAATGAAGCACAAACTCTTTTGTCTGCAGGCAGGTCAAGTTCGAAGATGGGCTATATCGGTCCAGGTTTTGATATAGTCCCCATATAAACCGACCTCCCAATTTGGGGTCTTTGGCTTATATAAACCGTAGTTTTCATCCAATTTGCCTGAAATTTAAAATCTGGAAGTATTTTAGGACTATAAAAAGGTGTGTCCAAAATGGTGAGTATCGGTCCATGTTTTGGCATAGCCCCCATATAGACCGATCTCTCGATTTTATTTCTTGGGCTTCTAGAATTCGTAATTTTTATCCAATTTGACTGAAATTGAAAATCTAGAGGTGTTTTAAGACCACAAAGAGGTGTGCTAAAAATGGTGAGTATCGGTCCATGGTTTGGTATAGCCCCCATATAGACCGATCTCCCGATTTTACTTCTTGGGCTTATAGAAACCGTAGTTTTTGTCCAATTTGCCTGAAATTGAAGTTCTAGAAGTATTTTAGAACCATTAAGAGGTGCGCCAAAAATGGTGAGTATAGGTCCATGTTTTGGTATAGCCCCCATATAGACCGATCTCCCGATTTTACTTCTTTGGCTTATAAAAACCGTAGTTTTTATCCAATATGCACGAAATTTAAAATCTGGAGGTATTTTCGGATCATAAAGAGATGTGCCGAAAACGGTGAGTATCGGTCCATATTTTCGTGTAGCCCCCATATAGACCGATTTCCCGATTTTACTTCTTGGGCTTCTAGAATCCGAAGTTTTTATCCTATTTGCCTGAAATTGGAAATCTAGAGGTATTTTCGGGTCATAAAGAGGTGTGCCGAAAACGGTGAGTATCGGTCCATATTTTAGTATAGCCGCCATAAGAACGATCTCCCTATTTAACTCCTTGGGTTTCTAGAAACCGTAGTTTTTATCTGATTTGCCTGAAATTGTAAATATTCTGGTATTTTAGGCTCACAAAAACGTGTATCGGATTAAGTTTTTATCGGCCCATTTGGTAATGCCTCCATATAGACCGACTTCACTTCTTGAGGGTGTAGAAGGCGCACTGATCATGAAAATTGCTTGAAACTCAATGTAAAATTTCCAGATTTTACTTCTACAGATTTAAGATTTCAAATCAAGACGTTATTTTATATTTTTCTTGCACACTTACAAGAGATGTTAATGATTCCTCTAAAACTCAAACAAAAATGGTTCTTATAAATCCAGAATCTGATATAGTCCTCATAGGTGAAATCTTTTAATTTATTTTCGGGAAGTGTCCTCAAGTCCTCTAGCCCTCCTGAAATTTCAAAGGAAACCCTAATATTTGGTTCATGGTGGCGGGTATTTAAGATTCAGCCCGGCCGAACTTACTGCTGTATATACTTGTTATAATTTTTAATGGATTCTAACGCTTGTCGGAAACGTTTGGCGTCAAATATTTTCAAATATTCACAATTTTTTCAGATTGGATTTAGCATTTTTTTCGACAAAATTTAAACGATTTGTACCATTTTATGAATTCTTACTCTGTTTGCAACCTATTTAAAACAGAAAAAGTTGAAATTACCCATTAAAAGTATGAAAAAATATGTTATAAAAATTTAATGAAAAGAACTTCCTGGGAAGTTAAAATAAAGAACATCATTGGTAGTGCATCTTCTGGAAGTGCTTTTAATGTTGCGCCTTTTAAAGAACTTCCAAATTTTTTTGCTGGGTACAAATGTAATTGATGTTGATTGCAAACTCAATTAATGTTTAAGGAACAAATATAACTACTTTTTAATTACTTTCTGAATTGACAGTTTTTAGTTTGATTAACAACTGCTTAAAAAAAATTAAATTATTAAATAGTATGGGGGGGGGGGTATATTAATTTTGTCATTCCGTTTGTAACACATTGAAATATTGGTCTAAGACCCCACAAAGTATACATAGTTTGGATCTTGGTGAAATTATATGTCGACCTAGCAGAGTCCGTCCGTCCATCTGTTGATATAACGCTAACTTCTGAACGAAACAAGCTATCGATTTGGTACGTGATGATACGAGTAGTATATAGTCTCTAACAACCAATGAAAAATTGATTCATATCGGTCCATAATTATATATAGCCCACATATAAGCCGAACCCCAGATTTGACTTCCGGAGCCTCTTGGAGGAACAAATTTCACTTCTGACTCTCTAATTACCGCTCAAAAGTTCATAATGGTTCGTAATTATTTACAGACTCATCAATATATACCGACCGTCCGTCTGGTTGCCGGTCTGTTGTAAACACGCCACAGCATTCAATAATGACGCTATCGTCCTGAAATTTGCCTCCGACTCGTTTTTTTGTTTGCAGGAAGGTCAAGTTCGACGATGGGTTTGATGACAGATATTCTCCCAAACAGATCAGTTCAATCAGTACACTTCGCGTTCAATCAGTACCTATGAAGACTATATCAGATTCTGGATTTATAAGAACCATTTTTGTTTTTAGGTTTTAGAGGAATCGTTATCATATCTTGTAAGTGTGCAAGAAAATTATGAAATAACGCCTTGATTTGAAATCTAAAATCTGTAGATTTTCACCCCCTTTATTTACATGGTTACGAGAAGTAAAATCTGGAAATTTTACATTCAGTTTCAAGCAAGTTTCTGGAAGTGAAATCGGTCTATATGGAGATATACCAAATGCACCAATAAAATTTAAATCCGATACACTTTTTTGGGAGTCTAAAATACAATCTCATGCAAATCGGATAAAAACTATGGTTTCTAGAAACCCAAGAAGTTAAATCGGGAGATCTTATGGGGGCTATACTAAAATATGGACCGATACTCACCGTTTTCGGCACACCTCTTAATGGTCCTAAAATACTTCTAGATTTAAAATTCCAAGCGAATTGGGTAAAAACTACGGTTTCCAGAATACTAAACATTAAAATCATTTCTTGCACACTTATTTATAGTCCTAAAAACCTCCAGATGTTCAATTTAAGGTAAATTGAACAACAACTACGGATTCTATAACTCCAAGAAGAAAAATCAATAAAACGATCCATATGAGGGCTATACCAAAACATGGACTGATGCTCACCATTTTTGGCACACCTCTTTATTGTCATAAAATATCTCTAGATTTCCAATTTCAGGCAAATCGGATTAAAACTACGGTTTCTATAAGCCCAAAAATAAAATCGGGAGATCGGTCTATATGGGGGCTACACCAAAACATGGTGGATACCTCTAGGTGTACAATTTCAAGCAAATTGGATAAAAACTACGGTTTGTATAAGCCCAAGACTTCAAATCGGGAGGTCGGTTTATATGGGAAATCGAAAACCTGAAGCCGCTGAGACGACAAAGAGAGTTGCCGGTAGTTTCGAAACCCTAACCTCTCTCTCCGAGATGCCGCAAATAAGCTGGGTGTATCGTCTACAACCGTGCATCGAGCCAAAAAACGAGCCGGACTATCGACTTACAAGAAGGTAGTGACTCCAAATCGCGATGATAAACAAAATACGACGGCCAAAGCGCGATCCCGGAGGCTGTACACGACGATGCTGACGAAGTTTGACTGCGTGGTAATGGACGACGAAACCTACGTCAAAGCCGACTACAAGCAGCTTCCGGGACAGGAGTTTTATACGGCAAAAGGAAGGGGAAAGGTAGCAGATATTTTCAAACACATAAAACTGTCAAAGTTCGCAAAGAAATATCTGGTTTGGCAAGCCATCTGTACCTGTGGCTTGAAAAGCAGCATTTGCATAGCTTCCGGGACTGTCAACCAAGAAATTTACGTGAAAGAGTGTTTGAATAAACGTCTGCTGCCTTTCGTGAAGAAACACGGTTGTTCCGTACTGTTTTGGCCGGATTTGGCATCTTGCCATTACGGTAAAAAGGCCATGGAGTGGTACGCCGCCAACAACGTGCAGGTGGTTCCCAAGGACAAGAACCCTCCCAACACGTCAGAGCTCCGCCCAATTGAGAAATAATGGGCTATTGTCAAGCGGAACCTAAAGAAGACCAAAAAAGCTGCTAAGGACGAGCAGCAGTTCAAGGCAAACTGGTTTTCTGCGGCGAAGAAGGTGGACAAGGTGGCTGTACAAAATCTGATGGCAGGTTTCAAGCGTGAGGCCCTGCAATTCGGATTTGGAAAAGCGAAAGCCTAACTGAATATTTTTCCTGAATTTTATACTAATTGAACTTAAAAAAGAAATTTAATTTGATTTTTTAAATAAACGATTTCACCGATTTACACGCGTTTTCCCTTGACCAAATTTTGACCGTATCACCCTTTATGGTGGTGGGTATAAAAACGAAAAATTAAAATTTGTTTCCTAGAATCAAGTGCACTAAACCCACATTTAAAAGAGAATTGTGTCTTAAAATATCCTTACTTGAATTCTCCGCTTCGTTGGCTCGGAATCAATACCAAAAATGTTAAAGTGAAGACAACATTTTTGGAAGAGGGCACGCTTTTTTTTAGCGTGAGAACAAATACTAAAAAAAATCCGGAAAAATATCGGTTATAATGAAATTACTAGAGACATAAAGTAGAATAATAGAATTATAACAAGTGTATACGGCCGTAAGTTCACCCAGTCCGAATCTTATGTACCCTCCACCTTGGATTGCATAGAAACTTGTACTAAAGGCTGTCATCCACAATCGAATTACTTGGGTGAAGGTAACATTTGCCGATGGCAAGGTATCTTAAAACTTCTTAACACTGTCTGCTCAATTATAAGTTAGTCCATACGCGGTATATATTAAACAAAAACAAGTATATACGGCCGTAAGTTCGGCCAGGCCGAAGCTTATGTACCCTCCATCATGGATTGCGTAGAAACTTCTTCTAAACACTGCCATCCAGAATCGAATTACTTAAGTTGCGGTAACGCTTGCCGATGGCAAGGTATCTTAAAACCTCCTAACATCATCTTCTAAATTGTATGTAAGTCCACACGTGGTATATATTAAATCAAAAAAGATCGATCCAATACGTATATAATTCAGTTTGACAAAGTAGACATAACATTTTTACAAAATTTTCTACAGAAATAAAATTTTAACAAAACTTTCTATAGAAATAAAATTTTCACAAAATTTTCTATAGAAATAAAAATTTTGACAAAATTTTCTATAGAAAGAAAATTTTGACAAAAATTTCTACAGAAATTAAATTTTAACAAAATTTTCTATAGAAATAAACTTTTGACAAAATTTTCTTTAGAAATAAAATCTTGGTAGATTATTTTTGGCTCGAGTGGCAACCATGATTATGAACCGAATACAATTTGAACAAAATTTTCTACAGAAATAAAATTTTGACAAAATTTTCTATAGAAATAAAATTTTGGTAGATTATTTTTGGCTCTAGTGGCAACCATGATTATGAACCGATATGGACCAATTTTTGTGTGATTGGACCAATTTTGGTATGGTTGTTAGCGACCATATACTAACACCACGTTCCTAATTTGAACCGGATCGGATGAATTTTGCTCCTCCAAGAGGCTCCGGAGGTCAAATTTAGAGAACGTTTTATATGGGGGCTATATATAACTATGGACCGATACGGACCAATTCTGGCACGGTTGTTAAAGATCATATACTAACACCATGTTCAAAATTACAACCGGATTTGATGAAATTTGCTTCTCTTGGAGACTTCGCAAGCCAAATCTGGGGATCGGTTTATATTGGGGCTATATATAATTATGAACCGATGTGGACCAATTTTTGCATGGTTGTTAGAGACCATATACCAATATCATGTACCAAATTTCAGACAGATCGGATGAAATTTGCTTCTCTTTGAGGCTCCGCAAGCCAAATCTGGGGATCGGTTTATATGGGCGCTATATATAATTATGGACCGATGTGGACCAATTTTTGCATGATTATTAGAGACCATATACCAACACCATGTACCAAATTTCAGCCGGATCGGATGAAATATGCTTCTCTTAGAGCAGGGATGGGCAAAGAGACTACGCGGCGTTTTGCTCTTACTCTCCAAAACGTTCTCTCGCTCAGTTAATGCTCAAAACTGGTTTTTTACACAAGACGAAATGAATTTGTATTTTGAAAACACATTTCAGTCTCGCTTGAGCAACGAATCGAGGTGGATGTGTTGTCGCATGTTGCTTAGCGATTATATGAAGCAAAAATATGGATGAGTACTGGGAAACTAATTATTTCTTTTCAGAAAATTATTTTGGGGCATATGAATGTTTGATATGCCAAAAAACGTTATCTCGTGTAGGTTCGCATGATTTTAAAAGGCATTATTTATCTTTACATAGGGAATTCGAAAATATTATTGGACATGAAAGGGATATTTTAATAGAAAAATTAAAAAAAACGTTTTATGAAAAATACATTTTTGATTCGCTAGAAGAAAAAGAACAACAAATTTCTGAGCAGGCGCAAATGCATAAAGCTTCGTTTGTTGTCGCCGCGGCCCTTGCTAAACATTGCCGTCCTTTAGAAGACGGCATGTTTTTCAAGGAGCTTACATTAAGTATACTAAATTGCTTCGGTAGCACAGCAGAACAAATTTATGGTAAAATATCGGCAATGCCATTATCAAGGCGCACAATAACTCGCCGAACTGAAGAAATAGGTGAGTTTATATATAAAAAATTAGTAAATCGTGTTATAAACTGTAAATATTTTTCCATTTGTTTAGACGAGTCCACCGACTATACCGATATAGCACAGCTGCTTATTTGCGTCAAAACTGTAAATGAGAATTTGGAGACCCATGAGGAAATCTTTTCCTTAGTTTCGTTTCATGGAAATGTTAAGGGCAAAACAATTTTTGATGCTGTTAATAATAAAGTATTTTCGTTTGCTGATAAATCAAAATGTGTAGCGGTTTGTACTGATGGCGCAAATGTGATGGTGGGTAAAAAAGATGGTTTTATTGGATTTTTAATAAAAAACAATTTTAATATATATAACTTTCACTGCATTATTCACCAGCAGGCATTATTTACAAAATTTATTAACATGCAGGAAACAATGAAAATTGCAGTCAAAATTGTGAATAAAATTCGGGGAGGCCATAACTCGACAAGTCACAGGAAATTTAGAAATTTTCTAGAAGAAATGAACAGTGAGTACGGGGATCTTTTGATGTACACAGACGTTAGGTGGCTGAGTAAAGGTAGTTGTCTAGAAAGACTTTTTAGTCTTAAAGAAGAGGTGATATTGTTCTTTGAGGCAACGCCATCCGTAGAAACTGAAGATCTGCTACGCCATTTGAAAGATCCTGATTTTATTTTAGATTTTGCTTTTTTAACTGATACAACAATATTTGTCAATCAATTAAATTTACAATTACAGGGTAAAAACAAAAAAATATTTGACTTGATCAACTCTGTACAGAATTTTGTACGAAAATTAGATATTTTACTTGCGCAACTAATACAAAATAATTTAACTAGTTTCCCAAGGCTAAATAAAGCCTTCAATTCAAGTTCAAACCACGCCAAGCTTATTTCATATGTAAACGTACTACAAGAGATTTTACAAAACTACACGAACAGATTTAAGGACTTCTCCAAACTTGACTGTATAATTGCAATACATAACAATCCATATTCCTGTGAGATTAATAGCGAACGACCAGAATTAGCTGAAGAACTTAGAAGGATAAGAATGGACATAACATTACCTATTGCTAGTGGATGGGAATTTTGGAAACACCTACCTGAGAAAACGTACCCCCACACAAAACAAGAAATTTTAAAACTATATGCGATGTTTGGATCCACGTATTTATGTGAGTCATCATTTTCTCTCCTAAATCTGATCAAAAATAAAAACAGGAATAGGCTTACAGATGAACATCTTGAACATCTCCTTAGGATAAAATGTTGTCCATATGAAATAAATATTGAGGAACTTATTAACTGTTCATAACTTTCATTGTAAATCAACTCTTTATTGTTATAACTGTATATAAAAAATATTTATATTTTTTTAAGAATTGAATTTTTCCCATTGTGCCTTTTTATAAATCCAAATAATGAGTTGTTTTAATAAAAATATAGTGTAAATAATACTTCAAATTTCCATTGTGCCTTTTTAAATCCAAATAATGAGTTGTTCCAATAAAAATATAGTGTAAAAATGTAAATAATATTTAAACATTTCCATTGTGTTTTTTTTAGAAATAAAAATAATGAGTTGTTCCAATAAAAATAAAGTGTAAATAATATTTCAAATATCCATTGTGCCTTTTTAAATCCAAATAATGAGTTGTTCCAATAAAAATATAGTGTAAAAATGTAAATAATATTTAAACATTTCCATTGTGTTTTTTTAGAATTAAAAATAATGAGTTGTTCCAATAAACATAAAGTGTAAATAATATTTCAAATATCCATTGTGCCTTTTTAAATCCAAATAATGAGTTGTCCCATTAAAAATATAGTGTAAATAATGTAAATATTATTTCTGATCAAAGTTTTTCTTCCAATAAACAATAAACAAAGAACAACACGTACATTTTTATGATTTTATTCGATAATTTTTAGTATAGTGAATTCTTAGAAATCCAAATCAAGATTTGTTTCATTAAAAAAAATAATTTCATTAAAATTCGTTATTAATAACGAAAATATTGTTTCAAAGCCTTTCATCAAAAAAAAAAAATGAAAAAACGAACTCAATATTATTGTCAAGTAGCATTTCTCGAAGTGCATAAAGAGAGCGCTCAATTGAATACGCACACAAGCACAAATCCTCTCTGCCCATCCCTGTCTTAGAGGCTCCACAAGCCAAATCTGGGGATCGGTTTATATGGGGGCTATATACAATTATGAACCGATATGGACCAATTTTTGCATGGTTGTTAGAGACCATATACCAACATTATGTACCAAGTTTCAGCCGGATCGGATGAAATTTTCTTCTCTTTGAGGCTCCGCAAGCCAAATCTGGGGATCGGTTTATAGGGGGCTATATATAATTATGAACCGATATGGACCAATTTTTGCATGGTTGTTAGAGACAATATACCAACATCATGTACCAAATTTCAGCCGGATCGGATGAAATTTTCTTCTCTTTGAGGCTCCGCAAGCAAAATCTGGGGATCGGTTTATATGGGGGCTATATATAATTATGGATCGATGTGAACCAATTTTTGCACGGTTGTTAGAGACCATATACCAACACCATGTACCAAATTTCAGCCGGATCGGATGAATTTTGCTTCTCTTTTAGGCTCCGCAAGCAAAATCTGGGGATCGGTTTATATGGGGGCTATATATAATTATGGACCGATGTGGACCAATTTTTGCATGGTTGTTAGACACCATATACCAACACCATATACCAAATTTCAGCCGGATCGGATGAAATATGCTTCTGTTAGAGGCTCCACAAGCCAAATCTGAGGGTCCCTTTATATGGGGCTATACGTAAAAGTGATCCGATATGGCCCATTTGCAATACCATCCGACCTACATCAATAACAATTACTTGTGCCAAGTTTCAAGTCGATAGCTTGTTTCGTTTGGAAGTTAGCGTGATTTCAACAGACGGACGGACGGACATGCTTAGATCGACTCAGAATTTCACCATGTCCCAGAATATATATAATTTATGGGGTCTTACAGCAATATTTCGATGTGTTACAAACGGAATGACAAAGTTAATCCTATGGTGGAGGGTATAAAAATGTATTTTAGTTGTCACCAATATGAAAAAATAATTTTAGATTGTTTAGATTAAAGACTCTAGTTTAAAATGACATCAAGAAATAAATCGCAAATAATTTAGGGAAATAGAGTTTATTGTAGTTTTCAAATGTCCTCCTAAGTGAACATCGATAGTCAAAGGGTTTATAACGAAATATTTCATATTGTTTTTCGTATATCAATGAAAAATTATCGTCAGTTCAATTTCAATTTGCACACATTCTTGCCTGATCATATTTGTTTCCTTTTTCATTTACTAGTGAAGCTGCTCAACAAAAAGAACATATTTATTGGTTAGAAAAACAAAAGCCATCATGGTCCCTTCCGTTTCTGTCTTTTGTCAGTAAACTGTAAACGATATGTTCCGCACAAACAATGCCAGCATCATTAGTTATTGCAAATTAAATTTTGTACCAACGAACACCGAACACAGAAGAGTTAACCTTACTTTAGTACAAATAACCTGGGAAAACATAAAAGTGTTTTCCGTTACAGAAAATTTCTACAATTTTCATTGTGAAACTAATTCCCTGAGCAATCAGTTCTATGGCCAAAACTTGGTCCTTCGAGCTGGAGATGTTACTTTTGCCTGTGCTACTGCTGCAATGGTTATTGTTGGTGGTGCATGCGTGAGTTTAGAAACAGAACATCTAACAACATTGCACAGATTGAGTAAAAATCTAACAAATCCAATTGCTACAGTAGGTAGCAGCAGCAGTTACTACTGCAAGTGTATGGTGTATCATGTTACTGTTCTCTTTAGTTGGAGGATCCTTGCAATAAGCGATGACATTGCAATGTTTAGACAGATACAATGCCAACCAGGTAACTAGGAAATGAAAGCAAATATTGCAACAAAATACATTCCAAACATTTCCAAAAGATTACCCACAAAATACCCATATGTTTTTGAAGCATGACGACTTCAGTTAAAGTTTTATGGTGTTGGAAAACGGAAAGATGTGATTTCATTTACTTTAATTATTTTAGCAAAGTTGAGTGAAAGACACACACGTTTGAGAAATGGTTTTGTATTTAAAATAAGCCCTTTTTGTAGGTGTGTGTGTGTGTACGGCAAGGAATATAGATTATAATGTGTGTGTGTGTATACGGCAAGGAATATAGATTATATGACAAAGATAAACATAATGTTGGCACGAGAGTAGACGTGTTTTTAGAGCGGTGCACAAAAACTTAAAATAATTGTAGATAAGTTATAAATCTCAGTTGTGAAGTAATTAAATGATGACCAATAAACTTGAAAAATCCAGTGAAATTGACATTTAATTGATACTGTTTGGTTTAATTACAAATAATTGAATTTTAATGTGGTACATTTATTGAAATGTAATTTATTTTTCCCATGCTCCACAAAAGAAAAAACGAAAAACGGTCAAAGAATAACAATCAATGAGAGATGTGATGTGATCTTTGTTTTTAATACTCTAAATATGCTAACGAAGAGCAGAAAATAAATAATTATACTCAACACATAAATTTGTCGTGGACAGCAGACGCTACTCTTATACAGTTGTAACTGTTTATAAATGAATGTATAAGAGATTTTGAAAGTGATAGCACAACAAATTATGTATAAACTATTGGGCAGAGAGAAAAAGAGTGCCGCATAAATATTGTAATGTGTTACTGCATTTACCGTTCAGTGAGCAATAACATTTAAAGCACAACAAACTGTCAAAAATAAATATTGATAGAGCCAAAAGATTCAGATTGAAATAAAATTTTGAGACAATGAGTAGCTGCGTAGCGTGCAAGAAAAAAGTCCAAGGGGCTAAATTTGTTGAATGTGGTATTTGCAAAACGTCGTATCATACGAAATGCGCTGCAACTAATGTTCCTGGGTTAACGGAGGTAGTAGTTGATTGGATACGGACTAGCAAAGGAGGTGTATTTTTCAAATGTCAGTCTTGCATCGAGTCATCGCAACAGGGAAGAACTGGTATTTCTGACATGTCTTCCAGATTAAATACTCTTGAGGCCAGCATACAGCAGTTGTCTAAGATAATATCAGAAGATGTTTTGACTCAACTCAAAGGCATAAGAGACGATGTTACTAAATGCGTGTTGAAGAGTGAGGCAACAGATCGATATGTAAAAACCAAAGTCAAGCAGTTCGAAGTGGAATACAATGGGCTCAAAAGGCAACTTAATAGGTCTGATATCTTAATTAGTGGCCTTCCAAATAATTTGAGTGCAGAAGAGCTACACCAAGGAATTTACAAAATTGGAAATTTACTGGATGTCAATATAACTGAGCCGGATTTGAATCTCTGTACCTATATACGTGGAAAAAAGGTTGTTCTGGTTAAATTTAATAGCATTTACAAACGGGATCTCGTATTCAAGAAATATATCTCCAAGAAAAATTTAACGTTAAACCAAGTTATGTCGACTGATATCCAGACCAGAATATTTATGAATGACAACCTGACACCACTTGCTGCTCGAATGAAATTCTTATGTAGAAAGATGATGAAAGAGAAAAAAATTAGAAAATTTATGCTGTTGAACAAAAATCAACCTGAAGTAAAAATAACATTTAATGATGGCGCCGAAAAAGTTCTAAATGATGAAAAATTTGCCGATTTGGTGAAGGAGCCTGAAATGGAAGAAGTTATTGATGCATAGATATATTTTGAGTCTATTGAATTATATAGTTGCGTTGAATTCATTATATTTATATACGAATTAAAATACAGAATGAAATATAATAAATTTATTCATATTTATAGATATATTATTTAATTTAACTCAATTTCGTTATGTGCAAACCTAAGGGTGTGTATTTATAAGATCACCGATTATTTCTACAAAACGTAATGCTATTACGGAAAAATTAAATGTATATTACAGAAGCCTATTTGATTCATACAAAGAACTTTTAAAGATCACGGACAGCATGGTTCACCCGTTGTAAACCCATTGTCAATTCTGTTAATATTACATACCTCTGTAAATAGTGATTGAGTAGTCTGTTAAAAAACTAATACTCGGTTATGGTTGGGTAAATTTCGAGCCTTTTTTTCATAATAGCGTTTTAGCTGGTATAACAGATTGTTTAATTTTTTTTTTTTTTTGGATTTGCTATGGTCGATATTTAACCTGCATCGAAGAATATGAGATAACCGTTTTAGGATGTATTACAAATACTGTAATAAGGGCGTAGTTTGTTTATATTGCACGTATTATCTTGAGGTCGGTACTGGGTTCATAGTTCACAGTGGAATGCATTAGTCCTAGTTATAAAAAGATTTTTCAAGATAATCCATTAGTTTAAATTCTTTTGCTGTGCTTTACTTATAAATTCATGTATAGAGCATGGACTTCAGTACCTTCTTTATGAGTTAATTATATTCGTCTATAATTGTAATTTGGATTTTAAACAGAAAACTGCTTTTAAATTGTATGTTATAGTAACACAGAAAAAAATCTCATGACCATTTTTCCAATTAAAATTTTAATAGAGCTTTAAAAATATTCAATTAAAGATTCAATGGATTCAGCAATTTCTTTTTTTAATTGAAACAAAAATCAATCACAAAAATTATTAGTATCAATTAATTTTTTTATTTTTTTTTTGATTGATACTATGATTGAGGGCAATTCAATTAAAATTAATTGGATCAATTATTTTCGTGATTGAATCAGAAATATTTTTTTTTTGTTGTGCGAAAGTTCAAAATACTACGGTGCATTATATCTGAAATGAAGCAATAACTGTTGTTGGAACAACTAAAGACGACAAATGTTTATTAGCCTTTACACAAAAGTTCCTTTTCCTCGTATTTAGGATTAAGTAATTATTATAGTGGATAGCAAAATATTTTTATTTCAAGGAAATTTATTTTATTCGTATTATCTCAATCTATGGTATTGAAAATTCTTTTCTGCTATCTCGGGTATTTAATGTTTACCAGCATACCACGACTTATGTCAACAAATTCTGTTTTTGTGTACATTCTGTAACTATAGACTACTTTTATTATGCAAATGTGCTTTTATACATGCTGTCTCTATTTGGCAATGGGCTTCTGTGATATATTTTGCCTATCGATGCAAAAATTTCTATATTGGTTATAATTTTTTTTTTTGTATCTAACACTTGTTTTTTTTTTTGGTTTTTATTTTATTTACTTATTTTTTAATAATACTCAAGTTTTTGCCAATTGTTACTTAACTTTCTGATCGACTGCTTTGAATTAATTATTACTTAATATATTTTTTCTAATATTGTGAGTCATATTCATCGATTCTTTATTTTTATCTACATTATTTAAGATTTTTGTGAACTGCTTTATTATCGCATTAAATTTTTTTTTCTAATGACATTTTTTGAATTATTTTCATCTAGTTATAAGTTATACAATAAGTTAAATAGCTAACCTTTAATATCGGTGGAACGAATTAGGATGACAGTTTATCGATATGTCTATACCTAATATTTTAGGGCCAACCATTAGCTCGGATGTCTTAAAGGATCTACATCTAACTAACATCAATCTTAATGTTATACACTTTAATGCTCAGAGTATTGTTCCTAGCCGCACTTCTAGCAAAATTGATGAAATTCGATTGGCATTCTCTAACAATGTATTTGATGTTAT
Source organism: Haematobia irritans (assembly GCF_050003625.1). Lineage (NCBI taxonomy): Eukaryota > Metazoa > Arthropoda > Insecta > Diptera > Muscidae > Haematobia > Haematobia irritans. The sequence continues at coordinate 161,822,170 of NC_134399.1, forward strand.
ATGTATATCGGAAACCTGGTTAAAAGAGCACATTGGGAATGAGGCAGTTGCTTTAGATGGTTATAATCTACACAGAATGGACAGAGTAGCATCTCGGGGTGGGGGTGTATGCGCTTATATTAGAAAGTCTTTAAAGGCAAGAGTTGTAGGAAGTCTTACCGACGATTGTATTGCTGAGGGGATTTTTATAGAAATCGAGTCAGTTGGCGGCATTAAGGTTTTGTTAGGAATAGTATACCTACCTCATGGTGGTTTTACAAATTGTGAAGGCGTGTTACAGGAAATTTCGGCAAGATACTTGCACACTATTATAGTTGGGGATTTTAATGTGGACCTATTTGGGCGGGAAATTGAAATCGCTAGATTTTCTTCTTCATGTGGTCTTGAGGTTGTTCATAATGCAATGCCGACACATATTGTGCCCACACATATTGTGCCCAATACAGCGTGATGCGAGTTCAAAGACGGAAATAAAAATTGACCACTTGACTCCACTAGGTTACGATCAGTCACCAAAAAATAATCAATTAATGGATTATTTTTTGGTGACTGATCGTAACCTAGTGGAGTCAAGTGGTCAATTTTTATTTCCGTCTTTGAACTCGCATCACGCTGCAATATACGCTTCGATCGCGGTTAGGAAACGTATTATACCTGTGGCCAAGCAAATCCGAGACTATTCCAGGCTGGATACGACCAGATGTTTTGAGGATCTCTCTAATTCGAATCTCGATTACATATTCACGGTGAATGACCCCAATTCGCAACTGGAAGTGTTTAATGATGTGGTACAGGATGTATATGACCGCCATGTTCCTCTCAAGTTTGTACGTAATAGAGGGACTTCCAATTGGTACGAGGATCCACTTATAACTACTGCTCTTAACATGCGTGATTTGGCATATAGAACTTTTGTCGAAAATCGGAATGATTTGAACTGGAAGATATACTGTAAGTATCGGAATCGAGCAAAGACAGTTATTAGGAGAAAGAGGGCTTTTTACTATCGGCATATTTTTACGGCCGTATCTTCGAAAGATTTGTGGAATGAGCTTCGAAAAGTGGGTTTTGTAGACAGCTCTCGGGTAGTTACGAACATTAATGTCGATGAGTGCAATAGATCATTTATACTGCCGCCGGTGAACGATCAGCAAGATTTGGCTATTCGACGTAATTTGGCTATAGATGAGAATGCCTTTAGTTTGAGGAATGTCGATGTGCATGAAGTTTGGGACAGTATATGCAGGATAAATTCGAACGCTGTTGGTTATGATGGGATACCACTGAAATTCATAAAGATTATTTTTTCAGCTATTGGCAGATACCTAGTACATATATTTAATACTATATTGACGACATCAACTTTTCCCCGGATATGGACACGTGCCAGAGTAGTTCCGGTGCCAAAAATAAGGTCACCTCAGCTAATCTCTGACTATCGGCCTATTAGTATTGTCCCAGCTCTCTCTAAAGCTTTGGAGAGTCTAATTAATGAGCAGATGACTTCTTACCTTAATGAGAGGAGACTGTTGTCGGTGTATCAATCGGGATTTCGGAAGGGGTGTAGTACAACGACGTTAATGACAGATTTGGTTGATGGGATTAGGGAATTGATTGATGGGAGGAATGTCGTTGCCTTGGTTAGTTTGGATTTTAGTAGGGCCTTCGACTCGATAAGTCATATAGTTCTTTTGAACAAGCTGTATGAAAAGTTTCATTTCTCGTCTTCAACCTGTTTCCTATTGAAGTCATTTTTGAGTCATAGAACTCAGTTTGTGCAGTGTGGTGATGATGTTTCAGATGTATGTGAAGTGTACCGTGGAGTACCGCAAGGATCAATTTTAGGCCCTCTCCTTTTCTCTCTATACATTAATGATATTTTTGATAATTTTAATTTTATGAAGGCACACTTGTATGCAGATGATCTGCAACTGGTCGCGCACTCTTCTGGTGAAAATTTGCAACATTTCGAAGCAAAGGTGAATAGAGAATTGGGTAGTATTTCTGATTGGTGTCGAAGTAACTACATCGATATTAATATAGCGAAATCTAAATCTATGATCTTTGATTGTTCGTTCGTCTCTTATATACATTTTGCTTTGAACGGTTGCACTCTTCAGAATGTAAAGTTTATGAAGGTTTTGGGATTTTATGTTGATGACAAGCTAAAATTTGACGTTCATGTGTCTAGGATAGCTTCGAGATTAGCCTACCTCTTGCGAAGGTTATATGCCACAGGGGTCTCACTTCCACTTGAGGTCAAGAAAGTAGTGGGAAAGTCTCTATTATTGCCACATATATTATACGGAATTGAGGTTTACTCGGGGGCCCCTTTGGGTACGCTTGATCGCCTCCGGTTACTATTTAATAGGATTGTTCGCTATGTTTATGGTTTGAGTTACTACGACCACGTCAATTCTTATGTGTTGCAGTTTCTGGGGTGTAGTTTTGGGAATATGGTTGATCTAAGAGTACTTTTATTGTTGTATAAGGTCATGAAGCACGATAATCCACCATATATGGCTTCGAATTTTGTGTTTGGGTCTTCAACTAGGACTCATTCATTGCAGCTGCCTCAGTACCGCTCTCTAATTATGCAGCGTTCATTTCGTGTCCGGGCAATACGATTATGGAATTCGGTAGTACCATATGATAATAGGAACTTTTCGTATTCATGCAATCAATTCCAGGACATTGTTCTGCAGTGTTTTTGATGGCCTTCTTGGATTTTAATTATGCTAATGGTCCCATAGATATTCGATTTCGTCATCCATTTTCGTTCCACTAATTACTTTAGAATAAGCATTAGTTTATAAGTTTGTATTTTAATTTTTTAAGGATTTTTTATTAATTGTGCCTATATATATTAAACTGCGTAATCAATTAGGCCGAATACGGCTCACAGGTTATTGAATGAACAAATAAATGAAATGAAATGAAATGAAATAATGGGAAATGATATCCTTTGTACATCGAGACTGGGGTATGCGCACTGACTCTAGCTAAAGGGAAATTTGAACCCGTCTGTTATACAACTACTGCAGCCAAGGGGTACTAATAGGATCTGTAGGAGGGCAGAAAAAGTGGCATATGACTGGGAAGACCCATGAGCCGGAAAAGACACTAATGACTATTATAAATTATGAACAAAATTTTTACAGATATAAATATTTGCAAAATTTTGTATAGAATTAAAATTTTTCAAAAACTGTTCTATATAAATAAAATTTTGACAAATTTTTCAATAGAAATGAAATTTTGACAAAATGTTTTCTATAGAAATGAAATTGTGACAAAATGTTTTCTATAGAAATAACATTTTGACAAAGTTTTCTATAGAAATAAAATTTTGACACAATTTTCTATAGAAATAAAATTTTGACAAAATTTTATTTAGAAATAAATTTTGATAAAATTTTCTTTAGAAATAAAATTCTGACAAAATTTTTTATAAAAATAAGATTTTAACAAAATTTTCTATATAAATAAAGTTTAACAAAATGTTCTATAGAAATACAATTTTGACAAAAATATTTTCTATAGAAATAACATTTTGACAAAGTTTTCTATAGAAACAAAATGTTGACACAATTTTCTAGAGAAATAAAATTTTCACACAATTTTCTATAGAAAAAAAATCATGACAAAATTTTCTATAAAAATAAAATTTTAACAAAATTTTGTATAGAAACAAAATGTTAACAACATTTTTTTTAGAAATAAAATTGTGACTAAATTTTCTATAGAAATAAAATTTTAAGAAAATTTGCTATAGAACTAACATTTTGAAAAAAAATTCTATAGAAATACAATTTTGAAAAAATTTTCTGTAGAAATTAAATTTTGAAACAATATTCTATAAAAATAAAATTTTTAAATAAAATTTTGAAAGAATTTTCTATAGAAATAAAATTTTTGCAAATATTCTATAGACATAAAATTTTGACAAAATTTTCTATAGAAATAAAATGTTGAAAAGATTTTCTATAAAAATAACATTTTGAACAAAATTTTCCATAGAAGTAAATTTGGACAAAATTCTCTAAAGAAATAAAATTTTGAGAAAATTTGCTACAGAAATAAAATTTTGAAAAAATTTTCTATAGAAATAATTTTTTGACAAATTCTCTATAGAAATGAAATTTTGACTAATTTGCTATAGAAATAAAATTTTGACAAAATTTTCTATAGATATAAAATTTTGACAAAATTTTCTATAGAAATAAAACGTTCTATAGAAATAAAATTTTGACAAAATTTTCTATAGAAATGAATTTTTGACAAAAATTTCTATAGAAATAAAATTTTGACAAAATTTTCTATAGAAATAAAAAAGTGCCAAAATTTTGTATAGAAATAAAATTTAGACAAAATTTTCTTTAGAAATAATAAAATTTTGAAAAAAATGTCTATAGAAATAATCTTTTGACAAATTCTCTATAGAAATTAAATTTTGACTAATTTGCTATAGAAATAAAATTTTGACAAAATTTTCTATAGATATAAAATTGTGACAAAATTTTCTATAGAAATAAAACGTTGACAAAATTTTCTATAGAAATAAAATTTTAACAAAATTAAAAAAAAAAAAAAAAAACAAGTATATACAGCAGTAAGTTCGGCCGGGCCGAATCTTAAATACCCACCACCATGAACCAAATATTAAGATTTCCTTTGAAATTTCAGGAGGGCTTGAGGACTTGAGGACACTTCCCGAAGATACATTTAAAGATTTCACCTATGAGGACTATATCAGATTCTGGATTTATAAGAACCATTTTTGTTTGAGTTTTAGAGGAATCATTAACATCTCTTGTAAGTGTGCAAGAAAATTATAAAATAACGTCTTGATTTGAAATTTTAAATCTGTAGATTTTCACCCGAAAAATAAAATCTGGAAATTTTACATTGAGTTTCAAGCAATTTTCATGATCAGTGCGCTTTCTATACTCACAAGAAGTGAAATTGGTCTATATGGAGGCATTACCAAATGGACCGATAAAAACTTAATCCGATACACGTTTTTGTGAGCCTTAAATACGAGAATATTTACAATTTCAGGCAAATCGGATAAAAACTACGGTTTCTAGAAACCTAAGGATTTAAATCGGGAAATCGTTCTTATGGGGGCTATACTAAAATACCGACCGATACTAACCGTTTTCGGCACACCTCTTTATGGCCCAAAAATACCTCTAGATTTCCAATTTCAGGCAAATTGGATAAAAACTACGGTTTCTATAAGCGAAAGACCCCAAATCGGGAGGTCGGTTTATATGGGGGCTATACCAAACCATGGACCGACACTCACCATTTTTGGCACACCTCTTCAAGGTCCCAAAATACCTCTAGATTTTCAATTTCGCGCAAATTGGATGAAAACTACGGTTTCTATAAGCGAAAATCCCAAATCGGGAGGTCGGTTTATATGGGGGCTATACCAAAACATGGTATATATTGACCTGCGCGCAGACAAAAGACGATTCTGTGCCAAATTTCAGGACGATAGCTCCATTATTGAATGCTGTAGAGTGATTACAACAGACAGACAGACGGACATGCTTATATCGTCTTAGAATTTCTCCCTGATCAAGAATATATATACTTTATATAGTCGGAAATCGATATTTCGATGCGTTACAAACGGAATGACAAACTTATTATACCCCGTCACCATTCAATGGTGACGGCAACGCAACCGACAGTTGTCGGTTGCGTTGGAGTATGAGTGTAGGTCTCTCGAAAACAACGTAATAAAACAATTACTCAAATTGGTTACCTCATATCTCAGCAGTTTGGTATTCTCTTTTTTGATACTCTCTCAATTCTCTGAAGCTAATGCCAACTGCTGGCAGTTGTTATTGTTGTTGAGTGCAATCACACTTAAGTGCATGTATACTACCACACTCGTTTTTTTTTTTTTGTTCACCGAGCATTCCTACGATGCCAATTGGTTTAACACTGCAAGCGAACGTGAGTATATACTGGTGGTGTTTTTATACCCTAAACCACATAGTGGTCAGGGTATAATAAGTTTGATAGGCCAAAAAATGTGCCTACCAGAAATATTGCTTTTAGACTCCATAAAATATATACCGATCGACTCAGAATCACCTCCTGAGTCGATCTAGCGCTTGGTGTCTGTCCGTCCGTCCGTCCGTCTGTCCATGTATTTGTTGTTCACAGGATTCCGGTCGCAATTATTAACCGATTTTGATGAAATTTGGTACAGGGAGTTTTTTGGGCAAATGGACGAACGCTATTGAATTTGGAAGAAATCGCATCAAATTTAGATATAGCTCCCATATATATGTATCGCTCGATTTCGACAAATGGGGTCACGTTGCGCGTTTTTTCAAACGGATCGTCACCAAATTTGGCAAAAGGTAATCTTTTCCATCGCCCTTCTAGTCTGCAAAATTTCATCCAAATCGGTTCGGATTTAGATATAGCTCTCATATATATATCGCCCGATTTTCCCAAATTTGGCCACAAAACCTTTATTTATCAACCGATCTTACTCAAAGATGGTTAAAAATCATCGAAATCGGTTCAGATTTAGCTATATCTCCCATATATATGTACCGCCCGATTTTTCTAAATTTGGCCATAAAACCCTTATTTATTAACGGATCTTACCCAAATTTGGCTAAATGTAGTCTCCTATAGCACTAACTATATGTGCAAAAAATCATCGAAATCGGTTCAGATTTAGATAAAGCTCCCATATCTATGTATAGCCCGATTTTCCCAAATTTGGCCATAGAACCCTTATTTATTAACCGATCTTACTAAAAGTTGGCTAGATCCAGTCCTCTATAGTATTAATTATATGTGCAAAATTTCATCGAAATCGGTTCAGATGTAGATATAGCTCCCATATATGTATCACCCGATTTTGAAAAATTCGCCCCTAATAACCTTATGTTTGACCATACAGGCCTCATTTCTTAACTGGTCTTACTCAAATCTTGCACAAGGTAACTTTTTGTGGTATTAAACAAACCCGCAAAATATTATGTAAATTGGTTCATATTTAGATATAGCTTCCCTATATATGCATCGATCGATTTTCCCAAATTTGACCATAGTACTCTTATTTATTAACCAATGTTACTCAAATTTAAAATTTTGATGTACTAGCCGATCGTACTTATACGTACTTGTAGCTCTTACATAAGAATATTGCTCGATTTTTACAAATTTGTATTTATTACCCACACTAATTTTTTTAATAATGGGCTGAATATTAGTGGCATACTAACTCCGTAGGTGCAATATCAACACAGCTAGTGTTGCTAGAAGTAGGGGAAATTCCCTATATGTAGGGTTTTTCTAATATTTAGTGTCTTGTAGGGACGTAGGGCCACAATGTAGGACATTTTCACTCAACACAATTTGTAATAATTTTTACATTTTGGTGGCTCTAGAGGAGGAAATTAGAAGCCGGCAAGGCTTGATCTTTAATAATGTGTGGTAAACTTTATTCCTGTAGAAAATGTTGTCAACATTTTATTTCTATAGAATTTTTTTTTCAAAATATTATTTCTATAAAAAATTGTCTCAAAATTTTATTTCTGTGGAATTTTTTCTCAAAATTTTATTTCTATAGAATTTATTGTCAAAATTTTATTTCTATAGAAAAATTTCTCAAAAAAATTTGTTTATAGAAACTTTTTCCAAAATTTTATTTTTATAGAGATTTAACAAAAAAGGTTACTAATTTGGGTAGAATTCTACCAAGTGTGGCAACCGTGGTGGTAATACAAATTTATATTCTAAGTTATATACGTTGCATATTCATGTTTTAATATAATAAAGTACTTAGAACCATTTTTGTTTTGTAAAATTTTTTAAATTTAACGAAAAATATAGTAGGGAAAACTGTTTGGGAATGTATGGGAAAGTAGGGAACTTTTTTTGTCCTTGTAGGGTAAACCGAACATATTCCCTGGCGACATTGACTATGAGCTATAGTCAGATTGACACAAAGCACCCATAAACATGTACCCCTTAATTTTCTTATATATGCAACTGCGGTTTATCTCCCAGACCTATATGTTACCCCACAAATGCTTATGATTACTAATTCTGTAATGGTGGTTTAGGGTATGATATAGTCGGCCCCGCCCGACTTTCTACTTTACTTACCTGTTTTTTTCTAACATTGTGTTCCACCCTAGTGCATTAGCCAACTTAAATTTTGAGTCTATAGATTTTGTAAAAGTCTATCAAATTCTGTCCAAATCGAGTGATATTTAAATGTATGTATTTGGGACAAACCTTTATATATAGCACCCAACACATTTGACGGATGTGATAAAATGTATCGAAAATTGAGATCTACAAAGTGGTGCAGGGTGTAATATAGTCGGCCCCGCCCGACTTAAGACTTTCCTTACTTGTTTTTTTCTAACATTTGGATGAATGTAAGAGATCGCGCGGTAATTGGCGTCTTATTCAATGCCGCCGACATTTTGTGGGTAAGATTGCAATACAAAAAAAAAAAAAAAAAACAAGTATATACGGCCGCAAGTTCGGCCAGGCCGAATCTTATGTACCCACCACCATGGATTGCGTAGAAACTTCTACGAAAGACTGTCATCCACAATCGAATTACTTGGGTTGTGGTATCTTAAAACTTCTTATTCCTGCATGGTTGTTGCATACCATATACTAACATCATGTACCAAATTTCAACCGAATGGGAAGAATTTTGCTCTTCCAAGGGGCTCTGGAGGTCAAATCTGGGGATCGGTTTATATGGGGCCTATATATAATTATGGACCGATATTGACCAATTTTTGCATGGTGGTTAGAGACCATATACCAACATCACGTACCAAATTTCAGCCGGATCGAATGAAATTTGCTTCTCTTAGAGGCCTCGCAAGCCAAATCGGGGGATCGGTTTATATGGGGGCTATATATAATTATGGACCGAAGTGGATCAATTTTTGCATGGTTGTTAGAGACCATATACTGACACCATGTACCAAATTTCAGCCGGATCGGATGAAATTTGCTTCTCTTAGGGGCCTCGCAAGCCAAATCGGGGGATCGGTTTATATGGGGGCTATATATAATTATGGACCGATGTGGACCAATTTTTGCATGGTTGTTAGAGACCATATACTAACACCATGTACCAAATTTCAGCCGGATCGGATGAAATTTGCTTCTCTTAGAGGCCTCGCAAGCCAAATCGGGGGATCGGTTTATATGGGGGCTATATATAATTATGGACCTATGTGGACCAATTTTTGCATGGTTGTTAGAGACCATATACTAACACCATGTACCAAATTTCAGCCGGATCGGATGAAATTTGGTACATGGTGTGGGTATAAAAACACCAGTTGCTGTTCCCTGGTGGCAACCATGCTACTATCACAGTGCGATGCTACACCGTAGCGTATGAGAAACAGTTCTACATAGTATTTATCATACGCAACGTACACTTATTTCTTTTCATGATTGGTAGGGTTTTTAATGGTAACATACACTTGGGGGATTTTTGGGGGGAAATATATTAAATTTTCCAAATTTGAACTATTCTCAATTAAATAAAAATGCGAGAAGTGTTTCTTCATCCATTTTTGGATGCAATGCAATATTTCCCGAATCAAGGTAACGAGCAATTGTACGAGAAGCAAAACATTTGTTCACATTTAAATGCCGAAAGGCTGGTGATAGCCATCTGTGGTTTTCAAGTTAAATATAAAGTAAGCCCACTATCATGCTTAAATTCCAACACAAGTTACCTTATTTCAAAATGCAGTAGATAGCAAACCATTCAAATCATATATCGAAAATCCGTCTACATGTGATTTACACCTTTCTTCGAGTTACTTAACTGTTATTTACAAAGTGCTTACCTTTATATTCTTTCAGGAATTCTTGCACTTTGATTTATTGCCGATGATATGCAACTCAACACTCCAAAAATGATATATTTCACAAAAACCGGAAAAGCTAAAAAATTGCCAAAAAACCACCGAGAAAATAAACATAAATTCGTGAACATTTATGGGATTTTTTTTTTTTGCTTCACTCCTGTTCGCGCGAATAAGGCATCCCAAACACAGCAGGAATCCAAGAGTATCTCTATTTTTTCGGGTTGCCTTAAGGGTGAAATATTGATTTAGTGACTTGACTCTGAACATATATGATGGGTGGGTGGATAAGAGTATTTTGCCTTCGACACACAGAGTTCACAGTGAAGACTCTTGAAGAAGGCCAAAGGATACTTTGCAAGAGTGAAGTTTGGGGAAATGGGTACGTACCACTATCATTTGTCATGTGGCCAAACTTTATTTATTAATCCTTATTGGTTTATTTAAGGCATCCTTCTGGTTTGAATTGATCTCCGGGTGTTTGTGTGTGTGTATGTTTGTGCGGGAGTGCTCTCATTTCCTTTCTGATATTTTTCGAAATAGTCAGCAGATAGGGCACATATGTCTTTGGTCATGCAATATATCAATTCCTCCATCGTAGAATGTAGAAACGCTAGTCCCATTCCCTGGATGGCTGCTGATTTATACGCCCGTATGCAAATGTTTGTTTTCCTTATTGGGAGACTTTAATCTCAACCCCCTCTCCCCCACCGTCAATTGGCATAGTCGTTTTCTGCAATTCTAGCATTTTCAATGCTCCATAAATATTGACATGTGGTATGTTCGTGACAGGGAACATCCATATAAGTCTATATAACTGTTTTTCTGTCCGTCCGTTCATCCATCCATCCATTCTGCCAAGCCAATAAATATCAAAATCGTTGTGACAAAAGCAATTTATGTTTGTATGTTCAATTCATATCATTGCATGACTCGATATATGAAATGAATTGACTTTATCATCGACTGCATCTGCAAAATTTCAATAGTTCCACTTCAAATATGAACTAAATATAAAACAAAAATGTAATCCATTTGATTAAAAGGCTTAAGGCAGTTTTGGTAAATGATGTCTGTTGTGTAACTAAAATGGTATGATTTAAAAATTAATCAACATTCTGTTCAAAATGGTATAATTACGAATATTCAATTTTATCATATATACCTGGAATACCTTACAGGTATATCGTCCGTCCATCTATCCTTGCACTTTAATAAAAACTCGCATTTTTAATTTAACCAATGAAAAAACACTTTTAAATATGGAAATCAGTATATCGCATTAGATATGAAACACAAATATGGAGATAGGAGGAAGAAATATTAATAATCGAAAATCGATTTATTTTGTTTCAAAATATTCCCCATTAAGATCTATACACTTTTGCATGATTTAGACCAATTGTCGAATCACTTTTGTCACTCTGATTGGGGAATATCCAAAACAAGCATTGTGAACGCATCAACCGCTTCTTCAGGTATCGGACAAGAAAAATGGTGTTTGTTTGTGAACTGAAAAAGATATTGTCGTGTGGCAAAGATTGCATGTCCTTAAAATACGAATGCAAATTTTGCTTTGCATAGAAGACGCATTTTTCTAATATAAATTTTTTTTCCTTGTCCAAAAGTCGATAAACTTTTCAATGAAGTCGTATTGTCCTTATAATTAATTGATTAGACTTAAAAATGGGTATCATAACATGAAAGAAAAAACTTTTGGGCTAAAGTCAACTTGACTTTAACAATTCAAAAAAATTCTTTCAAATTAATGAAATTGTCTTTAAATTTGCTGTCGTTTTGCAACTTGACTATAAAGCAAAAAATCATTCAAAAATAGGACATGTTTTCCAACACTTTATTTTAAAGACATTTTTACTTGAATCGTAGCATAATTTCTACGGAAAGTCGAGTCTGTATTTGGGAAATAAAGTTGTCGTTAACTCGTTTTTAAAGGACTTTGATAGCATATGACGAAAAAAAAGCTGAAAAAAAAATTAAAATTTTAAATTTCTTCCTAGAAGCAAGTACACAAATCCCAAATTAGAAAAAGAATTGTGTCTTAAAAGTATCCTTAATTGTATACTCCGCTTCTTTGGCTCGGAATGAATACCAAAATTGTTAAAGTAAAGACAAAATCTGTGGAACAGGGCATGCTTTTTTTCAGTGTACAAAACGCCAAGAATGACCAGTCTGAGACCCATCGTTAAGTATACCGATCGTCTTAGAATTAAATTCTGAGTCGATTAAGCGATGTCCGCCTGTCTGTCCCTCAAAGTATAGCTCGCAGTGTAAGTCCGATCATCTTGACATTTGGCATAAGGTCTTACTTCGACTCAAAAACAATCCTTATTGATAGCGGAAAAATCGTTTAAAATTTAGATATAGCTGTCATATATATTTATAACTGATTTATCATGAACCGATTTTCTTCAAATTTCGTATATCTGATCTGATCTTCTGTAAGGCCGTAAAACTAGCAAAATATCAGCTAAACCAGTTCAGCTTAAGATACAGCTTCCATATATATCATTTGGCGGATATTCACTTATATGACCCTTGAGGCCATAGTCTCATATATGTTTGCTTAAAATTTTGAACAAGGAGTAAGTTTGATAGCATCGTTAAGTGTGGCAAATCTTGTTTAAATCGGTTCAGATATGGATATAGCTCCATTATATATTTCGTCCCATCTACACTCGTATGACCACAGAGGCCAAAGTTTTACTCCGATTTACGTGACATTTTGCGGAGATAGTAGAATTAACAGTCTAACTACACGGATGAAAAAGACTGTTTTTCATATGTTTGGCTATAAACATTATATGTTTGGAATACAAATTTTTAAACACAATGTTTTTGAGTGCAAGCATATAATGTTCATAAACTAGCATAACATGTTTGGGACATATATGTTAATATGTTAGAACATATTATGTTTGGGACATAAAATGTTTGTAAATATAATATGCTTGGATGCAAACATATATTAATTTAGAAATAGCCTATAAACATATATGTGTTTAGTAGCTTGGAGCGCTATTTAACAGGGAGCGATATTGAATTAAGTTGGTGGTTGTTGCTTGTTATTACAAAATTAACATTTTATTTTTCCTTGGGCAATTGATCAGTTACTTCTTTGATCCTTACAAACTGTGTGGTCCGCTGTTCGAATCCCCGTCCGGCAAAAGGTAAAATTAAAATAAAAAAATCATACAATTGAATAATTTCTTCTACAATGTTTGTATTACAGAAAAAGGTGCTAAGAACTAAAAAATCTCGTGGAAGTGAGAAAGATGTGGGGGAATATACAATTGGGCAGAAACAAAATTTAGAGCATTCAGGTCGAAAACCTATGTTGTTAGCACCTATATTACCTGTTTATTTTCATAATTCATTATGATTGTAAATATATAAATAAATAAATAAAATTTTGAGCACAATATTGTTTGGGAGAATTTTTTTTAAGCATATAATATTTTTGGGTGCAAAATGCTTCCAAATATATTATATGGTCACATAATAACATATTGTTTTTTGGAAGACAACATTATTGAATTTGGATGCAAAAATACAAAATGTTTGGAACTTAGACTACCCAAACATATATTGTTTAGACCAATATGCTTTCAAACATATTATATATTGGTAGAGATCAAACATATAAATGTTTGGGCAATACCCAAAAATGTATGTGCTTGAAGCAAAATATGTTTGGGAGTATATGTTACAGAAGCGATTTTTTGTGAGCGTGTATGCATTCCATATTTGGACAAAATTGGTTCAGATGAAGAAGCTGATATCGCTTCTGAATAACGGTCTCATCAACAGCGACTCAGCAGCTTTTGTGATCGCAGCCTGAAAAATACTGCAATCAATATCCAGCGTGTCATCCACAATCGAATTACTTGGGTTGCGGTAACACTTGCCGATGGCAAGGTATTCAGAAGACGGTGTTAAGAAGTTTTATAACACCGTCTTCTAAATTGTAAGTTAGTCCATGCGGGGTATATATTAAACAAAAAACACGTAAATACGGCCGTAAGTTCGGCCAGGCTGAATCTTATGTACCCTCCACCATGGATTGCGTAGAAACTTCTACTAAAAATGTTATCCACAATCGAATTGCTTGTAACATACCGTCTTCTAAATTGTAAGTTAGTCCATACTGGGTATATATTAAAAAAGACGATTAAATACGTATATAATTCAGTTTGACAAAATTTTCTATAGAAATAAAATTTTGACAAAATTTTCTATAGAAATAAAATTTTAACAAAATGTTCTATAAAAATAAAATTTTGGTAGATTATTTTTGGCGATATGGACCAATTTTTGTGTGATCGGCGATCGGCTATATATAACTATATACCGATATGGTCCAATTGTTACATGGCTGTTAGCGGCCATATACTAGTGCTATGTACCAAATTTCAACTGAATGGGATGAATTTCGCTCCTCCAAGAGGTTCGGGAGGTCAAATCTGGGGATCGATTTATATAGGGGGCTACATATAATTATGGACCGATATGGACCAATTTTGGCATGGTTGTTAGAGACCATATACTAACACCACATACGAAATTTCAATCGAATCGGGTGAATTTTGCTATTCCAAGGGGCACCGGAGGACAAATCTGGGGACCGGTTTAAATGGGGGCTACCTATAATTATGGACCAATTTTGGCATGGTTGTTAGAGACCATATACTAACACCACGTACCAAATTTCAACCGAGTCGGATGAATTTTGCTCATCCATCACGCTCCGGAGGTCAAATCTGGGGACCGTTTTATATGGGTGCTATATATAATTATGAACCGATGTGGACCAATTTTTGCATGGGTGCTAGATACAATATACTAACACCAATTTCATCCGAACCGGCTGAAATTTGCAAGCCGCAAGCCAAATCTGGAGATCGGTTTATATGGGGGCTATATATAATTATGGACCGATATGGATCAATTTTTGCATGGTTGTTAAAGACCATATATTAATACCAACTTTGGGAGTCACTGTGGTGCAATGGTTAGCATGCCCGCCTTGCATACACAAGGTCGTGGGTTCGATTCCTGCTTCGACCGAACACCAAAAAGTTTTCAGCGGTGGATTATCCCACCTCAGTAATGCTGGTGACATTTCTGAGGGTTTCATAGCTTCTCTAAGTGGTTTCACTACAATATGGAACGCCGTTCGGACTCGGCTATAAAAAGGAGGTCCCTTGTCATTGAGCTTAACATGGAATCAGGCAGCACTCAGTGATAAGAGAGAAGTTCACCAATGTGGTATCACAGTGGACTGAAAATTCTAAGTGAACCTGATAAATTGGGCTGCCACCTAACCTAACCTAATACCAAATTTCAACCAGATAGGATGAATTTTGCTCATCCAGAGGGCTCCGCAAGCCAAATCTGAGGGTCCCTTTATATGGGGACGTAAAAGTGGTCCGATATTGCCCATTTGCAATACCATCCGACCTACATCAATAACAACTAATTATGCCAAGTTTCAAGTCGACAGCTTGTTTCGTTCGGAAGTTCACACAAAAAAATTTTTTCTTATTCAATCACGAAATTAATTGATACAATTAATTTTTTAGTTGAAATGTCTTCAATCACAGAAATGATAGTATCAATTAAAAAATTAATTCAATTAAAAAATTTGTTGTTTCAATTAAATTTTTAATTGAATACAATTTTCAAACTCAATTAAAATTTTAATTGGAAAATTTTTCGTGAAATTTTTTTCTGTGTTAGCGTGATTTCAACAGACGGACGGACAGACAGACATTCTGCGATCGACTCAGAATTTCACCACGACCCAGAATATATATACTTTATCGGGTCTTACAGCAATATTTCGATGTGTTACCAATAATAAATAATAAATATGTATATAATTCATTTTGACAAAATTTTCTATAGAAATACAATTTTGACAACATTTTCTATAGAAATAAAATCATGAAAAATTTTTCAATACGAGTAGTAGTAAAATTTTGACAAAATTTTCTATAGAAATAAAATTTTGGTAGATTATTTTTGGAGATCGGCTATATATAACTATAGACCGATATGGACCAATTTTGGCATGGTTGTTAGCGGCCATATACTAGCGCAGTGTACCAAATTTCAACCGGATCGCATGAATTTTGCTCCTCCAAGTGCTGCGGAGGTCAAATCCGGGGATCGATTTATATGAGGGCTATATATAATAATGGACCGATATGGACCAATTTTTGCATGGTTGGTAGACCATATACTAATTGGGTGAATTTTGCTATTCCAAGGGGCTCCGGAGGACAAATCTGGGGATCGATTTATATGGGGGCTGCATATAATTATGGACGGATATGGACCAATTTTAGCACGGTTGTTAGAGACCATATACTAACAACATGTACCAAATTTAAGCCGGATCGGATGTAATATGCTTCTCTTAGAGGCTCCGCAAACCAAATTTTTGTGTCCGTTTATATGGGGGCTATACGTAAAAGTGATCCGATATGGCCCTTTTTCAATACCATCCGACGTACATCAATAAAAACTCCATATGCCAAGTTTCAAGTCGATAGCTTGTTTCGTTCGGAAGTTAGCGTGATTTCAACAGACGGACGGACGGACGGAGATGCTAAGATCGACTCAGAATGTCAATATATATAACGTCAATGTTATAGCAATAAATTTTTGACAAAATTTTCTATAGTAATAAAATTTTGACAAAATTTTCAATAGTAATAAAATTTTGGTAGATTATTTTTGGGGATCGGCTATACATAACTATGGACCGATATGGTCCAATTTTGGCATGTTTGTTAGCGGCCATATACTAGCGCAATGTACCAAATTTCAGCACGTACCAAATTTCAACCGGATCGGATGAATTTGGCTCCTCCAAGGGCTCCGGAGGTCAAATCTGGGGATCGGTTTAAATTGGGTTTATATATAATTAAAACCGGTATGGACAAATTTTTGCCAAATTTCAACCGAATCGAATCATCCATGAGGCTCCGGAGGTCAAATCTGGGGATCGGTTTATTTGAGGGCTATATATAATTAAGACCGGTATGGACAAATTTTTGCATGGTTGTTAGAGACCATATACTAACACCACGTACCATATACTAACACCACGTACCGAAGCGGATGAATTTTGCTCATCCCTGAGGCTCTGGAGGTCAAGTCTGGGGACCGGTTTATATGGGGGTATATATATATTTATGGACCGATGTGGAACAATTTTTTCATGGGTGCTAGAGACCATCTCCTAACACCATGTACCAAATTTCAGCCGGATCGGATGAAATTTGCTTCTCCTAGAGGCTCCGCAAGCCAAATCGGGGGATCGGTTTATACGGGGCGATATATAATTATGGACCGATGTGTACCAATTTTTGCATGGGTGCTAGAGACCATATACTAACACCATGTACCAAATTTCAGACGGATCAGCTGAAATTTGCTTCTCTTAAAGGCTCCGCAAAGTTTCAACCGAATCGGATGGATTTTGCTAATCCAGAAGTCTCCGAAAGCCAAATCTGAGCGTCGATTTATATGGGAGCCATACGTAAAAGTGGTCGGATATGGCCCATTTGCAATACCATCCTACCTAGCTTGTTTCGTTTGGAAGTTAGCGTTATTTCAACAGACGGACGGACTTGCTTAGATCGACTCAGAATTTCGCCACGACCAAGAATATATATACCTTATGGGGTCTTAGAGCAATATTTAAATGTGTTACAAACGGAATGACAAAGTTAATATACCCCCCATTCTATGATGGAGTGTATAAAAAGGACAATTATTTTAAGACAACTTTTAGAAAGATATAGGGTTCTCATTTTGGCTAAATTTATAGTTAATTGATTTTAATTATTTTAATTATATACACAGTGGTGAAGGGTATAATATAGTTGGCCCAGCCCGACTTATGGTTTTCCTTACTTATTATATTTTTTTTATTAGTTATCCCTAAAACAACCAAAGCGGTATATGATTTCGCTTGGTTGCATACCGAAAGCATTCAGCTTTCACTCTCTCCCTCTCTTTTTCCTAATTTCGAAATTAATTCATAACAACTTTATACTAAGACTCTAATATGAGCAATTTAAACTTTCCACAAGAATTTAAAGAAAAAATTAGTTTGTAATGTAATGCATACACATACATATATACAATAAATGTTTGTTTATATGTTTGTAAGGAATAAACTTTTGATATTAAACATTTCATAGAGATGAACTGTTGACAAGAATTTCCTCATCGGATTTCTTACCAATACGAATAATGGTGATGAAAAGCAGTTACTTAACCATGAACATGTGGAAATAATTCCAAGTTATGCCATTAATATCATTCGTCTAGAACTTTAAGCATCATTTGAAAAGAGAAGAAATTGAATTGAAGAATAACTTAAGGACAGACATAGTTTTAGTATAACACATGTGCCAATCTCACGCCATTGCACATCCAACCCAACAGCAAATAGGCACAAAAAAAAAGTTCACATTAAGATAAGTAGTATCTAAAAGAAATAAAGTTTGTAAGATTATATTTCTATGGTTCAAACAAAACTTTAACACTTTTTTTAGAATTTACATGCAAACACGAACACTCATAGGCAGACGGAAATTCCAGAGAAAACAGAAGCAGAGATTTACCACCGAGGTTATTTTCGAAAGTTTAAAGCTTGGGGGCCTTGAAAATACAGGTTATTGGTTTTCGCCTATGTCGAACTGGAACTATTCTTTCTAATATCTTTTCGGGGAAACGAATTATTAGACCAGGTCTAATTTGACTCTACCACCTTTGTTTGCAAAACCGACCATAGCTCCATTAAAATTTCCCTTTTACATTTCGCAAATGCAAATGAAGGCCTTGTTTGCGATCTTATTTCGACTTCATTTTACACACACCTAAATAAAATATTCCAAGTTACCCACACATATAAACCATTTAATTTAAATAAGGAAATACGTGCAAGTGTTCGTAATGTCTTTATGTGATTAATTTACGGTGCGCAAAACAAATTTATAGAAAACTTTTTGCGGTGTGTGTGTGTATTTTTGTACCCCCAACCATAGAATGGTGATAGTAACCTATCGAAATGTCGATTTCCGACTATATAGGGTATATATATTTTTGATCCGGAAGAAGTTCTAAGACGATATAATGATGTCCGCCTGTCTGTTATAATAACGCAACAGCTTTCAATAATGGTGCTATCGCTTTTAAATTTGGCCCAGATTCGTTTTTTGTATACCCGCAGGTCAAGTTCGAAGATGAGCTATATCGGTCGAGGTTTTGATAGATCGCTCATATAAACCGATCTTCCGATTTGAATTCTTACGCGTATGCACACCGCAATTTTTATCCTAATTGCTTGAAAGTGTACCGAATATGATATGTATCAGTCCATGTTTTGGTATCCTCCTCATTTCCTGATTTGAATCCATTGGCTTATAGGTACAAAAATGTTTATCCCATATGCCTAAGATTAGAAATCTAGAGGTGTTTTGGGTCTACAAATAAATATGCGTAATATGGTGTGCATCGGTCCGTTTTTTTGGTATAGCCCCATACACCCCGATCTACCGATTTGATTTCTTGGGTTTCTAGTAGAGGTTTGCACGTGACACGAAATTGTCGTGACTCACGAAAATTTTCGCGATTCGTGCGTGAGTCGTGAGTCACGCTCATGACAACAGCGTGAGTGTGCGTGAGAGTGATTAACAAACCACAATGTCGTGCGTGAGCGCGAGTCACGAAAATAATATCTTTGTGAGTGTGCGTGAGTAATGAATTACACTCACGAAAATATTCCTGCTCACCAACATAAAACGCTTAAGAGTTAAATTCAATTACAATTTTAGTGACACCTGGGATGTTAAGAGTTTAATAACACTCTCGATTTTAAGAATGCTCATGTTTTCAGACACTTCGGTAAGGTAAATTAATCATAAAATTATTCGTGAGTCACGATATTTTTCGTAAGTCACGACGTTTTCGTGCGTGGGTGTGCGTGAGTACAAATTTTTTTTTCGTGAGTGTGCGTGAGCGTGAGTCCTACCAAAAGATATCGTGCGTGAGTGTGCGTGAGTATGAGTTTTCAGTCGTGAGTGTGCGTGAGTAAACTATTATTCACGTACACACCTCTAGTTTCTAGGCACCAAAATTTTTATCCGATTTCCATAATATTTCAAATTTTAGGTATTTTTGGTCCACAAAAGATATTCCGCACATGGTGTGTATGGGTTCAACGTTATGTGGGGGCCATACGACCGATCTTCCGACTTGACTTATTATTTCAACGGATTTTTGCACGCTTGGATTCCTTTAAAATTCAAACTGAAATGGTTCCTATATCCGGCTGAATTTCTATATAATAAATTTGTCATTCCGTTTGTAACACATGAAAATATCGATTTCCGGCAACATAAAATTCTAAAACAATTTACCCATGTCCGTCTGTCTGTTCTAATCACGCTACAGCTTTCAATAATGGCGCTATCGTCCTGCAATTTGGCGCAGATCCGTTGCTTGCAGGCAGGTTAACTTCCTAGATACGGGCCATATCGGTCCGGCTTTTGATATAGCCCTCATATAAACCGACACCCCGATTTGAGGTCTTCGGCTTCTAGGAACTGTATTTTCTATCCGATTGCCTGAATTGGAAATCTAGAGGTATTTTAGGACCACAAATAGGTGTGTCGAAAATGGTGTGTATTGGTCCATGGTTTGTTATAGCCCCCATATAGACCGATATCCCGATGTTATTTCTTGAGCTTCTAGAAACCGTAGTTTTTATCCGATTTGTCTGAAATTGCTTATTCGGAGGTATTTAAAGACCACAAATAGGTGTGCCGAAAATGGTGAGTATAGGTCCATGTTTTCGTATAGCCCCCATATAGACCGATCTCCCGATTTTATTTCTTGAAACCGTAGCTTTTATCCGATTTGTCTGAAATTGGAAATTTAGAGGTATTTTAGGACCACAAATAGGTGTGTCGAAAATGGTGTGTATTGGTCCATGTTTTGATATAGTCCCTATATAAACCGATCTCCCGATTTTACTTCTTGAAACCGTAGTTTTTATCCGATTTGTCTGAAATTGGAAATTTAGAGGTACTGTAGAACCACAAATAGGTGTGTCGAAAATGGTGTGTATTGGTCCATGGTTTGCTATAGCCCCCATATGGACCGATCTCCCGATTTTACTTCTTGGGCGTCTAGAAACTGTATTTTCTATCCGATTTGCTTGAAATTTGAGGAATACAAATAGGTTTGCCGAATATGGTGTGTATCGATCTATGGTTTGCTATAGCTCCCATATAGACCGATCTCACGATTTTTATACCCTCCACCATAGGTATATTAACTTTGTCATTCCGTTTGTAACACATCGAAATATTGCTCTAAGACCCCATAAAGTATATATATTCTGGGTCGAGGTGAAATTCTAAGTCGATCTGAGCATGTCCGTCCGTCCGTCTGTTGAAATCACGCTAACTTCCGAACGAAACAAGCTATCGACTTGAAACTTGGCACAAGTAGTTGTTATTGTTGTAGGTCGGATGGTATTGCAAATGGGCCATATCGGTCCGCTTTTACGTATAGCCCCCATATAAACGGACCCCCAAATTTGGCTTGCGATTGCTCTAAGAGAAGCAAATTACATCCGCTCCGGCTGAAATTTAGTACATGGTGTTAGTATATGGTCTCTAACAACCATGCAAAAATTGGTCCATATCGGTCCACTTTTATGTATAGCCCCCATATAAACGGACCCCCAAATTTGGCTTGCGATTGCTCTAAGAGAAGCAAATTACATCCGCTCCGGCTGAAATTTGGTACATGGTGTTAGTATATGGTCTCTAACAACCATGCAAAAATTGGTCCATATCGGTCCACTTTTACGTATAGCCCCTATATAAACGGACCCCCAAATTTGGCTTGCGAGGCTTCTAAGAGAAGCAAATTTCATCCGATCTGGCTGAAATTTGGTACATGGTATTAGTATATGGTCTCTAACAACCATACAAAAATTGGTCCACATCGGTCCATAATTATATATAGCCCCCATATAAACCGATCCCCCGATTTGGTTTGCAGAGCCTCTAAGAGAAACAATTTTCATCCGATCCGGCTGAAATTTGTTACATGGTGTTAGTATATGGTCTCTAACAACCATGCAAAAATTGGTTCACATCGGTCCATAATTATATATAGTCCCCAAATAAACCGATCCCCCGATTTGGCTTGCGTAGCCTCTAAGAGAAGCAAATTCTGAAATTTGGTACATGGTGTTAGCATATGGTCTCTAACAACCATGCAAAAATTGGTCCATATCGGTCCATAATTCTATATATAGCCCCCATATAAACCGATCACCAGATTTGACCTCCAGAGCCTCTTGGAAGACTAAAATTTATCTGATTCAGTTGAAATTTGGTACGTGATGTTAATATATGGCCTCAAATACCCATGCAAAAATTGGTCGATATCGGTCCATAATTATATATAGGCCCCATATAAGCCGATCCCCAGATTTGACCTCCGGAGCACCTTGGAAGAGCAAAATTCTTCCCATTCGGTTGAAATTTGGTACGTGATGTTAGTATAGGGTATCCAACAACCATGCAGGAATTGGTTCCTATCAGTCCATAATAATATATAGCTCCCATATAAACCGATCCCCAGATTTGACCTCCGGTGTCTTTTGGAGAAGCAAAATTCATCCGATCCGGTTGAAATTTGGTACGTGGTGGTAGTATATGATATTTAACAACCATGTGAGTTGAAATTTATGGATGACAGTCAGTAGAAGTTTCTACTCAATTCATGGTGGAGGGTACATAAGATTCGGCCTGGCCGAACTTACGGCCGTATATACTTGTTCTTCTTGAGTTTCTTTAAACCGTAGTTGTTATCCGATTTGCCTCAAATATAAAATCTAGAAGTTTTTAGGACCATAAATAGGTGTTCCGAATATATTTTGTATCGATACAGATTTTGATATATCCCCCTTATAAACCCGCCCTCCCATTTGGGGTTTAGATTCTGTGGGGTTTTCAGAGACACAATAGGTGCGCTGAATTTGGTGTGTATTGGTGCATGTTTTTGGCCGATTTCACTTCTGTTTCATGTAAATTGCTTGAAACAGATTTTACTTCTCGTAATTATTTGAATAATGGGGGTAAAAGTATATAGATTTTAGATTTCAAATCAAGTTATCATTTATCTTTCACACTTACACGAGATTTTAATATTCCCCAAAAACTCTAACAGAAATGGTTGTTATAAATCCAGAATCTGATCTAATCTTTATACACTAAAAAAAATATTGTCGTGAGGTGAAAGATTTCATGTCTTTAAAATACGAATGCAAATTTTTCTTAGCATAGAACACGCATTTCTCCAATATAAAGGTTTTTCTTTGTCAAAAAGTCGATAAACTTTTCAATGAAGTCGTATTGTTGTTATAATTAAGTGATTTGACTTAAAACTGGGTATAATAACATGAAAAAAATGTTTTTGGCTAAGGTCAACTTGACTTTAATAATTCAGAAAAATTATTTAAATTTAATGAAATTGTCTTTAAATTTGTTGTCTTTTTGTATCTTGACTACAAAGCAAAAAATAGTTCAAATATAGGACATGTTTTCAACACTTTATTTTAAAGACGTTTTTTACTTGAAACGTAGCATAATTACTACTAGAAGTCAAGTCTTAATCAAAACCCAAATTTAAAAGAGAATTGTGTTTTAAAAGTATCCTTACTTGTATTCTCCGCTTCTTTGGCTCGGAATCAATACCAAAATTTTTAAAGTAAAGACCAAATCTTTGGAACCGGACATGCTGTTTTTTTCAGTGTAGGTAGAATTTTTAATTTTATCTTCGCGAAGCGTACTGATTGAACTGATCTGCTTAGGAGAATATCTGTCATCAAACCCAGACCCAGACCCAGATCCAATAGCCAGGCTAGTTGTGTATGGCATCATTTATTCTTAAGAAACCATTATTATTATTATGCAATAAAATAATACCTGTAGGCAATCCTATGCGACTAATATCCACTTTAGCTCATTCGGCCTTATCATTGTTTGAGGCACATCATAGCACAGTGCTTTTGAATTCTAAGTATGAACCCACATTAAAATAAGCACTAGGATCGAAAACAAAACAACAACAAAAACAAAAAACAAACTTTTTCTTTTCCTGAAATAATGTGGAAAAGTTTTTCTATCTTTCATGAAGTCCCTAATAACTTGAAGGCATTTCTTTGGAATTAATAAAATAATTAGAAATCGTTTCAATGGAGCATGCAAACAAACTGAGTTATAGCAACGATGCCAGTCTAATGAATCACCAGTGACAATAAATTTCGGCATCTACTGAATCATTGCCAGCTGAAAGGCATTGAAGCTTAATAGTAATTGAGTCGATTCTAAAAGTTGGAGGAAATTCATATTCATTTCTTCATAATAATTTTATGATTTCCATGATTGTAATTGTAAGCGATAAAGAGACGAAGAAGAGGAAGCCCTACAAACTCCTGGGAGAGAATGGGAACAATTGTTTAATTGAAATTCGAATTTATTCACACGTGTATGAAATTCTAATGCTAGAGGCTATGTTTTTTTCATTTTCCCACTTGTTATGGTGCTGTAGCATTGAAATCGGAAATGTTAATTTCTACGAATGACCAAAGGACAAACTCAATGCTACTGGGGGCCGTGAAGTGGAATTGAATAATGGTTGACTTTAAAACAAGTATATACGGCCATAAGTTCGGCTAGGCCGAAGCTTATGTACCCTCTACCATTTATTGCATAGAAACTTCTTCTAATCACTGCCGTCCTCAATCGAATTACTTGAGTTGCGGTAACGCTTGCCGATGGAAAGGTATTTTAAAACCTCCTAACATCGTCTTCTAAATTGTAAATAAGTCCATAGGTGGTATATATTAAATTAAACAAGTATATACAGCACTAAGTTCGGCCGAGCCGAATCTTAAATACCTACCACCATGAACCAAATATTAGGGTTTCCTTTGAAATTTCAGGAGGACTTGAGGACACTTCCCGAAGATAAATTTAAAGATTTCACCAATGAGGACTATATCAGATTCTGGATTTATAAGAACCATTTTTGTTTGAGTTTTAGAGGAATCTTTAACATCTCTTGTGTGTGCAAGAAAATTATAAAATAACTTCTTAATTTGAAATCTTAAATCTGTAGAAGTAAAATCTGGAAATGTTACATTGAGTTTCAAGCAACTTTCATGATCAGTGCGCCTTCTACACCCTCAAAAGTGAAGTCGGTCTATATGGAGGCATTACCAAATGGACCAATAAAAACTTAATCCGATACACGTTTTTGTGAGCCTAAAATACCAGAATATTTATAATTTCAGGCAAATCAGATAAAATCTACGGTTTTTAGAAACCCAGGAAGTTAAATCGGGGGATCGTTCTTATGGGGGCTATACTAAAATATGGACCGATACTCACCGTTTTCGGCACACCTCTTTATGACCCGAAAATACCTCTAGATTTCAAATTTCAGGCAAATAGGATAAAAACTTCGGATTCTAGAAGCCCGAGAAGTAAAATCGGGAAATCGGTCTATATGGGGGCTATACCAAAATATGGACCGATACTCACCATTTTCGGCACATCTCTTTATGGTCCCTGTAGATTTCCAATTTCAGACAAATTGGATAAAAACTACGGTTTCTATAAGGACTAGACCCCAAAATCGAGACGTCGTTTTATATGGGGACCATACTAAAAAATTGACCGATACTCACAATTTTTGGCACACGTATTTGTGGTCCTACAATTCCTCTAGATTTCCAATTCCAGGTAAATTGAATAAAAACTGCGGTTTCTATAAGCCCAAGACCCCAAACCGGGAGATCGGTCTATATGGGGGCTATACCAAAATATGGACCGATACTCACAATTTTTGGCACACGTATTTGTGGTTCTACAATACCTCTAGATTTCCAAATTTCAGGTAAATTGAATAAAAACTGCGGTTTCTATAAGCCCAAGAAGTAAAATCGGGAGATCGGTCTATATGGGGGCTATACCAAAACATGGACCAATACTCACCATTTTTGGCACACCTCTTTATGGTTATAAAATACCTCCTCAAATTTCAGACAAATTGGATAAAAACTACGATTTCTATAAGCCCAAGACCCCAAATCGGGAGGTCGGTTTATATGGGGACTATATCAAAACCTGGACCGATTAGCCCATCTTCGAACTTGACCTGCCTGCAGACAAAAGACGAGTTTGTGCAAAATTTCAGCACGATTGCTTCATTAGTGAAGATTGTAGCGTGATTACAACAGACAGACAGACGGACAGACGGACATCGTTATATCGTCTTAGAATTTCTCCCTGATCAAGAATATATATACTTTATATAGTCGGAAATCGATATTTCGATGTGTTACAAACGTAATGACAAACTTATTATACCCCCGTCACCATTCTATGGTCGTGGGTATAAAAAGACCGATTAAATAAGTATATAATTCATTTTGAGAAAATTCTCTATAGAAATAAAATTTTGACAAAATTTCCTACAGAAACAAAATTTTGACAAAATTTTCTATATAACTAAAATTTTAACAAAATTTTCTTAAAAAAAAATGTTGACAAAATTTTCTATAGAAATAAAGTTTTGACAAAATTTTCTATAGAAATGAAATGTTGACAAAATTTTCTATGGAAATAAAATTTTAACAAAATTTTCTATAGAAATTAAATTTAGACAAAATTTTCTATAGAAAAAAAATTAACAAAATTTTCTATAGAAATAAAATGTTAACAAAATTTTCTATAGAAATGAAATATTGACAATATTTTCTATAGAAATAAAACGTTGACAAAATTTTCTATAGAAATAAAATGTTGGTACATTATTTTTGGCTCGAGTGGCAACCATGATTATGAACCGATATGGACCAATATTGGTATGGTTGTTTGCGGCCATATACTAACACCACGTTCCAAATTTTAACCGGATCGGATGAAATTTGCTTCTCTTAGAGGCTCCACAAACCAAATCTGGGGATCGGTTTATATGGGGGCTATATATATAATTATGGACCGATGTGGACCAATTTTTGCATGGTTGTTAGAGACCATATAACAAAACCATGTACCAAATTTCAGCCGGATCGGATGAAATTTGCTTCTGTTTGAGGCTCCGCAAGCCAAATCTGGGGATCGGTTTATATGGGGGCTATATATAGTTATGGACTGATTAGAGACCATATACCAACACCATGCACCAAATTTCGTATCGGATGAAATATGCTTCTCTTAGAAGCTCCGCAAGCCAAATCTGGGGGTCCGTTTATATGGGGGCTATACGTAAAAGTGGACCGATATGGCCCATTTGCAATACAATCCGACCTAACTACATCAATAACAACTACTTATGCCAATTTTCAAGTCGATAGCTTGTTTCGTTCGGAAGTTTGCGTGATTTCAACAGACGGACAGACATGCTTAAGTCGACTCAGAATTTCACCACGACCCAGAATATATATACTTTATGGGGTCTTAGAGCAATATTTCGATGTGTTACAAACGGAATGACAAAGTTAATATACCCCCCATCCTATGGTGGAGGGTATAAAAATAGTCAAATATTTTTATGTATTCCGGGAAATAATATTGCTCACAAAAGTGGAACTTACATGGAAAAAAATTACCATTAGATGACTATTCGGAATAAAAACAACATCAAGTAAAAACTGGTCCACCTTATGTTTTTAATTCATTGCGTTACTTTGAGGGAAAAACAGAATAACAATATTAAATTAACATGGCAATTTAAATCCCCACTCCCTTCCAGAATTACATCCATAAGCATTTTAGGTAGCCCTACCCTTCAGCATAGGTGTGTATATTAATTCGATACAACTGGATAAGACGGATAGATTTTTCGGGTCAATTACACTTCCTCATGAAGATCGGTTCAAATGATTCACTCTGTTTTTTGGGATGCGCATGGAATAATTTTTATTGATTACCTTGAGAAGGGAAAAACCATCAACAACACTGACTATTATATGGCGTTATTGGAGCGTTTGAAGGTCGAAATCGCGGCAAAACGGCCCCATATGAAGATGAAAAAAGTGTTGTTCCACCAAGACAACGCAACGTGCCACAAGTCATTGAGAACGATGGCAACAATTCATAAATTGGGCTTCGAATTGCTTCACCACCACCGTATTTTCCAGATCTGGCCCCCAGCGACTTTGTCTTGTTCTCAGACCTCAAAAGGATGCTTGCAGGGAAAAAATTTGGCTGCAAGGAAGAGGGGATCGCCGAAACTGAGGTCTATTTTGAGGCGAAACCGAAGGAGTACTACCAATATGGTATCAAAAAATTGGAAGGTCGTTATAATCGTTGTATCGCTCTTGAAGGGAACTTTGATGAATAATAAAAACGAATTTTGACAAAAAAATGTGTTTTTCTTGTTAGACCGGGGACTTATCAGCCAACCTGTTATATGAGGGCTATATCAAAACATGGACCGATTCTTTTTCGGCACAAGTCATTGTTGTCCTAGAATACCTCTCAATTTCTAATTTCAGGCAACTCGGATCAAAAATACACTTTCTAAACGCCCAAGAAGCAAGATTTTTCGTATAAAAAGTTCGATCAGGATTTTGAACCAAATGGTCGATTTTTTGGAGGTGACAAAGAATTTCTCTAGGAGGCATAGTTTAGGAGTATCGTCCCATGGGATTAATCAGCATCCTTTCTTTGAATTTTCGTATTTTGTGTTTTTTTTTGGGGCCCGTTATATTACACTAAATTCCATATAATGGCTATTTATACATATATATATTATAATAACAAGATAAACCATATTAATTTGGCAGTATGTTTAAGTCAACCTGACCAAGAGTTCGTTACTGACTTCTTGCATATTTCTTTTATAAATAAAATTTATAAACATTTACGCTTACTACAAAAAAAAATTTATACTATGTCATGGGAATAACTTTGGTTTTACAATAAATTGTGAAAAGAATGTTCAAGTAAATGACAATTCTTGATGAATATAAAACTTCCATTTGAGAAGATGACATGCATATGCGAACACATAATAATGACCAGGGCTGTGGAGTCGGAGTCGGAGTCGGAGTCTTGGAGTCGGAGTCTGAAGATTTTGCTGGAGTCGGAGTCGGAGTCGGAGTCGTAAAAATTTTGCTCGACTCCGACTCCGGCTAAACCAAATTTTTTAAAACACTTCACATATTTGTAACTAAGCAAGTTCTTACGCAAATAAGTTTCCATTGCGTTATTCATTCGATCAATGTACAGCATGATTGTAAATGAAAATCAACTTCCAATTACGGCTATCTTTTTATGTTTCCTAGAATGTTTGACTGGCAGATGGGCTGGATCGATCCATTTTAATGCCCATATCAATTTATTTGAAATGTTTCGAACAATCGATATTATTTTTATTTTATTTTAAGGCAATATACATATGTGGAATATTGGCAGAAAATTTTTTCAAAAATGTTTTTATAGAAAATTTTGTCAAAATGTTATTTCTATAAAAAGTTTTGTCAAAATTTTATTTCTATAGCAAATTTTGTCAAAATTTTAATTCTATAAAAATTTTATTCAAAATTTTATTACTATAGAAATATTTTTATACCCTGCTCCACACTGTGGAACAGGGTATTATAAGTTAGTGCATATGTTTGCAACACCCCGAAGGAGACGAGATAGATACATGGTGGCTTTGGCAAAAATGCTCAGGGTGGGCTCTTGAGTCGATATAGCGATGTCCGTCTGTCCGTCTGTCCGTGAACACATTTTTGTAATCAAAGTCTAAGTCGCAGTTTTAGTCCAATCGACTTCAAATTTGGTACAAGTATGTGTTTTGGCTCAGAATAGATCTCTATTGATTTTGGAAGAAATCGGTTCAGATTTAGATATAGCTCCCATATAT
Source organism: Haematobia irritans (assembly GCF_050003625.1). Lineage (NCBI taxonomy): Eukaryota > Metazoa > Arthropoda > Insecta > Diptera > Muscidae > Haematobia > Haematobia irritans. The sequence goes on from NC_134399.1 coordinate 161,852,067, forward strand.
ATATATTTCGACCGATATGGACTTATATGGCCCCAGAAGCCAGAGTTTTACCCTTATTTGCTTAAAATTTTGCACAAGAATAACAATTAGTCTATAGTCAAGTGTGCCAAATTTTATTGAAATCGGTTCAGATTTAGATATAGCTCCCATATATATCTTTCGCCCGATATGGACTAATACGGTCCCAGAAGCCAGAGTTTTACCCCACTTTGGTTGAAATTTTGCACAGGGAGTAGAATTAGCATTATAGCTATGCGTGCCAAATTTGGTTGAAATCGGTTCAGATTTAGATATAGCTTCCATATATAGCTTTCGCCCGATTTACACTCATATGACCACAGAGGCCAATTTTTTGCTCCGATTTAGTTGAAATTTTGCACAGGGAGTAGAATTAGCATTCTAGATATGCGTGCCAAATTTGGTTGAAATCGGTTCAGATTTAGATATAGCTCCAATATATAGCTTTCGGGCGACCACAGAGGCCAATTTTTCACTCCGATTTAGTTGAAATTTTGCACAGGGAGTAGAATTAGCATTGTAGCTATGCGTGCCAAAATTGGTTGACATCGGTTCAGATTTAGATATAGCTTACATATATATGTTTTTCTGATTTCGACAAAAATGGTCAAAATACCAACATTTTCCTTGTTAAATCGCCACTGCTTAGTCGAAAAGTTGTAAAAATGACTCTAATTTTCCTAAACTTCTAATACATATATATCGAGCGATAAATCATAAATAAACTATTGCGAAGTTTCCTTAAAATTTTAGACTTTCCTTACTTGTTAAATGTATGTATTTGGGACAAACCTTTATATATAGCCCCCAACACATTTGACGGATATGGTATCGAAAATTTAGATCTACAAAGTGGTGCAGGGTATAATATAGTCGGCCCCGCCCGACTTTAGACTTTCCTTACTTGTTTTCTATAGAAAATTTAGTCAAAATTTCATTTCTATAGAAAATTTAGTCAAAATTTTATTTCTATAGAAAATTGAGTCAAAATTTAGTTTCTATAGAATATTTTGCAAAATTTTATTTCTATAGAAAATTTTGCAAAATTTTGTTTGTTACACAATTTTTTTTTTTAAATTTTATTTCTATTGATAATTTTATTTCTATAAAAATTTAAGTCAAAATTGTATTTCTATAGAAAATTTTGCCAAAATTTTATAGTAATAGATTTTTTTATTAGAAAATTTGGTCAAAATTTTATTTCTACAGAAAATTTGGTCAACATTTTATTTCTATAGGAAATTTTGTAAAAATTTTATTTCTATAGAAAATTTAGTCAAAATTTTGTTTCTGTAGAATATTTTGCAGAATTTTATTTACTACACAAATTTTTTTCTAAAATTGTATTTTTATTGATAATTTTTTCAAAATTTTATTTCTATAAGAAAAACTTGTCAAATTTTATTTCTATAGCAAATTTTCTCAATTTTTTTCTTACTGATGCTCACTTATACTCACTGCTATAAAAATGTATTCAAAATTTTATTAATATAGAAATATTTTTTTCTATATAAAATTTAGTCAAAATTTTACTTCTATAGAAAATTTAGTCAAAATGTTGTTTATATAGAATATTTTGCAAAATTTTATTTCTATAGAAAATTTTGCAAAATTTTGTTTGCTACACAATTTTTTTTAAATTGTATTTCTATTGATAATTTTTTCAAACTTTTTTTCTATAAAAAATTTTGTCAAATTCTATTTCTACAAAAATTTTATTCAAAATTGTATTTCTATATATTTGGTCAAAATTTGATTTCTATAGAAAATTTAGTCAAAATTTTGTTACTGTAGAAAATTTTCCAAAATTTTATTTCTATATAAAATTTTGCAAAATTTTATTTACTAGACAAAAATTTTTCCAAAATTGTATTCAGTGAGCATACAATTTTGGAAAAATTGCTGCTAAGTCGAAAGCTTGTAGAAATGACTCAAATTTTCAAATTTTTCAATGAATGAATCATAAATGCATTTTTGCGAAATTGTCTAAACAATTATAAATATTTCCCAAATATTGCCCGAGTTTTGTAGAAGTCTGATTTGAGATTTTATCAAAATGTAGATCTAAATACAAAGTTGTGCAGAGTATATTATAATCGGCCCGCCCGACTTTAGACTTTCCTTGCATTTTTATTTTTCGTTAAAATTGTGTTACGTCCCATAACGTTAGATTTAAATTTTAAGTACATAGATTTTGTAGAAGTATATACAATTTTGTCTTCAGATTCAAATTCATGCATATGGAAATATAAACCTTTATATAGATCGCAACAAATTTAAAGGATTTGAAATAGTATCAATAATTTTGGTCCACAAATACATATACTGTTGGTATATTCTCATATTATGATGGGTATTTATATCATTATTTTATTTTTTAAACATTGCCATAAATTTGAAATATAGAATTCAATTGGCATCTAATGTGAAATTAAGATCTTTTTTGGCACACATAAATAAACACGATACTTTATATCGTCCACTTTCGGTACCCCCACAATAGAACTACAAATTAGTGGTATTAAAATGAGATTTAGTTATATTACCCGGAGTCGACTCCGGAGTCGGAGTCGGAGTCGAGCTGATGAAAAATGCTGGAGTAGGAGTCGGAGTCGGAGTCGAGCAAAATTAGCTCGACTCCACAGCCCTGATAATGACACCAACAGATGTACTTAAAATTTATAGTTTCTACTTGGCTCTTGCAAGAATCAACCTTCTTCATCTACTCTAGAATACATCACATCACCTAGTTTATGTGAGTTTCTAAATAGGGTAGAGCAACTTGGGGGGAGAGCGGATCATAAAAGAGCTTTTAGAATTACATTACCATGAAAAGATTTTAGATGACACTACTGTTGAAATTTGTTCATGTCATAAGTGGTCATGTCAAATATTTTACTATTATCGTTGTCTTAAAATGAAGAAATGATTGCTGAATGTACTGCTATTTGGGGAATTTGTATCATGAAATTCTCCACATACACATTTCGCATGACAACATTCTTCTAAAACCATTTGGTTTTAATGGTTTGCATACTTTGCTTTGATGTATTTGCTATTCATTTGATATTTTACATTAGCTAAGTACATAAATGATTGTCTTAGAGATTAATTTGAAGATTGTTTGAATAAATAAGGAAAATTGCAGTCGTAAATTTGAAAATAGTTTTTTGTAATTAAAGGATAAATACCGAAATTCACATATAAATAATCAACTTGTAAAGCAATGCAACGGATCCGAAAACGAAGTAATTCCGTCTTATGACAAGCCCATGGAAAGTTCACTGGAGATGATCTAAGTTTCCACTACTTTCGGATCACAAGTTGGGGATCCAAGTTACTTTTTATACCCTCCACCATAGGATGGGAGGAGGGGTATATTAACTTTGTCATTCCGTTTGTAACACATCGAAAAATTGCTCTTAGACCCCATAAAGTATATATATTCTGAGTCGTGGTAAAATTCTAAGTCGATCTAAGTATGTCCGTCCGTCCGGTCGTCTGTTGAAATCACGCTAACTTCCGAACGAACCAAGCTATCGACTTGAAACTTGGCACAAGTAGTTGTTATTGATGTAGGTCGGATGGTATTGCAAATGGGCCATATCGGTCCACTTTTACGTATAGCCCCATATAAACCGACGGTCAGATTTGGTTTGCGGAGCCCCGTAGAAGTGCAAAATTCATTTGGTACATGGTGTAAGTATATGGTCTCTAACAACCATGCAAAAATTGGTCCACATCGGTCCATAATTATATATAGCTCCCATATAAACCGATCCCCAGATTTGGCTGTCGGATCCTCTTAGGGAAGCAAATTTCATCCGATCCGGCTGAAATTTAGTACATGGTGTAAGTATATGGTCTCCAACAACTATGCAAAAAGTGGTCCACATCGGTCCATAAATATATATAGCCCCCATAACAACTGATCCCCAGATTTGACCCCCGGAGCCTCGTGAATGAGAAAAATTCATCCGAATCGGTTGAAATTTGGTACATTATGTTAGTCTTTGGTCTCTAACAACCGTGCAAGAATTGGTACATATCGGTCCATAATTATATGTAGCCCCCATATAAACCGATCCCCAGATTTGAACTCCGGAGCCTCTTGGAAGAGCAAAATTCACCCGGTCCGGTTGAAATTTTGTACATGGTGAAATTTGGTACATTTCGCTAGTATATGGCCGCTAACAATCATGCCAAAATTGGTCCATATGGGTCTATAGTTATATATAGCGAATCCCCAAAAATAATCTACCAAAATTTTATTACTGGTTTTGTTTTGTTATTGTTGGTTTTTTTTTCTTTAATCATTATAGTTTTTTTTCAGATTAAATCAAGAAAAAAAAAACAACAACAAAATTTTATTACTATAGAAAATGTTGTCAAAATTTTACAAAATTTTGTCAAGATTTTATTTTTATAGAAAATTTTGACAAAATTTTATTTCTATTGAAAATTTTGTTAAAATTTTATTACTATACAAAATTTTGTCAAGATTTTATTTCTATAGAAAATTTTGCCAAATTTTATTTCTATACACAATTTTGTCAAACTGAATATATACGTATTTAATCGGCTTTTTTTGGTTAATATATACCCGTATGGATTAACTTACAATTGAGAAGACGGTATTAAGAAGTTTTAAGATAGCTTGCCATCGGCAAGTAATTCGTAATTGTGTAATTGCGGATGACAGTCTTTACTACAAGTTTCTATGCAATTCATGGTGGAGGGTACGTAAGATTCGGTTGGAAGCTCTTTTTCTGCTGGGGAATTTAATCGAAAATTGGTATTTAAGTAATTTCAGGAAGAACAAATGAAATGAGTCCACGAATACGAGCTTGCAGTTACCATAGGTATTAATGGCAGCCTATACGATTGTATAAATTTTCAGCTTTAGCAAGTGAACCCCATTATTTTGTTTGTTCCCAAATTGCTTAATATGGAAAGGCTACTCATCGGAGAAAACCACATTCGGCAATTGGTCAATTTCGTACAAGCAAATCAACTCCCTGACTCTTGCCCTTTTTGAAACTTCAACGGCTTTGGTCCAAGTTTTTGTTTTTAATATGGGTTGCATCTGTTATCGCGAGAACACGAGTAAGTTATCTACCACTGCGGCGTGAATTTCGATAAAATCTGGCTTTCATGTTTCGGATCATTTCTACCGCTACCGGGTTTACCGGGTTTTCGTCCATTTTTTTAACGCAATTACGAAATTAATTGACCAATGTTTTTGACTGAAATATTGATTGAAAGATATATATGGAAGCTATAACAAAATCTGAACTGATTTCAATCAATTTTAGCATACTTCACGATAATTGTACTCGTTGAGCAAAATTTAAGCAAATCACGAGAAAATTCTGATATCTGGGAGCAATTATATGCATTTCGGGTGAAAGATATATATTGGGGCTACATATTAATCTCAACCAATTTTTAACAAATGTTGAATGCATAGCGAGAATTTTAATTTTACACCCTGTGTACAATTCCACCTAAATTGGAGTAAAACTTTGGCTTCTGTGGTCATATGAGTGAAAATCTGCAGAAAGATTAATAGTGGAGCTATATCTATATCTGAACCGATTTTAATAAAATTTAGGCCACTAGATATTTTATTTTATTAGAATTTTGAGGCAAATCAGGGTAAAACTTTGACTCCCGTATATATTTTTCATCCAATATGCATTTAATTGACCGCAGATTAAATGCATATCTGATGAAAAATATATACGGGAGCTATATCAACTGATTTCTGCTAAAATCAACAGTGTTCTATTCTGACCAAAAACACACACTTACACCAAATTTGAAATTGATTGGACTAAAACTGAGATCTACACAGAAAAAAATATCACCTAAATATTCCCAATAAAAAAAATTGATTGATGTTGAACATTTTTTCAATTAAAAATTAATTGATACTATTAACCTCGTAATCAAACCAGAAACATTAAGTCAATTAAGAGATAACAAGGTTAGTTTGAAATTTTTTAATTTTTTAATTTAAAAAATTAATTGGTAAAATTAACATTTTTATCAAACTCAAAGTAAGACAGTTAAAAATTATGGATATTTTTTTTTAATTTCTAATTAATTTTTTTTAACTATGAATTTTTGGATCAAACTAAAGAAGATTAAAAACAGTTATAGAAAATGATTTAAATATAGTATAGCGATTAAAAATAGTTTCGTTTTTAATTAAATACTTCTTTGAACCTCAATCAAAAAATTTAATTGAATCAATTACAAATTAATTGAAATTTGCTAATGAAATCAATTAATTATTTAATCAACAATTTTTTTGAGGCTCAATTAAAACTGTGATCTCTACTATCATTTTGTTGATTGAAGACATTTCAATTAAAAAACAAGCATATGCGGCCGTAAGTTCGGCCAGGCCGAATCTTATGTACCCTCCACCATGGATTGCATAGAAACTTGTACTAAAGACTGTCATCCACAATCGAATTACTTGGGTTGCGGTAAAACTTGCCGATGGTAAGGTATCTTAAAACTTCTTAACACCGTCTTCTCAATTGTAAATTCGTACATACGGGGTATATATTGAACAAAAAGAGGCCGATTAAATACGTAAATTATTCAGTTTGACAAAATTTTCTATAGAAATAAAATCATGACAAAATTTTGTATAGCAATAAAATTTTGACAAAATTTTCTATATTAAAGAAATTTTGACAAATTTTTCTATATTAAAGAAATTTTTACAAAATTTTGACAAAATGTTCTTTAGAAATAAAACTTTGGGGATCGGCTATATATAACTTTAGACCGATATGGACCAATTTTGGCATGTTTATTAGCGTTCATTTACTATCGCAATGTACCAAATTTCACCACGTACCAAATTTCAACCGGGATGAATTTTGCTCCTCCAATAGCCCCGGTGGTAAAATCTGGGGATCGGTTTAAGACCGGTATGGACCAATATTTGTATGGTTATTAGAGACCATAACTTCGAAATTTCAACCTGATCGGGTGAATTTTGCTTTTCCAAGGGGCTCCGGAGGTCAAATCTGCGGATCGGTTCATATGGGGGCTACTTATAATTATGGACCGGTGTGGACCAATTCCTGCATGGTTGCCAGACACCATATACTAACACCACGTACCAAATTTCAACCGAATCGGATGAATTTTGCTCATCCATGAGGCTTCGGAGGTCAAATCTGTGGATCGGTTTATATGGGGGCTATATATAATTATGGACCGATGTGAACCAATTTTGGCATGGTTATGAGAGACCATATACTAACACCATGTACCAAATTTCGACCGGATCGGGTGAAATTTGCTTCTCTTAGAGGCTCCGCAAGCCAAATCGATGGATCGGTTTATGTGGGGGCTATATATAATTATGTACCGATATGGACCAATTTTTGCATGGTTATTAGAGACGATATGCCAACACCATGTACCAAATTTCAACCGGATCGGACGAAATATGCTTCTCTTAGAAGCTCCGCAAGCCAAATCTGAGTGTCCGTTTATATGGGGGCTATACATAAAAGTAGACCGATATGGCCCATTTGTGATACTATCCGACCTACATATATAACAACTACTTGTGCCAAGTTTCAAGTCGATAGCTTGTTTCGTTCGGAAGTTAGCGTGATTTCAACAGACGGACGGACGGACATGCTTAGATCGACTCAGAATTTCACCCCGACCCAGAATATATACTTTATGGGGTCTTAGAGCAATATTTCGATGTGTTACAAACGGAGTGACAAAGTTAATACACCTCCCATCCTATGATGGAGGGTATAAAAATGATTGAAGATAGTTAAGATTTTAATTATAATCAATTAAATATTTTATTGAATCGATCCATTAAACTTTCCAAATGAAATCAATTACTTTTTTAATCAAGTATTGTTTTGTCCACTTAAATAATTGATACTATAGTATCAATTGAAATGTCTCCAATTCGTAAGTGGAGACATTTCAATTAAAAAAAAAAATATTGCGATCAATTAATGTAGTGGTTGAATCAGGAAAAATTGCTTCTGGTGGACAAGGAAAAAACTTGAAAACTAAGAAATACGTCTTCTACAAATAAATCGTATTCAATTTCAATTCGTATTTTAAGCTAAAAACATCTTTAACGTCATATTTTTTTTTTTCAGTTCAAAAGAAGTTTCTGGTCGGTGAATTGCAATTTTCCGTAAAAAAAATCTACAAAATTCTTCCCAAATTGTGCTGATCAAATAAGAACAGATATGAAAGGTCTATGTGCAAAGTGTTCCTATCAGCATTTCCCTGTTCGTGTGTGTGTCCGCTACTCTAAAAATCCTTCATTTAAAAAGAAAACTCATTTTACTATTCAATTATTTGTATTCCATTCATTTAGACATAATTACCAAAGTACTTCAACTTCCCATGGCTATTTGCACTAATTTACTTTTCACTCACAAAGATTCTTCCTACTTCAATTGATTTCAATAACCTCAAATAGTAACCTCGAAAAATACCAAATGGTCTCTATTACAGTCAACATGGAAAATAAATTAGAAACAAATGTTGTGGCATTGGCCACATGTGGCCAACCCACTTGGCAATTGGGTGAGTTGCAGCTGCTCCCCTTATGATAGTGGCCGTAGTGGCGTCCTTGCCTTTCTAATTATGCGATAAAAGTGTTGATTTGCCATTCACACAAATTGTTGCCTGCTATCAGAGGGCACTTTTTATCTATTTCGCATGGAACAAGAGTAACGAGAGCAACTCATAGCACTTCTGTTTCTTAGAGGTTTTCATTTAAGCATTTGCTGCTTCATCTCGAACAGGCAATGCCAGACTTCCTTCCTAAATGAAAGCTGTGTAATTAATTTCACTTTTTCACCATAAAGTGTGCCACTGAAGTTGAATGTGGGTTTTCCTCTCTAATTCCCAAAAGACTCACTTTTCCATTGATAGTAATTGAGATTGGCCGTAGGTTTGCCTTAATATTAGGGCCGAATTTTTATCTTGTATCGGTAAAGAATTTCTCACGAATTGTGGTAATGGCGTAGACTGAAAATGGTTTCAATGTAAGTGAAATAAGTAAGTAAGAGAAACCGTTAAATGTTTTAAGATCAAACTAAAAAGACAGATTAAATATCCCAGCAAAAAAAGCATTGCCATCCGAATTCAGTGGTTTGGATGTGATTTAACAAAATTCTGTGATATTTTGCCAAATAAATAATTTCTATATTTTTCTGATTTTTAATACATTCAAACGTGAAACGTCTGACTAAAAATATTTTCAAAAATTCGCAAGTTTTCTAGAATGAATTTCGCGTAATTTGTATTATTTTATAATTATCACAATGGACTGAATAGTCTAAGTGAGTAGTCTAAGTGCCACTTTAACCTATTATTTTAAAAAGTTTTCCTCTGTTTTTAACGTATTTGAAACAAAACAAGTATATATGGCCAGGCCGAATCTTATGTACCCTCCACCATGGTTTGCATAGAAACTTCTACGAAAGACTGTCATCCACAATCGTATTACTTGGGTTGTGGTATGTTAAAACTTCTTAACATCGTTTTCTAAATTGTGAGTTAGTCCATACGTGGTAGAGAGCCAGAATTGAAATATGGGGGTTGCTTATATGGGGGCTATATACAATTATGAACTTGATATGGACCAATTTTTGTGTGATTGATGATCGATTTATCTGCGGGCTATATATAACTATAGACCCATATGGACCTATAATGAACTAATTATGGACTAATAATGAATCAATTCCTGCATGGTTGTTGGATACTATATACCAACATCACGTACCAAATTTAAACCGAATCGGATGAATTCTGCTCTTCCAAGGGGCTCCGGAGGTAAAATCTGGGGATCGGTTTCTATGGAGGCTATATATAATTATGGACCGATTTCGACCAATTTTTGCATGGGTGTTTGAGGCCATATATTAACACAACGTACCAAATTTCAACCGAATCAGATGCATTTTGGTTTTCGAAAAGGGAGCAGAGGTCATATCTGGGGATCGGTTTATATGGGGGCTATATATAATTATGGACTGATATGAGCCAATTCCTGCATGGTTGTTGGATACCATATACAAATATCACGTACCAATTTTCAACCGAATCGGATGAATTTTGCTCTTCCAAGGGGCTCTGGAGGTCAAATCTGGAGATCGGTTTATATGGGGGCTATATATAATTATGGACAGAGTTCGACCAATTTTTGCATGGGTGTTTGAGGCCATATATTAACACCACGTGCCAAATTTCAATTGAATCTTATGAATTTTGCTTCTCTTAGAGGCTCCGCAAGCCAAATCGGGGATCGGTTTATATGGGGGCTATATATAATTATGGACCGATGTGGATCATTTTTTGCGTGGTCATTAGAGACCATGTACCAAATTTCAGCCGGATCGGATAAAATTTGCTTCTCTTAGTGGCTCCGCAAGCCAAATCGGGGGATCGGTTTATATTGGGGCTATATATAATTATTAATGGACCAATTTTTGCATAGTTGTTAGAGATATATACTTACACCATGTACCAAATTTCAGCCGGATTGAATGAAATTTGCTTTTCTTAGAGGCTCCGCAAGCCAAATCGGGGCATCGGTTTATATGGGGGCTATATATAATTATGGACCGATGTGGACCAAGTTTTGCATGGTTGTTAGAGATCATATGCTGACACCATGTACCAAATTTCAGCTGGATTGGGTGACATTTGCTTCTCTTAGAGTCCCCGCAAGCCACATTTGGGGGTCCGTTTAAATGGAGGCTATACGTAAAAGTGGACCGATATGGCACCACGACCCAGAATATACTTTATAGGGTCTTAGAGCAATATTTTGATGTGTTACAAACGGAATGACAAAGTTAATATACCTCCATCCTATGGTAGAGGGTAGAAAAAAACCTATTGAAAATTTGAAAACAAAGTTATAAACAAGTTTTAGAGGTCATTTACTAGTACCACGTACGAAATCAGATAAAATATTCTTCTGCAATAGCTTCCGGAAGTCAAATATGGGTATCGGTTTATATGGGAGCTATATATAATTTTTTCGTACTGGTACATTGACATCACCCACCAAATTTCAACAGGATCGGATCAAATTTGCATCTCAAGAGGTTCCGGAAGTCAAATCTGGGGATCGTTTTATATGAAACCATATACAATTATGGACCAATTTTTGCATGCAGGTAAAAAGCTATACTTTGGCCTATCGTACCAAATTTCAACCGGATCGAATGATGATTACTCCTCAAGGAAGGGGCTATATGATTATAGACCGATATGGACCAATTTTGCATGGCTTTTACAGGTCATTTACTTACAACAGGTACACTGAAAAAACAGTGAACCCACCAGGAAGAAAACTTTCGGTTAATTTTAGAACATTTTGATTATTTGTAGAAAATTTTAACTAAACAGTATTACAAACGTTGACATCACGCCGATGTCATAAAAATAAGTAAATATTTTTCGACAAATACAAGAAAATTTATTAGACATAACAAAGTTTTTTCACTTGTTAAAGAAAATTTTGTAGTTTGAAGAAAAAACTTGCAAGAATGTCTTTAGTGACATACGAAGTTCACGATGAACGCATTTTTGTTAAAATTTACAAATTTAAAGAAATTCTGAACTATTTTGTGGAAGAATTTCGTTAATCTTTATGCTTCATTTGAGTATATTTTTTTCCTCGGGTTTAGTTAATTTAACTAACGTACACAAAAAAGTATTAGAGTAAAGAAAACTTTCTCCAAACATAATATTTCTATGAACTAAAATAAAGTTAAATTGGATTTAGTGAAATAAAGAGTTCACTTTTTTTTGAGTGTACCAAGTTTCAACCGGATCGGATGAAATTAGCTTCTCCTAGACAGTCCGGAGGGAGGAAATTTTGGGGTTGGTTTATATTGGGCTATATGGTTCCGAAATAAATGGCCGATTTGAAATACCTTCCGACCTACATCAACAGCAATTTATTGTGTCAAGTTCCAAACCGATAGCTTATTTCATTCGGATTCCTAAAGACAGATGGATATCGCTGGATCGACTTAAAATTTCACCACGATGCAGAATATATAAACTTTATAGGGTCCGAGGCCTTTTTTTACAAACGTAATAACAATTGACTGAATTATATAGGTTTTAATCTGCCTTTTTTTTATACCCACCACCATACGTAGAATGGTGACGGGTGTATAATAAGTTTGTCATTCCGTTTGTAACACATCGAAATATCGATTTCCGGCTATATAAAGTATATATATTCTTCGTTACAACCTTCAATAATTTGGTAGAGATTCGTCTTTTGTTTGCAGGCAGGTCAAGTTCGAAGATGGGCTAGGACCCTAGAGACGTGTGCCGAAAATGGTGAGTACCGGTCCATGTTTTGATATAGCCACCATATAGACCGATCTCCCGATTTTATTTCTTGGTCTTCTAGAATCCGTAATTTTTACCCTATTTGCCTCAAATCGGAAATCTAGAGGTATTCTATGGCCTTAAGGAAGTGTGCCGAAAATGGTCCATGTTTTGATATAGCCCCCATATAGAGCGATCTCCCGATTTTACTTCTTGGGCTTCTAGAATCCGTAGTTTTTACCCAATTTGCCTGAAATTGGAAATCTAGAGGTATTCTAGGAAAATAAAGAGATGCACCGAAAATGGTGATTACTAATCATGAAAATTCTTGAAACTGAATCTGTTTTCCTGGGGAAAATATCTGTCATCAAACCCCCTTGGAATTATCAAAGGAAACTATTATATTTGATTGATGGTGGTGCGTATTTAAGATTCGGCCCGGCCGAACTTAATACTGTATATACTTGTTATACCCTCCATCATAGGATGGGGGTATATTAACTTTGTCATTCCGTTTGTAACACATCGAAATATTGCTCTAAGACCCCATAAAGTATATATATTCTGGGTCGTGGTGAAATTCTGAGTCGATCTAAGCATGTCCGTCCGTCCGTCCGTCCGTTTGTTGAAATCACGCTAACTTCCAAACGAAACAAGCTATCGACTTGAAACTTGGCACAAGTAGTTGTTATCGATGTAGGTCGGATGGTATTGAAAATGGGCCATATCGGTCCACTTTTACGTATAGCCCCCATATAAGGGGACCCTCAGATTTGGCTTGTGGAGCCTCTAACAGAAGCATATTTCATCCGATCCGGCTGAAATTTGGTACATGGTGTTGGTATATGGTCTCTAACAACCATGCAAAAATTGGTCCACATCGGTCCATAATTATATATAGCCCCCATATAAACCGATCCCCAGATTTTGCTTGCGGAGCCTCAAAGAGAAGCAAATTTCATCCGATCCGGCTGAAATTCGGTACATGATGTTGGTATATGGTCTCTAACAACCATGCAAAAATTGGTCCACATCGGTCCATAATTATATATAGCGCCCATATAAACCGATCCCCAGATTTTGCTTGCGGAGCCTCAAAGAGAAGAAAATTTTCTTTAACAAGCGTGCCAGAATTGGTCCATATCGGTCCATAATTATATATATAGCCCCCATATAAAACGTTCTCCAGATTTGACCTCCGGAGCCTCTTGGAGGAGCAACATTCATCCGATCCGGTTCAAATTAGGAACTGGTGTTAGTATATGGTCGCTAACAACCATACCAAAATTGGTCCAATCACACAAAAATTGGTCCATATCGGTTCATAATCATGGTTGCCACTAGAGCCAAAAATAGTCTACCAAAATTTTATTTCTATAGAAAATTTTGTCAAAATTTTATTTCTATAGAAAATTTTGTCAAAATTTTATTTCTAGAGAAAATTTTGTTAAAATTTTATTCGTTTCATAATAAAATTTTCATCATTGTCAAAATTTTATTTCTATAGAAAATTTTGTTCAAATTTTATTCGGTTCATAATCATGGTTGCCACTCGAGCCAAAAATAATCTACCAAGATTTTATTTCTATAGAAAATTTTGTCAAAAGTTTATTTCTATAGAAAATTTTGTGAAAATTTTATTTCTATAGAAAATTTTGTTAAAATTTTATTTCTGTAGAAAATTTTGTCAAAATTTTATGTCTACTTTGTCAAACTGAAATATATACGTATTGGATCGATCTTTTTTGATTTAATATATACCACGTGTGGACTTACATACAATTTAGAAGATGATGTTAGGAGGTTTTAAGATACCTTGCCATCGGCAAGCGTTACCGCAACTTAAGTAATTCGATTGTGGATGGCAGTGTTTAGAAGAAGTTTCTACGCAATCCATGATGGAGGGTACATAAGCTTCGGCCTGGCCGAACTTACGGCCGTATATACTTGTTTTTCATTTCTGTTTTCTACAGCATGTGCCCTATGGTGGAGGGTATAAAAATCAATCGATGCAATAACTGATTTTAGTTGTTGCTTACTTGTTCCATTTTCCTAGAATATCTTAAATATAATAAAAGGTGTTGTTTAAAATTAATTTCAATGGAAATATCTACTTTTCTCACCTATTGTAGGCTCACCATTAAGAATTACCTAGACATCTCGCCTCATTTTAAGCATAGAAACAAATGCCTTTAAGTGGAACAATTAATATTTTTTGTTGTGGTTATTTATCAAGACAATATTTAATGCTAATATGACCACAATAGAAGCTAATATTTCTATGAATAGAAGGAATTATTAGAGGCTTCACAATCACTTAACAAATGATCACTTTTTGTTTACGTTCATTAACATAGAATTAATTTTGGGGCGTGAAAGGATTCCACTTGAATGGCCTTTTGTAGTTTTCCAAACATAAATCCATCCATGACCTGGGCGGTTTGGACCAGCCATAGCGTCGCCATATCATCTGGTTTATCTGGAATTCTTATGAATCCATTATTGTTTTGAAAGCTTACTTCGGGGCAATACGGGCAAAGGGTCTTACTGCTTCGTTGCCTTAGTTATTGTTTTTATTTTTTGCTGTTGCTGCTGCTGTTGTTGTGCACAATTAAGATGTAATTTGTAAATTTGTATTAAAGCCAAAGGATGGTCCTTGGACCAACAAGCACAGGCCAACAAACAACTGATGGAATGATTCAGCTGTAAGGTAATTAAGCAAACAAGAGATCCACCGTACGATGCAATAATTCTTTAGTTTTCTTCATTTCTTATTTGTGTGCTCAGCTTTGGAGCACAGTGGTACCTAATTATTAATTATTTAAAAGTATTACAATATTTTTCCCCTCTGTTTCTATAAGTTTGTATTGTTGATGTACAAGCAAAGAAAACCAAACGTTTGGAAAACGTGTATCGAAAACGATGTTCTTTTTTTTTATTTTAATTTCTTCGAAAATTTCAAACCTATATTACAAAACAGATTTTTTGTTACAAAATTTGTATTTTTTTTTTTTTTTTTTGAATACAAAAAAAATCATTTATTCCAAAATCACAAAATTTATTTAGATTATATCAAATACTGTTATTTGTGACTTTTAGTCTTTAATAAGACACATTTTGGGAGCCACTGTGGTGCAATGGTTAGCATGCCTGCCTTGCACACACAGGGTCGTTGGTTCAAACCAATTTTACACCAAACACCAAAGCTTCTCTAAGTGGTTTCACTGCAATGTGGAACACCGTTCGGACTCGGCTACATGGAGCTTAACATAGAATTATCACAATGAACTGAAGAGTCGAAGTGACCCTGAAATATCGGGCTACCACTATACTTGTTTCTATAGAAAATTTTTGAAAAATGCTATCTCTATAGAAAAAAAATTCGCAAAATTTGATTTCTGAATAAAATTTTCTGCAAAATTTTATTTCTATAGAAAATTTGAAAAATTGTATTTCTATAGAAAATTTTTATTTTTTATTTATATTATTTATTTTATTTCTATAGAAAGTTTACGAAAAATTTTATTTCTATAGAAAGTTTTCGAAAAATTTTATTTCTATAGAAAATTTTTGAAAAATTTTATATTGAAAATTTTCGAAAATTTTTATTTTTATAGAAAATTTTCTTCAAAATTTTATTTATAAAACATTTTTTTTTTAATTTTATTTCTGAAAATTTCTGTAGAAAAATTTCAAACATTTTATTTCTTTAGAAAATGTTTAAAAAATGTATTTCTAGAGAAATTTGTTTAAAAAATTAATTCTATAGAATATTTTTGAAAAACTTTATTTCTATAGAAAATTGTCAGCAATTTTTCTTGAAAATTTTCGGAAATGTTATTACTATAAAAAAAATATTTCTATAGAAAACTATGAAAATGTTTTAGTTTATTTCTATAAAAAAATAGGGGAAAGTTGCCTTTAGAATTTTTTAGGAAAATTTTATTTCTATAGAAAATTTTCTACAATATTTTTTTTTGTCTATAGAAAATTTTATTCCTATAGCAAATTCTTACAAAAATGTTATTTCTATAGAAAATTTTTGGAAATATGTCTTTAGAAATTCCTTATTAAAATTTTATTCCTATAGATTTTATTTCTCTAAGTGGTTTCACTGCAATGTGGAACGCCGTTCGGATTCGGCTACAGTGAGCTTAACATATAATTATCACAATGAACTGAAGAGTCTAAGTGACCCTGAAATATCGGGTTATGACTATACTTATTTCTATAGAAAATTTTTGAAAAATGCTATTTCTATAAAAAAAAATCGAAAAATTTTATTTCTGTAGAAAATTGTCTGCAAAATTGTATTTCTATAGAAAATATGAAAAATTATATTTCCATAGAAAATTTTTATTTCTATAGAAAATTTTCGAAAAATCTTATTTTTATTGAAAATTTTCGAAAAATTTTATTTTTATTGAAAATTTTCTGCAAAATTTTATTTCTATAGAATTTTTTTTGCAAAATTTTATTTCTATAGAAAATGTTCGAAAAATCTTATTTCTACATTTTGTTTTAATTTTATTTCTGAAAATTTGATTTCTATAGAAAATTTTCTAACATTTGATTTCTTTAGAAAATGTTTAAAAAAATTTATTTCTAGAGAAAATTGTTGAAAAAATTAGTTCTATAGAATATTTTTTAAAAACTTTATTTCTATAGAAAATTGTCTGCAATTTATCTTGAAAATTTTCGGAAAAGTTATTACTATAAAAAAAAATATTTCTATAGAAAACTATGAAAACGTTTTAGTTTATTTCTATAAAAAAATAGGGGAAAGTTGTCTTTTGAAATGTTTTAGGAAAATTTTATTTCTATAGAAAATTTTATTCCTATAGCAAATTCTTACAAAAATGTTTTTACTATAGAAAATTTGTGAAAATATGTCTTTAGAAATTCCTTAGAAAAATTTTATTTCTATAGAAAATTTTCGGAACATTTTATTACTAAAAGAAATTTTTGAAATTTTTATTTCTGTAGAATATTTTCGCAAAAAATTCTATAGAAAATGTTAGCAAAATTTTATTTCTATAGAAAATTTTCTTAAAAATTTTATTTATGTAGAAAATTTTCGTAAAATTGAATTTCTATAGAAATTTTTCGGAAAATTTTATTTCTATAGAAAATTTTTTGAAAAAAATTTATTTATATAGAATTTTTTTTTGCAAAATTTTATTTCGATAGAAAATTATAAGACACATTTTGAAGTTTCATAGTAAACATTTAATACAATAGTATGTAAAGAAAATTTTATTAAATTTTTTCTACCAGTGTACGCCTAAGGTGAAACATAATATATTTGAACAATGCAAATAATATTTTGTTTAGACCAATCCTTAAAATATATATGCTTGAAGCCAGATATGTTTGGGGTATATGTTACAGAAGCGATTTTTTTTTTTTGATGGTATACATGTGGTCCATAAAGAGATAAGTTAGGTCCATATCGGTAATACTTTGACATAGGCCTCATACACTCCAGTTTGGCGATAGAAGCCAAACTGGAGTGGATACTTAAGATTCGGCATGACCGAATTTACAGCAGTTTATACTTGTTATACCCACCACCATAGAATGGTGATGGGGGTATAATAAGTTTGTAATTCCATTTGTAACACATCGAAATATCGATTTCCGACTATATTCTTGATCAGGGCGAAATTGTAAGACAATATAAGAATGTCCGTCTTCAATAATGGCGCCAACGCTCTGAATGTTGGCACAAATTCGTCTTTTGTCTGCACGCAATTTCGAAGATGGTCTATATCGGTCCAGGTTTTGATACAGCTCCCATATAAACCGACCCCCCGATTTGGGTCTTGGGCTTTTAAAACCCGTAGTTTTCACCCGATTTGCCTGAAATTGGAAATCTAGGTGTATTTTTGAACCACAAGAGGTGAGCCATAAATGATGAATATCGGTCTATGTTTTGGTATAGCCCCCATATAGACAGATCTCCCGTTTTTACTTCTTTGGCTTCTAGAATCCGTTGTTTTTATCCAATTTTCCTGAAATTGGAAATCTAGAGGTATTTTAAGACCATAAAGAAGTGTGTCGAGAATTGTGTCTATCTGTCCATGTTTTGGTATAGCCCCCATAGAGACCGATCTCCCGATGTTACTTCTTGGGCTTCTACAAACCGTATTTTTTATCCGATTTGTGTAAAATTGGAAATTTAGAGGTATTTTAGGACCATAAATAGGTGTGTCGAAAATGGTGTGTTTCGGTCCATGTTTTGGTATAGCCCCCATATAGACCGATCTCTCGAGTTTACTTCTTGGGCTTCTAGACACCACAATTTTTATCCGATTTACCTGAAATTGAAAATCTAGAGGTCGTTTTGGTCCATTAAAAGGTGTGCCGAATATGTTGTGGATCGGTCTAAGGTTTAGTTTAGCCTCCATATAGCCCTATCTCCCGATATGACTTCTTGAACTACTAAATATCCGAACTTTTATTCGACCTGTCTGAAATTCCAAATCTAGAGGTATTTTGGGTTCATAAATAAGTGTGGTGGATATGGTGTGTATAGGTCCGCGAATTGGTGTAGCCTCCATATAGGCCGATCTCCTGATTTGACTTCTTGGGCTTCTGGACACCGCAATTTTTATCCGATCTATCTGATATTCAAAATCTGAAGATATTTTGGATCTATGCATAAGTACGCCGAATCTGGTTCATGTTTTTGTATTTACCTCATATAGACCGATCTCCAAATTTTTATGCGATTTGCCTGAAATTTAAAATCGAGAGGTATTTTGAGTCCACATATAAGTAAGCCGAATATGGGGCGTATCGATCGATTTTAATATACCTCCCATAGAGAACGATCTCCCGATTTAACTTCGAGACCCCGAAATTTTTATCCGATTTGCGGGAATTTCAAAATTTAAAGGTATTTTCGGTCCGAAAATATGTGTAGCAAATATGGTGCGGATCGGTACATGTATTGATTTTCCATGTTGGTACATATGACTGCTTGGCAGAGTATCTGCCAAAATCGATATATGTATTTTCAAGTAACCTGACGAAGAGTTTTCTACGGAAACAATTACATTTTTTGATTCATTGTGGTGGGTATTTATGATAAATTATCTTGTCTCTAAACAATATAATCGAAAATATTAAAAGTTGATCAACGAATAAGTGCCACAGATGCAGTTTGATACTCACAAAATCAAGGGTAAAAAATTTCGAAAAAAGGATATGTGTGAGAAATTTAAATTAGGCCTATTAATTGTGGCCCATAGTAGAACATTTTCACACAAATTATACAAGCTTCTATAAATGGTTACACAATTAAAGGGTGATACGGTCAAAATTTGGTCAATATAAACTTGACGTATTTCTTTCAATTTTGCATTTAAAAAATGCAGTCCAAGCAAGAAGAGCAGCGTATCAAAATTTTGCTCGCGCATCGCGAAAATCCGAGCTACTCGCACGCAAAGCTGGCAAAATCGCTAAAAGTTGCCAAATCAACCGTTACAAATGTAATTAAAGTGTTTGGTGAACGATTGTCGACAGCCAGGAAGTCTGGATCGGGGGGAAATCGAAAACCGGAAGCCGCTGAGACGACAAAGAGAGTTGCCGGTAGTTTCAAGCGAAACCCTAACCTCTCTCTCCGAGATGCCGCAAATAAGCTGGGTGTATCGTCTATAACCGTGCATCGAGCCAAAAAACGAGCCGGACTATCGACTTACAAGAAGGTAGTGACTCCAAATCGCGATGATAAATAAAATACGACGGCCAAAGCGCGATACCGGAGACTGTACACGACGATGCTGACGAAGTTTGACTGCGTGGTAATGGACGACGAAACCTACGTCAAAGCCGACTACAAGCAGCTTCCGGGACAGGAGTTTTATACGGCAAAAGGAAGGGGAAAGGTAGCAGATATTTTCAAGCAAATAAAACTGTCAAAGTTCGCAAAGAAATATCTGGTTTGTCAAGCCATCTGTACCTGTGGCTTGAAAAGCAGCATTTTCATAGCTTCCGTCACTGTCAACCAAGAAATTTACGTGAAAGAGTGTTTGAATAAACGTCTGCTGCCTTTCCTGAAGAAACACGGTTGTTCCGTACTGTTTTGACCGGATTTGGCATCTTGCCATTACGGTAAAATGGCCATGGAGTGGTACGCCGCCAACAACGTGCAGGTGGTTCCCAAGGACAAGAACTCTCCCAACACGCCAGAGCTCCGCCCAATTGAGAAATACTGGGCTATTGTCAAGCGGAATCTAAAGAAGACCAAAAAAACTGCTAAGGACGAGCAGCAGTTCAAGGCAAACTGGCTTTCTGCGGCGAAGAAGGTGGGCAAGGTGGCTGTACAAAATCTGATGGCAGGTGTCAAGCGTGAGGCCCGGCAATTCGGATTTGGAAAAGCGAAAGCTTAACTGAATATTTTTCCTGAACTTGAACTTGAAAAAGAAATTTAATTTGATTTTTTAAATAAACGATTTCACCGATTTACACGCGTTTTCCCTTGACCAAATTTTGACCGTATCACCCTTTAATACGAGACGCCGTTCGGACTCAGTTGTCATTTTGAAGAATACAAACGTTGACCTCAAATTTCTATTTTTTTTTTTTTTTTTGTTAAAAAGTCGATTAGTCGTAATTACGATTTCGACTTTGGAATCCCTAGTCTAAAATAACTGGCCGCCACTATATCTAACTAAACTTTATATACACTGGCGATTTAGTGGTTTAAAAAAATAATAATTTATTTGGAGGCATTAAAAAAATAATATATATCGCCCACTGTTTGAAGTATTGCTTCTCATGTTGGTTGTTTTTCTTTTGTACTTTTAGATACTCGTGGCTTGCCTGATTCCACTCTGTTATTTAGACCATCCTCCCTAAGTATTATCAGCAGTATCCTTGGTAGTATGTCGTTTTGGTTTTGCTTCTAAAGACTTTGGTTGATGTTTAATCCTCCTGAATGTTTGGTCGAATAAATTCAAATAATATTCATTCAACATGTCGAAATAAATGGGGCAATATGAAAATTTTAATTACCATTGAGAACTTTCTCTCATCCTGTGTGGCCATCTAAAAAGCATTCTTTAGAAAGGAATTAGTGTCATTAAATATTTAATACATTTACATTGGTAAACATTTCTAAGATACCAAAGGACCTTTGCAAAATGGACGTAGACAAAAAACCCCAAATGTATGAATCCTGCCAAAAGGACAATGGGCATGTGGAAGGGGTTCATTTCATGAAATACTTTAATTGCCTAAATTAAATTGACCAAAAAGTGTAATTATTTCACTAATGGCATCGATAAAATTGTCTTTAATATTAAAGTATCAGAGATATATTGAACAATTCAAGTAAATTATGTGAAACAAATTTTTGGGTAGGAAAACGTGTGGGATGTCCACACAGTGCTACAGCTAATAATAAAGATAATAATAAACAAACATGCAATTAGCATTTCTAATGAGCTATAGACTCAGGAAATTGTTTTGCTATTTACCCAAAATTACGGATGTTATTTGTTTACAAAATATTCTTGTGTATATGTATGTGTGAGAGAAATTACTATGATATTAATTGATGAATAAATTATAAATGAATTTATTATTGTATTGATTCATATATTAACTGTTGCTTTCCTTCAGATAATAACAATTTCCAGAAATATTGTTTATAGACCCCATAAATATACCAATTGACTCGGTATAACGTCGTGAGTCGATTTAGTACTAGGTGTCCGTCCGTCCATTATCATGTCCTTATTAAGTAATTATTGGTCGCAATTGTTAACCGTCATTGATGAAATTTTGAATAGAGTGGTTTTTGGCACATGGACAGGTACATTGTTGAATTTGGGAAATGTCGGATCAAACTTTAATATAGAAAAAATTATGAACGACGTGCACCTTTCACAACGATGCGTTTATGAAAGTGACTCAACACACATGCGGTGTGAAACGGAGAGAAGACGAATTCAATCTGACAAACTGATAACAAAACAAGTATATACGGCCGTAAGTTCGTCCAGGCCGAATCTTATTTACCCTCCACCATGGATTGCATAGAAACTTCTACTAAAGACTCTCATCCACAATCGAATTACTTGGGTTGTGGTAATACTTACGATGGTAAGGTATCTTAAAACTTCTTCTAAATTGTAACTTAGTCCATACGGGGTATATTAAAGAAACAAAAAAGGCCGATTAAATACGTATATAATTCAGTTTAACAAAATTTTCTATAGAAATAAAATTTTGACAAAATTTTCTAAAGAAATAAATTTTGACAACATTTTCTATAGAAATACTATTTTGAAAAAAAATTTAATAGAAATAAAATTTTGACAAAATTTTCTATATACATAAAATTTTGACAAAATTTTCTATAGAAAAAAAAATTTGATAAAATTTTCTATAGAAATAAAAATTTGATAAAATTTTCTATAGAAATAAAATTTTGACAAAATTTTCTATAGTATAACATTTTGACAAAATTTTCTATAGAAATAAAATGTTGACATCTTTTGAATCTTAAATACCCACCACCATGAATCTAATAAAATAGATTCCTTCGTCGGTGCGGGTATCTTGATAATATATGTAGGATTTAAGGGGGTTTGGTGACAGATATTCTCCCAAGCAGATCAATTCAACCAGTACACTTCCCGAAGATAAATTTAAAGATTCTACCTATGAATACTAGATCAGATTCTGAATTTATAAGAAAAAATTTTGTTTGCATTTTATAGAATTCATAAACGTATCGTGTAAATGATTGAAACAACCTTGTTTTGAAATCTTAAATCCGTAGATTTTTACCGCCATTATTTAAATGATAACGAGGAGTAAAATCTGGAAATTTTACTTTTAGTTTCAAGCAATTTATATGATCAGTGCTCCTGCTATACCTTCAAGAAGTTAAATCGGTCGATCGATAAATGTCTTACATAATGGACCGGTAGAAATAAATGCGATACAACTTTTTGAGGGTCTAAACTACCAGTATATTTACATTTTCAGGCAAAGAGGATAAAAACTACAGATTCTAGCAGCCTAAGAAGTAAACCCGGGAGGTAGGTCTATATGGGGGCTACACCAAAATATGGACCAATACTCAAAATTTTCGACACACCCCTTAATGTTCTTGAAATACCTCTAGAATTCCAATTTCAGAGAAATTGGGCAAAAACTACGAAATCGAAAATCGGGCGATCAGTCTATAAGGGGGCTATACCAAAACATTGACCGATACGGACCACTTTCGAAACACCTCTTTATGGTCCTAAAATAACTCAAGATTTCTAATTTCTGACAAATTGGATAAAAACTATGGATTCTATAAGTCCAAGAAGTAAATTTGGGAGATTGGTCTATATGGGAGATATATCAAAACTTGGACCGATACTCCCTGTTTTCGACACACCTATTTGTGGTCTTAAAATACCCCTAGATTTTAAATTTCAAGCAAATCGGATATAAAATACAGTATCTAGACGCCCAAAAAGAAATATCGGGAGATCGGTCTATATGGGGGCTACACCAAAACATGGACCGATACATCCCATTTTCGGCACACCTATTTCTGGTCATAAAATACCTCTAGATTTCAAATTTCAGGCAAATTGGATAGTAAATACATTTTCTAGAAGCCCAAGAAATAGAATCTGGAGATCGCTCTATATGGGGGCTGTACGAAAACATGGACCGATACGAACCATTTTCAACACACCTCTTTACGGTCCTCAAATACGTCTAGATTTTCAATTTCAGGCAGATTGCATAAAAAATACAGTTTCTGGACGCCCAAGAAACAAAATCCGGAAATCGGTCCATATGGGGGCTATACCAAAACTTGGACCGATAGGCACAATTTTCGGCACACTCTTTGATGGTCCTAAACACTTCTAGATTTCAAATTTCAGGTAAATTGGATAAAAACTACGGGTTTTAAAAGCCCAAGACCCCTAATCGGGAGGTCGGTTTTATGGGGACTATATCAAAACTTAGACCGATATAGCCCATCTTCGAACTTAACCTGCCTGCAAACAATACACGAATCTGTGCCAAATTTCAGGATGATAGCGCCATTATTGAAGGCTGGAGCGTGATTACAACAGACAGACGGACATGCTTATATCGTCTTAGAATTTCTCCCTGATCAAGAATATATATACTTTATATAGTCGGAAATCGATATTTCGATGTGTTATAAACAGAATGACAAACTTATTATTGACAAAATTTTCTATAGCAATAAAATTTTGATAAAATTTTCTATAGAAATACAATTTTGCAAAAAAATTTTAACAGAAATAAAATTTGGATAAAATTTTCTATAGAAATAAAATTTTGACAAAATTTTCTGTAGACATAAAATATTGACAAAATTTTCTATAGACATAAAAATTTGATAAAATTTTCTATAGAAATAAAATTTTGACAAAATTTTCTATAGTAATAAAATTTTGACAAAATTTTCTATAGAAATAAAATTTTGTTAGATTATTTTTGGCTATATGGACCAATTTTTGTGTGATATGTACCAATTTTGACATGGCTGTTAGCGGCCATATACTAGCGCAATGTACCAAATTTCAAACGAATCGGATGAATTTTGCTCCTCTTAGATGTTCCGGACGTCAAATCTGGGGATCGATTTATATGGGGGTTATATATAATTATGGACCTATATGGACCAATTTTTGCTTAGTTGTTAGAGACCATATA
The DNA here is from genome assembly GCF_050003625.1 of Haematobia irritans. NCBI lineage: Eukaryota > Metazoa > Arthropoda > Insecta > Diptera > Muscidae > Haematobia > Haematobia irritans. The sequence continues at coordinate 161,877,174 of NC_134399.1, forward strand.
CTGACACCACGTACAAAATTTCAACAGGATCGGATGAATTTTGCTCTTCCAAGAGGCTCCGAAGTTCAAATCGGTTTATATGGAGGCTATATAATTATGGACAGATATGGACCAATTTGTGCATGGTTGTTGAAGACCAACCATCACCATTCTATGATGGTGGGTATAAAAAATATCGTGTTCGTGTTCGATCCCACACAATTAGTCAATCGCTCAAAAAAGGCTCGTGTCGATTGGTCGGAAGAAATGCGCAGTGAAAACCAATAGAGCGATTTTGGATGACTGATAGTTGTCTCCAAACCCCAAAATATAAAAGGCAAAACTCGTATGCAAGTTTTTAGATTATAGCTTAGAATTGCGAAGCATTAGCCAAATGTTATGTAAGATAAATTGGTAGCCCGTTATTATACCCTCCACCATAGGATGGGTATAATAACGGATTAACTTTGTCATTCCGTTTGTAACACATCGAAATATTGCTCTAAGACCCCGTAAAGTATATATTCTGGGTTGTGGTGAAATTCTGAGTCGATTTGGTCATGTCTGTTGAAATCACGCTAACTTCCGAACGAAACAAGCTATCGACTTGAAACTTGGCATAAGTAGTTGTTATTCACGTAGGTCGAATGGTGTTGCAAATGGGCCATATCGGACCACTTTTACGTATAGCCCCCATATAAACCGACCTCCAGATTTGGTTTGCAGAGCCTCTTGGAGGATCAAAATTCATCCGATCCGGTTGAAATTTAGTATGTGGTGTTAGTATGTGGTCTATAACAACCATGCAAAAATTGGTCCAAATCGGTCCATAATAATATATAGCCCCCATATAAACCGATCCACCGATTTGGCTTGCGAGGCCTCTAAGAGAAGCAAATTTCATCCGATCCGGCTGAAATTTGGTACATGGTGTCAGTATACGGTCTCTAACAACCATGCTAAAATTGGTCGACATCGGTTCATAATTATATATAGCCCCCACATAAACCGATCCCCCGATTTGGCTTGCGAGGTCTCTAAGAGAAGCAAATTTCATCCGATCCGGCTGAAATTTGGTACATGGTGTAAGTATATGGTCTTTAACAACCATGCAAAAATTGGTTGACATCGGTCCATAATTATATATAGCCCCCATATAAACCGATCCCCCGATTTGGCTTGCAAGGCCTCTAAGAGAAGCAAATTTCATCCGATCCGGCTGAAATTTGGTACATAGTGTTAGTATATGGTCTCTAACAACCACGCAAAAATTAGTCCACATCGGTCCATAATTATATATAGCCCCCATATAAACCGATCCCCAGATTTGACCTCCAGAGCCCCTTGGAAGACCAAAATTCATCTGATACAGTTGAAATTTGGTACGTGGTGTTAATATATGGCCTCAAATTCCCATGCAAAAATTGGTCGAAATCGGTCCATAATTATATATAGCCCCCATATAAACCGATCCCCAGATTTGACCTCCGGAGCCCCTTGGAAGAGCAAAATTCATCCGATTCGGCTGAAATTTGGTACGTGATGTTAGTATATGGTATCCAACAACCATGCAGGAATTGGTTCATATCTGTCCATAATTATATATAGCACCAATATAAACCGATCCCCAGATTTGACCTCCGGTGTCTCTTGGAGAATTAAATTTCATCCGAGTCTGTTGAAATTTGGTACATTGTGCTAGTATATGGCCGTTAACAACCATGCCTAAGTAGGTCCATATCGGTCTATAGTTATATATAGCCCTCAGATAAATCGATCCCCAATCATACAAAAATTGGTCCATATCGATAATTGTATATAGCCCTCATATAAGCGACGCCCATATTTCAATTATGGCTCCCTACGTACCGTGCAAAAGTACATATCGATTCGTAATTATTTGTAGACTTACCTACACATACTTTTTTTGTCTAATGTATGGACTAACTCACAATTTAGAAAACGATTTAAGATACCACAACCCATGTAATTCGATTGGGGATGACAGTCTTTCGTAGAAGTTTCTACGCAATCCATGGTGGATGGTACATAAGATTCGGCTTGGCCGAACTTACGTCCGTTTATACTTGTTTTTTTTTTTTTTTTTTTTTTTTATTTAATATATCCCCCGTATGGACTAACTTACAATTTAGAAGACGGTGTTAGGGCTTTTTTAAGATACCTTGCCATCGGCAAGTGTTACCGCAACCCAAGTAATTCGATTGTGGATGACAATCTTTAGTAGAAGTTTCTACGCAATCCATGGTGGAGGGTACATAAGGTTCGGCCTGGCCCAACGTACCCGTATATACTTGTTTTAGGCTCACTTAAAATATTCAGTTTATTGTAATACCCCAAGTGGTGAACTTCCCCCTCTTATCAGTGTGTGCTGCGCGATTCATGTTTAGCTCAATGACAAGGACCTCGTATTATGACCAAGTCCGAGCGGCGTTTCACATTGCTGTGAAACCACTTAGAGAAGCTTTGAAACACTCAGAAATTTCTTCAGGGATAGAGGATAATCATTCGCTGAAAAATGTTTGGTTTTGGTTTTCGGTCGGAACTGGTATTGGGCACTTTGTACGCAAGGCGGGTATGCTAACCATTGTACCACAATAACATCAACAATATTGTCTGGGATTTAGCCTTATCTCCCGATATCATTTTAATAATAACTCTCAAATGCTTACTTTTATTAATTCTGAGATATGATAGGGTTTAGGGTATGATATAGTCGGCCCTATCGACTTTCTACCTTGAACAGTTGTTTTATATCAAAATTTCTAAAGATAAATCATATATTTGGTGTAGTTCCGATTTAATTTGAATTTGAACATTTTCAAGTTGACTTATTTGTATGAAAATTATAAAAATTTGTGGTTTTGATGTAAAATTCTTTGCATCTATGAGCTATAGACGAGCAACCTATATGCCAAGGATATGTCTTTCACAGCCATAGACATTTTCATGCAAGTACGTACAGACACACACACACACTTTCTCACATATATTCCATCGAAAACAAATTGTTCAAAATTTGACATGGCAGTGTTAAGTGGAAAATTAAGCACATGTGTTATTTTGTGTTTCCTGGCTGTCATCAGATTGTGATATCAAGATATACAAACGACTCTGTTGATAAATGTATATTGGGGTGGACTACATAAAATATTTTCAAATAGGTTTAATAAAAATATATTTTTGACGATAGATAAATTCTTTATTGGGGAATTTATGCCAAAAAAAATAAAAAAATATTCGTGTTCGATCAAAGGAAGAATTGATCTCACGACCCTTTGTATGCAAAGCGGGCATGCTAATTATTGCTCCACACTGGCCAGAAACATAGCTTTAGTTTCTGCTCAATAAAGTTTCTTTACATATGCTCGTGGACGCTTAAAACTATGCTCTATAAATATTACTTAACATACAGTTAAAGAGTGATACGGTCAAAATTTGGTCAAGGGAAAACGCGTCTAAATTGGTGAAATCGTTTATTTAAAAAATCAAATTAAATTTCTTTTTCAAGTTCACTTACTATAAAATTCAGGAAAAATATTCAGTTAGGCTTTCGCTTTTCCAAATCCGACCACATGCCATAAGATTTTGTACAGCCACCTTGTCCACCTTCTTCGCCGCAGAAAGCCAGTTTGCCTTAAACTGCTGCTCGTCCTTAGCAGTTTTTTTGGTCTTCTTTAGGTTCCGCTTGACAATAGCCCAGTATTTCTCAATTGGGCGGAGCTCTGGCGTGTTGGGAGGGTTCTTGTCCTAGTGAACCACCTGCACGTTGTTGGCGGCGTACCACTCCATGGCCTTTCTACCGTAATGGCAAGATGCCAAATCCAAAACAGTACGGAACAACCGTGTTTCTTCAGGAAAGGCAGCAGACGTTTATTCAAACACTCTTTCACGTAAATTTCTTGGTTGACAGTCCCGGAAGCTACGAAAATGCTGCTTTTCAAGCCACAGGTACAGATGGCTTGCCAAACCAGATATTTCTTTGCGAACTTTGACAGTTTTATATGCTTGAAAATATCTGCTACCTTTCCCCTTCCTTTTGCCGTATACAATTCCTGTCCCGGAAGTTGCTTGTAGTCGGCTTTGAAGTAGGTTTCGTCGTCCATTACCACGCAGTCAAACTTCGTCAGCACGACGCTGTACACGACGCCTCCGGGATCGCGCTTTGGCCGTCGTATTTTGTTTATCATCGCGATTTGGAGTCACTACCTACTTGTAAGTCGATAGTCCGGCTCGTTTTTTGGCTCGATGCAAGGTTGTAGACGATACACCCAGCTTATTTGCGGCATCTCGGAGAGAGAGGTTAGGATTTCGCTTGAAACTACCGGCAACTCTCTTTGTCGTCTCAGCGGCTTCCGGTTTTCGATTTCCCCCCCGATCCAGACTTCCTGGTTGTCGACAAACGTTCCCCAAACACTTTAATTACATTTGTAACGGTTTATTTGGCAACTTTTAGCGATTTTGCCAGCTTTGCGTGCGAGTAGCTCGGATTTTCGCGATGCGCGAGCACAAGTTTGATACGCTGCTCTTCTTGCTTGGACGACATTTTGACAACTGAAGTGTGAATTCCAAATCAAAATAGGAGCAACATTCTACACACACACACCTTCAAAATGAGGGGTGTTCAGGTTTTTTGAATGCAAAATTGAAAGAAATACGTCAAGTTTATATTGGCCAAATTTTCACCGTATCACCCTTTAGTATGTGTTGGGTGTGCGTTGATAGCTATAGCAATAATTGATGACATTTACAGCTACGTAGCCCAGTGGATAGTGTGTTGGCTCACAAAGTGTATGGTCCGCATTTCTCCATCCAGGCGAAATGTCGCATTAAAAATATATAAAATCGTATAATTTCTTTCACATTGTTTGTATTACAGAAAAAGGTGCTGGGTACTGCAAAAAAAGTTACAGTTGTGTGAAAGACGTTAGTAAACATTGTTTGTGGGGTATGAGTGGTATAGGATTGGGAGATAGCCCGCATTTCCATATGTAAGAACATTAAGGGGTACAAAGTTATGGGAGTTTTATCACAATCTGAACAGAAATTTCTGATATTAGGAGCTATAGTGGATTCTTAACCTACAGAGTTTGTATGCCACTAATATTGCTTCCATTTTTAACAAAAGAGGAAATCGCTCAATTAGTTTGGTTAATAAATCCAAATTTGTGCATGGCTAATCGTCTAATATATATCTAAATCTGAACCAATTTGGATAATATTTGGCAAGTTTGATTGATACCACAAAAGGTCTCTTTGTGCTAAATTTGAGTAAGATCTGATAATAAATGAGGCATCTATGGTCAAAAATATGGTTATAAGGGGCATATTTTTCAAAATCGTGTAATACATATATGTGGGAGCTATATCTAAATCTGAACCGATTTTAATAATACTTGGCAGGTTTGATTGATGCAATAGAAGGTTATCTTGTGCTAAATTTTAGTAAGATCAGGTAATAAATAAGGCTACTTTGGTACAAAATATTAGGGCATTTTTTGAAAATCGGCCGATAGATATATATGGGAGCTATATCTAAATCTGAACCGATTTAGATGATATTTGGCGGGTTTGGTTGATACTACAGAAGGTTACCTTTTGCTAAATTTGATTAAGATCGTGTTATAAATAATTGTTTTATGGCTAGATTTGTGAAAATCGGGCGATAAATATATATGGGAGCTATATCTAAATTTGATCCGATTTCTTTCAAATTCAATAGCGTACCAAAAAAACACCCTGTAGTAAATTTCATCAAAATCGGTTAATAGTTGCGACCGGGATCCTGCGAACAACAAATACATTGACGGACGGACGAACACCAAGCGCTAGATCGACTCAGGAGGTGATTCTGAGTCGATCGGTACATATTTTATGGGGTCTGGTAGGCACATTTTTAGGCATATCAAAGTTATTATACCCTGACCCCTATGCGGTTTAGGGCAAAATAATTTAAAATACTTACTTAGTGAATTAATTGCAAATAAAAAAGTGATAATACAATATACAGTTGATTGCCTCAATTACAAAAATAATTGACTTTTGTTCCCAAAATCAGTTAAATTTTTAATTTTTTCTATGTTTTGAAATTAACAATTTATTTTATATTTATTATACCCTCCACCATAGGATGGGGGTATATTAACTTTGTCATTCCGTTTGTAACACATCGAAATATTGCTCTAAGACCCCATAAAGTATATATATATTCTGGGTCGTGGTGAAATTCTGAGTCGATCTGAGCATGTCCGTCCGTACGTCCGTACGTTCGTAAGTCCGTCTGTTGAAATCACGCTAACTTCCGAACAAAACAAGCTATCGACTTGAAACTTGCCACAAGTAGTTGTTATTGCTGTAGGTCGAATGGTATTGCAAATGGGCCATATCGGTCCACTTTTACGTATAGCCCCCATATAAACGGACCCCTAAATTTGGCTTGCGATTGCTCTAAGAGAAGCAAATTTCATCCGATCAGGCAGAAATTTGGTACATGGTGTTAGTATATTGTCCATAACAACCATGCAAAAATTGGTCCACATCGGTCCATAATTATATATAGCCCCCATATAAACCGATCCCCCGATTTGGCTTTCGGAGCCTCTAAGAAAAGCACATTTCATCCGATCAGGCTGAAATTTGGTACATGGTGTTAGTATATAGTCTCTAACAACCATGCAAAAATTGGTCCATATCGGTCCACTTTTACGTATATCCCCCATATAATCGGACCACCAAAATTTGGCTTGCGATTGCTCTAAGAGAAGCAAATTTCATCCGATCCGGCTGAAATTTGGTACATGGTGTTGGTATATGGTCTCTAACAACCATGCAAAAATTGGTCCATATCGGTCCATAATTACATATAGCCCCCATATAAACCGATCCCCCGATTGGCTTTCGGAGCCTCTAATAGAAGCAAAATTCATCCGATCTGGTTCAAATGTGGAATGTGGTGTTAGTATATGGTCTCTAAAATCCATGAAATAATTGGTCCACATCGGTTCATAATTATATATAGCCCCCATATAAACCGATCCCCAGATTTGGCTTGCGGAGCCACTAAGAGAAGCAAGTCGATCCGGTTGAAATTTGGAACAGATTTTGATCTCCAGAGTCTCTTAGAGAAGCAAAATACATCCGATCCGGTTCAAATTTGGAACGTGGTATTAGTATATGGCCACTATCAACCATACCAGAATTGGTCGAGTCAAAAATAATCTACCAAAATGTTATTTCTATAGAAAATTTTGTCAAAATTTTATTTCTATGGAAAATTTTGTTTTTTTTTTTTTGTGTGTATATACCACGTATGGACTTACTTACAATTTAGAAGACGGTGTTAGGAAGTTTTAAGATACCTTGCCATCGACAAGCGTTCCCGCAACTCAAATATTTCGATTGTGGATGACAGTGTTTAGAAGAAGTTTCTACGCAATCCAAGGTGGAGGGTACATAAGCTTCGGCCTGGCCGAACTTACGGCCGTATATACTTTTTTTATTATTTTTTTTTTAATCTGGTATAAGCAAAGTCTTCACTCCACCCTTTTATACTCCTTTTCTTCATATAAATCGTTATAACGATTTTCTTCACTTATGTTGTCATATATGTATTTATTTCATTAAAAAGATATCAGGGCTGGGAAAACAAAACGAACATGATGTGAGATATCATTGTTTTGATTCAGAGAAACTTGTTCAAACTATAATTGAATTACTCGCTCTCCCCCCGGGAATGATGTTGCAAGTAATGATTTCAAAATTAATGGTTGTACTAACTTGGAAAATGAAAAGAATTATGGTTAATGCTTTTTAATTAGTAATACGATAGCAATGACAAAACAATGATAGATTTAGGCAAACGAAATTTATATTGGATTAAATGGTATAGTATTAAAGGGCATGGAATTATAAGTATTACAACGCGAATAAACTTAAATCATAGTTGTAAAAGCAATCGGAATGAGATTATAATTAATTACAGAATTGTTTTAATGAGAATACTTTGAACCAGTGTAATCTCATGTTGGAATTGAGTTGATTTTAAAAGCCAAGACTTTAAAATGGCACAGCAGCGAATTGTCTTTGACACAGTTAATAAAAAAAGGCAAATATATTACTGATACACGGTAAAAACCGCAAACTGTTTTATAGGAAGAATGAACTATTTCGAGCGGAAATTGAACTAAATTGTATTCTACATTTTAAGATTTTTCGACAAATTGTTTTTAAAACCAGGAAAATTTAATGCACTCGTGTATTTTTTAACTTAAATTCACGATATTACATCCTCTCATAGAAGAAAAAATAAACTAAAAGTAAAGAAAACAAGTATATACAGCACTAAATTCGGCCGGGCCAAATTTTAAATACCCACCACCATGAACCAAATATTAGGGTTTCCTTTGAAATTTCAGGAGGGCTTGAGGACACTTCCCGAAGATAAATTTAAAGATTTCAACTATGAGGACTATATCAGATTCTGGATTTATAAGAACCATTTTTGTTTTAGAGGAATCATTAACATCTCTTGTAAATGTGCAAGAAAATTATAAAATAACGTCTTGATTTGAAATCTTAAATCTGTAGAAGCAAAATCTGGAAATTTTACATTGAGTTTCAAGCAATTTTCATGATCAGTGCGCCTTCTACACCCTCAAGAAGTGAAGTCGGTCTCTATGAAGGCATTACCAAATGGACCGATAAAAACTTAATCCGATACACGTTTTTGTGAGCCTAAAATACCAGAATATTTACAATTTCGGGCAAATCAGATAAAAACTACGGTTTCTAGAAACCCAAGGAGTTAAATCGGGAGATCGTTCTTATGGGGGCTATACTAAAATATGGACCGATACTCACCGTTTTCGGCACACCTCTTTATGACCCGAAAATACCTCTAGATTTCCAATTTCAGGCAAATAGGATAAAAACTTCGGATTCTAGAAGCCCAAGAAGTAAATTCGGGAAATCGTTCTATATGGGGGCTATACCAAAATATGGACCGATACTCATCATTTTCGGCACACCTCTTTATGGTCCTAAAATACCTCTAGATTTCCAATTTCAGACATATAGGATAAAAACTACGGTTTCTATAAGCCCAAGACCCCAAATTGGGAGGTCGTTTTATATGGGGACCATACCAAAACATGGACCGATACTCACAATTTTTGGCATACGTATTTGTGATCCTACAATACCTCTAGGTTTCTAATTTCAGGTTAATTGAATAAAAACTGCGGTTTCTATAAGCCCAAGAAGTAAAATCGGGAGATCGGTCTATATGGGGGCTATACCAAAATATGGACCGATACTCACAATTTTTGGCCCACGTATTTGTGGTCCTACAGTACTTCTAGATTTCCAATTTCAGGTAAATTGAATAAAAACTGCGGTTTCTATAAGCCCAAGAAGTAAAATCGGGAGATCGGTCTATATGGGGGCTATACCAAAACATGGACCGATACTCACCATTTTTAGCACACCTCTTTATGGTCATAAAATACCTCTAGATTTCAATTTTCAGGCAAATTGGATAAAAACTTCGATTTCTATAAGCCCAAGACCCCAAATCGGGAGGTCGGTTTATATGGGGACTATATCAAAACCTGCACCGGTATAGCCCATCTTCGAACTTGACCTGCCTGCAGACAAAAGACGAGTTTGTGCAAAATTTCAGCACGATTGCTTCATTATTGAAGACTGTAGCGTGATTACAACAGACAGACAGACGGACATCGTTATATCATCTTAGAATATCTCCCTGATCAAGAATATATATACTTTATATAGTCGGAAATCGATATTTCGATGTGTAACAAACGGAATGACAAACTAATTATACCCCCGTCACCATTCTATGGTGGTGGGTATAACTAGAAGATAAAGATGTTATCGCAAAATGTTAAATGCAATGATTTGCCTAAACGACATCAAAGTGCGATTTTCAAACGAACGAACGATAAGGCCAAAGGATATTAGCTAAGGACTTTAAGGCATGCACTTTATGGTGATGCAGGCATGAGATTGTGGTGCTACTACTGTTAGTGGTTAGTTTTTGTTGGCAATGTTTTTATTGCTGGTTTATGCATTCATACCTTATTCAGAGATAAGGCAAAAACTAAAACTTAGCCCTGTAGAAGTCAAGCCAATTTAGACATTAATTTTTCTAAAGATTTATGTTATAATCTACACCCAGAGAAGGAATATGATCACCTCAAACATGTTTTAAGAGCAAAATATTATTTTTTGGTGTTGACCATGTAACATGGTTGTCACAACCATGTTATTTTTCGGAAATTATGTATATGATTTCGGCCAGCAGTTTATATTTGACGAGAAAACAACATATTTGTGACAAACATGTTGCATGGTCACCATTAAAAAAATAACATTTTGCTCTTGAAACTTGTTTGAGGTGATCATATTCCTCTTCTGCGTGTATTTATTTCGATTATGCCTTAAAGCTTTTAACTACAAAGATTTTTATCGTAATTTAAGTACGAAAAAATTTGCAAAAGTTGTGTTATAAATATCAAGAAAACACGTATATACGGCCGTAAGTTAGCCAGGCCGAATCTTATGTACCCTCCACCATGGATTGCGTAGAAACTTCTACTAAAGACGGTCGTCCCCAGTTAAATTACTTGGGTTGCGGCCGATGGCAAGGCATCTTAAAACTTCTTAACATAATCTTCTAAATTGTAAGTTAGTCCATGCGGGATATATAAAAGACAAAAGAGAGGTCGATTAAATACGTATATATTCACACAGCAAAAAAAAATTGTTCCACAAACATTTCTTTTAAAGCCCATCCCAGAATCCCCCATCGAGTTTTTTAAACTTCCTATATAGTCCCTTTGGACAAGTCCACAAACATTTCTTCTAAAGCGCATCGTGGGATCCCCGAATAATTTTTTTTACACTTCCGATGCAGACCTTTTGGACAACTGCACAAACATTTCTTCTAAAGCGCATCTTGGGATCCCCCAATGATTTTTTTATACTTCCGATGCAGACCTTGTGGACAAGTATTAGAAAGAATGCAATCAGGCTATTTTAAGTGAAATTAAATTTTACAAAAAAATAGAAAACTATAAAAAAAAACTAAAAAGAAATTAATAAAAACAAGTAAGGAAAGTCTAAAGTCGGGCGGGGCCGACTATATTATACCCTGCACCACTTTGTAGATCTAAATTTTCGATACCATATCACATCCGTCAAATGTGTTGGGGGCTATATATAAACGCTTGTCCCAGATACATACATTTACATATCACTCGATCTGGACAGAATTTGATAGACTTCTACAAAATCTATAGACTCAAAATTTATGTCGGCTAATGCACTAGGGTGGAACACAATGTTAGTAAAAAACAAGTAAGGAAAGTCTAAAGTCGGGCGGGGCCGACTATATTATACCCTGCACCACTTGGTAGATCTAAATTTTCGATACCATTTCATATCCGTTAAATATGTTGGGGGCTATATATAAAGGTTTGTCCCAAATACATACATTTAAATATCACTCGATCTGGAAGAATTTGATAGACTTCTACAAAATCTATAGATTCAAAATTTAAGTCGGCTAATGCACTAGGGTGGAACACAATGTTAGTAAAAATTAGTAAGGAAAGTCTAAAGTCGGGCGGGGCCGACTATATTATACCCTGCACCACTTTGTAGATCTACATTTTCGATACCATATCACATCCGTCAAATGTGTTGGGGGCTATATATAAAGGTTTGTCCCAAATACATACATTTAAATATCACTCGATCTGGAAGAATTTGATAGACTTCTACAAAATCTATAGACTCAAAATTTAAGTCGGCTAATGCACTAGGGTAGAACACAATGTTAGTAAAAAAATATGGGAAACGTTTAAATCTGAAGCAATTTTAAGGACACTTCGAAAAAGTTTATTTATGATTTATCGCTCGATATATATGTATTAGAAGTTTAGGAAAATTAGAGTCATTTTTACAACTTTTCGACTAAGCAGTGGCGATTTTACAAGGAAAATGTTGGTATTTTGACCATTTTTGTCGAAATCAGAAAAACATATATATGGGAGCTATATCTAAATCTGAATCGATTTCAACCTAATTTGGCACGCATAGCAACAATGCTAATTCTACACCCTGTGCAAAATTTCAACTAAATCGGAGCAAAAAAATTACCCTCTGTGGTCATATGAGTGTAAATCGGGCGAAAGCTATATATGGGAGATATATCTAAATCTGAACCGATTTCAACCAAATTTGGCACGCATAGCTACAATGCTAATTCTACTCCCTGTGCAAAATTTCAATTAAATCGGAGTAAAAGATTGGCCACTGTGGTCATAAGAGTGTAAATCGGGCGAAAGCTATATATGGGAGCTATATCTAAATCTGAACCGATTTCAACCAAATTTGGCACACATAGCTACAATGCTAATTCTACTCCCTGTGCAATATTTCAATTAAATCGGGGTAAAAGATTGGCCTCTGTGGTCATATGAGTGTAAATCGGGCGAAAGCTATATATGGGAGCTATATCTAAATCTGAACCGATTTCAACCAAATTTGTCACGCTTTGCTACAATGCTAATTCTACTCCCTGTGCAAAATTTCAATTAAATCGGGGTAAAAGATTGGCCTCTGTGGTCATTTGAGTGTAAATCGGGCGAAAGCTATATATGGGAGCTATATCTAAATCTGAACCGATTTCAACCAAATTTGACAGGCACAGCTATAATGCTAATTGTACTCCCTGTGCAAAATTTCAACTAAATCGGAGCAAAAAATTGGCCTCTGTGGTCATTTGAGTGTAAATCGGGCGAAAGCTATATATGGGAGCTATATCTAAATCTGAACCGATTTGGCTGATATTTTGCAAGTTTTTCGAGGCTCATAAAATATTCGGATGTACGGAATTTGAGGAAGATCGGTTGATATACACGCCAATTATGACCAGATCGGTGAAAAATATATATGGCAGCTATATCTAAATCTGAACCGATTTTTTCCAAAATCAATAGGGATCGTCTTTGAGCCGAAACAGGACCCTATACCAAATTTTAGGACAATCGGACTAAAACTGCGAGCTGTACTTTGCACACAAAAATACATCAACAGAGAGACAGACAGACAGACAGACAGACGGACAGACGGACAGACAGACGGACAGACAGACGGACAGACAGACGGACAGACAGACGGACATCGCTAAATCGACTCAGAATTTAATTCTAAGCCGATCCGTATACTAAAAGGTTGGTCTATGATTACTCCTTCTTGGCGTTACATACAAATGCACAAACTTATTATACCCTGTACCACAGTAGTGGTGAAGGGTATAAATATGGGAAACGTTTAAATCTGAAGCAATTTTAAGGACACTTCGAAAAAGTTTATTTATGATTTATCGCTCGATATATATGTATTAGAAGTTTAGGAAAATTAGAGTCATTTTTACAACTTTTCGACTAAGCAGTGGCGATTTTACAAGGAAAATGTTGGTATTTTGACCATTTTTGTCGAAATCAGAAAAACATATATATGGGAGCTATATCTAAATCTGAATCGATTTCAACCTAATTTGGCACGCATAGCAACAATGCTAATTCTACTCCCTGTGCAAAATTTCAACTAAATCGGAGCAAAAAAATTACCCTCTGTGGTCATATGAGTGTAAATCGGGCTAAAGCTATATATGGGAGATATATCTAAATCTGAACCGATTTCAACCAAATTTGGCACGCATAGCTACAATGCTAATTCTACTCCCTGTGCAAAATTTCAATTAAATCGGAGTAAAAGATTGGCCACTGTGGTCATAAGAGTGTAAATCGGGCGAAAGCTATATATGGGAGCTATATCTAAATCTGAACCGATTTCAACCAAATTTGGCACACATAGCTACAATGCTAATTCTACTCCCTGTGCAATATTTCAATTAAATCGGGGTAAAAGATTGGCCTCTGTGGTCATATGAGTGTAAATCGGGCGAAAGCTATATATGGGAGCTATATCTAAATCTGAACCGATTTCAACCAAATTTGTCACGCTTTGCTACAATGCTAATTCTACTCCCTGTGCAAAATTTCAATTAAATCGGAGTAAAAGATTGGCCTCTGTGGTCATTTGAGTGTAAATCGGGCGAAAGCTATATATGGGAGCTATATCTAAATCTGAACCGATTTGGCTGATATTTTGCAAGTTTTTCGAGACTCATAAAATATTCGGATGTACGGAATTTGAGGAAGATCGGTTGATATACACGCCAATTATGACCAGATCGGTGAAAAATATATATGGCAGCTATATCTAAATCTGAACCGATTTTTTCCAAAATCAATAGGGATCGTCTTTGAGCCGAAACAGGACCCTATACCAAATTTTAGGACAATCGGACTAAAACTGCGAGCTGTACTTTGCACACAAAAATACATCAACAGACAGACAGACAGACAGACAGACAGACAGACGGACAGACAGACGGACAGACAGACAGACGGACATCGCTAAATCGACTCAGAATTTAATTCTAAGCCGATCCGTATACTAAAAGGTTGGTCTATGATTACTCCTTCTTGGCGTTACATACAAATGCACAAACTTATTATACCCTGTACCACAGTAGTGGTGAAGGGTATAAATATGGGAAATATTTAAATCTGAAGCAATTTTAAGGAAACCTCGAAAAAGTTTATTTATGATTTATTGATCGATAAATATGTACTAGAAGTTCAGGAGAATTAGAGTCATTTTTACAACTTTTCGACTAAGCAGTGGCGATTTTACAAGGAAAATGTTGGTATTTTGACCATTTTTGTCGAAATCAGAAAAACATATATATGGGAGATATATCTAAATCTGAACCGATGTCAACCAAATTTGGCACGCATAGCTACAATGCTAATTCTACTCCCTGTGCAAAATTTCAACTAAATCGGAGCAAAAAATTGGCCTCCGTGGGCAAATGAGTGTAAATCGGGCGAAAGCTATATATGGGAGATATATCCAAATCTGAACCGATTTCAAATTTGGCACGCATAGTTACAATGCTAATTCTACTCCCTATGCAAAATTTCAACTAAATCGGAGCAAAAAATTGGCCTCCGTGGGCAAATGAGTGTAAATCGGGCGAAAGCTATATATGGGAGATATATCCAAATCTGAACCGATTTCAATAAAATTTGGCACACTTGACTACACTACTAACTGTACTCCTAGTGCAAAATTTCAACCAAATTGGGGTAAAACTCTGGCTTCTGGGACCGTATTAGTCCATATCGGGCGAAAGATATATATGGGAGCTATATCTAAATCTGAACCGATTTCAATAAAATTGGCACACTTGACTATAGTACTAATTGTTCTTTTTGTGCAAAATTTTAAGCAACTTAGGGTAAAACTCTGGCTTCTGGGGCCATATAAGTCCATATCGGGCGAAATATATATGGGAGCTATATCTAAATCTTAACCGATTTCTTCCAAAATCAATAGGGATCTATTCTGAGCCAAAACACATACTTGTGCCAAATTTGAAGTCGATTGGACTAAAACTGCGACCTAGACTTTGATTACAAAAATGTGTTCACGGACAGACGGACAGACGGACATCGCTATATCGACTCAAGAGTAGAGGTGTGCACGTGACACGAAATTGTCGTGACTCACGAAAATTTTCGTGACTCACGCGTGAGCCGTGAGTCACGCTCATGGCAACGGCGTGAGTGTGCGTGAGCGTGATTAACATACCAAAATGTCGTGAGTGAGCGTGAGTCACGAAAATATTATCTTCGTGAGTGTGCGTGAGTAAAGATTTACGCTCACGAAAATAATCCCGCTCACCGACATAAAACGCTGAAGACTTAAATTCATTTACAATTTTAGTGACACCTGGGATGTTAAGAGTGTAATAACGCTCTCGATTTTAATAATGCTCGTGTTGTCAGACACGTCGCTAAGGTAAATTACTCAAAAAATTGTTCGTGAGTCACGACATTTTTCGTGAGTCACGATATTTTTCGTGAGTCACGGTATTTTCGTGAGTCACGACATTTTCGTGCGTGAGTGTGCGTGAGTACACATTTTCTTTTCGTGAGTGTGCGTGAGCGTGAGTCCTACCAAACAATATCGTGCGTGAGTGTGCGTGAGTAAGATTTTTCCATCGTGAGTGTGCGTGAGCGTGAGTAAAATACTACTCACGTGCACACCTCTACTCAAGAGCCCACCCTGAGCATTTTTGCCAAAGACACCATGTGTCTACCTCGTCTCCTTCTGGGTGGTGCAAACATATGCACTAACTTATAATACCCTGTTCCACGGTGTGGCGCAGGGTATAAAAAGTAAAAAAAGTAATAAAAAAAATAAATTTCATCCCCGCTGGGATTTGAACTTGTGCCGTTTGACTTTTTCGCTTCCATGGAAGTTCTTTTGAGAAGGTTTTGCAAATTATGAGAATTTTTAATTTTTTGTTGATTTTTAATGGAAAAAATATATTTATACGAAAATATATGTGGAAAATAAATAATAAAAATGATGCATGACATAAAAAAATATTTTTTTAGAAAAATATTTGATAATTTGCCGCTGGTGAGATTTGAACCCGCGTTTCTTATTTTTTAGTTCATACTAATAAAGAACATCTCGAGAAGCAATTAGAATGTCATTCCTTGGTGTCGTATTACGATCATATCACGAACATTTGAATTCACCTTCCGACGCTTTATGTTCAATGGCGTTTGTGGCTGAGTGTGCTAAGGCGTTCTGTTATGGATCAGACCGACCAGATCGTTCGGAAGTTAGCGTGATTTCAACAGACGGTCGGACGGACGGACATTCTTAGATCGACTCAGAATTTCACCACGACCCAGAATATATATACTTTATGGGGTCGGACGGACGGACATTCTTAGATCGACTCAGAATTTCACCACGACCCAGAATATATATACTTTATGGGGTCTTAGAGTAATATTTCGATGTGTTACAAATTTCTTTAAAATAATGAAATTTTAATTAAAAGAATGTTTATAATCTTTGCTTCAAAAATTGTTTTCATTAAATTTAGGACACACATTTTGAAAATTTGCGTGCTTTCGTTAAAGTTGCATGACTTTAAACCAAGGCAAATTTTCGTTAAAGTAAAGAAACACATTTTTGATTTAAAGAAATCGTCCTTAAATTAACTGAAGTATTGAATCTTTAGATTTAAATTAAAAACGCTTCAAATATAGGCTAAGACTTATTTTGAGGATTTAGCATCTTTGGTTTAAAGTTTTTTTTGGAATTAAGAAAATATTTTTTACTTCTAAATATTCGTCACAATTTGAATTTTTAAATTGGCATTTGTTTGTATGTGAATAGCTTTATTAATATACCGGAAAAATTAAATGAAAATTCGATAAAGGTTAGGTTAGGTTAGGTTAGGTGGCAGCCCGATGTATCAGGCTCACTTAGACTATTCAGTCCATTGTGATACCACATTGGTGAACTTCTCTCTTATCACTGAGTGCTGCCCGATTCTATGTTAAGCTCAATGACAAGGGACCTCCTTTTTATAGCCGAGTCCGAACGGCGTTCCACATTGCAGTGAAACCACTTAGAGAAGTTTTTGAAACCCTCAGAAATGTCACCAGCATTACTGAGGTGGGATAATCCACCGCTGAAAAACTTTTTGGTGTTCTGTCGAAGCAGGAATCGAACCCACGACCTTGTGTATGCAAGGCGGGCATGCTAACCATTGCACCACGGTGGCTTGATAAATGAGATCTGTATCTTAATTTTAATTTTATAGATCCTAGATTTGAAGCCAGATAGGTCGCAAAAAAATTTCCTTATTTTAAAGAACCCGCATCTTTGGCTCGGAATCAATACCAACATCCTTAAAGGAAGGTCAAAATCTTTGGATCCAAGTAAACTTATTTTACTTGAAACAGAGCAATTTCTGCTTGAAGTCGAGTGGAATTTGGAAATTTAAATTTTCGTTGACACGTTTTAAAGGACTTTGTTAGTACATGAAAAAAAACCTTAAAATGTAATAAGTTTAAGTTTTTTTTACGAGCATCGCATCTTAAATTTACACTTACTTTAATTCTCCCCTTTTTTATCGGAATCAATAGCAAAATAATTAGTGTAAAAGTATGCCCGGTTCCAAAAATTTTGGAAGCGGGCATGCTATTTTTCATTGTAGTTTGATTACATAGAACATATAAACGGATAACTCTAAAAATTTAACATTTTTTTCATAAAAGCCTGAAGTCTACTTGCCCTATTCCAGCTTTAAGCCGTACACTGAAAAAAAATATTGTCTTCAAAATTCCATTTCTATAGAATAATTTTCAAAAATTTATTTCTATAGGAAATGTTGTCAAAAAATTTGTATCTTTAGAAAATTTGGTTACATATTTATTTCTATGGAAAATTGGATTTCTATAGAAAATTCTGTTAAAATTTTATTCCTATGGAAAATTCCTTCAACATTTTATTTCTATAGAAAATTTGCAAGAAATTTATTTCTATAGAAGACCCACTTCTCTGATGTATTTTTTTTAAATTGTTTGAAAGTCGATAACATTTTCAATGAAGTCGTTTTGTCTTTAGAGTTAAGTAATTCGCCTTAAAACTGGGATATCTTTACATGAAAGAAAATGTATTTAGATTAAAGTTATCGTGAATGAAATCCTTTTTCAATTTATTGTTGGATCTTGAGTACAAAGTAAAAAAAAAAAACAATAAAAATAAGAGATGTATATCAATACTTTGTGATAAAGACGTTTTTTTTTTTTTTTTTTTGAAAGAAACAAAGCATAATTTGTACTTAAACTCGTGTTTGAATTTGAGAATTTAAGTAGTCGCTACCATGCTTTTAAAGAACTTTGATAGCACATGAAGAAAATAGCTGAGAAATTTTAGAATTTAAAATTTGTTCTCCAGAAAAGTACGCAAAAATCAAATTTAAATGAGATTTGTGCCCTACATTTATCCTTACTTCAATTCTCAGCTTCATTGACTCAGAAACAATACTAATATAATAATGCTAAAAACAAAATCTTTGGAATCGGGTATGTTCAGTGTATTTAACGTCTTCCTCTAAAATTTCAAAACTCACTAAATAGTAAGCAGTAATTTACTAAACAGTAATTTGACAAAGTATGGCAACTGTATTTTCGACTACATTTTCGTGAATAAACTCAAGCACAAAGTCCTTCGAAATTATTCAAAAGTAATTTTGTTTTTGTATGTTATAAAGTAAGTGGACTCTTAGGCAAACATTGGCCACTTTCCTTGTGCCATTGTTACTTGGCTATTTTTATTCCAAAAAAAAACCCTAAACGAATTACATTCAACAATGTGGAATGACCATAACAGAGATTTTAATTTTGAATTTTGAATTACAACAGCTTTCTCAACCATTTCCAAAGAGAAATGCATCACAAAAAAAAAATATTATATGGAACTCTCAACTATCCAACAGTCAACTGTCTGCGTGACAACAAGGAGTAGTGCTATCAGGCACTTTATTCCATTGGGACGTACGAGAATATTTACTCTGGTATCCGAAAATGCAAAGTTAAGCTTAGTGCCTGTTATGGCAAATGAGTCTGACCTAGGACCACTGCACGTTTGCATATTTGATGTTAAACCAACCATTAACACTTGTATCCCAGCTAATCTTCTATGGTCCCCTCTGGTGTAATGCAAAGCTTTTGTGATGGTGAATAATCCGATATAATATAGAGAGGAACTTGAAAAGAATAATGCATATTTTGAATGGAATAGGTTGCTCTGTTGTGAGGACATCAAATTAAATTTGCTTCATTTACACACAAGCAAGGTATTTTTTTCGGAGACAATTGAATTCGTAATTGTGTTAAATACGGTTGCCAATCATTAAAAAAATAATCTCCAAAATTTTAAGAACATTTTAACAAAAAATATTCTAAAATACGATTTGTATCTTGAAGTTTTTTACAAAACTTTTGTGGTTATTAGGAGAAATTTTTCTTTTTCTTTAAAAGCTATGTTTTATTATTTTATTTTAGAAGTATATTTCAGTATTTGCAATAAGAAATTTTATTTCTATAGAAAATTTTGTAAAAATTGTATTTTTATAGAAAATTTGATCAAAGTTTTATTTCTATAGAAAATTTTGTCTACATTTTATTTCTATAGAAAATTTTGTCAAAATTTTATTTCTATAGAAAATTTTGTCAAAATTTTATATCTATAAATTTTGTCAAAATTTTATATTTATAGAAAATTTCATCAAAATTATCTATCTATAGAAAATTTTGTCAAAATTATATTTCTATAGAAAATTTTGTTAAAATTTTATTTCTACAGAAAATTTTTTCAAAATTTTATTTCTATAGAAATTTTTTTCAAAATTTTATTTCTATAGCAAATATTGTCAACATTCTATTTCTTTAGAAAATTTGTCAACATTTCATTTCTATAGAAAATTTTGTCAAAATTTTATTTCTATAGAAAATATTGTTAAAATTTTATTTCTATACATAATTTCGTCAAAATTTTATTTCTGTAGAAAATTTTGTCAAAATTTTATTTCTATAGAAAATTTTGTCAAAATTTTATTTCTATAGAAAATTGTGTCAAAATTTTATTTCCATAGAAAATTTTGTCAAAATTTTATTTATATAGAAAATTTTGTCAAAATTTTATTTGTATAGAAAATTTTGTGAAAATTTTATTCCTATAGAAAATTTGTCAAAATTTTATTTCTGTAGAAAATTTTGTCAACATTTTATTTCTATAGAAAATTTTGTCAACATTTTATTTCTGTAGAAAATTTGATCAAAGTTTCATTTCTATGGAAAATGTGATCAAAGTTTTATTTCTATAGAAAATTTGTCAAGATTTTATTTCTGTAGACAATTTTGTCAAAATTTCATTTCTATAGAAAATATTGTCAACATTCTATTTCTTTAGAAAATTTGTCAACATTTTATTTCTATAGAAAATTTTGTCAAAATTTTATTTCTATAGAAAATATTGTCAAAGTTTTATTTCTATAGAAAATTTTTTCAAAATTTTATTTCTATAGAAAATTTTTTCAAAATTTTATATCTATAGAAAATATTGTCAAAATTTTATTTCTATAGAAAATGTTGTCAAAATTTTATTGCTATAGAAAATTTTGTCAAAATTTTATTTCTATAGAAAATTTTTTCAAAATTATATATCTATAGAAAATATTGTCAAAATTTAATTTCTATAGAAAATTTTGTCAAAATTTTATTGCTATAGAAAATATTGTAAAAATTTTATTCCTATAGAAAAGTTTGTCAAAATTTTATTTCTATTTACATAAAAAAATTCTCAAAATTTTATTACTATAGAAAATTTTGTCAAATTTTATTTCTATAAAACATTTTTTAAAAATTTTATATCTATAGAAAATTTTGTCAAAACTTTATTTTTATAGAAAATTTTGTCAAAATTTTGTCAAAGTTTTATTTCTATAGAAAATTTTGTCAAAATTTTATTTCTACAGAAAATATTGTAAACATTTTATTCCTATAGAAAAGTTTGTCAAAATTTTATTTTTATTTATATAAAAAATTTTGTCAAAAGTTTATTACTATAGAAAATTTTGTCAAATTTTATTTCTATAAAAAATTTTGTCAAAATTTTATTTCTATAGAAAATTTTGTGTAAAATTTCATCTCTATAGAAAGTATTGTCAACAATTTATTTCTTTAAAACTTCGACAAAATTTAATTTCTTTAGAAAATATTGTCAAAATTTTATTTCTATAGAAAATTTTGTCAAAATTTTATTTCTACAGAAAATTTTGTCAAAATTTTATTTCTATAGAACATATTGTCAACATTTTATTTCTTTAGAAAATTTGTCAAAATTTTATTTCTGTAGAAAATTTTGTCAAAATTTTATTTCTATACAAAATTTTATCTCTACAGAAAATTTGTCAAAATTTTATTTTTATATAAAATTTTGCCAATATTTTATTTCTATAGAAAATTTTGTCAATATTTTATTTCTATAGAAAATTTTTTCAAAATTTTCTTCTATGGAAAATTTTGTCAACATTTTATTTCTATGGAAAATTTTGTCAACATTTTATTTCTATAAAAAAATTTGTCAAAATTTTATTTCTATGAAAAATTTTTTCAAAATTGTATTTCTATAACAAAATGTTTCAAAATTTTTTCTATTGAAATTTTTTTTGTCAAAATTTTATTTCTATAGAAAAATTTGTCAAAAATGTTTTCTACTGAAATTTTTGTCAAAATTGTATTTTTTTCGACTTAAAATTTTGTCAAAACTTTATTTCTATTGAAAATTTTGTCAAAATTTTATTTCTATAGAAAATTTTGTCAATATTTTATTTCTATAGAAAATTTTTTCAAAATTTTCTTCTATGGAAAATTTTGTCAACATTTTATTTCTATGGAAAATTTTGTCAACATTTTATTTCTATAAAAAAATTTGTCAAAATTTTATTTCTATAGAAATTTTTTTCAAAATTGTATTTCTATAGAAAAATGTTTCAGAATTTTTTCTATTGAAATTTTTGTCAAAATTTTATTTCTATAGAAAAATTTGTCAAAATTTTTTTCTACTGAAATTTTTGTCAAAATTTTATTTTTTTCGACTTAAAATTTTGTCAAAACTTTATTTCTATTGAAAATTTTGTCAAAATTTTATTTCTATAGAAAAATTTGTCAAAATTTTTTTCTATTGAAATTTTTGTCAAAAATGTATTTCAATAGACAATTTTGTCAACATTTTTTTTTTTTTGATAGAAAATTTTGTCAAAATTTTATTTCTATAGAAAATGTTTTCAAATTTCTTTTTTATAAATTATTACTGAATTCCTAAAGCGGAGCCTATTATTTTATTTATTTCATAAAAAAACTTATTAATTGAGATTTTAGTGATAAATTGTCTCATCTTGTCAAATGCGAAATAACAAAATAACAAAAATTCTTTAGAATTCATGAAATCTCTTAGAATAATGAAGGATATTACTGCAATTCAAAATGCTTTATTACAAAACCTTTGAATATTATTAAATGGCTTTCTGAATTCAAAGTTTCAATATTCAATGAATTTGATGAAATTTTCCAACAAAACTTAATTACTTAAGAAATTGGAAAGTCCATACATACTTCGTACTCACGCACTCACAGTTGACCACAAGAACATCGCATGGATATTAGACAATATCATGACTATCATGTTCTAACTTCATTTATGTCTTTCATTCAATAAAGGTTCGACCACACACACTCACTCTTACACCTTGGCAATGTCGATTAACGCAAAGTATGCGGCAAATCAATTGAATGTAATTTCCTTAAGGATATTAACTAAATTAATTGTATGCAATTGTGTGCGTGTGTATGTGTATGTTGAATTGAAGGACTACCATCTGACTATGAGGGCAGTTCGGAAACTTCTTAGCCTAGCACAAAAAGCGCGGTACAAACAGAAAAAAGTTAAGTTTTTTGGAAACTTACATCTCTGTTATGAACATATGGTAAATTTTGTTTCGATCTGGCAACTCCTTTATATAGAAACAGGTGTTGAAAAAAGACGCATGCGCAATTTTTTTACAATGGAAAAATTAGAAATGCGTGCTATCATTAAATATTTACACAAACAAGTATATACAGCAGTAAGTTCGGCCGGGCCGAATCTTAAATACCCACCACCAAGAACCGAATATTAGGGTTTCCTTTGAAATTTCAGGAGGGCTTGAGGACTTGCGGACACTTCCCGAACATAAATTTAAAGATTTCACCTATGAGGACTATATCAGATTCTGGATTTATAAGAACCATTTTTGTTTGAGTTTTAGAGGAATCATTAACATATCTTGTAAGTGTGCAAGAAAATTATAAAATAACGTCTTGATTTGAAATCTTAAATCTGTAGAAGTAAAATCTGGAAATTTTACATTGAGTTTCAAGCAATTTTCATGATAAGTGCGCTTTCTACACCCTCAAGAAGTGAAGTCGGTCTATATGGAGGCATTACCAAATGGACCGATAAAAACTTAGTCCGATACAAGTCTTTGTGAGCCTAAAATACCAGAATATTTACAATTTCAGGCAAATCAGATAAAAACTACGGTTTCTAGAAACCCAAGGAGTTAAATCGGGAGATCGTTCTTATGGGGGCTATACTAAAATATAGACCGATACTCACCGTTTTCGGCACACCTCTTTATGACCCGAAAATACCTCTAGATTTCTAATTTCAGGCAAATAGGATAAAAAAATTGGATTCTAGAAGCCCAAGAAGTCAAGTCGGGAATTCGGTCTATATGGGGGCTATACCAAAATATGGACCGATACTCAACATTTTCGGCACACCTCTTTATGGTCCTAAAATTCCTCTAGATTTCCAATTTCAGACACACATCGGGAGGTCGTTTTATATGGGGACCATACCAAAACATGGACCAAATAAGTGTGCCAAAAATTGTGAGTATCGGTCCTACAATACCTCTAGATTTCCAATTTCAGGTAAATTGAATAAAAACTGCGGTTTCTATAAGCCCAGAAGTAAAATCGGGAGATCGGTCTATATGGGGCCTATACCAAAACAGGGACCGATACTCACCATTTTTGGCACACCTCCTTATGGTCATAAAATACCTCTAGATTTTAAATTTCAGGCAAATTGGATAAAAACTACGATTTCTATAAGCCCAAGACCCCAAATCGGGAGGGAGGTTTATATGAGGACTATATCAAAACCTGGACCGATATAGCCTATCTTCGAACTTGACCTGCCTGCAGACAAAAGACAAAAGGTGGTGCAAAATTTCAGCGTGATTGCTTCATTATTGAAGACTGTAGCGTGATTACAACATACAGACAAACAGACGGACATGGTTATATCGTCTTAGAATTTCTCCCTGATCAAGAATATATATACTTCATATAGTCGGAAATCGATGTTTCGATGTGTTACAAACGGAATGACAAACTTATTATACCCCCGTCACCATTCTATGATGGTGGGTATAATAAATTAGGTTGCTGAATTTAAACGTGGTCGTACAAGCATTGAAGATGAACCACGTACACTGAAAAAAAAGCATACTCGGTTCCAAAGATTTTGTCTTTACTTTAAAAACTTTGGTATTGATTTCGAGCCAAAGAAGCGGAGAATACAAGTAAGGATACTTTTAAGACACAATTTTCTTTTAAATTTAGGTTTTGTGTACTTGCTTTTAGGAAGCAAATTTTAATTTTTCGCTTTCTCAGCTTTTTTTCTTCATATGCTATCAAAGTCCTTTAAAAACGAGTTTACGGCAACTTTATTTTCCAAATTACGACTCGACTTCCAGTAGAAATTATGCTATGTTTGAAGTAAAAAACTTCTTTAAAATAAAGTTTTGAAAAACATGTCCTATATTTGAACGATTTTTTGCTTTGTAGTCAAGATGCAAAAAGACAACAAATTTAAAGACAATTTGATTAAATTTAAAGAATTTTTCTGAATTATTAAAGTCAAGTTGACCTTAGCCTATAATTTTTTTCTTTCATGTTAAGATACCCATTTTTAAGTCAAATCACTTAATAATAAGGACAATACGACTTCATTGAAAAGCTTATCGACTTTTGGACAAGGAAAATAACTTTATTTTAGAGAAATGCGTCTTCTATGCTAAGCAATTGTATTCGTATGTGAAAGACATGAAATCTTTGACCTCACGACAATATTTTTTTCAGTGTAGTGGACGTCCAAAAACAGCAACAACAACACAAATTGTAGCCAAAGTGCATGATATGGTATTAAATGATCGACGAATAAAGTGCTAATATCATGGGTATCTCAAATGATCGAGTCCATGTAATTTTGCATGAAGAACTACAGATGAAAAAGCTTTCTGCAAGATGGGTTCCGCATTTGTTGTCGATCATAAACCCATAAGAATGAACCTTTCTCAAGCTTGTTTGGATCGTTTTAAGCGAAATAAAATGGATTTTATGCGTCGTTTCATATCTGTTGATGAGACATGGATCCACCACTATACTCCAGAGACAAAAGAACAATCCAAACAATGGACTGAAGCTGGAGGAAGTGCCCCAAAGAAGGCAAAAACAATTCAATCGGCTGGTAAGGTTATGGCAACTGTTTTTTGGGACTTCAAAGGTATTTTATTGATTGACTATATGCAAAAGGGTAAAACAATAAATTCAGAGTACTATTGCAACCTTTTGGATCAATTAAATGTACAAATTCGAGAAAAACGTCCTGGCTTACAATACAAAAAAAAATAATTTTTCAAGACAACGCACCAGCGCACAAGAGTGTTTTAACAATGGCTAAAATCAACGAATTAAAGTACGAGTTGCTTGACCACCCACCTTATCCTCCTGATTTAGTTCCCAGTGACTTTTACTTGTTCCCAAACCTAAAAAAATTCCTTTGTGGCAAGCGTTTTACCTTAAATGAAGATGCAATTACAGTTGTAAACCACTATTTTGAAGGCCTTGAGGAAAACTATTTTAATCAAGGGATAGAATTGCTAGAAAAGCATTGGACTAAGTGTATTGGAGTTTCATATTGAAAAATAAAAATATTTTTGAAAAACTAACTATTCTCTTTCATTGATAGGATAAGAAGT
This sequence comes from Haematobia irritans, assembly GCF_050003625.1. Lineage (NCBI taxonomy): Eukaryota > Metazoa > Arthropoda > Insecta > Diptera > Muscidae > Haematobia > Haematobia irritans. The sequence goes on from NC_134399.1 coordinate 161,903,797, forward strand.
TTCCGAACCGCCCTCGTAATGTCCATGTGTAATATACATAAGGATTCTGTAATAACAAATTAAGTGAAAACATTTATCTCCTTGACACTCTTATTTAACTATGGCAAACATCACGCAATATTAATAATGAGTATATATCGCTTTTATGTATCTAAATAGTCCCTTGAGGTGATAGATGCTGGTTTGCTTAGAAAGAATGTTATTATCAGATAACACAACAAATAGACACTGAAAAAAATCGCCAGACCGAATATTAAACACCTACCACCATGGACAAAATATTGTAGCGGATTCTTTGATACGAGGATAGCATTTTATTTGACGAGATTGGGCAATCCTAGTGTTGCAATGTGCCAACTGATAGCTCTATAGCTGAGAGCTACCGTGGTGCAATGGTTAGCTTGCCCGCCTTGCCTATACAGGGTCGTGGGTTAAAACCCAGTTTCGACCAAATACAAAAAAGTTTTTCAGCGGTGGATTATCACACCTCAGTAATGCTGGTGACATTTCTGAGTATTTCAAAGCTTCTCTAAGAGGTTTCACTGCAATGTGGAACGCCTTTCGGACTCGGAAAAACTCGAAAGGAGGTCCCTTGTCATTGAGCTTATCATAGAATCGGGCAGCACTCAGTGATAAGAGAGAAGTTTACCAATGTGGTATCACAATGGACTGAATAGTCTAAGTGAGACTAAAATATCGGGCTGCCACAATACCTAAGCTAACGTATCGCTGTGCGTGCATATATCGAGGTTATACGCACTCGGAACGTTTTGACATACGAGCGGTATTTATGTTGTTTACAGCAACTTAAAGAACTCATCTTGGCTAATAAAATGGAATTAAAATGTGATTTTTTTTACAACATTTGACGTGGATTAACTCAACATCAGTCCACCGATGAACATAATTAAATTTTTGGCGAAGAAGATCCGTCAAAGGCCAGTGTTTATAGATGGTATAGTGAATTCAACAGAGGTCGTAGTTCACTATAAAACGAATTTCGTGATGGTCGTCCGGAATCCATTGATGCTGTGTGCTGATATTGCAAGATCGTAATATGACCTATGGTGTGATTGAGACAAACCTTAGGAGAGACCAGAATGCATTCAATAGTGCAGTCACAGATGTACGCCTTTCTAAATTTGAAGCAATATGAAACTCTCACCTCTGGAGCATATAACTGTATATTGGGAGAAAAATATATATGGAAGCTTTATATAAATCTGAACCGATGTGGTTGATACGTTTTCTCCTGGGAGAACACGATTTTTTGTTTTCTCCACAAATACTTCAAAGTTTAGTAGGAATAATGCATTCCTGAGCATTTTTAATAGACTTGTAATTTAATATCGTGCAAATACAATACAAAGAAGTGATAGATTAACTGAGATATAATATGCTGACAACATTAGTTATAAGTACTCATACAGCCAACTTCAATCACATCCTCAAACTCCGTGTCTTCGCACTCGAAAACGGCTGTAGACAGCCACAAAAGAAATTCAATTGATTAAATTTCGTTGGCACAATTTCGTGTCTCTCTACTATGAGAGACACAGCAGGTTCCCAAAATAATATATAAAAATATCCACTTATTAGTCCTTGAATACATACATAAGTAATAGAGCTTTGTTAGATTTTTATGAAAATCGATAGGAAATCATATAATGAGCCTTAATAAATTCAACAATAACGAAGTGAGACTGGTGGCTACAAATAACCAAAGCACAGACAATAAAAAATATTTTCCTTTGGCTTCTCAGTGTCTTTAAGAAGGGTATTTAATTTGTAAGGTTATTTATAATTACAAATGGCATAAAAATGGGAATATTTTCTGCATATAAATATGCCCCATTAGTGTGTTAGCCACCCACATAGTTTCATGTACACAGCCAAGCAGAAACTCGAGGATACTCTTATATTAGCAATGCTATAGGCTTAGTACTTGAGAATTTCTTTTAAAAGTCTTTGTTAACTACTTTGGGGAAGTAGAAACAATGGAATAAATGTGTCTCGTTTTAATGATTAAGGAAAAAGTTGTGATAATGCTTATTTAAGGAATTTTATTATACCCTAAACCACATAGTGGTCAGGGTATAATAAGTTTGATCTGCCAAAAAAATGTGCCTACCAGAAATATTGATTTTAGACCCCATAAAACATGTACCTATCGACTCCGAATCACCTCCTGAGTCGATCTAGCGCTTGGTGTCCGTCCGTCCGTCCGTCTGTCCATGTATTTGTTGTTCACAGGATTCCGGTCGCAATTATTAACCGATTTTGATGAAATTTGGTACAGGGAGTTTTTTCGGCTCCGGGACGAACGTTATGTATTTGTTCCCATATACATGTATCGCCCGATTTCGACAAATGGGGTCACGTTGCACTTTTTTACTAACCGATCGTCGTCAAATTTAGCACAAAATGATCTTCTGCATCACCCTTTAAGTCTGCAAAATTTCATCCAAATCGGTTCAGATTTAGATATAGTTCTCATATATATGTATCCCCCGATTTTCCCAAATTTGGCCACAAAACCTTCCTAATTTGGGTCAGAATAGAACCCTTTTGATTTTGGAAGAAATCGGTTCAGATTTAGATATAGCTCCCATATATATCTTTCGCCCGATATGCACTAATATGGACCCAGCAGCCAGAGTTTTATACCGATGTGCTTGAAATTTGTACGAACAAAACACTTAGTCGTATAGTCAAGTGTGCAAAATTTGATTGAAATCGGTTCAGATTTAGATATAGCTCCCATATATATCTTTCGCCCGATATGGACTTATATGGCACCAGAAGCCAGATTTTTTGCCGAATTTGGTTGAGATTTTGCACTAGGAGTCCAATTAGTAGTATAGTCAAGTGTGCAAAATTTGATTGAAATCGGTTCAGATTTAGATATAGCTCCCATATATATCTTTCGCCCGATATGGAGTAATATGGTCCTAAAGGCCAGAGTTTTGGCCCAATTTGGTTGAAATTTTGCACAGGGAGTAGATTTAGAATTGTAGCTATGCGTGCCAAATTTGGTTGAAATCGATTCAGATTTAGATATAGATTTAGATTTAGATTTTCTCTTTATATACCCTGCGCCACACTGTGGAACAGGGTATTATAAGGTAGTGCATATGTTTGTAACACCCAGAAGGAGACGAGATAGACATATGGTGTCTTTGGCAATAATGCTCAGGGTGGGTCCCTGAGTCGATATAACCATGTCCGTCTGTCCGTCCGTCCGTCTGTCTGTGAACACATTTTTGTGATCAAAGTCTAGGTCGCAATTCCTAATTTGGGTCAGAATAGAACCCTTTTGATTTGGAAAGAAATCGGTTCAGATTTAGATATAGTTCCCATATATATCTTTCGCCCGATAAGCACTAATATGGATCCAGCAGCCAGAGTTTTAAACCGATGTGCTTGAAATTTTGTACGAACAACACACTTAGTCGTATAGTCAAGTGTGCAAAATTTGATTGAAATCGGTTCAGATTTAGATATAGCTCCCATATATATCTTTCGCCCGATATGGACTAATATGGTCCCAAAGGCCAGAGTTTTGGCCCAATTTGGTTGAAATTTTGCACAGGGAGTAGACTTAGCATTGTAGCTATGCGTGCCAAATTTGGTTGAAATCGATTCAGATTTAGATATAGCTCCCATATATATCTTTCGCCCGATATGGACTAATATGGTCCTAGAAGCCAGAGTTTTGGCCAATTTGTTTGAAATTTTGCACTAGGAGTACATTTAGTAGTGCAGTTAAGTGTGCAAAATTTTGTTTGAAATCGGTTCAGATTTAGATGTAGCTCCCATATATATCTTTCGCCCGATATGGACTAATACCAACATTTTCCTTGTAAAAACGCCACTGCTTAGTCGAAAAGTTATAAAAATGGCTCCAATTGTCCTAAACTTCTAATACATATATATCGAGCGATAAATCATAAATAAATTTTTGCGAAGTTTCTTTCAGATTTAAATGTTTCCCATATTTTTTTTACTAATATTGTGGTCCACCCTAGTGCATTAGCCGACTTACATTTTGAGTCTATAGATTTTGTAAAAGTCTATCAAATTCTGTCCAGATCGAGTGATATTTAAATGTATGACCTTAAACCTTTATATATAGCACACAACACATTTGACGGATGTAATATGGTATCGAAAATTTAGATCTACAAAGTGGTGCAGGGTATAATATAGTCGGCCCCGCCCGACTTTAGACTTTCCTTACTTGTTTAATAATGGGCTCAATATTAGTGGCATACTAACTCCGTAGGTGCATTATCAACTACAGCCAGTATTGCTAGAAGTAGGGGAAATTCCCTATATGTAGCTTTTTTCTAATATTTAGCGACGTAGGGCCACAATGTAGGGAAATTTTCACTCAACACAATTTGTAATAATTTTTACATTTTGGTGGCTCTAGAGGAGGAAATTAGAAGCCGGCAAGGCTTGGTCTTTAACAAAGTGCCAACAAAAATCTAACAAAATTTGAAGATTACCACAAATCTACCAAACAAATATTTCTATAGAATTTTTTGTCAAAACTTTATTACTGTAGAAAATTTTGTCAACATTTTATTTTTATAGAAAATTTTGTCACAATTGTATTTCAATTGAAATTTTTTTCAAAATATTATTTCTATAAAAAATTTTTTCATAATGTTATTTCTATGGAATTTTTTCCCAAAATTTTATTTCTATAGAGATTTAACAAAAAAACAAAAATACTATTTTTGGTAGAATTCTACCAACTGTGGCAACCGTGGTGGTAATACAAATTTATTTTCTGGGTTATATACGTTGCATTTTAATGCTTAAGATAATAAAATACATAGAACCATTTTTGTTTTGTAAAATTTCTTTAAGTTTAACGAAAATATTGTAGGGAAAAGTGTTTGGGAATGTATGGGAAAGTAGGGAACTTTTTTTGTCCTTGTAGGGTAAACCGAACATTTTCCCTGGCAACACTGACTATGAGCTATAGTCAGATTGAGACAAAGCAGGTATAAACATGTACCCCTTCATTTTCTTAAATATGCAACTGCACCTATATCAATGTTATGATTACTAATTCAGTAAGGGTGGTTTAGGGTATGATATAGTCGGCCCCGCCCGACTTTCTACTTTACTTACTTGTTCTCAATGCATCTCGATGTACTGATTATTTTCTAAGAAGGTTCACTTAGACTATTTAGTACATTGTGATACCACATTGGTGAACTTCTCTCTTATCACTGAATGCTGGCCGATTCTATGTTAAGCTCAATGACATGGGACCTCTTTTTCATAATTGTGTCCGTACGGCGTTCCACATTACAGTGAATTTTTCTAAGAAGATTTTGTTTGTTTGTTTCTGTTTCCTCCACCAGATAATGGGGGCGAAGTTTATACAAACAATGCAAACAAAAAACGCTATTATTGGAGGCTGTATTGTGATTACAACAGACAGACGGAGATGCTTAGAATTTCTCCCTGATCAAGAATATAACATACTTTATATAGTCGGATATCGATATTTCGATGTGTTACACACGGAATGAAAAACTTATTATACCCCCATCACCATTCTACGGTGGTGGGTATACAAATAGATAACGCTGATTCAAATCTCATCAGCGGCAATTTTTTATCAAATATTTTTCTAAATAATTATTTTTTTTTTATCTTAAACATCGTTTTTATTTTATTATTTTCTGCATATATTTTTGCATAAATATATATTTATTTTCATTAAAAATCAACAACAAAAAAATTCGAAATTATCGTAATTTGCAAAACCTTCTCAAAAAGAATTCCACTCAAAAAAAAGTTTTTTTTGGATCCAAAGATTTTGAAATTCCCTTAAGGATTTTGGTATTGATTCCGAGCCAATGATATGGCTTCTTTAAAATAAAGAAATTTTTTAGCGACCTATCTGGCTTTAAATCTAGGACCAATAAAATTAAAATTAGGATACAGATCTCATATATCAAATTTTTATTCTCTTTTCGCGGTTTATTAAGAAAGGTACTCACGTTCAGAAAAATTCCAGTTTAAAATCCAAATTATATCGGATACTTCAAAGTAAAAAATGTTATTTTAATTCCAAAAAATCATTAAACTAAAGACGCTAAATCCTCAAAATAAGTCTTAGCCTATATTTGAAGCGTTTTTATCTTAAATCTAAAGTTTCCATATTTCAGTTAATTTAAGGACAATTTTTTTTTTCTTTTTAAAGACATGCGATTTTAACGGAGGGACGAAAATTTACAAACTTTGTGTCCTAAATTTAAAAAAAAATTTTGAAGCAACGATTATAATCTTTATTATACCCACATTCATAGAATGGTGACGCGGGTATAATAAGTTTGTCAATCCGTTTGTAACACATCGAAATATCGATTGCCGACTATATAAAGTATATATATTTTTGATCAGGGAGAAATTCTAAGACAATATAACGATTTCCGTCTCTCTGTCTGTCTGTTGTAATCGCGCTACAGTCTTCAATAATGAAGCAATCGTGTTGAAATTTTGCTCAAACTCGTCTTTTGTCTGCAGGCAGGTCAAGTTCGAAGATGGGCTATATCGGTCCATGTTTTGATATAGTCCCCATATAAACCGACCTCCCGATTTGGGGTCTTGGGCTTATAGAAATCGTAGTTTTTATCCAATTTGCCTGAAATTTAAAATCTAGAGGTATTTTATGACCATAAAGAGGTGTGCCAAAAATGGTGTGTATCGGTTCATGTTTTGGTATAGCCCCCATATAGACCGATCTCCCGATTTTATTGAGCTTATAGAAACCGCAGTTTTTATTGAATTTACCTGAAATTGGAAATCTAGAGGTATTGAATGACCACAAATACGTGTGCCAAAAATTGTGAGCATCGGTCCATATTTTGGTATAGCCCCTATATAGACCGATCTCCCGATTTTATTTCTTGGGCTTATAGAAACCGCAGTTTTTATTCAATTTACCTGAGAATGGAAATCTAGAGGTATTGTAGGACCACAAATACGTGTGCCAAAAATTGTGAGTATCGGTCCATGTTTTGGTATGGTCCCCATATAAAACGACCTCCCGATGTGTGTCTTGGGCTTATAGAAACCGTAGTTTTTATCCTATTTGTTTGAAATTGGAAATCTAGAGGTATTTTAGGACCATAAAGAGGTGTGCCGAAAATGGTGAGTATCGGTCCATATTTTGGTATAGCCCCCATATAGACCGATTTCCCGATTTTACTTCTTGGGCTTCTAGAATGCGAAGTTTTTATCCTATTTGCCTGAAATTGGAAATCTAGGGGCATTTTCGGGTCATAAAGAGGTGTGCCGAAAACGGTGAGTATCGGTCCATATTTTAGTATAGCCCCCGTAAGAACGATCTCCCCATTTAACTCCTTGGGTTTCTAGAAACCGTAGTTTTTATCTGATTTGCCCGAAATTGTAAATATTCTGGTATTTTAGGCTCACAAAGACTTGTATCGGATTAAGTTTTTATCGGTCCATTTGGTAATGCCTCCATATAGACCGACTTCACTTCTTGAGGGCGTAGAAGGCGCACTGATCATGAAAATTGCTTGAAACTCATTGTAAAATTTCCAGATTTTACTTCTACAGATTTCAAGAAATTGGTTTTTATGTTTTCTTAGAAGACAACTGGCAAACAAATGGTTATGTACCATTCAAAATTGTTTAGTCCGCGTTGAAATTTCATTCACAATGTTTCATGCTAAAATGGTTGACAATTATACATAACTCCCAATTAAATCGATCCCCAGATTTGGTTTAGAGCAATTTTCATGCGATCCGGTTCGTATTTGGTACGCGATGTTACTATATGCCCTCTAACAACCACTCAAAAATGATCGATATCGGTCCTGCGCCTTTTGGGGGAGTAAATTTCATCCGATCCAGTTGAAAGTTGGTACACAAATTGTTTCATATCGGTTTATAATTACATATAGACCCCATACAAGCCAATTCCCAGATTTCACCTCCGGAGTCTCCTAGAGGAGTAAATTTCATTCGATCCGTCTACGATATGACATGGTGGTTAAATTGTAAGGGCCGATGTTGAATGTGAACCACACCTAAACGCCAAGTTTTTTCCCGAATTTTATTTGACATTTCTCTATTTCAGACTTACTCAATTTGAACCATGGAGAGATACACAATCCAACAACGTGTTAAATGGTTCCAAGAAATGGCAACAGTGGATGATCAATTTTCGAAGAAAATCATCTTTAGTGATGAGGCACATTTTCACCTCAGTGGATTCGTCAATAAACAGAATTGCCGCATTTGGGCGAATGAGAATCCAAGAGAGATTGTCGAAAAACCGATGCACTCACAAAGAGTGCCTATTTGGTGCGGTTTATGGGCTGGCGGCATCAACGGGCCAAAATGAGGCCGGTCAGGCAGTTACTGTGAATGGTGTTCGCTATCGTGAGATGATAACGAACTTTTTATGGCCCGAATTGGAAGATATGGATGTGGACGATATGTGGTTTCAGCAGGACGGTGCCACTTGCCACACAGCTAACGAAACAATGGCTCTTTTGCGCAACAAATTCAATGGCCGTGTTATCTCACGTAATGGCGATGTCAATTGGCCGCCAAGATCATGTGATTTGACACCGTTGGACTTTTTTTTTTTGGGGTTATTTGAAAGAAAAGGTGTACGTCGATAAGCCAGCAACAATTCAAGAGCTAAAGGATGAGATAATTCGGCACATTAACGGCATAGAACCTCCATTATGCCTCAGCGTCATCGAAAATTTGGACCATCGGATGAAGGTGTGCCACCGAGGTCGCGGCGCCCATTTGGCCGATATTTTGTTCCATACATAATTGAGTAATACCAATTTATCATAATAAAATAAAATTACAATAATTTCCTAAATAGTTTGTGTTTTATTCAAAATCAACATCGGCCCTTGAAATTTTAACCACCCTTTACATAGCTCCGATATAAACCGATCCCCATAGTTAATGGGGACCTGCCACTCTTGGAAGATCGTGCAAAATTTGAACAATGATTACAACGGACATCGTTAGATCGTTTTACAATTTCACCCTAATCAAAAATATACGTACTTTGTGTAGTCAGAAATCGTTATTTCGTTGTGTTATCAACCAAATGGCAATGTTATTATAGTGGTGGATATAAAAGTGATAGTATCGTTAATAAAACCAAATTATAACTTTTTTGAGTACGGCTTGTTACCAAAATCTCCACATCCACGTGGAGATTTTGTTTCTGACATACGTGAGTATGTAAGAAACAGCTGAAAGGCAACATTTATAGTTGAAACAATTCCAATATTATATGCCTATGATTTGAGTGTGCCGGTGTATGTGTGTGAGCACCATTCTCACATTTATATGAGTTGTGCAAATTCTTGACACAACAAAGCTTTTTACTTAATATTCATTATATGGCTATAAAATTTTATTGACCACGTTTTTTCGCTAAATAAAACTTATGCTTAATGTGTCTTTGTGGTTATGACGCATAAAAACTACAAATATTTCAACAATATGTGTACGTTACGTGTGTGTTTGTGTATTAATTTAGGTACTGTGTCGGTCACTCACATATACCATAAGTGAATAAACAACAACTCCAATGTCACTGCAAGTTCTTAGTTTTATGATTGGATTTGCCTTTGATTACAAACTTTTCCTTCGCTTGATGACAATTAATTTTTTTCTAATAAAATATCTCTAACAAATTTGTCCAACTTGGTTAAGTGAAGACATTTAAATTCATCAATTGAACCCTGCACCAGATGTTTGTAGGGAAAAGTTTTATGATGATGTTGGAATTAATATTATATTAGGAGCTTATATGGAATGAGTTTCTATGGTTTACGGCAAAAAGTAAAAAGTATTTTTTTTTTTCCTTGAAAACCCCTAGTCGTAGAGGTTTACTTGAAAATATATAGAATTTCAAGGGAATGAGATAAAAAAAAATTTAAATAAAATCATGAAATCCGCCTATATGGAACCACATCACGTTTTTGCCGATGAAAGACCAAATTTGGCATAGCTCTTTATTGATTTAAAATACAAAAAAATAATATATGCATTTTTACATTAATTCGTAGATTTCTTAAAATTTCTCAACTTTCCATAAAATCGATGAATTTCTATATAATATATTGTTTTTTTGCAAATACTAGTTATTAAATAATGAACTTTTTAATATGATATATAGACTCTTTCATAACATTCATGAAAATTTTAATTAACATCTCCGAAAATACTATTTTTTTCTTAGTTTGAGAGAGCCGTCACATAGATTTGCTCTAAAATGTATACAAGTAAAAACACTACAAGTTAAAGGATTCTGCTTGGAGAAATGTAAAAAATAAGTTTCACTCCGACAAATAATGAACACACAGGAAATTCCAGGATTCATAGGATCACAATTTTAGCATTATAATTTATTTTACGGTTTGCTAGTTTAGATTCACTTTCTTATAATAAGTTTGTCATTCCGTTTGTAACACATCAAAATATCGATTTCCCTCTATATAAAGTATATATATTCTTGATCAGGGAGAAATTGTAAGACGATTTAAGCCTGTCCGTCTGTCTGTTGTATTCACGCTACAGTCTTCAATAAAGGAGCTATCGTCCTGAAATTTGGCACAGAATCGTATTGTATCTGCACGCAGACCCAGTTCGAATATGGGCTATATCGATCCAGGTTTTGATATCGCTCTCATATAAACCGATCTCCCGATTTAGAGTCTTGGCCTTTTTTTTATTGTAACCATTTATTTTCATTTCATTTTCTTATTACATATATAGAGCAATAGATCTAACTCTAAACTTAAAAGATAAATATACATATGCAACACTTTACGTTTCTCTGCATCAGCTACTTAAATAAAACTTATGGTATAAACATATATACTCATATCCAATACAAAGTTTTATGAAATACGATCCAGACTTCCTGGCTGTCGACAAACGTTCCTCAAACACTTTAATTACATTTGTAACTGTTGATTTGCCAACTTTTAGCGATTTTGCCAGCTTTGCCTGCAAGTAGCTCGGATTTTCGCGATGCGCGAGCAAAATTTTGATACGCTGCTCTTCTTGCTTGGACGGCATTTTGACAAAATAGGAGCAACATTCTACACACACACACCTTGCTTGGACGGCATTTTGACAAAATAGGAGCAACATTCTACACACACACACCTTCAAAATGAGGGGTGTTCAGGTTTTTAAAATGCAAAATTGAAAGAAATACGTCACGTTTATATTGACCAAATTTTGACCGTATCTCCCTTTACCATCTGAACTACTCCAAATTTACTGGGAGCTATATCAAGGTTTGCATTTCCAGAATGCAATTGTACATAACAGCATTTATGATTTATTAGGCGATACATATGTATTCGAGATAACATCCAATTTCAGGCAAACCGGATTAAAATTACGGTTTCTAGAAACCCAAGGAGTTAAATCGGGAGATCGTTCTTTATGGCCCGAAAATACCTCAATATTTCCAATTTCAGGCAAATTGGATAAAATCTTCGGATTCCAGAAGCCCAAGAAATAAAATCGGGATATCGGTCTATATGGTGGCTATACCAAAACATGGAACGATACTCACCATTTGTGGCACACCTCTTTATGGTCCTAAAATACCTATAAATTTCCAATTTCAGGCAAATTGTATATAAACTACGGATTCTATAAACCCAAGATGTAAAATCGGGTGATCGGTCTATATGGGGGCTATACCACAACATGAAACGATACGGACCATTTTCGGCACACCTTTTGATGGTCCTCAAGTACCTCTAGATTTTCAATTTCAGGCAAATTGGATAAAAACTACGGTTTCTATAAGCCCAAGACCCCAAATCGGGAGGTCGGTTTATATGGGGACCATACCAAAACATGGACCGATGCTCACCATTTTTGGCACACCTCTTTATGATCATAAAGTACATCTATATTTCAAATTTCAGGCAAATTTGATAAAAACTACGATTTCTATAAGCTCAAGACCCCAGATCGGGAGGTCGTTTTATATGGTAACTATATCAAAACCTGGACCGATATAGCCCTTCTTCGAACTTGACCTGCTTGCAGACAAAATACGAGTTTGTGCAAATAAAAACTGGGGTTTCTATAAGCCCAATAAGTAAAATCGGGAGATCGGTCTATATGGGGCATATACCAAAACATGGACCGATACTCATCATTTTTGGCACACCTCTTTATGGTCATAAAGTACATCTATATTTCAAATTTCAGGCAAATTTGATAAAAACTACGATTTCTATAAGCCCAAGACCCCAGATCGGGAGGTCGTTTTATATGGGGACTATATCAAAACCTGGACCGATATAGCCCTTCTTTGAACTTGACCTGCTTGCAGACAAAATACGAGTTTGTGCGAAATTTCAGCACGATAGCTTCATTATTGAAGACTGTAGCGTGATTACAACAGAAAGCCAGACAGACAGACTGTCATCGTTATATCGTTTTAGAATTTCTCCCTGATCAAGAATATTTATACTTTATATAGTTGGAAATCGATATTTCGAGGTGTTACAAACGGAATGACAAACTTATTATACCCCCGTCACCATTCTATGGTGGTGGGTATAAAAATGTTAAACGGTTTACCAAAAAAATACATTTGATTTCAAGAAATCAAAACAAAAAAATGAATACTTTTGAGAGTCACTGTAAGTAGTTATGTAAATAAAACATTAACTGTGATGAACTAGAATGTTGAAGATGATAGTTTGAATATCCTGTGAACATATGTTACCACGCCATGAGCATTAGTCGAGCATACATTTCGCAGCAGTGGCCTTGGGATATCAGAGATTTGCCTACATTTTGCCTTAAACCATCCAGTGTTAAAGATGCTTTTCGTTTTGCATACATCTTCCATAAAATATATGGGCGCAATATTTTTATAAAGTGCCTGTTAAGATTTACTATCTTCATATCGTAGCTCCTTGGAGATAAACGATCCCGGCATCTTGATACCACGTAAACTAAAACCCATAAAAATGCAACTCACCAATATTAAATAAATGTTATACTCGTAACCATTGATAAAATCATAAATAATATGCTGGAAGTTTTTAGTTTGGCTTCCTATGATTGTGTTGAAGAACACATAAAAAGCCTTATGGTAAAAAAGGACCAACATCTGTTGAAACAGAACATTTGACATTTTGTAGTTGCTACCGTGTCCTGTCATTTCGCTTCAGCTCAAATCCTTTTTTTTACAATTCCAAAGGAATATGAAAGACAGTAACATTAAAATGAACTTAAATGTGATGATTAGGCATTTTTATGACATCCTCTTAGCAGTATAGAATACCACATCAAATATGGAGGTTGACTTATAGGCTCCGTATAGGACGCATGTTAGCATTGGGTGATTGCAAAATTAATCTCTTCACGTTATGGTTTGATATTTTCAAATGAATCAAGATTTGCCTTTATTTTCCATTTTTGTTTTTTTTCCATTCGCAGACCTTGTATAAGTAGGATTGCCCTTGTATGGTTGCTAGGCTGCAAAGGCAATGAGATAGACTTCGAATGAACTTAGAATTCTATGGAAGTCTTGGGATTAAAATAAAATGAATTATAATATCAAAAGGTATGACTACTGAATGATATCTGAGCCCAGGGCTGTGGAGTCGGAGTCGGAGTCGGAGTCTTGGAGTCGGAGTCTGAAGATTTTGCTGGAGTCGGAGTCGGAGTCGGAGTCGTAAAAATTTTGCTCGACTCCGACTCCGGCTAAATCAAATTTTTTAAAACACTTCACATTTTTTTAACTAAGCAAGTTTTTACGCAAATTAGCTTCCATTGCTCTATTCATTCGATCAATGTACAGCATGATTGTAAATGAAAATCAACTTCCAATTACGGCTATCTTTTTATGTTTCCTAGAATGTTAGACTAGCAGATGGGCTGGATCGATCCATTTTAATGCTCATATCAATTTATTTGAAATATTTCGAACAATCGAAATTATTTTTTTTTTAATTTTATTTTAAGGCCATATACGTATGTGGAATATTGACAGAAAATTTTTTCAAAGTTGTTTTTTATAGAAAATGCTGTCAAAATTTTATTTCTATAGCACATTTTGTCAAAATTTTATTTCTATAAAAAATTTATTCAAAATTTTATTGCTATAGAAATATTTTTTTTCTATGGAAAATTTTGTCAAAATTGTATTTTTATAGAAAATTGAGTCAAAATTTTGTTTCTATAGAATATTTTGCAAAATTTTATTTCTATAGAAAATTTTGCCAAAATTTTATAGTAATAGATTTTTTTATTAGAAAATTTGGTCAAAATTGTATTACTATAGAAAATTTTGTCAAAATTTTGTTTCTGTAGAATATTTTGCAGAATTTTATTTACTACACAAAAAATTTTCTAAAATTGTACTTTTATTGATACTTTTTTCAAAATTTTATTTCTATAAGAAAAATTTTTATTTCTATAGCAAATTTTCTCAATTTTTTTCTTACTGATGCTCACTGATACTCACTGCTATAAAAAATGTATTCAGAATTGTATTACTATAGAAATATTTTTTATACCCTGCGCCACACTGTGGAACAGGGTATTATAAGTTAGTGCATATGTTTGTAACACCCAGAAGGAGACGAGATAGACACATGGTGTCTTTGGCAATAATGCTCAGGGTGGGTCCCTGAGTCGATATAACCATGTCCGTCTGTCCGTATGTCCGTCCGTCCGTCTGTCTGTGAACACATTTTTGTGATCAAAGTCTAGGTCGCAATTTAAGTCCAATCGACTCCAATCGCACATGTTTCTAATTTGGTCAGAATAGAACCCTATTGATTTTGGAAGAAATCGGTTCATATTTTGATATAGCTCCCATATATATCTTTCGCCCGATATGCACTAATATTGACCCAGCAGCCAGAGTTTTATACCGATTTGTTTGAAATTTTGGACAAACATAACACTTAGTCGTATATTTAAGTGTGCAAAATTTGATTGAAATCGGTTCAGATTTAGATATAGCTCCCATATATATCTTTCGCCCGATATGGACTAATATGGTCCTAGAAGCCAGAGTTTTGGCCCAATTTGGTTGAAATTTTGCACTAGGAGTACAATTAGTAATATAGTCATGTGTACCAAATTTGATTGAAGTCGGTTCAGATTTAGATATAGCTCTCATATATATGTTTTTCTGATTTCGACAAAAATGGTCTAAATACCAACATTTTCCTTGTAAAATCGCCACTGCTTAGTCGAAAAGTTGTAAAAATGACTCTAATTTTCCTAAACTTCTAATACATATATATCGAGTGATATATCATAAATAAACTTTTGCGAAGTTTCCTTAAAATTGCTTCAGATTTAAATGTTTCCCATATTATTTTTTACTAACATTGTGTTCCACCCTAGTGCATTTGCCAACTTAAATTTTGAGTCTACAGATTTTTTAGAAGTCTATCAAATTCTGTCCAGATCGAGTGATATTTAAATGTATGTATTTGGGACAAACCTTTATATATAGCCCCCAACACATTTGACGGATGTGATATGGTATCGAAAATTTAGATCTACAAAATGGTTCAGGGTATAAGATAGTCGGCCCCGGCCGACTTTAGACTTTCCTCACTTGTTTCTATATAAAATTTAGTCAAAATTTTATTTCTATAGAAAATTTAGTCAAAATTTTGTTTCTATAGAATATTTTGCAAAATTTTATTTCTATAGAAAATTTTGCAAAAATTTGTTCGCTACACAATTTTTTTTTTAAATTGTATTTCTATTGATAATTTTTTCAAACTTTTATTTCTATAAAAAATGTTGCCAAATTTGATTTCTATAAAAATGTTATTCAAAATTTTATTTCTATATATTTGGTCAAAATTTGATTTCTATAGAAAATTTTGCCAAAATTTTATTTCTATGGAAAATTTAGTCAAAATTTTGTTTCTGTAGAAAATTTTGTCAAAATTTTATTTACTAGACAAAAATTTTTCCAAAATTGTATGCTCACTGATACTCATTGCTAAGTCGAAAACTTGTAGAAATGACTCAAATTTTAAAATTTTTCAATGAATGAATCATAAATGCATTTTTGCGAAATTGTCTAAACAATTATAAATATTTCCCAAATATTGCCCGAGTTTTGTAGAAGTCTGATTTGAGATTTTATCAAAATGTAGATCTAAATACAAAGTTGTGCAGAGTATATTATAGTTGGCCCGCCCGACTTTAGACTTTCCTTACATTTTTAGTTTTTGTTAAAATTGTGTTACGTCCCATAACGTTAGATTTAAATTTAAAGTACATAGATTTTGTAGAAGTATATACAATTTTGTCTAAATCAATTCAGATTCAAATTCATGCATATGGGAATATAAACCTTTATATAGCTCGCAACAAATTTAAAGGATTTGAGATAGTATCAAGAATTTTGGTCCACAAATACATATACTGTTGGTATCTTCTCATATTATGATGGGTATTTATATCATTATTTTATTTATTAAACATTGCCCTAAATTTGAAATATAGAGTTCAATTGGCATCTAATGTGAAATTAAGACCTTTTTTTTGCACACATAAATAAATATGATACTTTATATCGATCTACTTACAGTACCCCCACAATAGAACTACAAATTAGTTGTATTAAAATGAGATTTAGTTATATTACCCGGAGTCGACTCCGGAGTCGGAGTCGGAGTCGAGCTGATGAAAAATGCTGGAGTCGGAGTCGGAGTCGGAGTCGAGCAAAATTGGCTCGACTCCGCAGCCCTGTCTGAGCCAAAAGCAGACTGACTTTTTTTATAATTTTTGTGGCACTGTGGTAAGACTAGATATATTCATTGGCAAAAAAAATCTTTATTCTCCGAAAAATAGGTCATGATGATGACTGCTTGCTGGTAAATAAGCTTTTACACATGTTTATGTTTTCTATGAAAATCCCTGGAAATTCTCTACCAATAAATCTCATGCCAATAATTCTGCACATCATGAAGTGGTGTGGAGTCCGTTGAGTAAAGAAGAATGAAGAAATCCAAGACCTAGGAAAGTTTGGAGATGATCATTTAAAAATCGTGACAAAATTTTGTATAGTAATAAAATGTTAAAAAAAAGTTTCTATAGAAATAAAATTTTTACAAAATTTTCTATAGAAATAAAATTTTGACAAAATTTTCTATAGAAATAAAATCTTGACAAAATTGTCTATAGTAATAAAATTTTTACAAATTTTATTATAGTAATAAAAATTTGACAAAATTTTCTACACTAATAAAATTTTGACAAAATTTTGTATAGAAATAAAATTTTGGTAGATTATTTTTGGGGATCGGCTATATATAACTATAGACCGATATGGACCAATTCCTGCATGGATGTTAGAGCCCATATACTAACACCATGTACCAAATTTCAGTCGGATCGAATGAAATTTGTTTCTCTTCGAGGCTTCGCCAGCCAAATCTGGGTATCGGTTTATATCGGGGCTACATATAATTATGGACCGATATGGATCAATTCCTGCATGGTTGTTAGAGGCCATATACTAACACCATGTACCAAATTTCAGTGGGATCGGATGAAATTTGTTTCTCTTAGATGCTCCGCAAGCCAAATCTGGGGATTGGTTTATATGAGGGCTATAGATAATTATGGACGGATGTGGACCAATTTTTGCAAGATTTTTAGAGACCATACCTCAACACCATGTACAACATTTCAGCCAGATCGGATGAAATATGCTTCTCTTGGAGGCTCCGCAAGCTAAATCTGTGGGTCCGTTTATATGGGGGCTATACGTAAACATGAACCGATATGGCCCATTTGCATTACCATCCGAACTACATCAATAACAACTACACAAAAAAAATTTTCACAAAAAATTTTCCAATTAAAATTTTAATTGAGTTTTAAAAAATATTCAATTAAAAATTTAATTGATTCAACAAATTTTTTAATTGAAACAAAAATCAATCACAAAAATAATAGTATCAATTAATTTTTTAATTGGATCAATTAATTTTTTAATTGACCTTCAATTAATTTTTTAATTGATACTATCATTTCTGTGATTGAAGACATTTCAATTAAAAAATTAATTGGATCAATTAATTTCGTGATTGAACCAAAAAAAAATTTTTTTGTGTGTACTTGTGCCAAGTTTCAATAGAAATAAAATTTTGAGAAAATTTTCTATAGAAATAAAATTTTGACAAATTTTCTATAAAAAAAAATTACCAAAATTTTCTATATGAATAAAATTTTAACAAAATTTTCTTTATGAATCAAATCTTAACAAAATTTTCTATAGAAATGAAATTTTGAAAAAATTTTCTATGGAAATGAAATTTTGACAAAATTTTCTATAGAATTAAAACTTTAACAAAATTTTCTATAGAAATACAATTTTGACAAAATTTTCTAAGAAATAAAATTTTGACAAAATATTCTATTGAAATAAAATTTTAACAAAATTTTTTATTGAAATAAAATTTTGACAAAATTTTCTAAGAAATAAAATCTTGGCTAAATTTTCTATAGAAATAATATTTTGAAAAAATTTTCTGTAGAAATAAAATTTTGCAAAATAAGATTTGTTGTTAAATTTTTCTCCAAATTTTGGTTGAGTGTCTTGGGGTAGACTAGCAACCATGGACATGATATCCTTGTGTTTATGACAATATTTTTTATAGTGTAATAAGGTGTTCTCACCAAGCATGTTTTGGGGTTTGAAATGTTTTCCCTTTATAAGTACTTCAAAACGAGTCGTTTTCGCCATACTAAAAAAATTTTTTTTATGAATAAAATCTTAACAAAACTTTCTATAGAAATGAAATTTTGACAAAATTTTCTATGGAAATGAAATTTTGACAAAATTTTCTATAGAATTAAAACTTTCATAAAATTTTATATAGAAATAAAATTTTGACAAAATTTTCTATGGAAAGGAAATTTGACAAAATTTTCTATAGAAACAAAATTTTAACAAAATTTTCTGTAGAAATAAAATTTTGACAAAATTTTCTAAGAAATAAAATTTGGACAAAATTTTCTATTGAAATCAAATGTTGACAAAATTTTCTAAGAAATAAAATCTTGGCTAAATTGTCTCTAGAAATAATATTTTGAAAAAAATTTTCTATAGAAATATAATTTTGCAAAATTCGGTTTGTTGTTAAATTTTTCTCCAAATTTTGGTAGACTTGGGGTAGACTAGCAACCATGGACATGATATCCTTGTGTTTATGACAATATTTTTTATAGTGTAAAACGGTGTTCTCACCACTTCAAAACGAGTCGTTTTCGCCATACTAAAAAAATTTTAACAAAATTTTCTTTATGAATAAAATCTTAACAAAATTTTCTATAGAAATGAAATTTTGACAAAATTTTCTATGGATATGAAATTTTGACAAAATTTTCTATAGAATTAAAACTTTAATAAAATTTTATATAGAAATAAAATTTTGACAAAATTTTCTAAGAAATGAAATTTTGACAAAATTTTCTATGGAAATGAAATTTTGACAAAATTTTCTATAGAAATAAAGTTTTAACAAAATTTTCTGTAGAAATAAAATTTTAACAAAATTTTCTAAGAAATAAAATTTTGACAAAATTTTCTATTGAAATCAAATGTTGACAAAATTTTCTCTAGAAATAATATTTTGAAAAAAAAATTTCTATAGAAATATAATTTTGCAAAATTAGATTTGTTGTTAAATTTTTCTCCAAATTTTGGTAGACTTGGGGTAGACTAGCAACCATGGACATGATATCCTTGTGTTTATGACAATATTTTTTATAGTGTAAAACGGTGTTCTCACCAAGCATATTTTGGGTTCGAAATATTTTTTGGAAATTAAGAAAACGTTTCCATTTTAAACTTTTTGTATTTTTATACCCATCACCATAGAATGGTGATGGGGGTATATTAAGTTTGTCATTCCGTTTGTAACACATAGAAATATCGATTTCCGACTATATAAAGTATATATATTCTTGATCAGGGAGATATTCTAAGACGATATAAGCATGTCCGTCTGTCTTTTGTAATCACGCTACAGCCTTCAATAATGGCGCTATCGTCTTGAAATTTGCCACAAGTCTAGTATCGGTCCAAGTTTTGATATATTCCTCATATAAACCGACTTCCCGATTTGGGGTCTTGGGCTTATAAAAACCGTAGTTTTTATCCAATTTGCCTGAAATTGGAAATCTAGAGGCATTTTTGGACCATAAAAAGGTGTGCCGAAAATTGTGCTCATCGGTCCATGTTTTGGTATATCCCCCATATAGACCGATCTCCAGAATTTGCTTCTTGGGCGTCTAGAAACTATTTTCTATCCGATTGGCCTGAAAATTAAAATCTAGAGGTATTTTTGGACCATAGAGAGGTGTGTCGAAAATGATCCATACCGGTCCATGTTTTGCTATAGTCCCCATATAGACCGATCTCCCGATTTTGCTTCTTGGGCGTCAAGAAACTGTAGTCTCCATCCGATTTGCAAATCTAGAGGTATTTTAGGACCGTAAAGAGGTGAGGAGGAGATCGCCATATAGACCGATCTCCCGATTTTTATTCTTGGGCTTCTATAAACCGTTTTTAATATTTGCCTGAAATTGGAAATCTAGAGGTATTTTGGAACCATAAAGAGGTGTGCCGAAATTGGAGGCTATACCATGTTTTGGTATAGCCTCCATAAAAACCGATCTCCCGATTTTGCTTCTAGTAACTGTATTTACTATTCGATTTGCCTGAAATTGGAAATCTAGAGGTATTTTGGAACCATAAAGAGGTGTGCCGAAAGTGGTCCGAATCGGTCCATGTTTTGGTATAGCCCCCATATAGACCAATCTCCCGATTTTATTTCTTGGGCTTCTGGAAACTGTATTTACAATCCCATTTGCCTGAAAGTTGAAATCTGGAAGTATTTTATGACCACAAATAGGTGTGCCGAAATTGAGGTGTATCGGTCCATTTTTTGGTATAACCCCCATATATACCAATCTCCCGATTTTACTTCTTGGGCTTCTAGTAGTTTTTATGCAATTTGCCTGACATTGTAAATCTAGAGCTATTTTAGAACCATAAAGTGGTGTCTCACAAATGGTTAGTATCGGTCCATGTTTTGGTATAGCCCCCATATAGACTGATCTCCAGATTTAACTCCTTGGGCTTCTAGAAAGCATAGTTTTTATCCGATTTGGTCAAAAATGTAAATATACTGGTATTCTAGTCCATTTGGTAAGGCATCGATGTAGACCGATTTAGCTTCTTTCGGGTACACCCAAAGAAAAAATATTTTCCTCCGGAATGAAATTTTAGACAAACGAAAATCTCCTTTCGTATAAAGTATTTTCGTTTAGAACAAACTAATCCGAATTTTCGATAAGCGATTTAACGATTGTCTCTAATATTTGTGTCAAAAGAAAACTTTGCTTGTCTAAAATTTCGTTCCTCAGAAAAGAAAAACACTTCTTTCAGGTAGCAGGCGCACTGATTAAGAAAATTGCCTAAAACTGAAAGTAAAATTTTCAGGTTTTACTCCTCGTATTCATTTAAATAATTTTCAAATCAAGGCCTTATTTCAGCATATACGCGATATGTTTATGATTTCTCTAAAACTCAAACATAATTGGTTCTCATAAATCCAGAATCTGATCTAGTCTTCATAGGTAGAATCTTTAAATTTTTTCTTTGGGAAGCGTACTGGTTGAACTGATTTGCATGGAAGAAGATTTGTCATCAAACCCCCTTAAATTCTATATATTATCAAGTAACCCGTTACGTGAAGTGGTTTCTCTGTAATGTGGAACGCCGTTCGGACTCGGCTATAAAAAGGAGGTCCCTTGAGCTTAACATGGAATCGGGCAGCACTCAGGATAAGAGAGAAGTTCACCAATGAGGAATCACAATGGACTGAATAGTCTACGTGAGCCTGATACATCGGGCTGCCACCTAACATAACCTAACCCGATACGACGAAGAGTTTTCAAAGTAAACTATTATATTCGATTCATGGTGGTGGGTATTAAAGATTCGGCTCGGCCGAACTTACTGCTGTATGTACTTGTTTAAACTGACATTTATATGTGTATGAATCGAAAATTCCGTAAATGTATCCTAATTTTAATTTTATAGAGCCTAGATTTAAAGATAGATAGCTTCCTAAAAATGCATTTTTATTAACGGAGCCGCATTTTTGGCTCGGAATCAGTACCAAAATCCGTAAGAAGAGGTCAAAATCTTTGAAATCAAGTAAACTTTTTTTTGGACTACACTCAAAAAACAGTGACTCATCAGAAATACGAATTTTATCTAAACAATTTTATCTAAATTGTAATATAAATTCAGATATCATGTCGATTTCACAAAAATAAGTAATAATTTGTTCAAGAAAATTTACTAGACATAATAATTTTTTTTCCATTTGTAAACGAAAATTTTGTAGTGTGAAGAAAATGTCTTGCAAAAATGTCTTTAGTGCCACGATTGGTAAAAATAACCAATTTTAACAAGTTCTGAACTATTTTGTGGACGACGCTTGTGTATAATTGTTTCCCTCTTTTTTTATTTAATTGAACTAACGTACGCAAAAAATTATTAAAGTCAAAAAAATTTTCTCAAAACATAATAATTCCATGAACTAAATTTGAATTAAATTGGCTTCAGTGACATATAAGGTTCACTTTGTTTGACTGTAAGAAAAAAAACGTATTTTCAATAGGGACCACTTCATAACAGCTACTCTGTATGGTTAAACATTTCTTTGAAGTGTATAAAGAGTCCAAATTTGTAACTCACAAATTGCAATTTAAACCCAATATATTCAAAAGAAGTCTATTTATTACAAAATCTCCCTGAACTATTTTTCAGTAAAGAAATAATTAAATATTCCCTCGTATATTTCTGGTGGAATTAATTGTCTCTACATACTTCATAATTTAATTCCTTTTAAGAAAAAAGAAATATTTCAAAGTTTATAAAATTTCAAGGAATTCTTGTGTATATGATAGTGTGGTATGCAGTTTTAAATTAACATTAATAATCATTAAAGAGGAAAGTACTTTAAATTAATTACCCTCACTCACTCATACACACGCACATACACTCACCGACATAAAGATGGCCATGGAAATGAACATAAAGTTTTCGACATGAAATGATCGTTAATTTCAATTTTCACTCACTTCAAGAATATTCGTCATTCATATCCACCTTCCTAATTGTACACCACCTTTCAAGCATCATACAACCCTCTCACAAAATATATGCGGGTGGAAATCTGAAACCATACCCCCATAACGGTGACATCTGTCCCCCCAAAAATTGTATTTGGTCATGCACAAAGGAGCAACGAAATGAATGGGTGACAACGATGACTAAACTAATGAAGAGATAACAGAGAGCAAGTTTTCATTTTGGGAGCGAAGTGTGAGCTTGAAATTATTAGTGCAGTGCTGAATGAAGAGTGGTGAGGGGGGAGAAGCAGAAATTTTCATCAAAAGAATGAAACAAATCATGAGATATTAAAAAGTTTGATGTCTCATTTTAAGCAGAACTCATAATTTATCCATTTTAAGTAGTTTGTGGTAGAACACACACAGTCCGTCCACTCGTACTCAAACACATTCCTCTCCATGCGAGCTATGTATAAGACTTGTAGGCAGAAATCCAGGAGGGGGGGGTGGGGGATAGGAAAATACTAACGAAAGTGGCATAAAATTTTGGCAAAGTGTCAGTGGCAATAGTAGGAAAACTTAAACGAGTGAATACTTCATCATTCAATGTCGACAGTTGCTTAAAGTTTTCTATGAGAAAGGCTATGAGAGAAAAATAAGTTCATTTTCACCTTAAATAGTTTCTCAACTCTTTGAACTTTATGCACAGTAGTTTCGTTTAATTGCTACTTTAGTTCTTGAATTTCCTAATAAAAAAAATCAACAAAATTAGTATATACGGGAATAGCGGGTTATACATTTTCGGAAAAAATCATCCTCAGCAACAACAAGTATATACGGCCGTAAGTTCGGCCAAGCTTATGTATCCTCCACCATGGATTGCGTAGAAACTTCTAAACAATGCCATCCACAATCGAATTACTTGAGTTGCGGTAACGCTTGCCGATGGCAAGGTATCTTTAAACCTCCTAACACCGTCTTCTAAATTGTAATTAAGTCCATAGATGGTATATAAAGGGTGATACGGTCAAAATTTGGTCAGTATAAACTTGACGTATTTCTTTCAATTTTGCATTTAAAAAACCTGAACAATCCTCATTTTGAAGGTGTGTGTGTGTGCAGAATGTTGCTCCTATTTTGATTTTGGAATTCACTATTCAGTTGTCAAAATGCCGTCCAAGCAAGAAGAGCAGCGTATCAAAATGTTGTTCGCGCATCGCGAAAATCCGAGCTACTCGCACGCAAAGCTGACAAAATCGCTAAAAGTTGCCAAATCAACCGTTACAAATGTAATTAAAGTGTTTGGGGAACGTTTGTCGACAGCCAGGAAGTCTGGATCGGGGGGAAATCGAAAACCGGAAGCCGCTGAGACGACAAAGAGAGTTGCCGGTAGTTTCAAGCGAAACCCTAACCTCTATCTCTCCGAGATGCCGCAAATAAGCTGGGTGTATCGTCTACAACCGTGCATCGAGCCAAAAAACGAGCCGGACTATCGACTTACAAGAAGGTAGTGACTCCAAATCGCGATGATAAACAAAATACGACGGCCAAAGCGCGTTCCCGGAGGCTGTACACGACGATGCTGACGAAGTTTGGCTGCGTGGTAATGGACGACGAAACCTACGTCAAAGTCGACTACTGTCCGGGACAGGAGTTTTATACGGCAAAAGGAAGGGGAAAGGTAGCAGATATTTTCAAGCACATAAAACTTGCAAAGTTCGCAAAGAAATATCTGGTTTGGCAAGCCATCTGTACCTGTGGCTTGAAAAGCAGCATTTTCATAGCTTCCGGGACTGTCAACCAAGAAATTTACGTGAAAGAGTGTTTGAATAAACGTCTGCTGCCTTTCCTGAAGAAACACGGTTGTTCCGTACTGTTTTGGCCGGATTTGGCATCTTGCCGTTACGGTAAAAAGGCCATGGAGTGGTACGCCGCCAACAACGTGCAGGTGGTTCCCAAGGACAAGAAACCGCCCAACACGCCAGAGCTTCGCCCAATTGAGAAATACTGGGCTATTGTCAAGCGGAACCTAAAGAAGACCAAAAAACTGCTAAGGACGAGCAGCAGTTCTAGGCAAACTGGTTTTCTGCGGCAAAGAAGGTGGACAAGGTGGCTGTACAAAATCTGATGGCAGGTGTCAAGCGTGAGGCCCGGCAATTCGGATTTGGAAAAGCGAAAGCCTAACTGAATATTTTTCGTGAATTTTATACTAATTGAACTTGAAAAAGAAATTTAATTTGATTTTTAAATAAACGATTTCACCAATTTACACGCGTTTTCCCTTGACCAAATTTTGACCGTATCACCCTTTATTAAATTAAATACGTATATAATTCAGTTTGACAAAATTTTCTATTTTTAACAAAAATTTTTTAGGAAAAAATTTTGACAAAATTTTCTATAGGAATAAAGTTTTGACAAAATTTTCTATTGAAATGAAATTTTGACAAAATTTTCTATAGAAATAAAATTTTAACAAAATTTTCTATAGAAATAAAATTTTAACAAAATTTTCTATAGAAATAAAATGTTGACAAAATTTTCTATAGAAATAAAATTTTAACAAAATTTTCTATAGCAATAAAATTTTGGTAGATAATTATGAACCGATATGGACCAATTTTTGTGTGATTGGGGATAGGCTATATAACTATAGACTGATATGGACCAATTTTGGTATGGTTGTTCCAAATTTGAACCGGATCGTATGAATTTTGCTCCTCCAAGAGGCTCCCGAGGTCAAATCTGGAGAACGGACCGATATGGCCCAATTCTGGCATGGTTTTCTATAGAAATAAAATGTTGACAAAATTTTCTACAGCAATAAAATTTTGGTAGATTATTTTCGGCTGGAGTGGCAACCATAATTATGAATCGATAGGGACCAATTTTTGTGTGCTTGGGGATAGGCTATATAACTATAGACCGATATGGACCAATTTTGGTATGGTTGTTCCAAATTTGAACCGGATCGGATGAATTTTGCTCCTCCAAGAGGCTCCGGAGGTCAAATCTGGAGAAAGGACCGATATGGCCCAATTCTGGCACGGTTGTTAGAGTTATATACTAACACAATGTTCCAAATTTCAACCGGATCGGATAAAATTTGCTTCTCTTAGAGGCCCGCAAGCCAAATCTGGGGGTCGGTTTATAAGGGGGCTATATATAATTATGAACCGATGTGGACCAACTTTTGCACGGTTGTTAGAGACAATATACCAACACCATATACCAAATTTCAGCCGGATCGTATGAAATTTGCTTATCTTTGAGGCCTCGCAAGCCAAATGTGGGGATCGGTTTATATGGGGCCTATATATAATTATGGACCGATGTGGACCAATTTTTGCATGGTTATTAAAGACCATATACCAACACCATGTACCAAATTTCAGCCGGATCGGATGAAATATGCTTCTCTTAGAAGCACCGCAAGCCAAATCTGAGGGTCCGTTTATATAGGGGTTATACGTAAAAGTGGACCGATATGGCCCATTTGCAATACCATCCGACCTACATCAATGACAACTACTCGTGCCAAGTTTCAAGTGGATAGCTTGTTTCGTTCAAAGTTAATATACCCCCCCATCCTATGGTGGAGGGTATAAAAATGGACTCAATAAGCACAATTGCCGTATATAAGCGGATGATAATATTTCTATAAGTTTTTGATGCGGTTCTCGGTTGGAGGTATCTTTGGGGCTTATTTTGTATAAAATGAAGCTAGTCACATTCAATCGTCGAACTGAACGCATGTGTTTTTTATCGGATTAATTATCGTAATAAGTACTTATTACCGAAATTCAAAGTCATCCACTGGACTTTTAACTTCAGGGCCCAGGTTGCGGAACTTTGACAAGTCCTAAGGTAACGCCTTGTGATGGCTATCATTAACAAACGAGCTTTGCACGGTATGGTTCCAAAGCAACAATGGGGGAAATTGAGAAAGGGGCTAGAAAAGCTTGGTTCGGGAACAAGTTTTCGACGCCAAGATACTAGATGGTATCAAGGACGATTTAAGGTAATCGCATTTGCAGACCAGAGGTCAATGGATTGCTTTAAAGTTGCGTTGATCCTAATTGGTAAAGTTTGGGAAAGAGCCGCTTTGGAGTTAGTCGAGAAGAAATACATACCGTCTAAACCTAGAGGAAGTGTATCAATAAAGTATTTTTTCTCAAAATTGGAAAGACATTTTTATCTATTTATATTCCTAAAATTTTTGGGAGTTTTTTAAAAAAGCTCTAGTTTTTTTCCTTAATAGTTAGAGGTAAGGTTCACAAATCACCTGACAATACAGCAATCAGGTTGGTTCAACAGAAGCAAATAATCGGGTGGTTTCAACTGTAAAGTAAATATAAGTGCCTATATATAATATGTGCTTTTATTTAATGGGGTATTACAAGGCACTGAATAATCTAAGTTAGTCTGAATCAAATCGGGCTGCCACTTGAACCTAACATAGCCTCGATTCTTCGAAAGATGATTATAGGTAAAGAAACAATTACTCTTTTGAAATTCGGATGACCTTGTAGTTGTTGTAACAGTGTGTTGGAATTAGAGGTGTGCACGTCAGTAATATTTTACTAACGCTCACTTACACACGAAGGAGGAGAAATTACTCACGCACGTTATATTTGTTAGGTTAGATTAGGTTAGATTATTTGTTAGGATGAATTCATCTCGAAAGTGTTATTATGTTCGTGAACGGAATTATTTTCGTGAGCCTATTTTTCCAAAATTCGTTACTCACACACACTGGCAAAGAAATTATTTTCGTGACATTTTCATTGACTAATCGCACTAAAGCAAACTCACGCCGTTTTCATCTGCGTGAGTAACGAAAAATATTCGTGAGACACGACAATTTCGTGTCACGTGCTCACCTCTTTGTGGAACTCTACGTCGAAGTTTTGATCTGTCCAGAGTGATCTGGTGGTGAGTCGCGTAGGTTAGGTTGGGTTAGCAAAAAGGTGACGCGAGTCATGAGCCCTTGTTTGCAGATGGGATATACTTCAACTACCTTGCTATCAATCACTGATAGGTAGGAATTGAGACGGCTTTACTTACCTGATGTAAGTTGGGCTGACGTCTTATTTCGGGCAGCAGGATTAAACTGTTGATCATCAGCTTTTATCCAGATCGAGAAACTCTGCTACTAAGATTGTATGCGTCTGGTAGTGAGGCTCTTGTCGGGTCGTCCTTGATTACAGATGGGACCTACATCAGCTAAGCTGCTATCAATCACTGATGGGTAGAAATTGAGGCGGTTGCATTTCCCTGCTCCTAGTTGGGCCAAAACTACTTTAGTCTGACATCGGGTGCTATGGGCAGAGGTCTGGCTCTGATTAACCTTGTAGCTTCTCACCGCTTCATCTACAGTATGTGGCCTCATCTAGAGGCTCTCTTTTTAACGCTAGAACTTTCGCTCTATAAGGTGAAGACCAACCCTTACATTCGTAGGTGGTGGTTACCTAGCATCAAGTCTGTAATTTGGATGGTTACTTCGATAACAATCCAGGAGATACTGCATTGACTACATGTAAGTGTGTCTACACACAGTGATGATCTTGGTCTCCATGTGAGGATGATCCAGCGGTATACTGCGGAGACATCCTGTCGCAGTTGTTAGGGCAGCCTTCTGACAAGTCTATATGTTATTCCACTGCTTGTCACTTGTCTGAGGTGCCCACACTGGCGCTGCATATTTTACGACTGACCAGCCAGCCTAAGTGATAAGAGAGAAGTGGACTTAAACTATTCAGTCTATTGTGATACCATATTTGTCGCAATAGACTCAATAGTGAACCTGAAATAACGGACTGCCACTATACCCAACCTAACATTGCACTGATTATAATAACTCAGCAAGTTAGACCCGGACGTCGTCCGAATATGATACAAGCTCAACGCCAAACCCTCTTTGAATAAAGGTTAGTTAGAGGTTGAACAGTACCGGAGACATCATCCACCTTTGGAAACATCCTGCTTGAATCTACGAGTTCATGACTTTCTATCCTAATATTCCACATACCTCTTTGACATCCTTGGACTTCTTCTCCTGGGAAAAAGGTAACAATATTAGAGTTAGCCAACAAAAAACAAGTATATACGGCCGTATGTTCGGCCAGGCCGAATCTTATGTACCCTCCACCATGGATTGCGTAGAAACTTCTACGAAAGACTGTCATTCACAATCGAAATACTGGGGTTGTGGTATCTTAAAACTTCTTAAGATCGTTTTCTAAATTCTGAGTTAGTCCATACGTGGTATATATTAGACAAAAAAGTTATGTATAGTTAAGTCTACAAATAATTACGAATCGATATGAATTTTTGCACGGTACGTAGAGAGCCAGAGATGAAATATCGGGGTCACTTATATGGGGGCTATATACAATTATGAACTTGATATGGACCAATTCTTGTGTGATTGGAAATCGATTTATCTGAGGGATATATATAACTATAGACCGATATCGACCTAGTTAAGCATGGTTGAAATTTGCTCAACCCACGAGGCTCCAAAACCAAATCTCGGGATCGGTTTATATGGGGCTATATATGATTATGGACTGATATGGACCACTTTTGGCATGGGTGTTAAATATCATATACGATCACCACGTACCAAATTTCAAGCAGATCGGATAAATTTTGCTTCTCCAAAAGGCACCGGAGGTTAAATCTGGGGATCGGTTTATATGGGAGCTATATATAATTATAGGCTGATAGGAACCAATTCCTGCTACTACTACTACTAACATCACGTACCAAATTTCAACCGAATGGGAAGAATTTTGCTCTTCAAAGGGGCTCTGGAGGTAAAATCTGGGGATCGGTTTATATAAAGCCTATATATAATTATGGACGATTTCGGCCAATTTTTGCATGGGAGTTTGAGGCCATATATTAACGAAACGTACCAAATTTCAACTGAATCAGATGAATTTTGGTCTTCCAAGAGGCTCCGGAGGTCAAATCTGGTGATCGGTTTATATGGGGGCTATATATAATTATCGACCCATGTGGACCAATTTTTGCATGGTTGTTAGAGACCATATACTAACACCATGTACCAAATTCCAGCCGGATCGGATGAAATTTGCTTCTCTTAGAGGCCTCGCAAGCCAAATCGGGGGATCGGTTTATATGGGGGCTATATATAATTATGGACCGATTTCGACCAATTTTTGCATGGTTGTTAGAGACCATATACTAACACCATGTAATAAATTTCAGCCGCATCGGATGAAATTTGCTTCTCTTAGAGGCCTCGCAAGCCAAATCGGGGGATCGGTATATATGGGGGCTATATATAATTATAGACCGATGTGGACCAATTTTTGCATGGATGTTAGAGACCATATACTAACACCATGTACCAAATTTCAGCCGGATCGGATCGGATGAAATTTGTTTCTCTTAGAGGCCTCGCAAGCCAAATCGGGGGATCGGTTTATATGGGGGCTATAAATAATTATACACCGGTGTGGACCAATTTTTGCATGGTTGTTAGAGACCATATACTAACACCATGTACCAAATTTCAGCCGGATCGGATGAAATTTGCTTCTCTTAGAGGCCTCGCAAGCCAAATCGGTGGATCGGTTTATATGGGGGCTATATATAATTATGGACCGATGTGGACCAATTTTTACGTGGTTGTTAGAGACCATATACTAACACTATGTACCAAATTTCAGCCTCATCGGATGAAATTTGCTTCTCTTAGAGGCCTCGCAAGCCAAATCGGGGGATCGGTTTATATGGGGGCTATATATAATTATGGATCGATGTGGACCAATTTTTGCGTGGTTGTTAGAGACCATATACTAGCCCCATGTACCAAATTTCAGCCGAATCGGATGAAATTTGCTTCTCTTAGAGGCCTCGCAAGCCAAATTTGGTGGTCCGTTTATATGGGGGCTATACGTAAAAGTGGACCGATATGGCCCATTTGCAATACCATCTGACTAACATCAATAACAACTACTTATGCCAAGTTTCAAGTCGATAGCTTGTTTCCTTCGGAAGTTAGCGTGATTTCAACAGACGGACGGATGGACGGACGGACGGACGGACATGCTCAGATCGACTCAGAATTTCACCACGACCCAGAATATATATACGATGTGTTACAAACGGAATGACAAAGTTAATATACCCCCCATCCTATGGTGGAGGGTATACAAATTTGGAAGTTCTTCTGAAGGCACGACTTTAAAAGCACTTCCAAAAATGTCTTCCCAAGGGTGTTCTTGGTTTTATCTACACCGGAAGTTCTTTTAATTCAATTTTTTATAACTCGATTTTTTCATATTTTAATGCGTAATTTGAACTTTTTTTTTAACCCTCCGTCATACACATGTTTTCATAGTCACATTCGTAACGCATGAGGCCTGGCCAGACCCACTATGTATTTTAATGTATTTATATGGAAAATATGCTGTTTTGTTGATATTTTTACATTATTACTGTCGTATTTTCCGTCCTGATAGGTAATAAAATTTTAGGAGGGTACCAGAAGTTTCAAGTCTCTAGCTATATTATAAATGTATTTTAATTACAATTAGAATCGAAAAAGGTCTGGCCAGACTCATGTGTCTTTCCGAGGTTTAAATACGCTCAAAAAAAATTTACTCGGATCAAAGATTTTGACCTTCGTTTAAAGATTTTGGTATTGATTCCGAGCCAAAGATGCGGCTTCTTTAAAATAAAGACATTTTTGAGCAACCTCTTCGGCTTTAAATCTAGGATAAATAAATTTCAAATTAGAATACAGTTTTTTTTTCGTCTAATTTTCTTCTCTTTTCCCGGTATATTAATGAAGTTTGTTTGTACGTTAATATACAAACAAATGTCAGTTTAAAAATTTAAATTGTGACGGATACTTCAAAATAAAAAATGTTTTCTTAGTTCCAAAGAAACTTTAAACTAAAGATGCTAAATCCTCCAAATAAGTCTTGGTCTGTATTTGAAGCGTTTTTATATTAAATCCAAAGATTCAATATCTCAGTTTATTTGAAGACAATTTCTTTAAATTAAAAATGTGTTTCTTTAATTTGAGAAACATTAGCCTTAGCTCAAAGACATGGGGACGCAAATTTACAAAATGTGTGTCCTAAATTTAATGAAAACATTTTTGAAGCAAAGATTATAAACTTTATTTTAATTAAAATTTCATTATTTAACAAAAATTTGTCCTTAATATTTTGTAAATTGCGCATCCTAAAATTTAGGTTGAGCAATCTTTAATATCACGGAAATACGTCTTTCAGTGTGGGTTAAGAACAGAGTAAGAATTAATGAAATGGTAGAAATTATTCAAAAAATAAAATAAAAACGAAAAAGATTCGGCCAGGCCGAATCTTATGTACCCTCCACCATGGAATGCATAGAAACTTGTACTAAAGACTGTCATCCACAATCGAATTACGAGGTATATATTCAACAAAAAGGCCGATTAAATATTTAAATAATTCAGTTTGACAAAATTTTCTATTGAAATAAAATTTTGACAATAAAATTTTGATAAAATTTTCTATAGAAATAAAATTTTAGTAGATTATTTTTGGGGATCGGCTATATATAACTATAGACCGATGTGTTCCAATTTTGGCATGGTTGTTAGCGGCCATATACTAGCGCAATACACCAAACATCAACCGGGTCGGATGAATTTTGCTCCTCCAATAACTCCGGAGGTCAAATCTGGGGATCGGTTTAAATGGGTACTATATATAATTAAAACCGGTGTGGACCAATTTTTGCATGGTTGTTAGAGACCATATACTAACACCACGTATCAAATTTCAACCGGATCGGGTGAATTTTGCTCTTCCAAGGGGCTCCGGAGGTCAAATCAGGGGATCGGTTTATATTGGGGCTATATATAATTATGGACTGATATGAACCAATTTTTGCATTTTTTTTAGAGACCATATACATATACCATGTACCAAATTTCAGCGGGATCGGATAAAATTTGCTTCTCTTAGAGGCTCCGCAAGCCAAATATGGGGACTATATATAATTATGGACCGATTTGGACCAATTTTTGCATG
Source organism: Haematobia irritans (assembly GCF_050003625.1). Taxonomy (NCBI): domain Eukaryota; kingdom Metazoa; phylum Arthropoda; class Insecta; order Diptera; family Muscidae; genus Haematobia; species Haematobia irritans. The sequence continues at coordinate 161,937,078 of NC_134399.1, forward strand.
GTTGTTGGAGACCATATACTAACGTTATGTACCAAATTTCAGCCGGATCGGATGAAATTTGCTTCTCTTAGAGGATCCGCAAACCAAATCTGGGGATCGGTTTGTATGGGTACTATATATAATTAAAACCGGTGTGGACCAATTTTTGCATGGTTGTTAGAGACCATATACTAACACCACGTACCAAATTTCAACCGGATCGGATAAAATATGCTTCTCTTAGAGGCTCCGCAAACCAAATCTGGGGACCGGTTTATATGGGAGCTATATATAATTATGGACCGATGTGGACCAATTTTTGCATACTTGTTAAAGACCATATACTAGCACCATGTACCAAATTTCAGCCGGATCGGATAAAAGTTACTTCCTTTAGAGGCTCCGCAAGCCAAATCTGGGGATCGGTTTATATGGGGGCTATATATAATTATGGACCGATTTGGACCAATTTTTGCATGGTTGTGAGAGACCATATAAAAATACCAGGTACCAAATTTCTGCCGGATCGGATGAATTTTGCTCCTCCAAGAGGCTACGCATGCCAAATCTGGCCGTCGGTTTATATGTTTATATTATAAGTGATCCGATATGGCCCATTTTCAATGCCACCCAACCTACATCAATAACAGCTACTTGTGCCAAGTTTCAAGTCGATAGCTTGTTTCGTTCGGAAGTTAGCGTGATTTCAACATACGGACGGACATGCTTAGATCGACTCAGAATCTCACCACGACCCAGAATATATATACTTTATGGGGTCTTAGAGCAATATTTCGATGTGTTACAAACGGAATGACGAATATATATTTATTTGGCAAAATATCACAATATTTTTTATTTATATACAAAACACTGAATTCTAATCACACCTTAAGAAGTTATGCGAATTCAGTGCAACGGCTGTTGAAATGATGAACATCCGTCCTATGACAAGCCCATGTTAAATTCATTGCTCGTGCGCGAATTTTGCACCACTTCCGGATCCAAAAAGAACATTTTCAGTACTTTTTTGGCGACCCTTTTTTTGCTGGGCAAAGGATGAGTTTTTTTCTGTTACCTATTTTACAATCACTAAACACTGTTTTCCTTGTATTTCACTCCTCTTTCATTTAGAAGTGTTTTTTTTTTTGTTTCATTTCGACTATATTCTAACTTCCTTAATTTAGTTTCGAATCTTTGCATGGAGAAAAAGTGACAAAGATGGTCATTATTTCAACGCCTTTCATCATTTTAATAATCACGGTTATCATTACCAGTGTTAAAATTAATTTCAAAAAAAAAAAAAGACGTCATTACTTTTTACAACTTGTACCACAAAGTTACTGGGTATAATTAATCTGAATGTTGTATGAGTTTGGGTGATATGATGGTGGTTGGAAAATAAAACCCCCAAAAATATGAACATTAAAGGTGGACGAAAGATTGTAAGCGGAACATATTAATTATTGTCCTTATTTATTGCAAACTATTTCGTTTTGGTTTTTCTTCTCTCCAGAGTTCTTTTGTCAAATGAAGCACAAACTTTTAATTGACCAAAATTGCAATTACGTCATATAAGCATGAAGCTTTAATAATTTTAATGGTAAGAGCTTATTTCAAGAAAAATAAAATTGCTATGGAAAAATCAATTTACAACTAATTAAGTAATACAACATACAATGTTATACTGGAGTCACCTTTTATATTTTGCTATTAGAGAACAAAAACAAATATTAACACGTAAAGTCTAAAGTCAAGCGGGGCCGACTATATTGAACCCCTCCCAACAGTGTAGACCAACATTTTTAGTACCATCTCAAATCAATCAAATTTATTGGAAACTGTATAAAGCTCTAAACACATGTATTTAAATCTCAAGCGATTTTGACACATTTTTTACACTTCTATAAATTCTCCACAATTAAAAACAAGTATATACGGCCGTAAGTTCGGCCAGGCCGAAGCTTATGTACCCTCCACCATGGATTGCGTAGAAACTTCTACTGAAGACTGTCATCCACAATCGAATTAAAAGTTCCTAACACCGTAATATATACCACATAGTCCATACGTGGTATATATTAAACTTAAAAGGCCGATTAAATACGTACATAATTAAGTTTAAAGTTTCTATAGAAATAAAATTTTGACAACATTTTCTATAGAAGTAAAATTTGGAAAAAATTTTCTATAGAAATAAAATTTGGAAAAAAATTTCTATAGAAATAAAATGTTGACAACATTTTCTATAGAAATAACATTTTGACAATGTTTTCTATAAAAATTAAATTTTGGTAGATTATTTTTGGCTCGAGTGGCAACCATGATTATGAACCGATATGGACCAATTTTTGTGTGATTGGGGATCGGCTATATATAATTATAGACCGATACGGACCAATTTTGGCATGGTTATTAGCGGCCTTATACTAACACCACGTTGCAAATTTCAACCGGATCGGATGAATTTTGCTCCTCCAAGAGGGTCCGGAGGTCAAATCTGGGGAACGGTTTATATGGGGGCTATATATAATTATGGACCGATATGGATCAATTCTTGCGTGTTTCTTAGAGACCACTTTCTAACACCATGTTCCAAATTTCAATCGGATCGGACGAATTTTGCTCCTCCAATAGGCTCCGGAGGACAAATCTGGGGATCGATTTATATGGGGGCTATATATAATTATGGACCGATATGGACCAATTCTTGCATGGTTGTTAGAGACAATATACTAACACTACGTACCAAATTTCAATCGGATCGGATGACTTTTGCTTCTCTAAGAGGCTCCGGAGGTCAAATCTGGGGATCGGTTTATATGGGGCTATATATAATTATGGGCCTATGTGGACCAATTTTTGCATGGTTGTTAGAGACCATATACTAACACTATGTACCAAATTTCAGCCGGATCGGATGAAATTTGGTTCTCTTAGAGGCTCCGCGAGCCAAATCGGGGGATCGGTTTATATGGGGGCTATATATAATTATGGACCAATTTTTGCATGGTTGTTAGAGACAATATACTAACACTACGTACCAAATTTCAATCGGATCGGAAGACTTTTGCTCCTCTAAGAGGCTCCGGAGGTCAAATCTGGGGATCGGTTTATATGGGGGCTATATATAATTATGGACCCATATGGACCAATTCTTGCATGGTCATTAGAGAACATATACCAACACCATGTACCAAATTTCAGCCGGATCGGATGAAATTTGCTTCTCTTAGAGGCTCCGCAAGCCAAATCTGGGGATCGGTTTATATGGGGGCTATATATAATTATGGACCGATGTGGACCAATTTTTGCATGGTTGCTAGACACCATATACTAACATTGTGTACCAAATTTCAGCCTGATCGGATGAAATTTGCTTCTCTTAGAGCAATCGCAAGCCAAATTTGGGGGTCCGTTTATATGGGGGCTATACGTAAAAGTGGACCGATATGGCCCATTTGCAATACCATCCGACCTACATCAATAACAACAACTTGTGCCAAGTTTCAAGTCGATAGCGTGTTTCGTTCGGAAGTGAGCGTGATTTCAACAGACGGACGGACGGACATGCTCAGATCGACTCACCACGGCCCAAAATATATATACTTTGTGGGGTCTTAGAGCAGTATTTCGATGTGTTACAAACGGAATGACAATGTTAGTATACCCCCATCCTATGGTGGAGGGTATAATTAAATCAAGTAACGCCCTAACAAGTAACGCAAAACACAATGTTAGTAAAACAATAGGGGAAATATTGTAAGAATTAAACCTCAAACAAGTTTTACACACAAAAAAATATCAATTAATTTTATTGAGCTAACGACGTAATTTGTAAATACAATTACGATTTTAGTCACATTAGCAACCAATTTTGTTACTTATATCAACCAAAATTTTGTTATATCAACAAAAAAATTGTAGAACCTAAAAATTTTCTGTAACAACAATTAATTATTAGCTCAAAAATTAAATATTATTTTGTGTGTATGTAATTTAACAAAAGTACATTTATGTTTTATTTGGTTATATATACATATGTATTAGAGGTGTAGGACGATTTGAGGCATTTTGAAAATTTTTGCTACTTAGCAGTGACGTTTTTACAAGGATATTGGCTAGATCTCCAATAGATAGGTGGTAAATTGTGGGTTGTGAGATATTATTTGGCCAAATCGGGCAACATTTACACAAGTCGAAGCCTTATCTCAATTTCAAAAAAATGTTTTTTTTGGCAATATCTGCCTAAACCGGAAGAAAAAGTATATGGGGGCTTTATCTAAATATGAACTGAATTGGCGGTCTTCATTTATAAAGAATGCTTTTTGTAAAACACACCTTAAAACAACAAAAATGGGCGAAATAAAAAGAAAACTTATTTGAAACTATACAAGATGCTTTGCAGCATATGCTGAATTTTAGCGTATAATTTTTTTTTTTTGCCTAGTTAACTTGCTTTTGTGTCGTTAACATTGAAAATTTAATCAGCTTGCAAAAAAATTGGGGCATTAGAGGGTTAAATGTAATGTGTCTGTGTAAAATGTCAAGACAATTGGAGTAAACTCCAATTGAAAATGGGTTAATATATATTCTACCATATTTTCCCAAATCAGGCATACATATATATGAGAGCTATATCTAATTATTACCCATGCCAAATTTGGTTAATATTTAGATTTGGCATGTATTGCTTGAATGTTAATTCTTCTCTCAGTGGCAAATTTCATGTAAATCGGGATCAAACTTTGGCCACCGGTCGTCATAGGAATTTATATCGGGCCTATGATATATGCACGGACGATAAAGACTGTTTCATATGTTTGGATGTAAAAATTATATTTCAGAACTCACATTTTTTTACCACAATATTTTTATGTGCAAGCATATAATGTTCATAAACTAGTATAACATGTTTGGGACATATATGTTAATATGTTAGAAAATATTATATTTGGGACATAAAATGTTTGTAAATATAATATGCTTAGATGCAAACATATATTCATTTGGAAATAGCTTATAACCATATATGTGTTTAGAAAGAGAGATCTAGAGAGTATGCTGCAAGTAAAATAATGGAAGTAACCAATTGACGCCTTAAAAATATATCCACATAAAAAAATATCATTAATTTTTTTTACCAGTGTATGTCCTAAGGTGAAACATAACATGTTTGAACGATACAAACAATATTTTGTTTGGACCAATCCTGAAAATATATGTGCTTGAAGCAAGATGTGTTTGGGGTATATGTTACAGAAGCGATTTTTTTCAGAGTGAGGGAGCTATATCTAAATCTGATGATGCCATCAGATTTATGTGTGGAAGTTATATCTGAATCTGAACCGATTTTTTTCCAAAATCAATAGGGTTCTAAATCGGGAGCTATATTTAAAAATGAACCGATTTTAACCAAATTTAACTGCCTTTTTGGGCCATATAAGTGCAAATCGGGCGAAAGTTATATACGGGAGCTATATCTTAATCTGAACCGAAATCAATAGGGTTCTATCCTTACCTAAAAACATGTTTGTGCCAAAATTTGAAGTCGATTCGACTAAAACTGCGACCTAGACTTTGATCACAAAAATGTGTTCACAGACATAGGTTAAAGTGGCAGCCCGATTAAATTTCAGGCTCACTTAGACTATTCAGTCCATTGTGATATACAAACGGACGAACGAACGAGCGGACAGACAGAAGGACACGTCTAGATCGACTCAGGAACCCACGCGTTTTTTATACCCTCCACTATAGGATTGGGGGTATATTAACTTTGTCATTCCGTTTGTAACACATCGAAATATTGATCTAAGACCCCATAAAGTATATATATTCTGCGTCGTGGTGAAATTTTGAGTCGATCTAAGCATGTCCGTCCGTCCCTTCGTCTGTTAAAATCACGCTATCTTCCGAACGAAACAATCTATCGACTTGAAACTTGGCACAAGTACTTGCTATTGATGTAGGTCAGACAATATTGCAAACGGGCCATATCGGTCCACTTTTACGTATAGCCCCTATATAAACCGACGCTGGTACATGGTGTTAGTATAGGGTCTCTAACAACCATGCAAAAATTGGTTCACATCGGTCCATAATTATATATAGCCCCCATATAAACCGATCCCCCGATTTGGCTTGCGGAGCTTCTAAGAGAAGCAAATTTCATCCGATCCGGCTGAAATTTGGTACATGGTGTTAATATATGACCTCAGACACCCATGCAAAAATTGGTCGATATCGGTCCATAATTATATATAGGCCCCATATAAACCGATCCCCAGATTTGACCTCCGGAGCACCTTGGAAGAGCAAAATTCTTCCCATTCGGTTGAAATTTGGTACGTGATGTTGGTATAGGGTATCCAACAACCATGCAGGAATTGGTTCCTATCAGTTCATAATAATATATAGCTCCCATATAAACCGATCCCCAGGTTTGACCTCCGGTGCCTTTTGGAGAAGCAAAATTCATCCGATCTGGTTGAAATTTGGTACGTTTTTTTACTATTTATACCCTTCACCACTACTGTGGTACAGGGTATAATAAGTTTGTGCATTTGTATGTAACGCCAAGAAGGAGTAATCATAGACCAAGCTTTTAGTATACGGATCGGCTTAGAATTAAATTCTGAGTCGATTTAGCGATGTCCGTCTGTCTGTCTGTCCGTCTGTCTGTCCGTCTGTCTGTCCGTCTGTCTGTCTGTCTGTCTGTCTGTCTGTCTGTTGATGTATTTTTGTGTGCAAAGTACAGCTCGCAGTTTTAGTCCGATTGTCCTAAAATTTGGTATAGAGTCCTGTTTCGGCTCAAAGACGATCCCTATTGATTTTGGAAAAAATCGGTTCAGATTTAGATATAGCTGCCATATATATTTTTCGCCGATCTGGTCATAATTGGCGTGTATATCAACCGATCTTCCTCAAATTCCGTACATCCGAATATTTTATGGGTCTCGAAAAACTTGCAAAATACCAGCCAAATCGGTTCAGATTTAGATATAGCTCTCATATATAGCTTTCGCCCGATTTACACTCATTTGCCCAAAGAGGCCAATTTTTAACTCCGATTTGGTTGAAATTTTGCACAGGGAGTAGAATTAACATTGTTACTATGCGTGCCAAATTTGGTTGACATCGGTTCAGATTTGGATATATCTCCCATATATAGCTTTCGCCCGATTTACACTCATATGACCACAGAGGCCAATTTTTAACTCCGATTTAGTTGAAATTTTGCACAGGGAGTAGAATTAGCATTGAAACTATGCGTGCCAAATTTGGTTGAAATCGGTTCAGATTTGGATATATCTCCCATATATAGCTTTCGCCCGATTTACACTCATATGACCACAGAGGCCAATTTTTTGCTCCGATTTAGTTGAAATTTTGCACAGGGAGTAGAATTAGCATTGTAGCTATGCGTGCCAAATTTGGTTGAAATCGGTTCAGATTTAGATATATCTCCCATTTATAGCTTTCGCCCGATTTACACTCATATGACCACAGAGGCCAATTTTTAACTCCGATTTAGTTGAAATTTTGCACAGGGAGTAGAATTAGCATTGTAGCTATGCGTGCCAAATTTGGTTGAAATCGGTTCAGATTTAGATATATCTCCCATTTATAGCTTTCGCCCGATTTACACTCATATGACCACAGAGGCCAATTTTTAACTCCGATTTAGTTGAAATTTTGCACAGGGAGTAGAATTAGCATTGAAACTATGCGTGCCAAATTTGGTTGAAATCGGTTCAGATTTGGATATATCTCCCATATATAGCTTTCGCCCGATTTACATATGACCACAGAGGTATCGAAAATTTAGATCTACAAAGTGGTGCAGGGTATAATATAGTCGGCCTCGCCCGACTTTAGACTTTCCTTACTGTTTTTTTTTTTTCAAATAGGTTAAAAACAGAGTAAAAATTAATAAAATGGTACAAATTATTTAAATGTTATGGAAAAAATGCTTAATCTATTGCTAATTTCTGAAAATATTATAAGGCAGTCGTTCAAACAAGCTTTAGAATGCATTAAATATCAAAAAAAAAAAAAAATAATTATTTGTCGAAATATATATTTATTTTTAAATTCACATCCAAAACAGTGAATTCGAATCACACCTTAAGAAGTGATGCAAATCTAGTGCAGCTGCTGTTGAAACGGTGGACATCCATCCTATGACAAGCCCATATTAAATTTAGTGCTTCTGAGCCAATTTTGCACCACTTCCGGATCCAAAAAGAACATTTTTACTACTGTTTCGGGTATAAAAATGATTTAATTAAATGTTGAAGGGCTTTAACGGTAGTCATTCTTGGTTTTCCAGCCAATTATAAAGCAATTGCGCCCGACGTTCCATTTTACATACTAGTTAAAATGCATTTATCAATTATTTACCACACTTTGCTTAAAAAAAATGTCTGCACAATCAATATTTTTCTATAGCCTATGATTTGATCTTGTCATGCCAAGACCAAATCTTTCCGTTATCCATATTAAAGCCGGCTTAATTTTTTTCTCCGAAAATAGGGAACTTTTAAATCACCAGTAAGACAACAATAACTCTGAATATGTTTGCATAAACTAGGGGAAATTATATAAATAGAGTAGTGTGGCGGTTCCATACAAGTTGTTCTCCACATGTATGTGGAGTAAACCACCGCAACCTCCCAACCACCTTGATAGCAGCACCCAGCAGTAGCGGCTTGGTCTCATGTAAATTTTTATGTGGATGAAGCAACATTTGTGTGATGATTCTTAAGGATATCGTTTTACTCAATGGTTTCGTACGGCAGTTTGGCTGTGCATAAATTTTACAATAAAGAGCTGGGAATAATACATCGGCATATTTAGAGCCCCATTGAAGACAACAACAACAACAACAACGAGAAAAAAATATGCTGTTTTCACAGAATTTTCTTTATGGCCCACTTGGCAGACAATGTGACCATGTTGTTGCCACCTTATATCATTCGCTGGTTATCTCTCTGTTTCTTCGCGACCCCTTCTCCTCATCACCTTCCCAAGGGGTAGACCATCATTGTGTTGCATAAAAATAGTCCCCTCTTACCTCTGGAAAATGAATGAGAAGGTGTGATGTTATATTCGGTCTCGGTCTATCTCTGCCTGCCTCCATTGCCATTGCTGAAAATTTTGCGTAATAATTTAAAGGAATTTTTATATACCAATAGAATTTTAATAAAATTCCATTTAATTAAAGACTTTTTCGGAAGTTGCCTGGTAGAGGCAGGTAGAGAAAATAGTCAGTCAGCCATTGAGATGAACACTACGCCCTATAGAGTAGTCCAAAGGATTTGCATGGGTACTCATCAGCAACAACATGACCAGTTGGCCAGATGATTTCCACCATGGCTTGAAATGGTTTATAACCGTTTTAATTACCCACAGGGACTATGAAGGTGTGCAGCATCATTTGTAACTCTCATGCTTAACAAAGTATCACAGTTTATCATAGGCTTCAAAGTTTTTTATTTTCGTTCGCAGAAGAAGAAGTAGGGGAATGAATCGAGGAGATTTGTATGTAGTTAGCATATTGCCATGACTTTAAGTGCCCGAATGGACTAAAATAGAGGCCAGACATTTATGTTTAAAGTGAATTTTATTTTAGGGGTTTTAATTAAATTAAAACTTTTCCTGGAGTTATTATAGCAATTTAATGTTTGTTATTTCTGTTTCTGTTGAAATAATAAATTCTCCAGAATTATGTAAGGATGGTTTCGAACAACTAAAACAATAACAGTCCAATGTAAGTTGGAATGGATCACGGTTGAAAAGTTTTTAAGTTTTTAAAATTTTCAAAAAATAAATAAATAAATAAATTAAAAGAAATGAAAGGAAGGAATGAAAACTGACAAAGACGACTATATCCTGGTGTGGTTTAACTTGTTTCTTTATTAAAGCAAAAATCACAATTTTAGGTAATATACTATCGACAATTTTGACCTCTTATCGAATATAAACTAAAAACGTAGAACTATATTTACAATGAAACCTCTCATACACTTCGACACTCTGAAAACCGAACACCTCCCAAAAGTGGACAGTTGTCTGGGAATGTGTGCTATAATAACGCGTCAAAATTATCCTCTTATAACTGGACACCTCCCAAATGGGGACAAAGTTTAGTGGACACCGTATGTGTCCACTTCTCAGAGTTTTCGCTGTATATATTAAATCCGAGTTATGATTGTGCATACCTGAGTCTTGGAAACGTCTGAAAATACAGTACCTCATTTTTTTATAACTGGTTGGGTGTGGGGACCTCCCATTTGCCCGACTTTTTTCCCAGCGAATAAACTCAACTTCTCCGATTTACTTCAAACTTACGTGGGCGAGTTTATGAAAATAATATGGGGTACCAGAATGTTTAATATCACTACACCCTCAAAAAAAAAATCGCTTCTGTAACATATACCCCAAACACATTTTACTTCAAGCATATATTAAAATATTGTTTGTATTGTTCAAACATATTATGTTTCACCTTAGGACACACCGAAAAAAAGTGAACTGTTTTATAGGAAGAATTAACTACCACGCACGAAAATTGAACTAAATTTTACTCCACATTTTGAGATTGTACTTTTTAACTGCAGTTCACGAAATTACATCATCTCATAGAAGAAAAAATTAACTAAAAGTAAAGAAGAAAATCACTGGCGCCAAATCATAACCACTTTAACCATATAGTAGTTCATTCTTACAATTTTTGGAATCGTCTGAAAATTTTCATTTGCTTTAGTTCATATTGAACTTATGTGTACGGTCATTCAATTTTATACTCACGTTTAGTTCATAAAATGTTTGGGACATACTTAAAAAAAGTAAGATTTCATTAAGCTGTGGAAAATTTCGAAAAAAATAATAAAATTTAACTACAAGCAAATAATTTTTTTCCAATAAAAATAAGTTAAATTTAGCGTTAGTTTAACTACGGAAATTTTTTTCTGTGCATGCACTGGTAGTAAAAAATTTTAATAAAATTATCTTTGTGTGGATATATTTTTAAAGCGCCAATTGGTTACTTTCATTATTTTACTTGCAGCATACTCTCTCTCTCTAGGTCTCTCTTTCTAAACACATATATGTTTATAGGCAATTTCCAAATTAATATATGTTTACAGATAAGCATATTATATTTACAAACATTTTATGTCCCAAAAATAATATGTTCTAACATATTAACATATATATATCCCAAACATGTTATGATTCTTTATGAACACTTTATGCTTGCACTTAAAAATATTTTGTTAAAAAATTTGAGTTCCAAACAGGGATCCGGAGCGGAACGGAGCGGCGCAAGCCCTTTTTTAGCCGGAGCGGGAGCGGCATTTCTAAAATCCGGAGCGGAGCGGGAGCGGAGCGGTTTCCAAATGAAAAACCGCTCCGCTCCGAATAAAATATTACTTGAATGAAATGTGTAACTTTGAAATTACACTGTGTAGGTAATTTCAAATTTAGCTAGTACTTAGCGTAGTGTGAGCAAACGATTAAAATGTACGATATGTATTTTTGTACGTACGTACATTGGGGAAAACACAACGTGTTTTTTTAGTAATTGTTTCCAAAAACGGCAAATGTCAAAATATATCTCTAGTATGTGTTGTAAAAGTAACAACAGTACTTTCGATCAATTTCATCCCGTATTACCACAAAGATGGTTGTAATGAACGTCAAATAAATGCAATTAAACGATCTTATTTATATTTAATTTTTTAGTTTTCTACACTGAAAAAAATATTGTCGTGAAGTCAAAAATTCCATGTCCTTAGAATAAGAATGCAAATTTTGCTTAACATGGAAGACGTATTTCTCTAAAATAAAGTTTTTTTCTTGTCCAAAAGGCAATAAACTTTTGAATGAAGTTGTACTGTCTTTATAATTAAGTGATTTTACTTAAAAATGTGTATCATAACATGAAAGAGGTAAGGTCAACGTGACTTTAATAATTAAGAAAAATTCTTTAAAATTAATAAAATTGTCTTTAAATTTGTTTCCTTTTTGCATCTCAAAAAATCGTTAAAAAATAAGACATGTTTTTCAACACTTTATTTTAAAGAAGCTTTTTTCTTGAAACATAGCATAATTTCTACTGGAAGTCGAGTCTTAATATGGAAGAAAAAATAATTCGTTAACTCGTTTTTAAAGGATTTTGATAACAACTGACGAAAAAAATCTAAAAAAATGAAAAATTAACATTTGCTTCCTAGAAGCAAGTACATAACCCCCAAATTTAAAAGAGAATTACGTCTTTAAAGTATCCTTACTTGTATTCTCCGCTTCTTTGGCTCGGAATTAATACCCAAACTTTTAAAGTAAAGACAAAATCTTTGGAACCGGGCATGCTTTTTTTCAGTGTAAGGACATTCATATTTGCTTTGCTATTGTACTATATCCTAGCATTCTCTTATTTCTGATATTAGTTCTCGAAAATTTAATTAAAATTATGGATAGTTTCAATTTTGGTTGAAAAATGTGCGCATATACATTTATTATACAATAAAGGGAAAAAAAGCGAAATTAGGTAACACTAGATCTGAGTAAGAATATTCGTAGGTATACCACGGACTGATGTCGATGGTGGTTGTTGCAAACATAAACATACACACACACATTACAAATATAACAAAACCTCTTCTCTACGTCTGTTGCAAAACAAAAAAAAACTTTTGGAGAGTAGTTACTTCTACTCTGTGTATAGACTTTCAATTCCAATCAGCGTTGCCGTTTTGGTCCGATCGGACCAAAATTGGTCCAAAAGATTTCTAATTTTTAAATTTGGTCCGATGGTCAGACCAAACAGAATTTGGTCCATTTTGGTCCATTTTCATAAATTTGATTTCTATCACATATTAAATAGTAGATGGTGCACCGCAAAGAATATTGTCGGGAGGCCAAATACTTCACACGCTTCAAATACGAATTTTGCTTAGAATAGAAGACGTATTTCTCTGAAAAAAAGTTTTTCCTTGTCTAATAGTCTCTAAACTTTTCAATGAAGTCTGTTTATCCTTATAGCTAAATGATTCGACATAAAAATGTGTATCCTAACATGAATGCAAATTTCGTTTTAATGAAGTCAAAATGGATTTAATATTTCTGAAAAAATCTTCAAAATTAATAAAATGTTTCAACACATTGTTTTAAAGTCATTATACCCTAAACCACATAGTGGTTAGGGTATAATAAGTTTGATCTGCCAAAAAATGGGCCTACAAGAAATATTAATTTTAGACCCCATAAAATATATACCGATCGACTAAGAATCACCTCCTGAGTCGATCTAGCGCTTGGTGTCCGTCTGTCCATCCGTCCGTCTGTGCATGTATTTGTTGTTCACAGGATTTCGGTCGCAATTATTAACCGATTTTGATGAAATTTGGTACAGGGAGTTTTTTTGGGCACAAGGATGAACGTTATTGAATTTGGAAGAAATCGGATCAAATTTAGATATAGCTCCCATATATATGTATTGCCCGATTTCGACAAATGGGGTCACGTTGCACTTTTTTACTAACCGATCGTCGTCAAATTTAGCACAAAATAATCTTCTGTATCATCCTTTCAGTCTGAAAATTTCATCGAAATCTGTTAAGATTTAGATATAGGTCCCATATATATGTATCCCCCGAGTTTGCCAAATTAGGTCATAAAACCCTTATTTATCAACTTTATCAAAGTTGGCGAAATGTAATCTTCTATAGCACTAACTAGTATATGTGCAAAAAATCATCGAAATCGGTTCAGATTTAGCTATAGCTCCCATATATGTACCGCCCGATTTTTCTAAATAAAATAAAACTCAATTGAACAAATAATACAATGTTTGTACTATAATTTTCTCGAAGAGGAGCGGAGCGATTTTTTTTTTCGGAGCGGAGCGTGGAGCGGAGCGGTTTTTTTTCTCCGGAGCGGGAGCGGAGCGGAGCGAAAAAAATGGACCGCTCCGGATCCCTGGTTCCAAACATATCATTTTTACACCCAAAATATGGAAAACAGTCTTTTTCGTACATTTGATGAGATGTAACCTTTCTTATGTATTTTGATCTGCCGAATTCGAAAAAAATTAAAAAAATATGGAACAGTTTTTGAGATATCCCGTTATTTTTAGTTGTTCGCTCTTTTTTCACTAAAAAATTATATCTCGAGTTAGAAATGTCCGATTATATCGTTGTTCATACTTAAATGAAAGGTATTAAGATGACGAACAATCGTGTATAATTGGATTTGTAATAACCCTACTGGAGGAGACGAGATAGACATATGGTGTCTTTGGCAATATTGCTTAGGATCGGTCCCTGAGTCGATATAGCGATGTCCGACTGTCCGTGAACACATTTTTGTAATCAAAGTCTAAGTCGCAATTTTAGTCCAATCGACTTAAAATTCTATTGGATATTTGACCAAAGTGATATGGTATCGAAAATTTAGATCTACAAAGTGGTGCAGGGTATAATATAGTTGGCCCCGCCCGACTTTAGAATTTCCTTACTTGTTTTTTTATACCCTCCACCATATGATGGGGGTATATTATTATACCCTCCACCATAGGATGGGGGTATATTAACTTTGTCATTCCGTTTGTAACACATCGAAATATTGCTCTAAGACCCCATAAAGTATATATATTCTGGGTCGTGGTGAAATTCTGAGTCGATCTGAGCATGTCCGTCCGTCTGTTGAAATCACGCTAACTTCCGAACGAAACAAGCTATCGACTTGAAACTTGGCACAAGTAGTTGTTATTGATGTAGGTCGGGTGGTATTGCAAATGGGCCATATCGGTCCACTTTTACGTATAGCCCCCATATAAACGGACCCCCAAATTTGGCTTGCGATTGCTCTAAGAGAAGCAAATTTCATCCGATCCGGCTGAAATTTGGTACATGGTGTTGGTATATGTTCTATAATGACGATGCAAAAATTGGTCCAAATCGGCCCATAATTTATATAGCCCCCATATAAACCGATCCCCAGATTTGACCTCCGGAGCCTCTTAGAGGAGCAAAATTCATCCGATTCGGTTGAAATTTGGTACGTGGTGTTAGTATATGGTCTCTAACAACCATGCAAGAATTGGTCCATATCGGTCCATAATTATATATAGCCGATCCTCAATCACACAAAAATTGGTCCATATCGGTTCATAGCCATGGTTGTCACTCGAGCCAAAAATAATCTACCAAAATTTTATTTTTATAGAAAACATTGTCAAAATGTCATTTCTATAGAAAATTTTGTCAAAATTTTATTTCTATAGAAAATTTTGTCAAAATTTTATTTCTATAGAAAATTTTTTCCAAATTTTATTTCTATAGAAAATTTTTTCCAAATTTTATTTCTATAGAAAATTTTTTCCAAATTTTATTTCTATAGAAAATTTTTTCCAAATTTTATTTCTATAGAAAATTTTTTCCAAATTTTATTTCTATAGAAAATTTTGTCAAAATTTTATTTCTATAGAAACTTTAAACATAATTATATACGTATATAATCGGCTTTTTTAGTTTAATATATACCACGTATGGACTATGTGGTATATATTACGGTGTTAGGAAGTTTTATGATACCTTGCCATCGGCAATAGTTACCACAACCCAAGTAATTCGATTGTGGATGACAGTCTTCAGTAGAAGTTTCTACGCAATCCATGGTGGAGGGTACATAAGCTTCGGCCTGGCCGAACTTACGGCCGTATATACTTGTTTTAATTTACTACTCCGATTTATTAAAAGTTACAGAGTTCGTGATGGTTATGAAATAATATGGGGTACGGTAGGCAAGGGTAGTTTCCCCTCCCCGACCAGATATCAAAAGTGAGGTACTGTGTGTTCCGAACATGACTACCTTCAATGAAATTTCAAGCAAAGCGGAGAATTGAAAATTGGGGAGGGACCTCTCCCTAGCCCAAGTTTTTTCTTTTGTCATTCCGTTTGTAACACATCGAAATATCGATTTCCGACTATATAAAGTATATATATTCTTGATCTGGGAGAAATTCTAAGACGATATAAGCATGTCCGTATGTTCGTTTGTCTGTCTGTTGTAATCACGCTACACCCTTCAATAATTGCGCTATCGTTCTGAAATTTGGCACAGATTCGTCTTTTGTTTTGCAGGCAGATCAGGTTCGAAGATGGGCTATATCGTTCCAAGTTTTGATATAGTCCCAATATAAACCGACCTCACGATTTGGGGTCTTGGCCTTATAAAAACCGTAGTTTTTATCCAATTACACGCAAATTGGATAAAAACTACAAATCTAGGGGTATTTTAGGACCATCAAAAAGTGTACCGAAAATGGTGCCTATCGGTTTGGTGTAGACCCCATATGGACCGATTTCCCGATTTTGCTTCTTGAGCGTCTAGAAAGTATATTTTAAATCCGATTTGTCTGAAATTGAAAATCTAGAGGTATTTTAAGACCACAAATTGTTTTGTCGAAAATGGTGAGCATCGGTCCATGTTTTGCTATAGCCCCCATGGAGACCGATCACCCGATTTTACTTCTTGGGCTTCTAGAATCCGTAGGTTTTATCCAATTTACCTGAAATATGAAATCTTGAGGTATTCTAGGACCATAAGGTTAGGTTAGATTAGGTGGCAGCCCGATGTATCAGGCTCACTTAGACTAAATATTCAGTCCATTGTGATACCATATCGGTGAACTTCTCTCTTATCACTGAGTGCTGCCGAAAATGGTAATTATGTTTCACATATGATTTAGTTTTATCGGTCCATTTGGTAAGGCCTCCATATAGACCGATTTCACTTCTTAAGGGTATAGAAGGCGCACTGATCATGAAAATTGCTTGAAACTGAATGCAAATTTACTTCTCGTAATCGTTTAAATAATTGGGGTAAAAATATACAGATTTTAGATATCAAATCAGGGCGTTATTTCATCATTTTCTTGCACACTTACAAGAGAGGTTTATGATTCCTCTAAAACTCAAACAAAAAATGGTTCTTATAAATTCAGAATCTGATCTAGTCTTCATAGGTAAAATCTTTGCATTTATCTGTGGGAAGCGTACTGGTTGAACTGATCTGCTTGGGAAAATATCTGTCATCAAACCCCCGGGAAATTTTCAAAGGAAACTATTATATTTGATTCATGGTGGTGGGTATTTAAGATTCGGCCCGGCGAACATACTGCTGTATATACTTGTTGTTTTTTTTATATCACTACCTGGGAATACCTAGAAACGTTCCGCAATAAGATTTAGATAAAATGCCAAAGTTTTAGCAATTTTTTTATAGTGATCAAAGCAATTCCACTGTCATTTAAAAGCATATGCTAATTAAACCATTTGTTTAAAAAGAAAACAATGGAAGTCCATAGCCTACTAACTTTCTTTTGTCATTATTTCTTAATTTCGCATAAAATTTAAACAAATATACAAGTCTAAAGCTTAAATGGGTACAAAGTAAAAACAAAAAATATAGTTTATGTGAATTTTAACAATATCCTGAATTGTTACGGCTAAATCGTCCTCAGTGTGGATTGAAGTGTTTTTGGTACTTATTTTTAAGTCCTTGCCAGTGGCATTGTATTTTCTGCCATGGCCAGGCAAAGAAATTGCAATGGTGGTAGTGAATGTTAGAGGCATTTTAGCCAAATGTAGCTTCACTTATGCAGAAGTATAGACCATTGTCATTGAAATAAAAACTATTTTTGTCTGGTTTTTGGGCTTTTGCTAAACTAACATGCTTGGAAAATACTATCGCATGAAAGCAGATTTTTATGTAGACTTTGTGTTAGCGATAATTCTACAATGCCATTGAGAAAATATAGAAACTATTTGCTAAGCTGCTTCTCATTATCATCAGGAACAATGAAAGAGCGAAAGTGGTAAAGCCGGCTATAACAACCACAAAGCCATGAACTCTTCAATAGGCAACAGTATCAGAAATTCTCATCATTTTCTTTTCCTCTTTTAGGGGTAATGTTTTATACAGATTTATTCTATAACAGAGTTGTGGTTAAGACTTCTGAAAACAGTATCGGAAAGTTAGCGGAATATTGTTCTTTGGCTGAGAAAGGAAATAAAGTCGAAATCGAAAAAGCAGGATAAGAAAAAAAAAATCGTCTTCCGAGAGTATATCAATAATAAGCCCATGAGCTAAAAATATTCCTAAAATTTTTCATTTCCATAATATTTCGAAAATACTTATTCGGAATTATTTTGCTAGCCAGCCTGACTCTAGCTTGTTTTATGATTGATTTTTTTCCATATATGATCCCCATTTGAAACCTTTCGCATAAATGAAGAATAAGTTTTTCTTTCTTTTTATACCCTAAACCACATAGTGGTCAGGTTATAATAAGTTTGATCGGCCAAAAAATGTGCCTACCAGAAATATTGATTTTAGACCCCATAAAATATATACCGATCGACTCAGAATCACCTCCTGAGTCGATCTAGCGCTTGGTGTCCGTCCGTCCGTCCGTACGTCCGTACGTCCGTCCGTCCGTCTGTCCATGTATTTGTTGTTCACAGGATTCCGGTCGCAATTATTAACCGATTTTGATGAAATTTGGTACAGGGAGTTTTTTGGGCACAAGGACGAATGCTATTGAATTTGGAAGAAATCGGATCAAATTTAGATATAGCTCCCATATATTTCGACAAATAAGGTCACGTTGCGCGATTTCGACAAATAAGGTCACGTTGCGCGTTTTTTCAAACAGATCGTCACCAAATTTGGCAAAAGGTAATCTTTTCCGTCGCCCTTCAATTCTGCAAAATTTCATCCAAATCGGTTGAGATTTAGATATAGCTCTCATATATATGTATCGCCCGATTTGGCCAAATTTGGCCACAAAACCTTTATTTATCAACCGATCTTACTCAATGTTGGCTAAATATAATCTTCTATAGCACTAACTATATGTGCAAAAAATCATCGAAATCGGTTCAGATTTAGCTATAGCTCCCATATATATGTACCGCCCGATTTTTCTAAATTTGGCCATAAAACCCTTATTTATCAACCGATCTTACCCAAATTTGACTAAATGTAGTCTTCTATAGCACTAACTATATGTGCAAAAAAATCATCGAAATCGGTTCAGATTTAGATATAGCTCCCATATATATGTACCGCCCGATTTTCCCAAATTTGGCCATAGAACCCTTATTTATTAACCGATCTTACTAAAAGTTGGCTAGATCCAGTCCTCTATAGTACTAACTATATGTGCAAAATTTCATCGAAATCAGTTCACATGTAGATATAGCTCCCATATATATATCACCCGATTTTGAAAAATTCGCCCCTAATAAACTTATGCTTGACCATACAGGCCTCATTTCATAACTGATCTTACTCAAATCTTGCACAAGGTAATTTTGATGTACTAGGCGATCGTATTTATACGTACTTGTAGCTCCTACATAAGAATAGTGCTCGATTTTTACAAATTTGGATTACCCACACTAATTGAACGATATTTTTTTTTTAATAATGCGCTCAATATTAGTGGCATACTAACTCCGTAGGCGCAATATCAACACAGCCAGTGTTGCTAGAAGTAGGGGAAATTCCCTATATTTAGGGTTTTTCTAATATTTAGCGTCTTGTAGGGACATAGGGCCACAATGTAGGACATTTTCACTCAACACAATTTGTAATAATTTTTACATTTTGGTGGCTCTAGAGGAGGAAATTAGAAGCCGGCAAGGCTTGATCTTTAACAATGTGTGGTAAACTTTATTCCTGTAGAAAATTTTGTCAACATTTTATTTCTATAGAACATTTTGTCAAAATTGTATTTCTATAGAAATGTTTTTCAAAATATTATTTCTATAAAACATTTTCTCAAAATTTTATTTATGTGGAATTTTTTCTCAAAATTTTATTTCTATAGAATTTATTGTCAAAATATTATTTCTATAGAAAAATTTCTCACAAAAATTTGTTGATAGAAACTTTTTCCAAAATTTTATTTTTTTAGAGATTTAACAAAAAAGATTACTAAGTTGGGTAGAATTCTACCAACTTTGGCAACCGTGGTGGTAATACAAATTTATATTCTAAGTTATATACGTTGCATATCCATGTTTGAAGATAATAAAATACTTAGAACCATTTGTGTTTTGTAAAAGTTTTTAAATTTAAGGAAAAATATAGAAGGGAAAATTTTTTGGGAAAGTAGGGAACTTTTTTTGTCCTTGTAGGGTAAACCGAACATTTTCCGTGGCAACGTTGACTATGAGCTATAGTCAGATTGACACAAAGCACCCATAGACATGTACCCCTTAATTTTTTTATATATGCAACTGCGGTTTATCTCCCAGACCTATATGTTACCCCACAAATGCTTATGATTACTAATTCTGTAATGGTGGTTTAGGGTATGATATAGTCGGCCCCGCCCGACTTTCTACTTTACTTACTTGTTTCTTTTTTAAATGCAAATTAAATCACATATAAAAACACTTTATCTATTTTTCGATATGTTTATTCACTTCTGGCATTTCATTTGTACTGTAGCCAATAGCCAAACCTTTTTGCACCATACATCCTTACAGTCATATTCATAGAATGGACGTTTCCTTTTTTGTTTCTTCTTTGATTATTTTCACATATTATTTTTGCGGAATCCATTATTTTCCATTCCCATTGCAATCGGCCTCATTTAATTAATTGCAAATACCTTGCGGCATATTTGTTTCGATTTCGAATGGTATTCATTGTAATCATCACCATACGTTAGGGATAAAACAATTTTCTCATTCCGTTTGTAACATAAGGAAATATCGATTTCCCATCATATAAGGGTTATATATCCTAATTTGGGTCAATTATAAGACAGTCCAACGATGTCCGTCAGTCCATATGTCTGTTTTAATCACGCTATAGCCTTCACGAACGAAGTTATATATACCGGATGGCTGATATGTAATGCAACAAAGTAAAACGCTATTTATATCCTACACCACACTGTGGAACATGGTTGTTGTTGTTGTTGTAACAAGGGTGGGGTGCGTCCAGAGTGATCTTGTGGTGAGTCGGGTAGGTTTAACTGGGCAAGCGAAAAGGGGACTAGTATCATGTGGACCTTGGTTACAGATGGGACACACGTCAGCTACGCTACTATCAATCACTGATAGGTAGGAATTGAGGCGGCTACACTTGCCTGATCTGCCTTGGGAGGTCTCTCTCCTCCGGTACTATGGGCGGTGGTCGGACTCCGAGAACAGGATTACCCTTGTAGCTTCTCACCGCTTCAGCTACACCATCCTCATGTATCTTGTTCAGACCTGTCCGATATGCTGCCTGATCTAGAGGCTCACTTTTGTAACGCTGGATTTCGGGCCCTAGAATGTGAAGATCAACCATTATATTCCTGGGTGGAGGTTGCCTATCCACAAGATGGTGATTTGGATGACAAGTTCGATAGCAACCCAGGAGGTACTGCTTTGACAACTTGGTCTTGGTCTCCGCATAAAGGTGATCCAGGAGTGTACTGCGGAGACATCCTGTTCTAAGGGCAGCGTTCTGACAGGTCTGGATGTTATTCCACTGCGTGTCGCTCGTCTGAGGTGTTGGCGCTGCATAGTTTACCACTGACCGGCAAATTGCCTTATAGGTAGTCAACAAGGTTTCTTTGTCCGCACCCCAAGTACTGCCGGCAAGTGACTTGCGGACTTGTGTTTCTACCGCGGAGCTTGTTACAAATTGCAGTGGCATGTGCAGACGATTTAAAAAGGCTGTCGAATGTGACCCCGAGTATCTTGGGGTAGTTCACTGTCTAAATTATTTCGCCATCGACTCTAACATTCAACCGCCTACGTACTTTTTTTTCTTAGAGATAAAATTTTGACAAAATTTTCTACAGAGATAAAATTTTTACAAAATTTTATATAGAGATAAAATTTTGACGAAATTTTCTATAGAAATACAATTTTGACGAAATTTTCTATAGAGATAAAATTTTGATAAAATTTTCTATAAAGATAAAATGTTGACAAAATTTCATATAGAGATTAAATTTTAACAAAATTTTCTACAGATATAAAATTTTTTAAAATTTTTTATAGACATAAAAATTTGACAAAATTTCCTACAGGAATAAAATTTTGACGAAATTTCCTACAGGAATAAAATTTTCTATAGAGATAAAATTTTCACAAAATTTTCTATAGAGATAGAATTTTGACAAAATTATCTATAGAAAAAAATTTGACAAAATTATCTATAGAGATAAAATTTTGACAAAATTATCTATAGATATACAATTTTGACAAAATTTTCTATAGAAATCACATTGTGACAAATTTTTCTATAGAGATACAATTTTGACAAAATTTTCTATAGAGATAAAATTTCTACAAAATTTTTTATAGAGATAAAATTTTTACAAAAGTTTCCATAGAGGTACAATTTTGACAAAAGTATATATAGAGATATAGTTTTAACAAAATTTTCTATAGAGATAAAATTTTGACAAAATTTTGTAAAAAGATAAAATTTTGACAAAACTTTCTATGGAGATAAAATTTTGACAAAATTTCATATAGAGATAAAACTATGACAAAATTTCCTATAGAGATGAAATGTTGACAAAATTTTCTATAGAGATAACATTTTTAAAAAATTTTATATGGAGATAAAATTTTGACGAAATTTTCTATAGAAATAAAATCTTGACGAAATTTTCTATAGAGATAAAATTTTGACAAAATTTTCTATAAAGATAAAATTTTAACAAAATTTTCTATAAAGATAAAATTTTGAAAAAATTCCATATAGAAATAAAATTTTAAAATTTGACTAATATTCCTACAGAGATAAAATTTTGCAAAATTTTTTATAGAGATAAAAATTTGACAAAATTTCCTACACGAATAAAATTTTGACGAAATTTCCTACAGGAATAAAATTTTGACAAAATTTTCTATAGAGATAAAATTTTGACTAAATTATCTATAGAAATAAAATTTTGACAAAATTATCTATAGAAATAATTTTTTGACAAAATTATCTATAGATATAAA
This sequence comes from Haematobia irritans, assembly GCF_050003625.1. Classification (NCBI taxonomy): domain Eukaryota; kingdom Metazoa; phylum Arthropoda; class Insecta; order Diptera; family Muscidae; genus Haematobia; species Haematobia irritans. The sequence goes on from NC_134399.1 coordinate 161,960,096, forward strand.
ATTTTGACAAAATTATCTATAGATATACAATTTTGACAAAATTTTCGATAGAGATAAAATTTTGACAAAATTTTCTATAGAAATAAAATGTTGACAAAATTTTCTATAGAAATAAATTTTTGACAAAATTTTCTATAAAGATAAAATTTTGATAAAATTTCTACAGAGATAAAATTTTGACAAATTTTCTATAGATATAAATTTTTGACAAAATTTTCTATAGAAATAAAATTTTGGCAAAATGTTCTATAGGAATACATTTTTGAGAAAAATTTCTATAGGAATACAATTTTGAGAAAATTTTCTATAGATATGGTGATAGGCATTTAAGATTCGGTCTGGTTGTATATACATGTTTTAATGTTTTATATTCCCTACGGTATTTTGAAGCAAATTGATGTATGTAGAATGTGTAAAATGCTTTTGCACTTCGGACCATCATTAATGTATGCACATTGTAAATAATGATTTGTTTGCTTGTGAATTTTTTTTTACAGAATTTTATTGTTTAAATCACTTTTTACGTGGAACAGATGCTTCATAGTGACGATAGCGTTCGAGTTAAAAATCGAAAAACAATGAACAAAAAGAATCGTAATTAAAAAATTAAAATCTTTCCACAATGGATTTAAAGTCTTAGGTCAATTTAAATTGTTTGAAAGCAATATTAATTCAAAGTTGGATCAATTCTAAATATCACCCTCCATGGATGTGATAAATGTTGGACAAACTATAATTCTATGAAAAACCAACTTCAATATTTTCTCGCAGGATCAAATGTTAATACATTTTGTTTTTCTTCGTGTAGCATAGTAATGAAATGTATTCAGTTCACCTCCCCATCTATTGGCATTTTCGATGCCATTTTCCATTTGGGTAATTCAATAATAACTCTCGGCAATATGGAAATGGATATTCCCCCAAAACCCATTACTCCTATAAACTTTCAGTTGAATACATACTTGGGACCTTCTTTTGCTTTCTCGCTCAGTACAAGGAGATACAAAATCCATTTGCAGAATATCAATCTAAAATGAAACGAAATATCACAAAGAAATAAAATAATCACGTAGTAAAGCAATAAAAATGAATTTTTCAAACAATTTCTGATGGACACCAGAAAAAGGGCATTGAGCACACAAGTGAATGACACTGAAACATTTACAGATGTATTCTCCAAGCAATAGAGGTTAAATTGAAGATTCAAGTGTAGCCTGAATATTAAGATTATGGGGTGGTAATGTGAGATCAAAATTGAATAGGAAAGAATAATAAATCGGATCGAAAAACACATTTTCTTACAAGTTCAATGGAATTACATCGCAAGAATAATTATATCGGAAGTCGCATTAAAGACTACAACATTGCAATTCCTTTAGAACTTATTGCACTGGTAGAAAAAGCTTCGTAATATTAACGAAATTTGTCGAAATTTGAACCAACCACACGATTCCGAAAGGGGAGGTAGGGGACATACTAATTGGTTTTGTAACACATCGTAATATTGGTCCCCGATCCCATAAAGTATATAAATATGTATATTCTGGGTCGTGGTGAAATTAAAAAACAATCTAGCGATGTCTGGCTGTCCGTTTGTGGAAATGATGCTAACTTCCGAACAAAACAAGCTATCGACTTGAAACTTGGCACAATAATTTGTTATTGATGTATGTCGGATGGTATTTCAAGTAGGCCATTACGGACCACTGTTGGGCATGGGCCCAATATAAACTGTTGATATTTGGTATGTGATGTATGTATATTCTTTTTGACAACCGAGCAAAAATTGGTCCATGTTTGTCAATAATTATATATAACCTCCATATGAACCGACCCCAAGATTTGATTTCTAAAGCTTAAATGAGGAACAAATATCATACGATCCGGTTTAAATTTGGTCCACTAATTACCATAAAAAAATGGCTTCAAATTGGTTCATTAGTATTGTAGACTACTCTATATAAACCGATCAAGAACCAAAGAGGTTTATATATGTATTCTGGCTTTCTATATCTATGGGTATTATAAGTTAGAGCATATTTTTGCGACACCCAAAAGGAGAGGAAATAGACATAAAAAACATATAGAAATAAAATTTTGACAATATTTTCTTTAGAAATAAAAATTTTTATAAAATATTCTATAGAAATAAACTGTTGACAAAATTTTCTACAGAAATAAAATTTTGAAAAAATTTTCTATAGAAATAAAATTTTGACAAAATTTTCTAAAGAAATAAAAAGTTGACCAAATTTTCTATAGAAATGAAATTTTGACAACATTTTCTATAGAGATCAAATTTTGATAAAAATTTCTATAGATATAAATTTTTGACAAAATTTTCTATAGGAATAAAATTTTGACAAAATTTTCTACAAAGATAAAATTTTGACAAAATTTTCTATAGAAATAAAATTTTCACAAAATTTTCTATATCCAGCAAAAACTAGGTAAGCACTAGTGATTCTTTCAGTAATACCGGTAATCAAAAAGTTACTACTTGCAGTATTACCTGGGATTTAAAAATAATAACTTACCTGTGTAGGCAGAAAGTGATTCTTTCTACTAATACCGGTAATCAAAATCATATCTTGAGGTCCGGGTTCGGCTCTACAGTATGCACCGTTAATAGTAGCGATAAATAATGACAAATTACATTTCAGAAAAAAATTGCCAATAAAATATACCTTTGTTTTCTAAAGTTGTATAATACATAATTTATATTACAAAATAACATCATTGAATAGATCCATGTCGTGGAGCGTGGTATAGTGTATTGGATTAGAAAACAAGAGGGGTGAGTTCGCACTTTTTGGGTATCTTTATGGTAAAGATATTATTTTTGGAGAGCTGGTATGCTTGCGAAGAAGTACTTATTTTTCAACTGCTGGTATGCTTGCACGGAAGTACTTTCCTCCAATGTCATGCCCGTGTAAAAGCATTACTACTGATATATGTACGAGGAAGTTGTTACCCATTTGGCGCACGCATACTTGTACTTATACCTGGTAATAGGAGTTTTTGCTGGGAAGGAATAAAATTTTGACAAAATTTTCTATAGAGATAAAGTTTTGACAAATTTTTCTATAGAAATAAAATTTTGAAAAATTTTTCTATAGAGATAAAGTTTTGACAAAATTTTCTATACAAATAAAATTTTGACAAAATTTTCAATAGAAATACAATTTTGACAAAATTTTCTATAAAGATAAAATTTTGACAAATTTTTCTATAGAACTAAAATTATCTATAGGAATAAAATTTTGGCAAAGTTTTCTATAGAAATAAATATATAAATAAAATGGTAATTCAAATTATAGTTTTGGAAAAACTATTGAGTATAAAATAAACAAAATAAATTCTATATGGAAAAATTTGATGGAGAACATGAAAATACAATAGAGATAAAATTTTGACAACATTTTCTATAGAGATAAAATTTTGACAACATTTTCTATAGAGATAAGTTTTTGACAAAATTTTCTGTAGGAAAAACAATTTTGACATAATTTTCTATAGAAATAAAAATTCGACAAAATATTGTTTAGAGATAAAATTTTCTATAGAGATAAAAGTTTGACAAAGAAATAAAATGAAGAAATAAAATTTTGACAAAATTGTCTCCAGAGATAAAAATTTGACAAAATTTTCTATAGAAATAAATTTTTGACAAAATTTTCTATATGAATAAAATTTTGACAAAATTTTCTATAGAGATAAAGTTTTGACAAAATGTTCTACAGAAATGTACTTTAGACAATCTTTTCAATAGAAATAAAATTTTACAAAATTTTTTATAGAGATAAAGTTTTGACAAAACGTTCTAGAGAAATATAATTTAGACAAAATTTTCTATAGGAATAAAATGTTGACAAAATTTTCTATAGAAATAAATATATAAATAAAATAGTAATTTAAATTATAGTTTTGGAAAAACTATTGAGTATGAAAAAAAAATTAATTATACATGGAAAAAATTTGATGGAGTACATGAAAATACAAAAGAGATAAAATTTTGACAAAATTTTCTATAGAGATAAAATTTTGACAAAATTTTCTATAGAGATAAAATTTTGGCAAAATTTTCTATAGAGATAACATTTTGGCAAAATTTTCTGAAGAAAAAAAATGTTGACGAGTTTTCTATAGAGGCAAAATTTTCTATAGAAATAAAATTTTGACAAAATTTTCTATGGAGATAAAGTTTTGACAAAATTTTCTATAGAAATAAAATTTTGACAAAATATTCTATAGAAATAACATCTTGACAAAATTTTCTAAAGGAAAAAAATGTTGACAAATATTTCTATAGGAATAAAATTTTGACAGCATTTTCTGTAGGAAAAAAATTGTGACAAAATTAAATATATAAATAATATGGTAATTCAAATTATTTTCTAAATCTCTATAGAAAATTTTATTATTTTGACAAAATTTTCTATAGAGATAAAATTTTGATTGTATATCCAAAAATCCCCGGTCCCTGATAAATCCCCGGTCTAACAAAGAAAAACACATTTTTTTTTTCAAAATTCGTTTTTATTATTCAACATAGTTCCCTTTAAGAGCGATACAACGATTATAACGACCTTCCAATTTGGTAGTACTCCTTTGGTTTTGCCTCAAAATAGGCCTCAGTTTCGGCGATCACCTCTTCATTGCAGCCAAATTTTTTCCCTGCGAGCTACCTTTTGAGGTCTGAGAACAAGAAAAATTCGCAGGGGGCCAGATCTGGAGAATACGGTGAGTGGGGAAGCAATTCGAAGCCCAATTTATGAATTTTTGCCATCATTCTCAATGACTTGTGGCACGGTGCGTTGTCTTGGTGGAACAACACTTTTTATACCCTCCACCATAGGATGGGGGGTATATTAACTTTGTCATTCCGTTTGTAACACATCGAAATATTGCTCTAAAACCCCATAAAGTATATATATTCTGGGTCGTGGTGAAATTCTGAGTCGATCTGAGCATGTCCGTCCGTCCGTCCGTCCGTCCGTCTGTTGACTTCCGAACGAAAAACGCTATCGACTTGAAACTTGGCACAAGTAGTTGTTATTGATGTAGGTCGGATGGTATTGCAAATGGGCCATATCGGTCCACTTTTACGTATAGCCCCCATATAAACGGACCACCAAATTTAGCTTGCGAGGCCTCTAAGAGAAGCAAATTTTATCCGATCCGGCTGAAATTTGGTACATGGTGTTAGTATATGGTCTCTAACAACCATACAAAAATTGGTCCACATCGGTCCATAATTATATATAGACCCCATATAAACCGATCCCCCGATTTAGCTTGCGAGGCCTCTAAGACAAGCAAATTTCATCCAATCCGGCTGAAATTTGGTACATGGTGGAGGAGCAAATTTCATCCGAGTCAGTTGAAATTTGGTACATTGTGCTAGTATATGGCCGTTAACAACCATACCTAATTAGGTCCATATCGGTCTATAGTTATATATAGCCCTCAGATAAATCGATCCCCAATAACACAAAAATTGGTCCATATCAATAATTGTATATAGTCCCCATATAAGCGACCCCCATATTTCAATTCTGGCTCCCTACTAGAGGTGTGCACGTGAGTAATAGTTTACTCACGCACACTCACGACTGAAAAATCATACTCACGCACGATATTTTTTGGTAGGACTCACGCACACTCACGAAAAGAAAATTTGTACTCACGCACGAAAACGTCGTGACTCACGAAAAATACCGTGACTCACGAAAAATATCGTGACTCACGAAAAATATCGTGATTCACGAATAATTTTATGATTAATTTACCTTACCGAAGTGTCTGAAAACATGAGCATTATTAAAATCGAAAGTGTTATTAAACTCTTAACATTGTAATTAAGCGTTTTATGTTGGTGAGAAAGAATATTTTCGTGAGTGTAATTCTTTACTCACGCACACTCACAAAGATATTATTATCGTAACTCACGCTCATGCACGACATTTTGGTTTGTTAATCACGATCACGCATACTCACGCTGTTGTCATGAGCGTGACTCAAAACTCACGCACGAATCACGAACATTTTCGTGAGTCACGACAATTTCGTGTCACGTGCACACCTCTACTCCCTACGTACCGTGCAAAAGTCCATATCGATTCGTAATTATTTGTAGACTTACGTACACATACTTTTCTTTGTCTAATGTATACCACGTATGGACTAACTCACAATTTAGAAAACGATTTAAGATACCACAACCGAAGTAATTCGATTGTGGATGACAGTCTTTCGTAGAAGTTTCTACGCAATCCATGGTGGAGGGTACATAAGATTCGGCCTGGCCGAACTTACGGCCGTTTATAATTCTTTCTTCTTCATATGTGGCCGTTTTGCCGCAATTTCGACCTTCAAACGCCATATAATAGTCACTGTTGATGGTTTTTCCCTTCTCAAGATAATCGATTAAAATTATTCCATGCGCATCCCAAAAAACAGAGGCCATTACTTTGCCAGCGGACTTTTGAGTCTTTCCACGCTTCGGAGACGGTTCACCGATCGCTGTCCACTCATCCGACTGTCGATTGGACTCAGGAGTGTAGTGATGGAGCCATGTTTCATCCATTGTCACATATCGACGGAAAAACTCGGGTGTATTACGAGTTAACAGCTGTAAACACCGCTCAGAATCATCAACATGTTGTTGTTTTTGGTCAAATGTGAGCTCGCGCGGCACCCATTTTGCACAGAGCTTCCGCATATCCAAATATTGATGAATGATATGACCAACACGTTCCTTTGATATCTTTAAGGCCTCTGCTATCTCGATCAACTCCATTTTACGGTCATTCAAAATCATTTTATGGATTTTTTTGATGTTTTCGTCGGTAACCACCTCTCTTTCGGGCGTCCACTGCGTTCGCCGTCCTCCGTGCTCATTTCACCACGCTTGACTTTTGCATACCAATCAATTATTGTTGATTTCCCTGGGGCAGAATCCGGAAACTCATTATCAAGCCAAGTTTTTGCTTCCACCGTATTTTTTCCGTTCAGAACACAGTATTTTATCAAAACACGAAATTCCTTTTTTTCAATTTTTTCACAATAACAAAAGTTGCTTCACAAAAGACGCTCTATCTCACAAACTAATTGACTTACAGACGTCAAATTTTGACACGAATCGTTTGAAGGTTGGTACTATATAAAAATAATATGCATTTAATACTAGCGACGCCATCTATGTGTCAGACCGGGGACTTATCAGCCAACCTGTTAAGTTCTTCTCAATTTGCAAAATCGACATTGTCCTAAAAAATATGTGCAAAAGCATCAATAGTTGCATTTCTCATTTGAAGTGTATCGATATTAACAATACCTGAGATAAACTTAAAAAAGATATATTGATGCAAAAAATTGTTTTTAGCATCAATATATAAAACTGGAAAAGAAAAATCAAAGTTTAGACATACATTTTAGGTCAAAAAAAAACAATATAAACTATCGTTCTATGACCTGTAGTTTGTTTTTGTTGCTCAATATCATATCCTTCCTCAACACAAACCGAAAAACATCTCAGTCCCAAATCAATATGAAATGAAGTGAATTTTTGTTTTTTCCTTCATTTCCCATCGGCACGTACGCAAGTGTGTTTTTGGTAATCGAATGCAATGTTCAACTCATATTAAGGTAATTGTTTCAAATTTTCTTCTATTGCCCTCAATAAGAAAGCATTCATCCATCCATTCGTTCATTCACTCATTCATCTATCCCCATTTTGATTTTTGTATGTTGGTCTATGCCTTGAGTCGACGCCACCTCCCTGCCCCATTCCATTCTGCGGCAACAATCACTGAAACGAAATTTTTTTCTTTGGCATTCACAAGCAAAATCAAATTATTTTGGGAAATGGATAAAGCTCTACTTGAGAAAAACGACACAATATTTCTCACGTATTTCAACAATTTACAACCTGAAATCACAAGATGATGCCCCCAACCCTCCCTCTTCCACTAAACCCCTCATCATCTTAACACAATCATAGAATTGTCATACTATGGTTACTTTACCGCCCATTTGTATCCAAGGGAATACCAAAGAAGCTGTTGCTCGGTATGAAGAAAAAACAAACAAACGACCAAACTACGGAAATAAATACAAAGACGGAAATGGATGAATAATGGAAATAATGAAAGATGGCAGCTAAAAATGTTTGCAATATTTTCAAGAGTGAGTGATTTTTCCTATCCAAGATTTATAAGTGTGCCTTGGTGGTATTTCTACAATGTTCCCTATGAGGAAATCTTTGGGGAGTATAAGGATAAATTTAAGTGGGCAAATAGTAGAAAAAAACTAAAACATATTTGAAATTGTTACGGTGAATAATTTCCTCCAGGCTACTTTTATAAAATGAACAAAAATTCTCGAAGTAGTTTGAATCGCATCGAAAGCGTTTCTACTTACTAAAACTTGTGGGGAATGACAAAATTTTTGACCTGGTTGACTTTATTATAACCTGCCCGACTGGATATTGTATTGAGAATCAAAAATTCGACTTTTAAAGTTCAGTAATAGGCTACTACATTACAAAACAATTCACTTATAACAAGTAAGTAAAGTTTAAAGACGGGATGTGCCGACTATACTATACACTTCGCCACTATGTAGACCAAACGTTTTGATACCATCTCAACTCACAAATATTTTTGTATTTCCAGATGTTTTGTGCTGAAATTGGCACAATTTCGTTGCACTAGGGTAAGAGGGTGCTTCCTCCTTCGCCTTCAAAGTTGCACTTCTGTAAGCAATAGCTTTTTGTGTTTTTTTTTACGGCTTCTTACGAACGAACGATTGAAGGAAGAAGACGTGTTTTGCGGACGATTCAATTAATTTTGTCTTCTTTTATGTTGTGTATTGTTGAATTTAATTCAAGGTAACAATAACTTTTGCGGCCAGCAACGCGGACCGGGCGCAGCTAGTATAATTATAAAAACGGAAGACTGTTACAAATGTGTGTTCATTTAATAATTTTTAAAAAAAGTATATTACCACTATCTGTTAGTACTTTAGCGGTATAATGGATCCAATACTCGAAATTATTATGTGCATTCCTAAGCGCACCAAAGTTGCAATGATTTCTTCATGTAAATTTATTGCTTCTGAAAGCGCTGAATTTCGTACAAAGAAGAAGCGCAATTAAGTGGGATATTTCCTTATCAATTCATCAGTGACTTCCTCGCAGAGGTAAGCTCTTATTGACTTTGACTTCCTTTACAAAGCTGCTGAAAATTCAGTAAGTTTTTTGCTGGGATGGTAAATTTTTCAGTTTTTGGAAAATTGGTAGAATTCTTGAAGTTTTTATAGATTTTGCGAAATATTCCTCTCCAACCAAGAGATACTTCAATTCTCTATAGAAATAAAATTTTGGAAAACATGGTTATACATTAAATTTTGCAAAAATTTTCTATAGAGATAAAATTGTGACAACATTTACTGTAGAAATAAAATATTATGATATTTTGCCTTTTCGATGTTTATTTTTTTAAATAAATTTCAAATAAAATTTTGAAAAATAATTTCTGTAGAAATAAAATTTTGACCACGTTTTCTGTAGAAATGAAATTTTGACGAAATTTTCTGTAGAAATAAAATTTTGACCACTTTTTCTGTAGAAAAAAATGGCGAAATTTTCTATCGAATTAAAGTTTTGACGAAATTTTCTATCGAATTAAAATTTTGACAAAATGACCTATCGAGTTAAAATTTTGACAAAATTTTCTATAGAAATAAAATTTTGACAAAATTTTTTATAGAAACAAAATTTGACAAAATTTTCTATAGAAATAAAATTTTGACAAAATTTTCTACAGAAATAAAATTTTGACAAAATTTTCTATAGAAATAAAATTTTCTATAGAATAAAATTTTAACAAAAATATTCTGTAGACATAAAATTTTGACAAAATTTTCTAAAGAAATAAAATTTTAAAATATTTTCTATAGAAATAAAATTTTGACAAAATTTTCTATAGAAATAAAATGTTGCCAAAATTTTCTATGGAAATAAAATGTTGCCAAATTTTCTATAAAAGTAAAATTTTGACAAAATTTTCTATAGAAGTAAAATTTTGACAAAATTTTCTATAGAAATAAAATTTTGACAAAATTTTCTATAGAAATAAAATTTTGACAAAATTTTCTATAGAAATAAAATTTTGACAAAATTTTCTATAGAAATAAAATTTTGACAAAATTTTCTATAGAAATAAAATTTTGACAAAATTTTCTATAGAAATAAAATTTTGACAAAATTTTCTATAGAAATAAAATTTTGACAAAATTTTTTATAGAAATAAAATTTTGACAAAATTTTCTACAGAAATAAAATTTTGACAAAATTTTCTATAGAATAAAATTTTAACAAAAATGTTCTGTAGACATAAAATTTTGACAAAATTTTCTAAAGAAATAAAGTTTTAAAATATTTTCTATTGAAATAAAATTTTAAAATATTTTCTATAGAAATAAAATTTTGACAACATTTTCTATAGAAATAAAATGTTGCAAAAATTTTCTATGGAACTAAAATTTTGCCAAATTTTCTATAGAAGTAAAATTTTGACAAAATTTTCTATAGAAGTAAAATTTTGACAAAATTTTCTATAGAAATAACATTTTGACAAAATTTTCCATAGAAATAAAATTTTGACAACATTTTCTATAGAAATAAAATTTTGACAAAATCTCCTATAGAAGTAAAATTTTGACAAAATTTTCTATAGGAATAAAATTTTGACAAAATTTTCCATAGAAATAAAATTTTGAAAAAATTTTCTATAGAAATAAAATTTTGACAAAATTTTCTATAGAAATAAAATTTTGACAAATTTTTCTACAGAAATAAAGTAAAGAGACCAAATTTTCTCCAAATTCAATATTTTAATTTTCGTGTTCGGTAAAAGTAGAAATAATTTTTTATGACGAAATTTTCTAAGAAATGAAATTTTGACGAAATTTTCTGTAGAAATAAAAATTTGATCACGTTTTCTGTAGAAAAAAAATGGCGACATTTTCTATGGAATTAAAGTTTTGACAAAATGTTTTATCGAATTAAAATTTTGACAAAATTTTCTACAGAAATAAAATTTTAACAATATTTTCTATAAAATTAAATTTTTCAAATGTTAACTATAGAAATAAAATTTTGACAAAATTTTCGGTAGAAATAAATTTTTGCCCACGTCTTCTGTAGAAAAAAATGGCGAAATCTTCTATCGAAATAAAGTTTTGACAAAATTTTCTATTTAATTAAAATTTTGACAAAATTTTCTATAGAAAAAAATGTTGACAAAATTTTCTATAAAAAAAAATTCAAAATTTAACTATAGAAATAAAATGTTGACAAAATTTTCTATAGACATAAAATTTTGAAAAAAAAAAATTCTATAAAAATAAAATTTTGACAAAATTTTCTAAAGAAATAAAATTTTAACAAAATGTTCGATGCAAATAAAATTTTGACACAATTTTGTATAGAAATAAAATTTTGACAAAATTTAACTATAGAAATAAAATTTTGACAAAATTTTCTATAGAAATAAAATTTTGACACAATTTTCTATAGAAATAAAATTTTGACAAAATGTTCTATAGAAATAAAATTTTGACAAAATGTTCTATAAACATAACATTTTGACAAAATTTTAAAATATTTGCTATAGAAATAAAAATTTGACGAAATTTGCTATAGAAATAAAATTTTAACAAAATTTTCTATAGATGTAAATTTATGGCAACATTTTCTATAGAAATAAAATTTTGACAAAAGTTTCCCTAAAAATGAAATTTTGTTAAAATTTTATATTGAATAAAATGTTGACAAAATTCTCTATAAAAATAAAATTTAAAAAAAAATTCTATAGAAATAAAATTTTGACACAATTTTCTATAGAATTAAAATTTTGACAAAATGTTCTATGGAAATACATTTTTTACACAATTTTCTATAGAAATAAAATTTTGTTGTTGTTTTTGATTTCATCTTAAAACCATACATTGACTTAACTGCAAGGGTAGCTCAACCAACAAAGGAAAATAATGTTTGTCAAATGTATTTGGGCAAAGCCCTATAGACTGCAAAATGGTTGGATGGATGAACGTTTCGGAATTACCACATTCCTCATCAGCATCCTCTACGTGAAGTAAAACTATCAATCAATTAACATATCAGAATAAATTCAGGCAGTTCACTAAAACCAAAAGTGAACCACACTTGAACCTTCCGAAAAAAGGTTTATACGATAGCCGGCTTATGCTCAAATAAATTCAATACATGGTTTTAAGCTGAAATCAAAAACAACAACCATGATTAAAGAAAAAAAAACAACAATACCAAAAAAAAACGAATGAAATAAAATTTTGACACAATTTTCTATAGAAATATTTTTTTTTTTTGTTGTTTTTGATTTCAGCTTAAAACCATGCATTGACTAAATTACAAGTGTGAATTTTCTTCTTAAACATTTTGACAAAATTTTCTATGGAAATAAAATTTTGACAAAATTTTCTATAGAAATAAAATTTTGACAAAATTTTCTATAAAAGTAAATTTGTGGCAACATTTTCTATAGAAATAAAATTTTGACACAAGTTTCTCTAAAAATTTAATTTTGCTATAAATTTCTATAGAATTGAAATTTTGACAAAATTTTCTTTAAATTCAATATTTTAGTTTTCGTGTTCGGTAAAAGTATCAAAATTCCGTGGTTAGTAAGTTCTCCTTTTTTAATTTTGAAGATATTTTGTAAAATTTTCTTCAAATTTTGGTAAATTCTTTTTGGCACGCGTGGCAACCGTGCTACCAAATCGCGTATGGTCTTGGGATTTTTTATCGAATATATTAAAAAATTCCATAGCAACTGTTTTGGGACATTTTTTATGGAGCCCATCGGAACATGTTATGATATAGTCCCCATTCGGAAATTACACTTTTCGAGTTAGGCCTCTTATACCCCGACCTTCGTACTTGACTTCTTGGGGGCATAGAAGTCGCAATTTCTATTCAATTTGCTTGAAATTCAAAATCAAGGGATATTTTGGATCCAAATGTATTTTACATAGACCAACTTTCCGATGAACATCAAATTTCGCTTAACATGTGAAAGGCGATATTTTCATAGCAATTCATATTTGAACGCTACTATTAAATAAACAGACACCTTCCACAGTGATGTGTATTTAAGATTCGGTCCAGCCGAAATTTTGGCCGTATATTTCTGTTTTCCTCCTCAGTGTAAGGGTGTACCAAAATACTTTAGTATCTTCGAAAAGCTCAAATATTTCATGCGAATTCTTAACAGAGAGATAAACTACACAAGTAAGAGATTTCTTACCAATGGCCCACTATAGTTTCCTAAGGAGCTATTCGGTAAACTTGGTGTAGAGTATCATTTATGTCCAGTTCTCCTTAATTTAAGTCTTTCTCATTTTATTTATAAGCAAACAAACAGATTTATGTCCACCTTTTGAACGTAAACAACCCATCAACGCTACACTGAATTGATTGATTCGAGGAAAGTTCTTGTGTTTTTTTTTTCTCTTGCTTTCACTAACGTGCCCATAAGGCCACTCTGTGGTTACATTGTTGTAACCTGCAAACTGAAAGGTAATATTTAGGCTTGTAAAAAGATTTATGTTGATGAGATGTCGTAATGAAAACCACAATCGATGTCCTGGGATCAATTCTGGCAGATGGCCAATGAAACAACGACCAATGCGTGACCATTGCCAAATGATGTAGCCATTTTTCTTATTTTAAAGAGTGTTTGTGCGAGTGTGCAAAACAATTATGGCACTTCATATTTTTTATGACTTAACGGAGTATTTACTATAACAGCAACTTGAATCAATTAAATTTTATATACATTCGGAGAATAAAATGTCGTAGTGATTAAGTTTTTCTTTTTAATGGAGGGTAGGGCGTGGTTATAAAAATAAATGGAATTACTAAAATTTCATACCATGCGGTGAAAATCTGGACAGAAACAAATCGAATTATGAATTATTGATAGACACACAGATTGTGGTGCTAGAGTTTTTCTGACTCGTGTCTCCAAATTGAGACAAATTAGAAACTTCGCAATTAAAATTCCTCACAAAAATTCCCAGTGGATTTTTTTTTTAATTTTTTATGAAACAAATAAATACATAGGTTTAGTAATAATTTAAAAACCTATGTTGTTAGCACCTATATTACCTGTTTATTTTCATAATTCATTATGATTGTAAATAAATAAATAAATAAATTAAAAAATTAACAATGGGTGGTATGAAGGTGAACCATTTTCAGCATTTCTATTCTTATGGGATATATTGTCCAAATTATTGAGGAACACTGATGACAGGGTCACATTTAGGTCTAAGTCCCCACGAAATTATTTGACAATTTTAGAACAATTTCTAAGGCAAACTAAACAAAATTAATTATAAATTGACGCTTGGTCCCCCACAATAAAGTGTCCGCTTCTTTGCCATGATATAAAAGGAGCTACGTTTTTCTTTAAATTTGACTATGTACTTTTTTTTGAATATTGTCGATAAAAACAAAAAGATTAAAAAAAAAAATCCGATACAAATTCTTAAATTTATAGAAATTTCCCACCAAATCTCCCCAACTAAATATATGGATTATTATTTTTGAAAAATACCCTACTTTTAAATTTAACAATTGTCTATTCTTTTTGGGAAATTTTGCATTATATTTTGGGCATATTTCATTGGGTTTTTTTCACTTCCGATGCAGTTCATTTGGACAAGTCCTCAAATATTTCTTTTAAAGCACATCCTGGAATCCCCATCAAATTTTTTTCACTTCCGATGCAGTCCTTTTGGACAAGTCCACAAACATTTTGTTAAAGCGCATCCCGCCCAGTCGTATAATTCGTGGGCCCTGCATTTATAAGAGCTGAAAATACGCATTATAAAAGCGTCAATGAAACTTCCAACACAGCTTACATGATAAGGTGCTTTAACATCTGTGTTTTTTAAAATTTTCTAAAGACGAAAAGATTCAATAGGCATTGCCCATTCGCTTCTCAAATCAAGCCTATTATAATGTCTATTTTACTCCCAACATCGGAATGACTACTAATGACATTTCAACTTACACGAGGAGGCTTGTTTTTTATTCAAATAATTTCATTTAAAAACGAATCTCACTTATTATTTCTGGCAGGAAATTTTTGAAATTACAGTTTACATTGGATGAAGTTCAAATTACTTTCTTAAGTCTTAAGCAATAAGATGCATCGTTTTCTATGACGGTATAACTACAGGGCAAATGTCATAGAAAAAAGTGAACCCACCAGGAATTACTTGGGTTGTGGTATTTAAAACTTCTTAACATCGTTTTCTAAATTGTGAGTTAGTCCATACGTGGTATATATTAGACAAAAAAGTTATGTATAGTTAAGTCTACAAATAATTACGAATCGATATGGATTTTTTGCACGGTACGTAGAGAGCCAGAATTGAAATATAGGGGTCGCTTATATGGGCGCTATATACAATTATGTACTTGATATGGACCAATTTTTGTGTGATTGGGGATCGATTTATCTGAGGGCCATATATAACTATAGACCGATATGGACCTAGTTAGGCATGGTTGTTAACGACCATATACTAACACAATGTACCAAATTTCAACCCCCTCGGATGAAATTTGCTCCTCCAAGAGGCTCCAAAACCAAATCTCGTGATCGGTTTATATGAGGCTATGTATGATTATGGACTGATATGAACCACTTTTGGCATGGTTGTTAAATATCATATACTTTCGCCACGTACCAAATTTCAAGCAGATCGAATGAATTTTGCTTCTGCAAAAGGCACCGGAGGTCAAATCTGGGGATAGGTTTATATGGGAGCTATATATAATTATGGACTGATAGGAACCAATTCCTGCATGGTTGTTGGATACCATATACTAACATCACGTACCAAATTTTAACCGAATGGGAAGAATTTTGCTCTTCCAAGGGGCACTGGAGGTCAAATCTGAGGATCGGTTTATATGGGGGCTATATATTGTTATGGACCGATTTGTACCAATTTTTGCATGGTTGTTAGAGACCATATACTAATACCATGTACCAAATTTCAGCCGGATCGGATGAAATTTGCTTCTCTTAGCGGCCTCGAAAGCCAAATCGGGGGATTGGTTTATATGAGGGCTATATATAATTATGGACCGATGTGGACCAATTTTTGCATGGTTGTTGGAGACCATATACTAACACCATGTACCAAATTGCAGCCGAATCGGATGAAATTTGCTTCTCTTAGCGGCCTCGAAAGCCAAATCGGGGGATCAGTTTATATGGGGGCTATATATAATTATGAACCGATGTGGACCAATTTCTGCATGGTTGTTAGAGACCATATACTTACACCATGTACCAAATTTCAGCCGGATCGGATGAAATTTGCTTCTCGTAGAGGCTTCGCAAGCCAAATTTGGGGGTCCGTTTATATGGGGGCTGTACGTAAAAGTGGACCAATATGGCCCATTTGCAATACCATCCGACCTACATCAATAAAAACTACTTATGCCAAGTTTCAAGTCGATAGCTTGTTTCGTTCGGAAGTTAGCGTGATTTCAACAGACGGACGGACGGACATGCTCAGATCGACTCAGAATTTCACCACGACCCAGACCCTCCACCATAGGATGGGGGTATATTAACTTTGTCATTCCGTTTGTAACACATCGAAAAATTGCTCTAAGACCCCATAAAGTATATATATTCTGGGTCGTGGTGAAATTATGAGTCGATCTGAGTATTTCCGTTCTTCCGTCCGTCTGTTGAAATCACGCTAACTTCCGAACTAACAAGCTATCGACTTGAAACTTCCCAGCAAAAAATTTTAAGAAATCTAGAAGCAGTAAAAAATTTCCTTAAATACTGTATGCGCTAATATTCAGCGCATACAGTATTTTTGCTTACGAAAGAAGGAAGAAAAAATCGTCGATATTTAATTCGTGCTGATTCGGAAACAAGAAAGTAAAGGACATACGATTTAATGCTATGTCGTTTACAAAACAGCACAAAAGTATGTTAGTTTCAAACTAGTTTTAAAACTTTGCCGAATTTAAAGCACTTGGGCATGGGAGATCTCATTTAGTGCATCCTATCTCGTATACTTTGATGCACTAAAGTATGCAAGCTTTAACTTAGTTTTTAAACTGTGCAGAATATGAAGCAAGTTAGTAAGCGAGTTGGTAAGCGAGTTGGATGATTAATGCATCCATCCTCGTATACGATCGCTCACGATGAAAACCGAAATCTTGTATGCGTCGTAGAAAAAATTGAGTATGGTCATCAGTTTGTGTTTGAAAGTTGTGCCAAGTGGACGTTTTCTCGTAAGTATTACAAGCGGGGTTTGCTTAAGCCTATTCAACTGAATTTTTTTCAGGAGCTGGGACCGAATTCGGAAACAAGGCAGAGTTAAACAAACATTTTAGTAAGTGTAAAGTAAGCGCATTTTCGCGAGACATTTCCTTATAAATTCACCAATGAATTCCTCGCTTTGGCAAGCGCTGCCTCTGACAATTCTCCTTTACAATTGCGATGAAAATTCATCAAGTTTTTTGCTGGGTTGGCACAAGTAGTTGTTAGTCATGTAGGTCGGATGGTGTTGCAAATGTGCCATATCGGTCTACTTTTACGTATAGACCCATATAAGCGGACCCCAAATTTGGCTTGCCGATCCTCTAAGAGAAGCAAATTTCATCCGATCCGGCTGAAATTTGGTACATGGTGTTAGTATATGGTCTTTAATAACCATGCAAAAATTGGTCCACATCGGTCATAAGTATATCTAGCCCCCATATAAACCGTTCACCAGATTTGAACTCTGGTGCCTTTTGGAGAAGCAAAATTCATCCGATCTGGTTGAAATTTGGTACGTGGTGGTAGTATATGATATTTAACAACAATGCCAAAAGTGGTCCATATCAGTCCATAATCATATATAGCCCCAATATAAACCGATCCCGAGATTTGGTTTTGGAGCCCCTTGGTACATTATGCTAGTACATGGCCGTTAACAACCATGCCTAACTAGGTCCATATCGGTCTATAGTTATATATAGCCCTCAGATAAATCGATCCCCAACCACACAAAAATTGGTCCATATCAAGTTCGTAATTGTACATAGCCCCCATATAAGCGACCCCCATATTTCAGTTCTGGCTCCCTACGTCCATATCGATTCGTATTCATTTGTAGACTTACCTACACATACTCACAATTTGGACTAACTCACAATTTAGAAAACGATTTAAGATACCAGAACCCAAGTAATTCGATTCTGGGTGACAGTCGTTCGTAGAAGTTTCTACGCTATCCATGGTGGAGGGTACATAGGATTCGGCCTGGCCGAGCTTACGGCCATATATACTTGTTAGAAGCTCTTTTTTGCTGGGTATTGATGTTTTGATAGATTCTTCAAAGTATTCGTCTCCAAGTAAGAGGTACTTGACAAATTTTCTATATAAATAAAATTTTGACAAAATTTTCTACAGACATAAAATATTTACAAAATTTTCTATAGAAATAAAATTTTGACAAAATTTTCTATAGAAATAAATTTTTGACTAAATTTCCTATAGAAAGAAAATTTTGACAAAATTTTCTGTGGAAATAAAATGTTGACAAAATTTTCTTTAAACATATAATTTTGACAAAATTTTCTATAGAAATAACATTTTGACAAAAATTTCTGTACAAATAAAATTTTCACAAAATTTCCTAGAGAAATAGATTTTCCACAAAATTTCCTAGAGAAATAAAATTTTGACAAAATTTTCTAAAAAAATAAAATTTTGACAAAATTTTCCTTAGAAATAAAATTTTAACAAAATTTTCTATAGAAATTAAATTTTAACAAAATTTTCTATAGAAATTAAATTTTGACAAAATTTCCTACAGAAATAAAATTTTGACAAAATTTTCTATAGAAATAAAATTCTCTATAGAAATAGCATTTTGACAAAATTTTTTATAAAAATAAAATTTTGACAAAATTTTCTATAGAAATAAAATTCTCTATAGAAATAGCATTTTGAAAAATTTGTTTATAAAAAAAAAATTTTGACAAAATTTTCCATAGAATTACAAAATATTCTTCCTTGTAGATTTTACAAAATATTCCTCCCCAACTAAAAGGTACTTGACAAATTTTCTTTAAAAAATATTTTGACAAAATGTACTATAGAAAAAAATTGACAAAATGTACTGCAAAATGTACTGTAGAAATAGAATTGATGAACTTTTATGTAGAAATAAAATTTTGACAAATGGAAATAAAATGTTGAAAAAATTTTCCATAGAAATAAAATTTTGATGAACTTTTCAATAAAAATAAAATTTTGACAAAATGTTCTATAAAAATAAAATGTTGACAAGATTTTCAATTGCAATAAAATTTTGACAAAATTTACTACAGAAATAAAATTTTGACAAAATTTTCTATGGAAATAAAATTTTGACAAAATTTTCTATAGAAATAAAATTTTGACAAAATTTTCTATAGAAATAAAATTTTGTCAAAATTTTCTATAGAAATAAATTTTTGACAAAATTTTGTATAGAAATTCAATTTTGACAAGATTTTCTATAGAATTTAAATATTAACAAAATTTTCTATAGAAATAAAATTTTGAAAAAATTGCCTACAGAAATAAAATTTTAATAAAATTTTCTATAGAAATAAAATTTTGACAAAATTTCCTACAGAAATAAAATTTTGACAAAACTTTCTATAGAAATAAAATTTTGACAAGATTTTCTATAAAAATAAAAATTTGACAAAATTTTCTGTAGAAATAAAATTTTGACAAAATTTTCTATAACAATAATTTTTTGACAATATTTTCTATAAAAATAAAATTTTGACAAAATTGTATATACAAATAAAAATTTGACAAAATTTTCTGTGGAAATAAAATTTTGATATAATTTTCTATGGAAATAAAATTTTGACAAAATTTCTTATAAGAATGGATATTTTGCAAAATAAGAATTTTTTGCTTGACAGTTTTTTTGGTAAAAGTTTGTCAAAATTTTGGTAGATTATTTTTGGCTCGAGTGTCAACCGTGATAACAAAGCATGTGAAAACACTTGTAAAGTCTACCACTGACCTATATTAAATGATTTTTAAAGATTTTAAGCCAACATGAAACATCGTCTGCAAAGGTTTTTCTATAGCTGTAATAGACATTAGAGGTGTGCGCGTGACACGAAATACTTGTGACACGCGTGAATCACGTGAGTCGTGAACAAAGCAACTCTCGTGAATGTGCGTGAATGGAATTAAAATACATATGTCGTGCGTGAGCGTGCGTGAGAAATAAAATCGGATCGTGAATGGGCGAGAACAAAACTGCTTCAAAATCACGTTCACGAAAAATATCAAGATTTAATACATACTCGTATGTTAACTGAAATTAATTTAGCTCTCGAATTATATTCTATTTTTGAATTTTGTTACCTTTGCTGATTTCCGTTTGTAAAATATTGTGAGTCGCGTGAATCACGAGAATTGTCGTGAATCGTGCGTGAGCGTGAGTTTTTAAAAGTAGTTCGTTCGTTAGCGTTCGTGAATAAACACTTTGCTTCGTGAATGTGCGTGAGTGTGAGTGAAATTTCAGTCACGCGCACACGTCTTATAGACATTGTAGGACAATCTATTCATTGCGAATCTTGGTGGAAGTTTCCCAAAATGTGGCTCGAGCCAATTTTCGTCCACATTTTTCTATTTATTTTTTTCTAGAGAATTCTCCATGGAAGCAAAACACAATCTCCATAAAGTTTTAAATACCATGTACTTAAAAAACAGCTTTAAAAAGAAATAGCAATAAAAAAACTGAAACCGCAATAACAGACTTCAGAAATTAGCAATAAACATGATGATATTTGAGCCATCAAATGCAATTATTACCAAAGGCATTGTCCTCAAACGACAATGGCAAAATAAAATGTCGTGCAAAACCAATGTTTTTGTCCTGGCCATTAAAACTTCAAGTGATGATAATGCCATTGGCGATTGTCTGTAGCATTGAGGATTTGTTCAAATTTTTCCAGATGTCAGCGTTAACTTGCGTTATCTTTTTGTGGCTTCTAGTGGCAAAGATACAGTGAGGTCCCAATGCTGCTACTACCACTACTTACTGTAAAATGCCGCTGAGGTATCTTCAAAAAATAACCTCTTTTTTTAATTTCTTATTTATTTTATGGGTGGGCCATAAAGTAGACACACTTTTTAAGATGATTGCCTTTGGTCTGCTCGCCCGTATGGGAATGGAATACCGTGGTGTTGAAGCCATAGGGGATAAAAAAGGATCACCATTAAAAAACAGAGTGGATATAATTGAACAAACGTTGAATGCAAATACCAACTGAATAAATTAATGAAATGTGGTTTTTGTGGGAAGCATGAGATTTTCCTCGGACTGAAATGATAAATTTCATTGACTAAACATTTTCAATTTAGTTCAACTGATATCTCCTACAGTGATGATATCTCATACGTGCCGTATCTCTGCAGAGCTGTGGTTTTGATCTCATTGTTGTTGTTAATGAAAAATTAATGTTTAATTTTGATTAAACATTTTTTCATTTAATTTTCATTTATTTATGGTGAAGATAATAGTAATTGTGAGCTCAGTTTTTATCCAACAGCATTATTTCTTCAATGGATTGTTTTCGTATGAATCTATTTTTTTTTTCAAAGATATGAACCACGATGGGCACACCTAAAGAAAAATTACTTTTCTCCGGAATGAAATTTTAGTGAAACAAAAATCCTCTTCTTGACACCCTCCACCGTAGTATGGAGGGTATACAAACTTTGTCATGTCGTTTATAACGCATCGAAATATTGGTCTCCATTGGCTTCATGGAAAATTTCCAAAAACAAAAATTCATACAAGATTGGAAGATTTTTCATTATGAAAAATAACCCAACAAATGTTGGAGTTATAACATTTGTTGTGGTATACAACTCTCCAAACCAGAACCATTTTTCATATGGCGAATCTCCCCAGTGTTCAAAAAATGACAAAAATCCACAATAATTAAATTTTGTGGAGTTTTTAGCTTTTAAATTTTTCTGTTAGCCTTTTTTAAATTTTCTAATTTAAACAAAAGTTAAATCAGCAATATTAGTTGGTCAATTTTGTTTATCAGTAAATCGTTTAGTAGTGAATACAGAAAAAAATTTTCACCAAAATATTTTCAATTAAAATTTTAATTGAATTTTCAAAAATATTCAATTAGATTTGCTAAGGGTAAAGAATTAAGCTCCTTTTCGCTAAAGGGCGGATAATTTAGGATATATAAGCAAATGAAGTTTCACATATAAAAATTTTTCAGGATTTCAATGGAATTTTATGACCACGAATTAAGTTCATTTTGGCTCTAGGATGCATAGTTTATGAAATATTGGCAAAAGAAGTTTTTTTATATACAAATTAAGTTTTTTCAGGGTTTCAATTTTGGATTAGGGAGGTGATCAAAAATTAAGCCCTTTTTTGCTCTAGGATGCATAGTTTAGCATATATAAGCAAATGAAGTTTCTCATATAAAAAATGTCGAGTTTTATCAGGGTTTCAACGGAATATTGGATTTTCTAAAGGCAACTACGACGAAGTAAGCTCCTTTTCCCTTTAGGATGCATAATTTAAGAGATAAACGGTGATACGGTCAAAATTTGGTCAAGGGAAAACGCGTGTAAATCGGTGAAATTGTATATTTAAAAAATCAAATTAAATTTCTTTTTCAAGTTCAATTAGTATAAAATTCAGGAAAAATATTCAGTTAGGCTTTCGCTTTTCCAAATCCGAATTGCCGGGCCTCACGGTTGACACCTGCCATCAGATTTTGTACAGCCACCTTGTCCACCTTCTTCGCCGCAGAAAGCCAGTTTGCCTTGAACTGCTGCTCGTCCTTAGCAGTTTTTTTGGTCTTCTTTAGGTTCCGCTTGACAATAGCCCAGTATTTCTCAATTGGGCGGAGCTCTGGCGTGTTGGGAGGTTTCTTGTCCTTGGGAACCACCTGCACGTTGTTGGCGGCGTACTACTCCATGGCCTTTTTACCGTATTGGCAAGATGCCAAATCCGGCCAAAACAGTACGGAACAACCGTGTCTCTTCAGGAAAGGCAGCAGACGTTTATTCAAACACTCTTTCACGTAAATTTCTTGGTTGACAGTCCCAGAAGCTATGAAAATGCTGCTTTTCAAGCCACAGGTACAGATGGCTTGCCAAACCAGATATTTCTTTGCGAACTTTGACAGTTTTATGTGCTTGAAAATATCTGCTACCTTCCCCCTTCTTTTTGCCTTATGTCGTCTCAGCGACTTCCGGTTTTCGATTTCCCCCCGATCCAGACTTCCTGGCTGTCGACAAACGTTTCCCAAACACTTTAATTACATTTGTAACGGTTGATTTGGCAACTTTTAGCGATTTTGCCAGCTTTGCGTGCGAGTAGCTCGGATTTTCGCGATGCGCGAGCAAAATTTTGATACGCTGCTCTTCTTGCTTGGACGGCATTTTGACAACTGAAGAGTGAATTCCAAAATCAAAATAGGAGCACCATTCTACACACACACCTTCGAAATGAGGGGTGTTCAGGTTTTTTGAATGCAAAATTGAAAGAAATACGTCAAGTTTATATTGACCAAATTTTGACCGTATCACCCTTTATGGGTTAAAATATAGAGTTGAAGTCTTAAATACAAATCATACAGATGATTTTGGTTTATAGAGCAACCATAAAAATCAATGATTCTCATTATTAACAACCATACTATCCTATAGATGGGAAAAACTGCCTTGCCGACCACAGACAAATTCCTACATATGCCACTTTTGTTTTTGTCCTAAGTAATACGTAGTTATTTTAGTGTAGTTTATCTGTATTGCTTACAGATTTGCTTGCAAACACACAAAACGAAAAACAAACATCAAATGCACTCTTACAAACTATTGTTATTGGGGCCAGTATATCGCTCTTTTATTTCTCACCAACACACATCCATCCCAGTGCTGCCGCTAGTGAAAAATTGAGTGAAGTAGATTTTGGAAAAAAGTGGAGTAGATTGAATAAAATTGAAGTAGCATACATTTTTGAAAACAAAACAATAGAATTCATTTTATTATACCCTCCACCATAGGATGGTGGTATATTAACTTTGTCATTCCGTTTGTAACACATCGAAATATTGCTCTAAGATCCCATAAAGTATATATATTCTGGGTCGTGGTGAAATTCTGAGTCTATCTGAGCATGTCCGTCCGTGCGTCTGTTGATATCACGCTAACTTCCGAACGAAAGAAGCTATCGACTTGAAACTAACAACTTAAGTAGTTGTTATTGATGTAGGTCGAATGATATTGCAAATGGGCCATATCGGTCCACTTTTACGTATAGCCCCCATATAAACGAACCCCCAAATTTGGCTTGCGGGGACTCTAAGAGAAGCAAATTTCATCCGATCCAGCTGAAATTTGGTACATGGTTTCAGCATATGATCTCTAACAACCATGCAAAAATTGGTCCACATCAGTCCATAATTATATATAGCCCCCCATATAAACTGATCCCCCGATTTGGCTTGCGGAGCTTCTAAGAGAACCAAATTTCATCCGATCCGGCTGAAATTTGGTACATGGTGTAAGTATATGGTCTCTAACACCTATGCAAAAATTGGTCCACATCGGTTAATAATTCAATGATTAAAACCGCTATGTTTATCGTAATTAAAGGAATAGGAAAAACAATTAGGTAATATGGGGAAAAATTTAAAAATTTGAAGCAGAACAAAAAGTGAAGCAGATTTTTGGAAGAAGGAGTGACGAAGTAAATTTTGTGAAAATGAAGCAAAATACTTCGATTGAAGTAGTAGCGGCAGCACTGATCCATCCTCATTTGTTTTTTTGTAAACAAAATAAGAGTGAGAGTCAAACACTACGGTTTTGGCGGGAACTTTATTTTTATGGAAAGCAAAAGCAAAAACAACCACAAGCATAGAACATATTAGAAACTACTCATTTGACTAGAACACCGTCTAACCCCACCTCTCTCGCAAACACAACAACATACCAGAATAATAATACATTCATCCTAATACTAATAGGTATAATGAACTGATCTACTAATATAAACCAATAAAAAATTAAATTTATAACTTACTCACCTTTGATTACAGCCCAGAAAATGGTTGATTTTAAAATGAGTTTCACTCATAGATATAATCCATTATTTTTTCCACATTTGAATATAAAATTTATGCACTGCAACTTTGCAAATAAATAAAGCACATAAAAAAATGCACATAACCGTATGGTATTTAACGTATTTAATAACGATTGTACTGTACAAGAGCAAAAGCCCGATCTTGTTTCGTATAAACTTTTAATATCACGGGAATAAACAAATTATGCACACTCGTATATATTTCAATTATGCACATGCGTAAAATAATGTACATTTATTTCTTTATGGAGAGGAAAAGGGTAACAACCACAAGCTTGCACATACACTAAGCCATTTGCTAAGAAATACACATGCGTGTACACCCAATAGAACAATATGTATATATAAACAGAATACCGATTTGTTTTTGCAAATAAATTAGAAAACATTTTTCCTCACTTGTGTAATTCTTTTTCAACGTAGCTGGATTTCTTGTACACTCGTATATAATTTGCAAATGCACAAAAAGAAAATAATCGAAAATGAGAGTAAACCGACAACCGTCCGTAACATACGAAAATAAAAACTCAACTATTAGTTTCTTGAGTTGATGCACAAAATTAATGTGTTGAGCGAAGAGAGGAAGCGGATATAATTCTCTTTCAACTCAAATGGATAGAAACGGAAACTCACTCTGTTTTAGTTTGTTGGTATGAGAGGGGGGAGAGAAACAGAGAGATACATATAAACATTATTCAATGCTCGAAATTGATATGTACACTTTTTGGCAAGCATAATGAAGGTGAGAGTCAGAATCCACAATTTTGTCGAGAACTTTATTGGAGAGCAAAAGAGTAACAACGGCAAGCTTGCACATAGACTAAGCCATTTGCGGAGAAATACACATGCGTGTACACCCAATAGAACGAAATGTACATACAAATAGAATACATGCAGATTACTATTAGACAGAATGAACCGACAGGCAAAATGTATTTTCCTCACTATCCAATGACGATTGATATTTTACACGCTCATATATAATTTGCAAACAAATAGAGAACAAAAAGAAAGAGAAAGAGAAATGAGTACATACTATTCAATCAGGGCTGCCAATTTTGCCGATTTATCGGCATTTTGACGATTTTTTACTCACAAAATGACATATTCTGTTCGAAAAATAACCTAAAATGAAATAACTCATGTTGTTTTAGTACCAAAATTGATAATCATTTACTCAGAATGTGCAATAGAATCTTCTACTAATTATGATAAAACTCTAGTACAGTACAGTACAGTACAGTACAGTACAAAAAAATAACCACATATAGACGTATCTATCGGAAACACCATAAAAAATCACATGTTTTGGACTTTTTCTTGAGCTTCAAAATATTTACCGAAAATATATTACTGAATTAATAGAAATATTTTAGAAAAATAGATTGTTTATACAAAAATTACGAAATATTTTTGTTTAACCAGAAAGTCATATTTATGTTAGGTTAGGTTAAAGTCGCAGCCCGATTAAGTTCGTTAAGGAACACAGAGTTCAAGGATTTTATTTTAGGTTGACTGTCTGAGTATATATTAATGCCAACATTTGTTGGAACATTTCTTCTCAGCCAATTCGCCACCTCTCTTATTGCTAATATTTCAGCCTGAAAAACACTACAGTGATATGGTAATCTTATCGCTATTCGAAGTTCCAGATCTTTAGAATATACTCCGAAACGCACTTGTCCATCCAATTTGAAGGCATAAGTGTAGAAATCTATATTATATAGAAAACTGACTTCTTTATATTTTTTTATTGAAATGCATAGTTGTGTACATTAATTTCTGTTTTGTATATGAAATAAATACTTTTGTTTTTTGTTTACCTAAAAACTATGTTTAATTATAAATAATATATATTGCCGATTTTTTGACGATTTTTAAAATGCAAGTGCCGATTATGACGATTTTTATCGAAAAAGTGAAGAATTTTCTTGAAATTTTATTGGCAAATAGAGAATAAATAGAAAGAGAAATGAGTACATAATATTCAATCAGGGCTGCCAATTTTGCCGATTTCTTACTCACAAAATGGACAATTCCGATTTTAAAGATATTCCTTAACTGGAAAACGAACTTAATCGGGCTACCACTTTAACCTAACCTAACATAAAAACAAGTAAGGAAAGTCTAA
Organism: Haematobia irritans; assembly: GCF_050003625.1. Taxonomy (NCBI): domain Eukaryota; kingdom Metazoa; phylum Arthropoda; class Insecta; order Diptera; family Muscidae; genus Haematobia; species Haematobia irritans. Next base: position 161,987,508 of record NC_134399.1, read on the forward strand.
AGTCGGGCGGGGCCGACTATACTATACCCTGCACTACTTTGTAGATCTAAATTTTCGATACCATATCAAATCCGTCAGATGAGTTGGGGGCTATATATAAAGGTTTGTCCCAAATACATACATTTAAATATCGCTTGATCTGGACAGAATTTGATAGACTTCTACAAAATCTATAGACTCAAAATTTAAGTCGGCTAGTGCACTAGGGTGGAATACAATGTTAGTAAAAAAATATGGGAAACATTTAGATCTGAAGTAATTTTAAGTAAACTTCGCAAAAGTTTATTTATGATGTATCGCTCGATATACATGTATTAGAAGTTTAGGAAAATTAGAGTCATTTTTACAACTTTTCGACTAAGCAGTGGCGAGTTTACAAGGAAAATGTTGGTATTTGGACCATTTTTGTCGAAATCAAAAAAAAAACATATATGGGAGCTATATTTAAACTGAACCGATTTCAACCAAATTTGGCACGCATAGCTACAATGCTAATTCTACTCCCTGTGCAAAATTTCAACTAAATCGGAGCAAAAAATTGGCCTCTGTGGTCATAAGAGTGTAAATCGGGCGAAAGCTATATATGGGAGATATATCTAAATCTGAACCGATTTCAACCAAATTTGCCACGCATAGCTACAATGCTAATTCTACTCCCTGTGCAAAATTTGAATTAAATCGGAGTAAAAGATTTGCCACTGTGGTCATATGAGTGTAAATCGGGCGAACGATATATATGGGTGCTATTTCTAAATCTTAACCGATTTCAATAAAATTTGGCACACTTCACTACACTACTAATTGTACTCCTAGTGCAAAATTTCAACCAAATTGAGGTAAAACTCTGGCTTCTGGGACCGTATTAGTCCATATCGGGCAAAATCTATATATGGGAGCTATATCTAAATCTGCACCGATTTCAATAAAATTTGGCACATTTTACTATAGTACTAATTGTTCATCTTGTGCAAAATTTTAAGCCAATTAGGGTAAAACTCTGGCTTCTGGGGCCATATAAGTCTATATCGGGCGAAATATATATATGGGAGCTATATCTAAATCTGAACCGATTTCTTCCAAAATCAATAGGGTTCTATGCTGAGCCAAACACACAGACTTGTGCCAAATATGAAGTCGATTGGACTACAACTGCGACCTAGACTTTGATTACAAAAATGTGTTCACGGACAGACGGACATGGCTATATCGACTCAAGAGCCCACCGTGAGCATTTTTGCTAAAGACACCATGTGTCTATCTCGTCTCCTTCTGGGTGTTGCAAACATATGCACTAACTTATAATACCCTGTTCCACAGTGTGGCGCAGGGTATAATGACTTTCTGGTTAAACAAAAATATTTCGTAATTTTTGTATAAACAATCTATTTTTCTAAAATATTTCTAATACTTCAGTAACATATTTTCGGTAAATTTTTTGAAACTCAAGAAAAAGTCCCGTGTTGTCAAAAAAAAAGGTGATTTTTTATGGTGTTTCCGATAGATATGTCTATATGTGGTTATTTGTTTATACTGTACTAGAATTTTATCACAATTAGTAAAAGCTTCTTTTGCACATTCTGAGTAAATCCTTATCAATTTTGGTATTAAAACAACTTGAGCTTTTTCATTTTAGGTTTTTTTGGAACAGAATATTCCTTCCAATGAATTATTCTCGAATTTTGACAAAACTCGAATTAATATCGTTAAAAATCGGAATTGCCCATTTTGTGACTAAAAAATCGTCAAAAAGCCAATAAATCGGCAAAATTGGCAACCCTGGCTTTGTGTATATGTAAGCTTAACATACAGTTGTTACTCTTTTGCTCTCCATAACGAAATAAAGTTCTCCACAAAATTGTGGATTCTGACTCTCACCATCATTATGCGTGCCAACCAGTGCAAGATACTTCAATCGAAGTATCTTGCTTCATTTTCACAAAATTTACTTCGTCACTCCTTCTTCCAAAAATCTGCTTCACTTTTTGTTCTGCTTCAAATTTTTAAATTTTTCCCCATATTACCTAATTGTTTTTCCTATTCCTTTAATTACTATGAACATAGCGGTTTTAATCATTGAATTATTAACCGATGTGGACCAATTTTTGCATAGTTGTTAGAGACCATATACTTACACCATGTACCAAATTTCAGCCGGATCGAATGAAATTTGGTTCTCTTAGGGGCTCCGCAAACCAAACCGGGGGATCAGTTTATATGGGGGCTATATATAATTATGGACCGATGTGGACCAATTTTTGCATGGTTGTTAGAGATCATATGCTGAAACCCTGTACCAAATTTCAGCTGGATCGGATGAAATTTGCATCTCTCAGAGTCCCCGCAAGCCAAATTTGGGGGGCTATACGTAAAAGTGGACCGATATGGCCCATTTGCAATACCATGCAATACCGACCTACATCAATGCTAACTACTTGTGCCAAGTTTCAAGTCGATAGCTTCTTTCGTTAGGAAGTTAGCGTGATTTCAACAGACGGACGGACATGCTCACATCGACTCAGAATTTCACCACGACCCAGAGTATATATACTTAATGGGGTCTTAGAGCAATATTTCGATGTGTTACAAACGGAATGACAAAGTTAATAAAACCCCCATCCTATGGCGGAGGGTTTAATAAAATGAATTCTATTGTTTTGTTTTCAAAAATGTATGCTACTTCAATTTTATTCAATCTACTCCACTTTTTTCCAAAATCTACTTCACTCAATTTTTCACTAGCGGCAGCACTGGTGCCAACAAATCTACAATTGAGATTGGAGCATTGAATAGTGTGTGTACTCTGTTTCTCTCTCTCTCTCTCTCTCTCACTCTCTCCGTTACCAACAAACTAAAACAGAGTGAGTTTCCGTTTTTATCCATTTGAGTTGAAAGAGAATTATATCCGCTTCCTCTCTTCGCTCAACACATTAATTTTGTGCATCCACTCAAGAAACTAATAGTTGAGTTTTTATTTTCGTATGGTACGGACGGTTGTCGGTTTACTCTCATTTTCGATTATTTTCTTTTTGTGCTCTGTGCATTTGCAAATTATATACGAGTGTACAAGAAATCCAGCTACGTTGAAAAAGAATTACACAAGTGAGGAAAAATGTTTTCTAATTTATGGGCAAAAACAAATCGGTATTCTGCTTATATATACATATTGTTCTATTGGGTGTATACGCATGTGTATTTCTTAGCAAATGGCTTAGTACATGTGCTAGCTTGTGGTTGTTACTCTTTTCCTCTCCATAAAGAAATAAATGTACATTATTTTACGCATGTGCATAATTGAAATATTTACGACTGTGCATAATTTGTTTATTCTCGTGATATTAAAAGTTTATACGAAGCAAGATCGGGCTTTTGCTCTTGTACAGTACAATCGTCATTTTACGTTAAATACCATACGGTTATGTGCATTTTTTATGTGCTTTATTTATTTGCAAAGTTGCAGTGCATAAATTTTATATTCAAATGTGGAAAAAATAATGGATTATATCTATTAGTGAAACTCATTTTAAAATCAACCATTTTCTGGGCTGTAATCAAAGGTGAGTAAGTTATAAATTTAATTTTTTATTGGTTTATATTAGTAGATCAGTTCATTATACCTATTAGTATTAGGATGAATGTATTATTATTCTGGTATGTTGTTGTGTTTGCGAGAGAGGTGGGGTTAGACGGTGTTCTAGTCAAATGAGTAGTTTCTAATATGTTCTATGCTTGTGGTTGTTTTTGCATTTGCTTTCCATAAAAATAAAGTTCCCGCCAAAACTGTAGTGTTTGACTCTCACTCTTATTTTGTTTACAAAAAAACAAATGAGGATGGATGTGTGTTGGTGAGAAATAAAAGAGCGATATACTGGCCCCAACAACAATAGTTTGTAAGAGTGCATTTGATGTTTGTTTTTCGTTTTGTGTGTTTGCAAGCAAATCTGTAAGCAATACAGATAAACTACACTAAAATAACTACGTATTACTTAGGACAAAAACAAAAGTGGCATATGTAGGAATTTGTCTGTGGTCGGTAAGGCAGTTTTTCTCATCTATAGCATAGTATGGTTGTTAATTTGATTTTTTTGGTTGCTCTATAAACCAAAATTCATCTGTATCATTTGTATTTAAGACTTCAACTCTATATTTTAATCCATAGACGACGAATTGGACATACACTTAAAAAAAAGAAGTGAACCCTCTATTTCACTAAAGCCAATTTAACTTTATTTTAGTTCATGGAATTACTATATTTGGAGAAAGTTACCTTTACTCTAATAATTTTTTGCGTAGGTTTGTTAAATGTTAAATGAAGCATAACGATTTACTAAATTCGTTCTTCTCAAAAAAGTTAATTATTTCTTTAAATTTGTACATTTTACTACATATGCGCCCATCTTGAACTTCGTATGTCACTAAAGACATTCATGCTGTTTTGAACTCCATTTTTTTCCAACTACGAGTACAAAATTTTCTTTAACAAGTGAAAAAAATTAATTAAAACAAACATTTACTTATTTTTGTGATATCTGCGTGATGGCAGCGTTTGTAGTACTGTCTATTTAAAATTTGCTAAATATAACTTAAATTTTCAAAAATTAACCAAAAAATTTCTTCGTGGTAGTTTTACTGTTTGTTCAGTGTATATGTCTTATTTCGTATCGAGATATAAGCAAACTAATTGAGATAGAATTTTCTGGATTGAATGGAATTTTGGATTTTCTAGGGAGTCATCATGAAATTCTTCATATAAAAATTTCTTTTTATACTCTGCGCCACATTGTGGAACAGGATATTATAAGTTAGTGCATATGTTTGCAACACACAGAAGGAGACGAGATAGACACATGGTGTCTTTGGCAAAAAAGCTCAGGGTGGGCTCCTGAGTCGATATAGTCTAGGTCGCAGTTTTAGTCCAATCGACTTCAAATTTGGCACAAGTATGTCTTTTGGCTCAGAATAGAACCCTATTGATTTTGGAAGAAATCGGTTCAGATTTAGATATAGCTCCCATATATATATATTTCGCCCGATATGGACTTATATGGCCCCAGAAGCCATAGTTTTATCCTAATTGGCTTAAAATTTTGCACGAGATGAACAATTAGTACTATAGTCAAGTGCGCCAAATTTTATTGAAATCGGTTCAGATTTAGATATAGCTCCCATATATATCTTTCGCCCGATATGGACTAATACGGTCCCAGAAGTCAGAGTTTTACCCCAATTTGGTTGAAATTTTGCACTAGGAGTACAATTAGTAGTGTAGTCAAGTGTGCCAAATTTTATTGAAATCGGTTCAGATTTAGATATAGCACCCATATATATCGCTCGCCCGATTTTCACTCAGTGGCCAATCTCTTACTCCGATTTAATTGAAATTTTGCACAGGGAGTAGAATTAGCATTGTAGCTATGGGTGCCAAATTTGGTTGAAATCGGTTCAGATTTAGATATAGCTCCCATATATAGCTTTCGCCCGATTTACACTCATATGACCACAGAGGCCAATTTTTTGCTCCGATTTAGTTGAAATTTTGCACAGGGAGTAGAATTAGCATTGTAGCTATGCGTGCCAAATTTGGTTGAAATCGGTTCGGATTTAGATATAGCTACCATATATATGTTTTTCTGATTTCGACAAAAATGGTCCAAATACCAACATTTTCCGTGTAAAATCGTCACTGCTTGGTCGAAAAGTTGTAAAAATGACTCTAATTTTCCTAAACTTCTAATACATATATATCGAGCGATAAATCATAAATAAACTTTTGCGAAGTTTCCTTACAATTGTTTCAGATTTAAATGTTTCCCATATTTATACCCTTCACCACTACTGTGGTACAGGGTATAATAAGTTTGTGCATTTGTATGTAACGCCAAGAAGGAGTAATCATAGACCAACCTTTTAGTATACGGATCGGCTTAGAATTAAATTCTGAGTCGATTTAGCGATGTCCGTCTGTCTGTCTGTCTGTCTGTTGATGTATTTTTGTGTGCAAAGTACAGCTCGCAGTTTCAGTTCGATTGTCCTAAAATTTGGTATAGGGTCCTGTTTCGGCTCAAAGACGATCCCTATTGATTTTGGAAAAAATCGGTTCAGATTTAGATATAGCTGCCATATATATTTTTCGCCGATCTGGTCATAATTGGCGTGTATATCAACCGATCTTCCTCAAATTCCGTACATCCGAATATTTTATGGGTCTCGAAAAACTTGCAAAATACCAGCCAAATCGGTTCAGATTTAGATATAGCTCTCATATATAGCTTTCGCCCGATTTACACTCATTTGCCCAAAGATGCCAATTTTTAACTCCGATTTGGTTGAAATTTTGCACAGGGAGTAGAATTAGCATTGAAACTATGCGTGCCAAATTTGGTTGAAATCGGTTCAGACTTGGATATATCTCCCATATATAGCTTTCGCCCGATTTACACTCATATGACCACAGAGGCCAATTTTTAACTCCGATTTAGTTGAAATTTTGCACAGGGAGTAGAATTAGCATTGAAACTATGCGTGCCAAATTTGGTTGAAATCGGTTCAGATTTGGATATATCTCCCATATATAGCTTTCGCCCGATTTACACTCATATGACCACAGAGGCCAATTTTTTGCTCCGATTTAGTTGAAATTTTGCACAGGGAGTAGAATTAGCATTGTAGCTATGCGTGCCAAATTTGGTTGAAATCGGTTCAGATTTAGATATATCTCCCATATATAGCTTTCGCCCGATTTACACTCATATGACCACAGAGGCCAATTTTTAACTCCGATTTAGTTGAAATTTTGCATAGAGAGTAGAATTAGCATTGTAGCTATGCGTGCCAAATTTGGTTGAAATCGGTTCAGATTTAGATATAGCTCCCATATATATGTTTTTCTGATTTCGACAAAAATGTTCAAAATACCAACATTTTCCTTGTGAAATCGCCACTGCTTAGTCGCAAAGTTGTAAAAATGACTCTAATTTTCCTAAACTTCTAATACATATATATCGAGCGATAAATCATAAATAAACTTTTGCAAAGTTTCCTTAAAATTGCTTCAGATTTAAATGTTTCCCATATTTATTTTTTACTAACATTGTGTTCCACCCTAGTGCATTAGCCGACTTAAATTTTGAGTCTATAGATTTTGTAGAAGTCTATCAAATTCTTCCAGATCGAGTGATATTTTAATGTATGTATTTGGGACAAACCTTTATATATAGCCCCCAACACATTTGACGGATGTGATATGGTATCGAAAATTTAGATCTACAAAGTGGTGCAGGGTATAATATAGTCGGCCCCGTCCGACTTTAGACTTTCCTTACTTGTTTTTTACTAAAATTATGTTCCACCCTAGTGCATTAATCGACTTAAATTTTGGGCCTATAGATTTTGTAGAAGTCTATCAAATTCTGTCCAGATCGAGTGATATTTGAATGTATGTATTTGGGGCAAACCTTTATATATAGCACCCAACACGTTTGGCGGATGTGATATGGTATCGAAAATTTAGATCTACAAAGTGGTGCAGGGTACAATATATTTGGCCCCGCCCGACTTTAGACTTTCCTTACTTGTTTTTAGAATATGGAGGGAATTTTCGATTTTTCAGGGATGGTCACGAATTAACCTCCGTTTGGTTCTGCGACGCATATTTAAGGAGATATGGCTAAAATAAGGTTTTTATATACAAATTTGGATTATATGAGGAATTTCATTGAAATTTTCATTTTTTGGGTGTAGTTACGAATTAATCTCTTTTCGCCCTACGACGCTTAATTTAGGGGATAGGAACAAAATGTGTTTATACCCTGCGCTGCACTGTGGAATAGGGTATTATAAGTTAGTGCATATGTTTGCAACACCCAGAAGGAGACGAGATAGACACATGGCAGGAGCCCACCCTAAGCATTTGCAAAAATGCTTAGGGGTGGCTCCTGAGTCGATACAGCCATGTCCGTCTGTCCGTGAACACGTTTTTGTAATCAAAGTTTAGGTCGCAGTTGTAGTCCAATCGATTTCAAATTTGGAACAAGTATGTGTTTTGGGTCAGAATAGAACCCTATTGATTTTAGAAGAAATCGGTACAAATTAAGATATAGCTCCCATATATATCTTTCTCCCGATATGCACTTATGGGCCCAGAAACCAGAGTTTTATCCTGATTTACTTGAAATTTAGCACAAGAAGAATAATTGGTACTCTAGTCTAGTGTGCCAAATTTGATTGAAATCGGTTCATACTTAGATATAGCTCCCATATATATCTTTCGCCCGATATGGACTTATATGGTCCCTGAAGCCAGAGTTTTAGCCCAATTTGTTAGAAATTTTGCACTAGGATTACAATTAGTAGTAAAGTCAAGTGTGCTAAATTGAAATTGAAATCGGTTCAGATTTAGATATAGCTCTCATATGTATCATTCGCCCTATTTACACTCATATGACCACAGCGGCAAATCTTTAACTCCGATTTCCTTGAAATTTTGCACAGAAAGTAGAATTGACATTCTGACTGTCCATACCTAATATGGTTGATATCGGTTCAGATTTAGATATAGCTCCCATATATAGCTTTCGTCCGATTTACACTCATATGACCATAGAGGCCAAGTTTTTACTCCGATTTAGTTGAAATTTTGCACAGGGAGTAGAATTAGCTTTTTTGCTATGCGTGCCAAATTTGTTTGAAATCGGTTCAGATTTTGATATAGCTCCCATATATATGTTGTTCAGATTTCGACAAAAATAGTCAAAATACCAACATTTTCCTTGTAAAATTGCCACTGATTAGTCGAAAAATTGTAAAAATGATTCCAATTTTCCTATACTTCTAATACATATCTATCGATCGATAAATCATAAATACACTTTTGCCTCAAAATTGGTTCAGATTTAAATGTTTCCCATATAAACCTGAACCAATTTTTATACCCTCCACCATAGGATGGGGGGTATATTAACATTGCCATTCCGTTTGTACCACATCGAAATATTGCTCTAAGACCCCATAAAGTATATATATATTCTGGGTCGTGGTGAAATTCTGAGCCGATCTAAGCATGTCCGTCCGTCCGTCTGTTGAAATCACGTTAACTTCCGAACGAAACAAGCTATCGACTTGAAACTTGGCACAAGTAGTTGTTATTGATGTAAGTCGGATGGTATTGCAAATGGGCCATATCGGTTCACTTTTACGTATAGCCCCTGTATAAATGGACCCTCAGATATGGCTTGCGGAGCCTCTTGGAGGAGCAAAATTCGTCCAATCAGGTTGAAATTTGGTACATGGTTTTGGTATATGGTCTCTAACAACCATGCAAAAATTGGCCCACATCGATCCCCAGATTTGGCTTGCGGAACCTCAAAGAGAAGCAAATTTCATCCGATCCTTCTGAAATTTGGTACATGATGTTGGTATATGGTCTCTACCAACCATCCAAACATTGGTCCACATCGGTCCATAATTAGCCCCCATATAAACCGATCCCCAGATTTGGCTTGCGGGGCCCCTAAGAGAAGCAAATTTCATCCGATCCGACTGAAATTTGGTACATGGTGTTGGTATATGGTCTCTAACAACCATGCTAAAATTGGTCCACATCGATCCATAATTATATATAGCCCCATATAAACCGATCCCCAGATTTGGCTTGCGGAGCCTCCAAGAGAAACAAATTTCATCCGATCCGTTTGAAATTTGGAACATGGTGTTAGTATATGGTCTCTAACAACCGTGCGAGAATTCGTCCATATCAGTCCATGATTATATATAGCCCCTATATAAACCGTTCTCTAGATTTGATCTCCGGAGCCTCTTGGAGGAGCAAAATTCATCCGATACGGTTCAAATGTGAAAAGTGATGTCAGAATATGGTCTCTAACATCCAAGCAAAAATTGGTCCACAAGAGTTCACAATTATATAACCCCCATATAAACCGATCCCCAGATTTGGCTTGCGGAGCCTCTAAGAGAAGCAAATTTCATCCGATCCGGTTGAAATTTGGAATATGGTGTTAGTATATGGTCCCTATCAACCGTGCCAGAAGTGGTCCATATCGGTTCATAATTATATATAGTCCCCATATAAACCCTTCTCCAGAGCCGTTCCCCTCCGGAGCCTTTTGGAGGAGCAAAATTCATCCGATCCGGTTCAAATTTGGAACGTGGTGTTAGTATATGGCCGTTAAGAACCATACCAAAATTGGTCCATATTGGTCTATAGTTATATAGCCGATCCCCAATCACACTAAAATTGGTCCATATCGGTTCATAATCATGGTTACCACTCGAGCCAAAAATAATCTACCAAAATTTTATTTCTATAGAAAATTTTGTCAAAATTTTATTTTTATGGAAAATTTCGTCAAAATTTTAAAACTATAGAAAATTTTGTCAAATTTTATTTCTATAGAAAATTTTGGCAACATTTTATTTCTATAGAAAATTTTGTTAAAATTTTATTTCTATAGAAAATTTTGTCAATTTTTTGTTTCTATAGAAAATTTTGTGAGTATTTTATTTCTATAAGAAATTTTGTCAAAATTTCATTTCTATAGAAAATTTTGTCAAAACTTTGTTTCTATAGAAAATTTTGACTGAACTGAATTATATACGTATTTAATCGGTCTTTTTTAATTTTATATATACCACGTATGGATTTACTTACAATTTAGAAGACGGTGTTAGGAGGTTTTAGGATACCTTGTCATCGGCAAGCGTTACCGCAACTCAAGTAATTCGATTGTGGATCGCAGTGTTTAGAAGAACTTTCTACGCAATCCATGGTGGAGGGTACATAAGCTTCGGCCTGGCCGAAGCTTATGTAACATTGCTTATGTAATGTTAGTAACATTGCTTATGTAATGTTAGTAACAGCTTTACTAACATTGTGTTCCACCCCAGGGCATTAAGTCAATAGATTTTCTAAGAAGGCTTAAATATATTGTCCACTAAGAAGCCTTATATATATTGTCGGTTCAGATTTAAATGTATATATATGGAAACATAAGCCTTTATATACAGCACCCAACAAATTTGAAGGATTTCAGATGGTATCAAAAAAGTGCGGGTATAATATAGTCGGCCGCGCCCACCTTTAAACTTTCCTTACTTGTTTTCATATAAAAATTTTAAGTTTTTCAACATTTGGATGGATTCAGTTGATGGAATTTTCGATTATTGGGTGGTGATCACGAATCAACCTTCGTTTTGCTCTACGAAATGTAGTTTATAATATAAAAATTCAAAATTAGATGGATTTCAGGATTTTCGGATATTTACAACAATTTAATTTCTTTTATTCTCACGAAATTTACGAATGTGAAAATTTGGTGTTCAACATTCACTTAGACTTATACTCGTCAATTAATTTCACAAAATTTTTGGAAAGTATAGAGTGTAGATAATGAAGATCGTGGAATTGATTCACATTCACCCTGTAGTGGATATATAAACATGGGTCTTAAAGCTCAAAGTTCACGTTCCATCATTTCCTCTATGTATCGAAAGAAATTCATTATTCAACATCTCTCCCTGCAAATTGGAATATATATTATTTCTCGTTGCGCAAACATAAAACAAATTCGAGTTTATCTATTTTTAATTAAATACCAATGCACATATTTTCGACGTTTAATTTTTATATCCCAATATTGAGCATTCACGATAGCTTAAATATGCCATTTATGTGGCACTTGCTTCCATGATGTCCTCCATTTGCCTCCGACAATAGCCAGCAATACGAATTAATTTTCAAATCCTGCCACCAAAAATTCGCGTTCACAATCATTAATCACAAGTCACAAGAGGGCAAAAATGCTTCAATTAAAGCAAATCTATCTATTAAATGTCATCTCTCCGAATATAAGCAAGAGGCTGTATGGGATGTCGAATGAACAATTCTTCGAATCGTAATTTTATTATCCATACGTCCAAGTGCTAAATGATTTATGTATGCACAATGCTTCTTTACAGCATCCAGATAATGGAGATGCTCGAGGATGCTTTCGAAGAAATCTTCTAATAATGAATTTTTATGGCTTTTAAATCAGACAACTGAATGAAAGAACTCTTCGAAAGGAATTTTAACAATTGGTGACTTTCGAAATGGCAGGATATACATTGAAATACCAGAGTGGACGAAATAATGTTTTATTAGATAGCAAATAATAACAACAATAAAAATCAAGTTAGCATATGCCTTAAAAAAAGTTATATTGTATTAAATTTATATGTGTCCACAAGTGATTTTAATCGGAGATTTTAACGAGATATTTTTAACTCAATAACGGTGTATAAGAAAACTCCATCATCTTTTTATATGGGGGCTATACATATTTATGAACCGTATAGAAAATTTTGTCAAAATTTTGTTTCTATTGAAAATTTTATTTCTATAGAAAATTTTATTTCTAAAGAAAATTTTATTTCTAAAGAAAATTTTATTTCTAGAGAAAATTTTATTTCTATAGAAAATCTTGTCAAAATTTTCTATAGAAAATTTTGTCAAAATTTTATTTCTGTAGAAAATTTAGTTGAAATTTTATCTCTATAGAAAATGTTGTCAAAATTTTATTTCTATAGGAAATTTTATTAAAATTTTATCTCTATATAATATTGCTAAATTTTATTTTTTTAGAAATTTTTGTCAAAATTTTATTTCTTTAGAAAATTGTGTCAAAATTTTATTTCTTTAAAAAATTATGTCAAAATGTTATTTCTATACAAAATTTGGCAAAATTGTATTTCTATACAAAATTTTGTCAACATTTTATTTCTTAAAAAATTTAGGAGAAATTTTATTTCTATGGAAAATTTTATCAAAATTTTATTTCTATAGGAAACTTTGTAAAATTTTATCTCTATGGATAATATTGCCAAAGAAAGTTTAAAATTTTAATAATGCCAAATTTTATTTCTATAGAAAAATTTTTTGAAATTTTTTTTCTTTAGAAACTTTTGTCAAATTTTTGTTTCTATAGAACATTTTGTCAAACTTTGTTTCTATAGAATATTTTGTCAAAGTTTTATTTTTATAAAAAATATTGTCAACATTTTATTATATTTTATACCAGTTAATAGGAAATTACGAACTAAGATAGAAATATTAAGAAATGGAAATTTTATTTCTATGGAAAATTTTGTCAAAATTTTATTTCTATAGGAAATTTTGTTAAAATTTTATCTCTATGGATAATATTGCCGAAGAAAATTTTGTTAAAATTTTATTTCTTTAGAAAATTTTGTCAAAATTTCATTTCTTTAGAAAATTTTGTCAAAATGTTAATATTCCCAAATTTTATTTCTATAGAAAAATTTTTGGAAATTGTATTTCTTTAGAAACTTTTATCAAAATTTCGTTTCTATAGAACATTTTGTCAACATTTTGTTTCTAGAGAACATTTGGTCAAAGTTTTATTTTTATACAAAATATTGTCAAAATTTTATTATGTTTTATCCAAGTTAGTAGGAAATTACGAACTAAGATAGAAATATAAAGAAAACTGGCCCAGTGTGCAATCCTGCCCAGGATATTTTGGTATCGAAAGAAAGGGCGTGACGTGTAGTTTATGAATAAAAGGTTTCTATATTCGAAACAAATCAAAAAATTGTTTTTTATCCAAATTAATAGGAAATTACGAACTAAGATAGAAATATAAAGGTTAGGTTAGGTTAGATTAGGTGGCAGCCCGATGTATCAGGCTCACTTAGACTATTCAGTCCATTGTGATACCACAGTGGTGAACTTCTCTCTTATCACTGAGTGCTGCCCGATTCCATGTTAAGCTCAATGACAAGGTACCTCCTTTTTATAGCCGAGTCCGAACGGCGTTCCACATTGCAGTGAAACCACTTAGAGAAGCTTTGAAACCCTCCGAAATGTCACCAGCATTACTGATGTGGGATAATCCACCGCTGAAAAACTTTTTGGTGTTCGGTCGAAGCAGGAATCGAACCCACAACCTTGTGTATGCAAGGCGGGCATGCTAATCATTGCACCACGGTGGCTCCCGTGGTGCAATCATGCCCAGGATATTTTGGTATCGTGAGAAAGGGCGTGACGAGTACTTTATGGCTAAAAGGTTTCTGTATTCAACACCAGTCAAAAAATTTAACTTTTGTCCAATTTTATGCAAAAACGCAAACTACGTCCAAAATATAAAGAAAAATGTCCCACAGTGCAATCCTGCGCAGGATATTTTGGTATCAGGAGAAAAGGCGTAACGTGTACTTTCTTGCTTTCTTGCTATATGGTGGAAAATTGTGTTTTATCCAATTTAATGGAAAAATTCTATCTTGGATGGATTAATATAAGGAAAAATGTCCCACTGTGCAATCCTGCCCACGAAGTGTGGTATCTGGAGAAAGGGCGAGACGAATACTTTATGGCTAAAAGGTTTCTATATTCAATACGAATCCAGAAATTTGTGTTTTGTCCAATTTTATGCAAAATTGCAAACTACGTCCGAAATATAAAGCACAAGTACATACAGTAGTAAGTTCGGCCGGGCCGAATCTTAAATACCCACCACCATGAATCAAATATAATAGATTCCTTTCAAAACTCTTCGCCGTAGCGGGTTACTTGATAATATATAAGATTTCAGGGGATTTGATGACAGTTATTCTCCTGAGCAGATCAGTTCAATCAGTACGCTTCCCGAAGATAAATTTTAAGGTTCTACCTACAAAGACTACATCAGATTCTGGATTCATAAGAAACAATTTTGTTTCAGTTTTAGAGAAATCATAAACATTTCGTGTAAATGATGATAAAAGCCTTGATTTGAAATCTTAAATCCGTACACTGAAAAAAATATTGTCGTGAGGTCAAAGATTTCATGTCTTTAAAATACGAATACAAATTTTGCTTAGCATAGAAGACGCATTTCTCTAAAATAAAGTTATTTTCCTTGACCAAAAGTCGATAAAATTTTCAATGAAGTCGTATTGTCCTTATAATTAAGTGATTTGACTTAAAAATGGGTATCTTAACATGAAAGAAAAAATTTATAGACTAAGGTCAACTTGACTTTAATAATTCAGAAAAATTCTTTAAATTTAATGAAATTGTCTTTAAATTTGTTGTCTTTTTGCATCTTGACTACAAAGCAAAAAATCGTTCAAATATAGGACATGTTTTTCAAAACTTTATTTTAAAGAAGTATTTTACTTCAAACATAGCATAATTTTTGTTGGAAGGCGAGTCTAAATTTGGAAAATAAAGTTGCCGTTAACTCGTTTTTAAAGGACTTTGAGAGCATATGAAGAGAAAAAGCTGAGAAAGCGAAAAATTAAAATTTGCTTCCTAGAAGCAAGTACACAAAACCTAAATTTAAAAGAGAATTGTGTCTTAAAAGTATCCTTACTTGTATTCTCCGCTTCTTTGGCTCGGAATCAATACCAAATTTTTTAAAGTAAAGACAAAATCTTTGGAACCGAGTATGCTTTTTTTTCAGTGTAGATTTGTACCGCCATTATTTAAATGACACCATATAATTGACCACCTATACCTCTTCCTCTGCTACTGTTTCTAGATGCTGCTTTCCAAAAAATATTGAAATCTTTAACTTTTTTCCATATTCTGCTAGATTTTTCTGTTCGAAATGTGTTTCCGATAGTAAAAAGACATCAAAACTGTTTAAATATTCATAAAAGGTTTGGTAACGATTTTTGCTCCCTAGACCATGAACATTGTATGAAACAATTCTTAAAAAATATTCTTCTTGCTTTGCATCTTCTTCTTGGTTGATATTTTCATTAAGAATATTACACATTTTTTCGCCCTTATTATTATCTCTATTATTATTAACATTATTATTATTTGTAAATATGTTTGTTTTTCTTAGTTTTTGGTAAATAAAATTCATAATTTATATTTACTGTATGTATAGCTTCTCCAAAATAATTCTTCAGCACCTCCAGTCCACTAGAATGACCATGCTTCAGCTCGTTTTGCGAGTTCCAATAAAGAGTTTTTCCCTCTATAACTAACTGCTCCCCTCTTACACCAATCCTTTTATTTTTGTTAATTTTTTGAAGCTCCCGGTTTTGCAATAATTATATTTAAATTTTTATGATCAGTGCGCCTGTTATACCATCAAGAAGTGAAATCGGTCTATATCGATGCCTTACATAATGGACCGGTAAAAATAAATGCGATACAGATTTTTGAGGGTCTAAAATACCAGTATATTTACATTTTCGGGCAAATCGGATAAACATTACGGTTTCTAGAAGTCCAAGGAGTTACATCGGGAGATAGGTCTATATGGGGGCTATACCAATACATGGCTCTATACACACCATATTCGACTGATATACTTGTGGTCCTAAAATCCTCTGGGTTTCCAATTTCAGGCAAAGTGGATAAAAACTACAGATTCTAGCAGCCCAAGAAATAAATTCAGGACTTAGGTCTATATGGAGGCTATACCAAAATATGGACCAATACTCACCATTTTCTACACACCTTTTAATGGTCCTCAAATACCTGGAGAATTCCAATTTCAGACAAATTGGGTAAAATCTACGAATTCTAGAAGACCAAGAAATAAAATCGGGAAATCAGTCTATATGGGGGTTATACCAAAACAAGAACGCAAACGAACCATTTTCGACACAACTCTTTATGGTCATAAAATACCTGCTGATTTCTAATTTCTGGAAAATTGGATAAAAACTACGGATTCTAGAAGCCCAAGAAGTAAATTTGGGAGATGGGTCTATATGGGGGCTATACCAAAACATGAACCGATACGAACCATTTTCGACACAACAGTTTATGGTCTCAAAATACCTCTAGATTTCTAATTTCAGTCAAATCGGGTTGTAAATACAGTATCTAGACGCCCAAGAAGTAAAATCGGGAGATCGGTCTATATGGGGTCTATACCAAAACATGGACCGATACACCCCATTTTCGACACACCAATTTCTGATCCTAAAATACCTTTAGATTCTGTGCCAAATTTCCGGACGATAACGCCATTATTGAAGGCTGTAGCGTGATTACAACAGACAGACAAACGGACAGACGGACATGCTAATATCGTCTTAGAATTTCTCCCTGATCAAAAATATATATATATACTTTATATAGTCGGCAATTGATATTTCGATGTGTTGCAAACGGAATGACAAACTTGTTATACCCCCATCACCATTCTATGGTGGTGGGTATAAAAATGTCCGGTATTATCCAAATTTTATATAGAATAGAAAAATTTGATTTCTGTAGAAACTTTTGTCAAAATTTTTTTTCTATAGGAAATTTTGTCAAAGTTTTATTTTTATACAAAATATTTTCAAAATTTTATTTCTATAGAAAGTTTTGTCAAAATTTTATTTCTATAGAAAATTTGGTCAACATTTTATTTCTACAGAAAATTTCGTAAAAATTTTATTTTTCTAGAAAATTTTGTCAAAATTTTATTTCTATAGAAAATTTTGTCAAAATTTTATTTCTTTGGAAAATTTTGTCAAAATTGTATTACTACAGAAAAATTGTGAAGTACCTCTTAGCTTTATTTCTGTAGAAAATTTTGTCAAAATTTTATTTCTATAGAAAATTTTGTCAATAAGTTATTTATATAGAAAATTTTGTCAAAAATGTATTTCTTCTAAAAATTTGTCAATTTTGTGTGTCTATAGAAAATTTTGTCAAAATTTTATTTCTTCTAAAAATTTGTCAAAAATTTATTTCTATAGAAAATTTTGTCAAAATTTTATTTCTTTAGAAAATTTTGTCAATAATTTATTTATATAGAAAATTTTGTCAAAAATTTATTTCTTCTAAAAATTTGTCAATTTTGTATTTCTATAGAAAATTTTGTCAAAATTTTAGTTCTAAAAATTTGTCAAAATTTTATTTCTATAGAAAATTTTTTCAAAATTGTATTTCTTTGAAACTTTTGGCAAAATTATATTTCTATAGAAAATTTTGTAAAAATTTTATTTTGATATATGTAAAATTATTTCTTTGGAAACTTTTGTCAAAATTCTATAGAATTCTATAAAAAATGTTGTCAAGATTTTATTTCTATAGAAAATGTTATCAAAATTTTATTTCTATAGAAAATTTTGTCAAAATTTTATTTCTTTGGAAAATGTTGTCAAAATTTTATTTCTAAAGAAAATTTTGTCAAAATTTTATTTCTATAGCAAATTTTGTCAAAATTTTATTTCTATATAAAAAATTTTTGTCAAAATGTTATTTCTATATAAAAAAATTTGTCAATTTTGTATTTCTATAGAAAATTTTGTCAAAATTTTATTTCTTCTAAAAATTTGTCAAAATTTTATTTCTATAGAAAATTTTTTCAAAATTTTATTTCTTAGAAACTCTTGTCCAAATTTTGTTTCTATAGAAAATTTTGTAAAAATTTTATTTTGATATATGTAAAATTATTTCTATAGAAACTTTTGTCAAAATTCTATAGAATTCTATAAAAAATGTTGTCAAAATGTTATTTCTATAGAAGATTTTATCAAAATTTTATTTCTATAGAAAATACTGTCAAAATTTTATTTCTGTAGAAAATTTTGTCACATTTGATTTCAATAGAAAATTTTGTCCATATTTTATTTCTAAAGAAAATTGTGTCAAAATTTTATTTCTGTATAAAATTTTGTCAAAATTTTATTTTTTTAGAAACTTTTGTCAAAATTTTATTTCTATAGAAAATTTTTTCAACAAAAAATTTTTTTTGATATATATACAATTTTTTCTACAGTAACTTTTGTCAAAATTCTAAAGAAGTCTATAGAAAATGTTGTCAAAACTTTATTTCTATACAAAATTTTGTCAACATTGTTTTTCGTATAGAAAATTTCTGAATGTTTTGCAAAATCTACCAAAACATCAAAGATTCTAACAATCTACCACACAGTAAAATATCTATCATTTTTCCTAGAATTCTACCAACTGGGGCAACCGTGTGTGCAATCCAAATGAGGGAATATATAATTATGAACCTACACGGATGAAAAAGACTGTTTTTCATATGTTTGGCTATAAACATTATATGTTTGGAACACAAATTTTTAAACACAATATTTTTGAGTGCAAGCATATAATGTTCATAAACTAGCATAACATGTTTGGGACATATATGTTAATATGTTAGAACATATTATGTTTGGGACATAAAATGTTTGTAAATATAATATGCTTGGATGCAAACATATATTAATTTAGAAATAGCCTATAAACATATATGTGTTTAGTAGCTTGGAGCGCTATTTAACAGGGAGCGATATTGAATTAAGTTGGTGGTTGTTGCTTGTTATTACAAAATGAACATTTTATTTTTTCTTGGGCAATTGATCAGCTACTTCTTTGATCCTTACAAACTGTGTGGTCCGCTGTTCGAATCCCCGTCCGGCAAAAGGTAAAATTAAAATAAAAAAATCATACAATTGAATAATTTCTTCTACAATGTTTGTATTACAGAAAAAGGTGCTAAGAACTAAAAAATCTCGTGGAAGTGAGAAAGATGTGGGGGAATATACAATTGGGCAGAAACAAAATTTTGAGCATTCAGGTCGAAAACCTATGTTGTTAGCACCTATAGTACCTGTTTATTTTCATAATTCATTATGATTGTAAATATAAAAATAAATAAAT
The DNA here is from genome assembly GCF_050003625.1 of Haematobia irritans. NCBI lineage: Eukaryota > Metazoa > Arthropoda > Insecta > Diptera > Muscidae > Haematobia > Haematobia irritans. The sequence continues at coordinate 162,007,132 of NC_134399.1, forward strand.
AAAATTTTGAGCACAATATTGTTTGGGAGATTTTTTTAAGCATATAATATTTTTGGGTGCAAAATGCTTCCAAACATATTATATGTTCACATAATAACATATTGTTTTTTGGAAGACAACATTAATGAATTTGGATGCAAAAATACAAAATGTTTGGTACTTAGACTACCCAAACATATATTGTTTAGACCAATATGCTTTCAAACATATTATATATTGGAAGAGATCAAACATATAAATGTTTGGGCAATACCCAAAAATATATATGCTTGAAGCAAAATATGTTTGGGAGTATATGCTACAGAAGCGATTTTTTGTGAGCGTGTATATGTTTCAATTTTCGCATGGTTGTTAGAGGTCCTATTCTGTACTACATCATGTAGCAAAGCCAAATCTGGGGTCAGTTTATATGGGGCTACATCTAACCGTCGATCAGTAACCACAATTTAGACCAAGTTTCAAATCGATAGCTTGTTTCGTTCAAAAGTTAGTGTGACAGACGGACATGGCTAGGTCGACTCGGGACTTCACCATGACCCAGGATAGATATACTCTATGAGACCAATAGTTCCATGTGTTACAAACGGAATGACCCCCTCCTATGGTACAGGGTATAAAAATGAGATCAGGGAGGAGGTGGCCCCACCAGATATCGAAAAATCACATCGCTACATTAATTTCATAATCTTGCCTACGTTCCCTATAATATCCCGAGGGTCTCGATCAGATACAAAAAAAATCATTATTACCATTTAAGTTTTTCTATTCGTATTTCAAGTAAATCGGTTAAGTCGTTTTTGAGCTTGCACGGAACATACAAACAAACATAATTCGGATTTTTTATATACGAATATTTAGAAGATGATTGAGAGAAAATAGAAAATTTATAACTTCAAAAAAAAAAATAGTCACCTTTCCCTTAGTTGAAAATTAAATTATTTTCTTATTTCTTGTTCGCCGTTATTGTATAATGTTCCAAAGTCCAAGCAATCTATACCAAAATGTCCACATATTTTATTCACAATGGAACAATGTGACATAAAGATTGGAGCATTACTCTGAGCTTGATTTAAAACGAAAAATTGATTACTGTGTTAAACTAAATCAGGCATTGCCTGAAAGAATAAGATTAACTTTCCAATCACTCAAATAGATTTTTGGACCAAAATATCCCAACCCATCTGTTATACCAAAAGAATCCTATAAGATTATTTATGAAATGTCTTTGTTGGAGAAACGGAAGAAAAAACTGAAATACTGATTTTATAATAATTCATTTCTTGTACTCCCCCCCCATTTACTTCCGCTGCACATTATTACGTTTATTTTTTGCTACGATAATGTTTCATATTTACGATGTTCGAATTGATGCCATTCGAGCTATTATAAATTTTGTTTTGTGGGGAGGGTGGAGTGGAGAAAATTTTTTTTCTCCGGAATTCTATCGTGTTCCAAATACAATAGGTTTCTTGTTTAACATTTCCTAAGTCCGAATCCAATCAACTCTTGAATTCAATGACAACTGAAGGGAAACCAACAGCCAACACACAAAAAGATAGGACTCATGAAAGCCGATTGAAATTCCTGCGTATAGAAATTGTGAAAGAGTATTGAAAGCAAAGTGCTGAAATTGCTTCAAATCTATTGCAGAAATATACGAGGAAGGGCTGTAAAAATCTAGCGGCCATAGATCATGAAAGAAATATGAGGAGAAGTTCAAAAAGAGAGATGTGCAAATAAGATTCACATCGTATAGGGATATGCGACATAGTAGCTTTCATTGAGCCCTTTATTCTTGGAGACTTAGGTGAGAAATTTAAGGTTGTAATAAATTCAGAATTTTTTTTGTAACTTTATTGACCCTGCGACACTGTGGAACAGGGTATTATAAGTTAGTGCATATGTTTGCAACACCCAGAAGGAGACGAGATAGATACATGGTGTCTTCGGCAATATTGCTCAGGATCGGTCCCTGAGTCGATATAGCCATGTCCGTCCGTCCGTCTGCCTGTAAACATATTTTGGTCGTAGTTTCAGGTCGATCGACTTCAAATTTGGCACAAGTGTCTGTTTCTTGTCAGAATAGAACCCTATTGATTTTGGAAGAAATCGATTCAGATTTAGATATAGCTTCCATATATATGTTTTTCTGATTTCAACAAAAATGGGCAAAATACCGGTCGAAAACTTGTAAAAATAACTCCAATTTTCATATACTTCTAACACATATCTATTGACCGATAATTCATAAATAAACTTTTGCGAAGTTGCCTTCAGATTAAAATGTTTCCCATATATTTTTACTAACATTGTGTTCCACCCCATGGCATTAGCCGACTTAAATTTTAAGTCTATAGTTTTTGTAGAAATCTAACAAATTTTGTCCAGATCAAGTCAGATTTAAATGTATATATTTAGCAAAATATGGTATGGTATCGAAAATATGGATCTACAAAGTGGTGCAGGGTATAATATAGTTGGCCCCGTCCGACTTTAGACTTTGCAGGTTTTGATATAGTGCCCATATAAACCGATCTCCCGATTTTACTTCTTAGGCCATTAGAATCCAATTTGCCTTTAACTCCTTGGGTTTCTACAAACCGTAGTTTTTATCCAATTTGCCTGAAATTGTAAATATACTATTATTTTAGACTCACAAAAACATGTATAGGATTTAGTTTATATCGGTCCATTTGGTAAGGCTGTATATACTTTGGCTGTATATACTTTTTTTTTAATTTTGCTGTTCAAAGGCAAACAAAAACAAGTAAATAAAATAGAAAGTCGGGCGAGGCCGACTATATCATACCCTAAACCACCCTTACTGAATTAGTAATCATAAGCATTTGTGGGGTAACATTGATATAGGTCTGGGAGATAAACAGCGGTTGCATATTTAAGAAATGTCTCAATCTGATAATATCTCATAGTCAGTGTTGCCAGGGAAAATGTTCGGTTTACCCTACAAGGACAAAACAGTTCCCTTCTTTTCCCACACATTCCCAAACAATTTTCCCCACAATATCTTTCGTTAAATTTAAACAAATTTTACAAAACAAAATGGTTCTATGTGCTTTATTATCTTAAAACATGAAACTGCAACGTATAAAACCTAGAAAATAAATTTGTATTATCACCACGGTTGCCACAGTTGGTAGAATTCTACCAAAAACAGTATTTTTTTTTTTTTTGTTAAATCTGTATAGAAATAAAATTTGGCAAAAAGTTTCTAAAAACAAATTTTTTTGAGACATTTTTCTATAGAAATATTTTGAGAAAAAATTCCATAGAAATAACATTTTGAAAAAGTTTTTTTATTGAAATAATATTTTGAAAAAAAAAAAAAATCTATAGAAATACAATTTTGACAAAATTTTCTATAGAAATAAAATGTTGAAAAAATTTTCTAAAGGAAGTTTTGACAAAAATGTTTATAGAAATTTCTATAGATTTGTGGTTATTTGTGGTAATCTTCAATTTTTTTTTAGCACGAGTGGTAACTGTTGTTACCACACATTGTTAAAGATCAAGCCTTGCCGGCTTCTAATTTCCTCCTCTAGAGCCACCAAAATGTAAAAATAATTACAAATTGTGTTGAGTGAAAATGTCCCTACATTGTGGTCCTACGTCCCTTCAAGACGCTAAATAAATTTTTCAAAATCGGGCGATACGTATATGGGAACTATATCTACATCTGAACCGATTTCGATGAAATTTTGCACATACCGTTAGTACTATAGAGGACTAGATCTAAATCAGGCTATACATATATATATGGGAGCTATATCTCAATCTAAACCGATTTCAATGAAATTTTGCACATACTGTTAGTGCTATAGAAGACTACATTTGGCCCACTTTGAGTACTATCGGTTTATAAATAAGGGTCTTATAGCCAAAGTTAGAAAAATCGGGCGGTACATATGTATGGGAGCTATAGCTAAATATGAACTGATTTCCATGATTTTTTGCACATATAATAAGTGCTATAGACGATTCCATTGATCCAACTTTGAGTAAGATCGGTTGATAGATAAGGGTTTTATGGCCAAATTTAGAAAAATCGGGCGGTACATATATATGGGAGCTATAGCTAAATCTGAACCGATTTCGATGAAATTTTGCACATCTAGTTAGTGCTATAGAAGATGACATTTAGCCAACATTGAGTGAGATCGGTTGATAAATAAGGGTTTTGTGGCCAAATTTGGGGAAATCGGGTGATACATATATATGAGAGCTATATCTAAATCTGAACCGATTAGAATGAGATTTTGCAGACTTGAAGGGCGATGAAAAAGATTACTTTGTGCCAAATTTGACGACGATCGGTTAGTAAAAAAGTGCATCGTGACCCCATTTGTCGAAATCGGGCGATACATATATATGAGAGCTATATCTAAATTTGATCCGATTTCTTCCAAATTTAATAGCGTTCGTCCTTGTGCCAAAGAAACTCCCTGTACCAAATTTCATCAAAATCGGTTAATAATTGCTACCGGAATCCTGCGAACAACAAATACATGGACAGACGGATGGACGGACGGACGGACACCAAGCGCTAGATCGACTCAGGAGGTGATTCTGAGTCGATTGGTATATATTTTATGGGGTCTAAAATCAATATTTCTGGTAGGCACATTTTTTGGCTGATCAAATTTATTATACCCTGACCACTATGTGGTTTAGGGTATAAACAATAATTAGTTGAGATTCGTTTTACACGAATTATGCCCTTCAAACGATGAAACTCATCTTCGAACTTGACCTGCGAATCTCAGTCAAATTTCAGGATGATAGCGCCATTATTGAAGGCTGTAGAGTGATTACAACAGTCAAGCAGACGGCCAGACGGACATAATATATACACTTCATATAGTCGGAAGTCGTTGTGTTACAAACGGAATGAAAAATGTCTTATACCCCCATCATCACTCTATGGTAGTGGGTATAAAAAGTAACAACCTTGAAGAATGACAGGACCTATACGGTCTAAGTATCAACCAATTCCTAAAACCTAACCATTCCTTCTCAGTAATGCCGCTGATATTTGTGAGTGTTTCAAAAATTCTCTACGTCGTTTCACCATAATGTTAATCGTCGTTCGGATATGATTATAAAAAGCAGGCCCCTTGTCATTGAGCTAAATATAGAATCTGTCAGAAGTCATTCATAAGAGAGAAACTGACCACTTTGTCATTATACCTACGTAAACCTAATCTAATACACGCAAATTTACCTATTTCAAATAATTCCAACCCTCGTATCATAATCCATTTTCCTGCATTTAATGGTGTTTTGGGGTGTTAACCTTTTTCCATTTCAGTTTTTGCCATATTTTCTGCTACTGTTTGTTGAGCTCCGCTTACACGTGGGTGTATATGGGGATTTTTGTGTTCGATTTATTTTATAAGTGAGAGCTCGCGTCTGCTAGAGTACGCGATTGAAAAGAGTAAACGATGTGGGTGAGCGGGTGTGTGTGTGTTGGAGAGTTTTGCAACATAAAAGAAATTCTAATGTATTATTTATTGCTGCCATTAAAACCTGAATGAAGTTAAAACGATTTGTTGTTGATACTGGTGTGCGATAAAGGAGAAATAGGAGAAATACGCATAGGACTGTTGTTTCCTTAAACCTACTCAAAGACTCACAAACACACATGCATTTATAGTCTAACAAAAAGCACTCTACCACATTCAAAGGCATAAAATAGCTAAGATGAAGAACAGAAAACATTTATAAGCAAGAACCCCGGCAAACATCGAAATCGAAACAGGCAAATGTTGAACAATGAAACGTATTTCGGTCGTAGGCTCGCTAGGGTCGACTCTTAAACGCCCTGTACCATGACTGAAAGATAAAGTGTGATTTTGTTTTGTTACACTTATAATATTGATATTGATTCTGAGCCAAAGAAGTGAAGAATTGTACTAAGAATGAATTTAAGAGGCAATTTTTTAACACGTACATTACCAATTTCCTCTTCAGAGCATATGACCATGAGTGTCGATTGTTACTTATCCTTGTACGGTTTGCTTAATATTTTTATACCCATCACCATAGAATGGTGACGGGGGTATAATAAGTTTGTCATTCCGTTTGTAACACATCGAAATATCGGTTTCCGACTATATAAAGTATATATATTCTTGATCAGGGAGAAATTCTAAGACGATATAACGATGTCCGTCTGTCTGTCTGTCTGTTGTAATCACGCTACAGTCTTCAATAATGAAGGTTAGGTTAGGTTAGGTTAGGTGGCAGCCCGATGTATCAGGCTCACTTAGACTATTCAGTCCATTGTGATACCACATTGGTGAACTTCTCTCTTATCACTGAGTGCTGCCCGATTCCATGTTAAGCTCAATGACAAGGGACCTCCTTTTTATCGCCGAGTCCGAACGGCGTTCCACATTGCAGTGAAACCACTTTGAGAAGTTTTGAAACCCTCAGAAATGTCATCAGCATTACTGAGGTGGGATAATCCACCGCTGAAAAACTTTTTGGTGTTCGGTCGAAGCAGGAATCGAACCCACGACCTTGTGTATGCAAGGCGGGCATGCTAACCATTGCACCATGGTGGCTCCCTTCAATAATGAAGCAATCGTGTTGAAATTTTGCACAAACTCGTCTTTTGTCTGCAGGCAGGTCAAATTCGAAGATGGGCTATATCGGTACAGGTTTTGATATAGTCCCCATATAAACCGACCTCCCGATTTGGGGTCTTGGGCTTATAGAAATCGAAGTTTTTATCCAATTGCCTGAAATTTGAAATCTAGAGGTATTTTTGGACCATAAAGAGGTGTGCCAAAAATGGTGAGTATCGGTCCATGTTTTGGTATAGCCCCCATATAGACCGATCTCCCGATTTTACTTCTTGGGCTTATAGAAACCGCAGTTTTTATTCAATTTACCTGAAATTGGAAATCTAGAGGTATTGTAGGTCACAAATACGGTTGTTAAAATTGTGAGTATCGGTCCATATTTTGGTATAGCCCCCATATAGACCGATCTCCCGATTTTACTTCTTGGGCTTATAGAAACCGCAGTTTTTATTCAATTTACCTGAAATTGGAAATCTAGAGGTATTGTAGGACCACAAATACGTGTGCCAAAAATTATGAGTATCGGTCCATGTTTTGGTATGGTCCCCATATAAAACGACCTCCTGATTTGGGGTCTTGGGCTTATAGAAACCGTAGTTTTTATCCAATTTGTCTGAAATTGGAAGTCTAGAGGTATTTAGGACCATAAAGAGGTGTGACGAAAATGGTGAGTATCGGTCTATATTTTGGTATAGCCCCCATAAGAACGATCTCCCGATTTAACTCCTTGGGTTTCTGGAAACCGTAGTTTTTATGTGATTTGCCTGAAATTGTAAATATTCTGGTATTTTAGGCTCACAAAAACGTGTATCGGATTAAGTTTTTATCGGTCCATTTGGTAATGCCTCCATATAGACCGACTTCACTTCTTGAGGGTGTAGAAGGCGCACTGATCATGAAAATTGCTTGAAACTCAATGTAAAATTTCCAGATTTTACTTCTACATATTTAGGATTTCAAATCAAGACGTTATTTCTAATTTTCTTGCGCACTTACAAGAGATGTTAATGATTCCTCTAAAACTCAAACAAAAATGGTTCTTATAAATCCAGAATCTGATATAGTCCTCATAGGTGAAATCTTTAAATTTATCTTCGGGAAGTGTCCTCAAGCCCTCCTTAAATTTCAAAGGAAACCCTAATATTTGGTTCATGGTGGTGGGTATTTAAGATTCGGCCCGGCCGAACTTAGTGTTGTATATACTTGTTTTTTGTTAATCACGCTCACGCACACTCACACTCACGCTGTTGTCATGAGCGTGACTCACGCACGAATCACAAAAATTTTCGTGAGTCACGACAATTTCGTGTCACGTGCACACCTCTACAAGGGACCTCCTTTTTATAGCCGAGTCCGAACGGTGTTCCAAATAGCAGTGAAACCACTTAGAGAAGCTTTGAAACCCTCGGAAATGTCACAAGCATTACTGAGGTGGGATAATCCACCGCTGAAAAACTTTTTGGTGTTTGGTCGAAGCAGTAATCGAACCCATGACCTTGTGTATGCAGGGCGGGCATGCTAACCATTGCACCACGGTGGCTCCCGTATAATAAGTTTGCGCATTTGTATGTAACAACAAGAAGGAAAAGACTGAGACCCATCGTTTAGTATGTTATACCGATCGTCTAATAATTAAATTCTGAGTCGACTTATCGATGTCCGTCTGTCTGTATATGTTTTTTGTGTGCAAAGTACAGCTCACAGTTTAAGTCCAATCGTCCTCAAATTTGGCACAGAGTGTTACTTTGGTCAAAGACAATCGCTATTGATTTTAAAAGAAATCCGTTCAGACTTAGATATAGCTGCCATTTATATATCACCGATCTGGTAATAATTGACGTACTTATTTAAAATTTATTTTCTTAAAATTTAGGACAGCCAAATATTTTGGGGAGTTTTGCCCTGATTTGCTGTAAATTTTACACAAGGAGTACGTTTAATAGTATCGTTAAGTGTAAGCCAAATTTGGTTGAAATCGCGCAGAAAAAGAATTGGAATTTCTTCTAAAGGCACAACATTAAAAGCTCTTCCAAAAATGCTCTCCCAAAGATGTTCTCTATTTTAACTACACAGGAAGTTCTTTTGATTCAATTTGTTTAAAACTCGCTTTTTCATATTTTTAATAAGGATTTTAAAATTATTTTGTTTCAAATAGATTAAAAAGAGTTTAGAATTAATAAAATTTTACAAATTATTTAAATTTTATCGAAAAAAAATTCTAAACCCATTTTAGAAAGATTGCAAATTTTTGAAAATATTTGAGGTCAAACGTTTTAGACAAGCGTTAAAATGCATTAAAAATCATAAAAAAATATAAAAAATATTTATTTGGCAACATATCACACAATCCCAGCAAAAAAATGTGGACGTTCTACCAAAGGCACAACTTTGAAAGCACTTCCAGAAGATGCACTCCCAATGATGTTTTTTCATACTTTTTTTTTCATACTTTTAATGGGTAATTTTAACTTTTTATGTTCAAATAGTTTAAAAACAGAGGAAGAATTCATAAAATGGTACAAATCATTTAAATTTTGTCGAAAAAAATGCTAAATCCAATCTGAAAAAATTGTGAATTTTTGAAAATATCTGAGGTCAAACGTTTTCGACAATTATAAGAAATTATAAAAATTATTTATTTGACAAAATATCACAGAACTTTTTAATTTACATCCAAAACATTGAATTCGGATCACACCTAAAGAAGTGATGCAAATTCAGTGTAACGGCTGTTGAAATGGAGGACTTCCGTCCTATGGCAAGCTCTTGTCTATAAATTAATTAGACTTGTACTAAATTCAATCGGCGAGAAAAACCAAATCACAAGGCGCCCATGGTCAGTCAATACTGTCAGCATCAAATACTTATAGTTAATCACTGTAAGAATTGAAATTCACATTTAAAACGAAATCATTCGAGGGATATGCATTAATTGCTTTTATCTGTTAGGTATCAATTACCATTGGCTCCATCATCATTTCGAACAGAAACAAAAAGACATATTGAAGGGTAGAGAGCAAGGTAGTGTTTTAGCACAAACTGGCAAAAAGGGTTTTAATTGTCGAAATATATGTTTATGTTTATTGGGCGTTTATAGGGTATTTCATAGATTAGGGTAAATAAATAAATATAATAAGATTCAAAATTCGACCATTGTAGTAACCAACTTTTTGCAACAAAAAGCCAAAGTTGATTTTCCCAGAACTTCAAATTTTCTCCCTCTCTCTCTGTACTAAATTCCCAAAAATCTTGTGTTGTCATGTTTTTATAAAGTGCTCAAAGTTTTTTTTGTACAAAATACATATGAGATTAATACTGTTTGTAATTGTAATCAGTGGGCTTATTTATTAAACCTATCATTACTGTGTTTAGAAAAAAATGCAGTCCAAAGTGTTATACAACCTCTGGTTCTGGTATATTCTTCTGATTTATCCTATGTTACTTTATTTCTTTTTAGTACTCTGGAAAATCACAATTTAATCCGATCCGAAAAAGTACCCGAATTTCAGCAATCAAATATACACGAGACCATAGAAAGACAATAATTTTTAGTCCTTGATCCACAGCCACAACAGCTCTAAGCCTCACGTAGAGCTACCAGAATTACAAACTAATCTTCGCTAACAGTAATATGGGTCTTCTTGAAAATGAGTGCTCATGGGGAACTCCTCATCATGAGACTAATAAAATATTGGGAGCACAAATTAAAAAATCGGGTATTTTTTTAAATGTTTAAGAATTGGTTTCGAAGGAATTATAGCAGAGGTAATCAGAAGATGAAATGCTAGGATGAAACGTCGGGTGGGGTAGAACTTTTTATTTGAGTGTTTTGCAATAAGATTTCACAGGTTTTGAAACCATGTGTCGATTTTTATCGTGGTGTAAGACCACCTTGTCGCGCTTTTCCAAATTTTGTGGCCGTTTATTTCGTAATGCTTGGCTACAGTGTTGCAGTATTGGGTATATTTTTCGTGTATGGGGACAAAATTTTTGAGTTGGGGCCTGGCGAATTTGGTGATGAATTTCCACAAATTTGGGGAGTTTTTCGAAATCGCCTTAGTATAATAAATCAGGTTTACAAGAATGATTCACATGAAATTATTATACCCTGCGCCACACTGTGGAACAGGGTATTATAAGTTAGTGCATATGTTTGTAACACCCAGAAGGAGACGAGATAGACACATGGTGTCTTTGGCAATAATGCTCAGGGTGGGTCCCTAAGTCGATATAACCATGTCCGTCTGTCCGCCTGTCCGTCCGTCCGTCCGTCTGTCTGTGAACACATTTTTGTGATCAAAGTCGAGGTCGCAATTTAAGTCCATTCGCCTCCAAATTTGGCACATGTTCCTAGTTTGGGTCAGAATAGAACCTTATTGATTTTGGATATAGATTCAGATTTAGATATAGATCCCATATATATCTTTCGCCCGATATGCACTAATATGGACCCAGCAGCCAGAGTTTTATACCGATTTGCTTGAAATTTTGTACAAACATAACACTTAGTCGTGTAGTCAAGTGTGCAAAATTTGATAGAAATCGGTTCAGATTTAGATATAGCTCCCATATATATCTTTCGCCCGATATGGACTTATATGGCTCCAGAAGCCAGATTTTTGGCCCAATTTGGTTGAAATTTTGCACTAGGAGTACAATTGGCAGTATAGTCAAGTGTGCCAAATTTTATTTAAAGCGGTTCAGATTTAGATATAGCTCCCATATATATCTTTCGCCCGATATGGACTAATATGGTCTTAAAAGCCAGAGTTTTGACCCAATTTGGTTGAAATTTTGCACAGGGAGTAGATTTAGCATTGTAGCTATGCGTGTCAAACTTGGTTGAAATCGGTTCAGATTTAGATATAGCTCCCATATATATCTTTGCCCGATATGCACTTATATGGACCTAGAAGCCAGAATTTTATCCCGATTAGCTTGAAATTTAGCACAAGGAGTACAATTGGTAGTATAGTCATGTGCGCCAAATTTGATTGAAATCGGTTCAGATTTAGATATAGCTTCCATATATATTTTTCGCCCGATATGGACTTATATGGCCACAGAAGGACGAGTTTTGGCCCAATTTGGTTGAAATTGTGCACTAGGAGTACAATTAGTAATATAGTCATGTGTGTCAAATTTGATTGAAATCGGTTCAGATTGAGATATAGCTCCCATGTATATGTTTTTCTGATTTCGACAAAAATGGTCAAAATACCAACATTTTCCTTGTTAAATCGCCACTGCTTAGTCGAAAAGTTGTAAAAATAACTCTAATTTTCCTAAACTTCTAATACATATATATCGAGTGATAAATCATAAATAAACTTTTGCGAAGTTTCCTTAAAATTGCTTCAGATTTAAATGTTTCCTATATTTTTTTACTAAAATTGTGTTCCACCATAGTCCATTAGCCAACTTAAATTTTGAGTCTATAAATTTTGTAAAAGTCTATCAAATTCTGTCCAAATCGAGTGATATTTAAATGTATGTAATTGGGGCAAACCTTTATATACAGCACCCAATACATTCTACAAAGTGGTGCAGGGTATAATATAGTCGGCCCCGCCCGACTTTAGACTTTCCTTACTTGTTTTTTTACTAACATTGTGTTTCATCGCAGGGCGTTAGTCGATTTAAATTTTCGGTTTAGAGATTTTGTAGAAGTACAAAAAATTCTCTCCATTGTAAGTATTTGTATCTAGAAATGCAAACCTTTACATAGCTCCCAACAAATTTCAAGTAGTTGAGATGGTAACACAAATGTGGGTCTACATATGTTATTTGTATATGGGAATATAAACTTTTGTACAACTCCCAACTAATTTGACGGAGTTAAGATGGTCTCAAAAATTTTTAAATAAAAGTTTTTTTCGTAAACATAGTAGTGAAGGGTATAATATAGTCGGCCCACCCTACTTTAGACTTTACTAACTTGTTTTTAATCATTCTCTGATCAAAAATATATGTATATACTTTTTTAGTCGAAAATTGGTATTCCAATGTGCTACAAACGGAATGGCAAACTTATCATACCACCAACCACCATCCTCTGGCGGTTTATATAAAAAAGGAACTTGAAACGAAAATGAAATAAATTTCCCAACCAGATCTTACGCATCACTGACTTTTGCTTTATTCGTTTCATCTTAAGGCTGGAGATTTTGTTTCGCACAACAACACAAACACCAGCAGCAGCTGCTGCCTCAGTCAATTCTCATTGTCTTTTCACATCGGCAAAAGCACTTAAGCTTCACAATTCTGCGTTTATGCGATTTCAAGATTATTATTAGACACTAATGGATTAGAATCGGAGCAACGAATCAAATTTTAGAGTTAAGGGCGTTATGGTAAAGGCGAAGGGCGATGAAAGAAAATGGATGATGGCCTCAAAAAAAAAAACTCTCCCAGAATAATAACCTACAAGAACCCACAAATATTATCGTTAGGCAATCGATTCGTCATTTGCGATGTGAACGTTGATGGCCAGAAGGGTTCTACAATCATCACTCGTAACCGTGGTATATCAAATTGGCCTTTTTCGTTATTGAATCCCTCACACATTGACTGTTCGATGGGAAGGGGGGGGCGGTAGTTATTACTAAGGAATTTGTTGTGTTTATTGCACATATAAAAACCGATATAATCAGATATTAATTTAGATAATGTCATGAAGGTTGTTGCAATGATTCTAACCGAGACCTTTTGAATGATGGTTGATGGACTGTCAGGTGATTTGTTGTTACGAACATTTTGATTGATTTTGTTTTTTTTTCCTGTGGGATAATGTGGTAATTTTATTTTTATCCTAGCATTTGGAGAAAGTCAAATCAGGGTGGTAGAATCATGTGGCATTAGTATTAGATTTCCTGGAAAACATTTGCCCCTAGAATTTTCAGTAACACTCGTTTTTACTTATTTGTTTTTTAAAGACACTTCACAGTTCACTCCACATTGAAATGTTTTGTATATTGTGGTATACATTTTGGTTCACTACGGTGACTGCCTTTTAAATTGCGGGATTGGAAAACCCTAGTGTTGCAGTCTGCCAGCCCTATCGCAAAGATTGACATTTTTGAGGTTACAAGTACTCAGAACGTTTTGACGTACGAGCGTTATTTGTATTGTATAAAGGGTGATACGGTCAAAATTTGGTCAAGGGAAAACGCGTGTAAATCGGTGAAATCGTTTATTTAAAAAATCACATTAAATTTCTTTTTGAAGTTCAATTAGTATAAAATTCAGGAAAAATATTCAGTTAGCCTTTCCCTTTTCCAAATCCGAATTTGCGGGCCTCACGCTTGACACCTGCCATCAGATTTTGAGTCTTTCCACGCTTCGGAGACGGTTCACCGGTCGCTGTCCACTCAGCCGACTGTCGATTGGACTCAGGAGTGTAGTGATGGAGCCATGTTTCATCCATTGTCACATATCGACGGAAAAACTCGGGTGTATTACGAGTTAACAGCTGCAAACACCGCTCAGAATCATCCATTTTGCACAGAGCTTCCGCATATCCAAATATTGATGAATGATATGACCAGAGCTACCGCATATCCAAATATTGATGAATGATATGACCAACACGTTCCTTTGATATCTTTAGGTTAGGTTAGGTAAGGTGGCAGCCCGATGTATCAGGCTCACTTAGACTATTCAGTCCATTGTGATACCACATTGGTGAACTTCTCTCTTATCACTGAGTGCTGCCCGATTCCATATTAAGCTCAATGACAAGGGACCTCCTTTTTATAGCCGAGTCCGAACGGCGTTCCACATTGCAGTGAAACCACTTAGAGAAGCTTTGAAACCCTCAGAAATGTCACCAGCATTACTGAGGTGGGATAATCCACCGCTTTTTGGTGTTCGGTCGAAGCAGGAATCGAACCCACGTCCTTGCGTATGCAAGGCGGGCATGCTAACCATTGCACCACGGTGGCTCCCTTTTATCTTCAAGGCCTCTGCTATCTCGATCAACTTAATTTTACGGTCATTCAAAATCATTTTGTGGATTTTTTTGATGTTTTCGTCGGTAACCACCTCTTTCGGGCGTCCACTGCGTTCACCGTCCTCCGTGCTCATTTCACCACGCTTCAATTTTGCATACCAGTCATTTATTGTTGATTTCCCTGGGGCAGAGTCCGGAAACTCATTATCAAGCCAAGTTTTTGCTTCCACCGTATTTTTTCCCTTCAGAAAACAGTATTTTATCAAAACACGAAATTGGTTTGTTCCATTTTTTTCACAATAACAAAAGTTGCTTCACAAAAGACGCTCTATCTCACAAACAAATTGACTTAGAGACGTCAAATTTTGACACGAATCATTTGAAGATTGGTACTACATAAAAATAATATGCATTTAATACTAGCGAAGCCATCTATGTGTCAGACCGGGGACTTATCAGCCAACCTGTTAAATCGGAATCAATATTGGATGAATACTTGACAAAAAATTTGTTCGCGTTGGATCCCACACAATTTCAAAAACAGGCTCATGTCGATTGGTCGAAAGAAATGCTCCAAAAATACGATCACAGTGTTTCGAATCACAACTATGACATACGGGACACGGGATGAATCGTGGATTTACCATAAAGTAAATAGCAGTCGACTAAATGGATGTCTCAACATGAGACAAATCCAACAAAAATTGATCGCGCACGAAACACTTCCAAGCAAATTATATCCTATTTGTTCGAAAAAATTGGACATGACGCAATCGTACGGCAGAACATTCAATTCTGAACGGTACACAACAATTTGTTTGTTAGTTGTCTTCCAAGAAATCCCGAAAACTAACCGTCGAAAACGAATCGCTTTTCACGCCGACAATGCGACCGATTTGAGAGGTCTACTCGTCTGTTAGTATCATACGCACACTTCCTACAATCACTGTAATGATATCGCTAAACCTCCTGTACCTACATTTACTATACATTTACATGACTCTACTGTGACACACATATTAATCAATGTTGGCTATGTTTCAGTATGGAGAAGTGCCAGTACATCGGAAAGTGATTTCTGACTACATTATTTTTTAGTCTCTATGAAGATAATTCCCATACACATCATGGTTGTGCATGAATTCCATGGGCGGACAAGATATTTGGCATAAATCCCACTGCTTAAAGGAATTCAACCCACTGTTTCGACAATTAGCTTGCTTTTGCACTAAGTGTCTTGTCACTTACTGGCACATACTTGGCATAACTGGGCTCAACCGTAGCAATAGAGGCCATACTGGAGTTAAGACAGCTCAAAAGCGTAGCCTCCATGGCTGCGATAAGATTGAAGATGTTGGGAAAACGGACAGAAACACAAAACATTACGAACCATCAAAGGATAATACGGGAGACGGTGGGTGAAATGACAAAATTTTCTATAGAAATAAAATTTTGACAAAATTTTCAAAAGATTTAAAATTTTGACAACATCCCAGCAAAAACTCTCATTACCCGGTAATCTTGTAGGTAAGCCTATTTAAAAATTAATAACCACTTATTAATTGGCATCGCTTCAGATTACATTCACATACGCATGTCCTAGGAGGAAAGTACTTCTCCCCAGGCATATTTTCGGCCATAAAATAAGTAGTGTATTTAAAGCATATAATCACCTAATATGTAATGACGTATTCGTAGGTACACCAAAGCAAAATAGCCACTTATTGTCTCAGGCAACCAAATCTCGAAAATATTGATTTCTACACCCATAGAAAAAATCATGAACGGCGTTGTCATTTCAAAACGTTTCGTTCATGAAAGTGAATCAACACACATGTGTTGTCAAACTGAGAACAGACGGGGTCAATCTGACAACGTTAAAATGACACCATCCGTTGTCAAAACAACAACGAGCGTTCATGATCTGAAAACGTAATGGTTACGAATTTATAAACAAAACTAAAAAAAAAAGATTTCCGCTGCTGTGACTCGAACCTGTGTTGTGCGCACCATATGCGTTAACAGTCGCCTTAGCACATTGCACCATCGGTGGAGTTGCCATAACAACATCTAACGATTATTTTAAGAATTTTCATGGAAAAAGAAAAACGAATGCCGTTCATGAAATCGTGAACGCCCGTGGACAAAATCGTGAACATTCCGTTTTGATTTGTTGTGAACGTTTCCGTTTCATTTTGTCACCGTCCGTTCACGATTGTGGAACGCAATTTTTTCTATTAGTGTATCGCCGATTACAATGGATCAAAATATGGCGAGTGGTGCTGTAATAGGAGAACTACTTAAATAGAAACGAATATTGTATAAATAAGCAAAAAATCTAATAAATAATCTAAATAAGATTACACTCAAATTAATTTCACACTTAAAATAGAAATAAATGTAGGTCGTTTAAGGGAGTTGGATTCGTGAATTACGTTATAATATTCTCATAAATAATAAATAAAATTTTTCCAAAATCTTCTATAGAAATAAAATTTGACAAAATTTTCTATAGGAATAAAATTTTGACAAAATTTTCTATAGAAATAAAATTTTGCTAGATTATTTTTGACTCGAATGGCAACCATGATTATGAACCGATATAGACCAATTTTTGTGTGATTAGGGATCGGCTATATAACTATAGACCGATATGGACCATTTTTGGCATGGTTATTAGCGGCCATATACTAACACCACGTTGCAAATTTGAACCGGATCGGATGATTTTTGCTCCTCCAAGAAGCTCCGGAGTTCTAATCTGGGGATCGGTTTATATGGGGGCTATATATAATTATGTACTGATATGAACAAATTTTTAAATGGTTGTTAGAGACTATATACTAATACCATGTACCAAATTTCAGCCGGATCGGATGAAATTTGCTTCTCTTAGAGGATCCGCAAACCAAATCTAGGAATCGGTTTATATGGGGGCTATATATAATTATGGACCAATATGGACCAATTTTTACATGGTTGTTAGAGACTATATACTAACACCATGTACCAAATTTCAGCCGGATCGGATGAAATTTGCTTCTCTTAGAGCAATCGCAAGCCAAATTTGGGGGTCCGTTTATATGGGGGCTATACGTAAAAGTGGACCGATATGGACCAATTTTTGCATGGTTGTTAGAGACCATATACTCACACCATGTACCAAATTTCAGCCGGATCGGATGAAATTTGCTTCTCTTAGAGCAATCGCAAGCCAAATTTGGGGGCCGTTTATATGGGGGCTATACGTAAAAGTGGACCGATATGGACCAATTTTTGCATGGTTGTTAGAGACCATATACCAACACCATGTACCAAAATTTCAGCCTTATCGGATGAAATTTGCTTCTTTTAGAGCAATCGCAAGCCAAATTTGGGGGACCGTTTATATGGGGGCTATACGTAAAAGTGGACCGATATGGACCAATTTTTGCATGGTTGTTAGAGACCATATACTAACACCATGTACCAAATTTCATTTGCAATACCATCCGACCAACATCAATAACAACTACTTGTGCCAAGTTTCAAGCCGATAGCTTGCTTTGTTCGGAAGTTAGCGTGATTTCAACAGACGGACGGACATGCTTAGATCGACTCGGAATTTCACCACGACCCAAAATCTATATACTTTATGGGGTCTTACAGCAATATTTCGATGTGTTACAAACGGAATGACAAGCTAATATCCCCCCCATCCTATGGCGGAGGGTATAAAAAGACTTGAGAACTCAACATAGAGAGTAGGGCGGCAGTCAGAAGGATCGTAGGATAATGACCGGGCACCTACACTGAAAAAAAAGCATACTCGGTTCCAAAGATTTTGTCTTTACTTTAAAAAATTTGGTATTGATTCCGAGCCAAAGAAGCGGATAATACAAGTAAGGATACTTTTAAGACACAATTCTCTTTTAAATTTAGGTTTTGTGTACTTGCTTCTAGGAAGCAAATTTTAATTTTTCGCTTTTTAAACTTTTTTTTTATATGCTATCAAAGTCCTTTAAAAAGGAGTTAACGGCAACTTTGTTTTCCAAATTAGGACTCGACTTCCAGTAGAAATTATGCTATGTTTGAAGTAAAAAACTTCTTTAAAATAAAGTTTTGAAAAGCATGTCCTATATTTGAACGATTTTTTGCTTTGTAGTCAAAATGCAAAAAGACAACAAATTTAAAGACAATTTCCTTAAATTTAAAGAATTTTTCTGAATTATTTAAGTCAAGTTGACCTTAGCCTATACATTTTTTCTTTCATGTTAAGATACCCATTTTTAAGTGAAATCACTTAATTATAAGGACAATACGACTTCATTGAAAAGTTTATCGACTTTTAGACAAGGAAACTAACTTTTTTTTAGAGAAATGCGTCTTCTATGCTAAGCAAAATTTGTATTCGTATTTTAAAGACATGAAATCTTTGACCTCACGACAATATTTTTTTCAGTGTAAAATTGAGAGCACAACCTTTGTCAGTTCCCTTCCTTTATTAGGTAAAGAGTTAACCATATACATAGCTGAAGAAGTTAGTCAGGACATGGCCAAATTCCTCTAAAAATATGTTAACGGAAACTTAAATTTCCAAATTCAGATTCAACTTACTTTAAAACTTATACTAATTTTCAAGTAAAAATGGTCTTTAAAAGAAAGTGTTTAAAGACATGTCCAAGTTTTGGATGCTTGTTTGCTTTTTAGTCATGATGCAAACAGACAACAAAAAACAAAATTGTTTTTGTTGTGAAGCTCACTTTGTTTCCCCCAAAAAAATGTGAACTGTTTATAGGAAGAATGAACTACCACGCACGAAAATTTAACTAAATTTTACTCCACATTTTGAGATTTCCACAAAGCGTTGTTAAAACCAGGAAATTTTAATGTCCTGTTGTACTTTTCACGAAATTACATCATCTCATAGAAGAAAAAATTAATTAAAAGTAAAGAAGAAAATCATTGGCGCCAAATCATGACCATTTTAACCATACAGTACTTCATGCTTGCTATTTTTGGGAATCGTACGAAAATTTTCATTTGTTTTAGTTCATATTGAACTTATATGTACGGTCATTGAACTTTATACCCACGTTTAGTTCATAAAATTTTTGAGACATACTTCAAAAAAGGAAGATTTCGTTAAGCTATTGAGAATTTCGATAAAAATAATAAAATTGAAGTACAAGAAAATAATTATACCCTTCACCACTACTGTGGTACAGGGTATAATAAGTTTGTGCATTTGTATGTAACGCCAAGAAGGAAAATTCTGGGACCCATCGTTTAGTATACCGATTGTCTTAGAATTAAATTCTGAGTCGATTTAGCGATGTCCGTCTGTCTGTCTGTCTGTCCGTCCGTCTGTCTGTTCATGTATTTTTGTGCGCAAAGTACAGGTCGCAGTTTAAGTCCGATCGTCCTCAAATTTGGCATAGGGTCGTTTTTTGGGACAAAGACGATCGCTATTGATTTTGGATTTTGGAAAAAATCGGTTCAGATTTAGATATAGCTGCCATATATATTTATCACCGATCTGGTCATAATTGGCGTGTTTATCAACCGATGTTCTTCAAATTCAGTACATCCGAATATTTTATGGGTCCCAAAAAACTTGCAAAATATCAGCCAAATCGGTTCAGATTTAGATATAGCTCCCATATATAGCTTTCGCCCGATTTACACTCATTTGCCCACAGAGGCCAAAGGTTACTACCGATTTTCATGAAATTTTGCATAAAGAGTATAATTGACATTCTACCAATGCTTAGTAAATTTGATTGAAATCGGTTCAGATTTAGATATAGCTCCCATATATATCTCTCGTCCGATTTAGACTCATGTGACCACAGAGCCCAAAGTTTACTACCGATTTACGTGAAATTTTGCATAAAGAGTGGAATTGACATTCTACCAATGCTTGGTAAATTTGATTGAAATCGGTTCAGATTTAGATATAGCTCCCATATATATCTTTCGTCCGATTTGCACTTATATGACCTCAAAAACCAGAGTTTTGTCGTGATTTAATTCAAATTTTGCACGAGGAGTACGTTTAATAGTATCGATGAGTGGACCAAATTTGGTTGAAATCGGTTCAAATTTAGATATAGCTCCCATATATATATTTCGTCCGATTTGAACTTATATGATCTCAAAAGCCAGAGTTTTGTCGGGATTTGGTTCAAATTTTGCACAAGGAGTACGTTTAACAGTATCGGTAAGTGTGCCAAATTTGGTTGAAATCGGTTCAGATTTAGATATAGCTCCCATATATATCTTTCGCCCGATTTATACTAAAATGACCACGGGGGCCAAAATTAAACTCCCTTTTACGTGAAATTTTGCAGGGATAACAGAATTATTATTCTAACTATGCATGTCAAATTTAGTCGAAATCGGTTCCGATTATATATAGCTCCCGTTATATGTACACCAGAGTTGGGAAAATATTGTAGACTATTTCATATTTTAGACCCATTTTCAATGGGATTTTCCTCCAATTGACTGCATAGTTTCCACGGAGAATATATTTAATATGATATTTGGGAGCCACCGTGGTGCAATGGTTAGAATGCCCGTCTTGCATACACAAGGTCGTGGATTCGATTCCTGCTACGACCGAACACCAAAAAGTTTTTCAGCGGTGGATTATCCCACCTCAGTAATGCTGGTGACATTTCTGAGGGTTTCAAAGCTTCTCTAAGTGGTTTCACTGGAATGTGGAACGCCGTTCGGACTCGGCTATAAAAAGGAGGTCCCTTGTCATTGAGCTTAACATGGAATCGGGCAGCACTCAGTGATAAGAGAGATGTTCACCACTGTGGTATCACAATGGACTGAATAGTCTAAGTGAGCCTGATATCGGGCTGCCACATAACCTAACCTAACCTAATATGATATTTAAGTGTGTCAAGTTTGATCTAATTTGGTTCAGAATTAGTTAAAGCCTCCATATATTCGTTTTTCCTGTTTTTACAAATACGGGCAAAATTCCCACACTTTACACAAAATTCTGTGATAATTTCCCATATCTTAGTCATATCCTACACACTGTAATGCCAGACTTTCCACAGAACGGTTGAGTTTTAAATAAGGCTCCAAGTCTGAGGGTTCAAAGCTTCTCTAAGTGGTTTCACTGGAATGTGGAACGCCGTTCGGACTCGGCTATAAAAAGGAGGTCCCTTGGCATTGAGCTTAACATGGAATCGGGCAGCACTCAGAGATTTTGTAGAAGTACAAAAAATTGTCTCCATTATAATTATTTGTATCTGGAAATGCAAACCTTTATATAGCTCCCAGCAAATTTGAAGTGGTGAAGGGTATAATATAGTCGGCTCCGCCCGACTTTAGACTTTCCTTACTTGTTTTCCAATAACTATGAGTTAATTTAGCGTTAGTTTAACTACCGAATTTTTTTTCTGTGTATAAAGATAAAACAACTTCATTTATAAATTTATTGACTATTGGAAAAGGAAAAAAATATATCAGAGAAATGCGTCTTCTATGTTGACCAAAAACCGCATTCGAGTTTTATGGAAAAGAAATTTTTGACCTCACGACAATATTTTTTTCAGTGTAACCTATCCTCGTGTGGAACAACTTCTATGTTTATTCTTAAAAAGTCCGATATCTAATGGTTGAAATACCTCATAGATTCCTAAGCTATATAATCAAATTAATTTTCTATGTGTATTATATAAAATTTCCAACTTGTTCGCCTACATGAAAACGCATAGCATAAACAGAAATTTCACCATAAATTGTGGCTTACGCTTGAGTTAGTTTATTTACACCCAACCATATGAGTTATTAATCTATTGAGAATCATTTGCGTAATTGTTTATATTAATTAAGCATCAAACATATGGTTTCCACACCTAATTAATTGCTAATTAGCAAAGACAGCTGTTACATATGTAACAGGTGAATAATTACGATTAGTTTGTATTGAGTTTATTTAGCAAGTGTTGAATTAGAAACAAAATTCCTTAAGAAAATCATTTATTATTCGGCAACATAGGAAATTGCATTTACATTAATTAATTCGAAATATGAGAAACATATATTTGTTATATAAATTTCACAACGAAAGGCTTCCTTCCGTGCAAACCGGTGAAGTGTGTGTTTGTGTGAAATTAAATTCAGAATATGTAGGGAAGAGCTAAGGTAATAGAAGGGGAAAACTTATGAAGAGTTTAAGCTTAAGACCCTAGCAGTCAAAGCTTACAATTATATTTATAATTTTATTGTAAATGTAATTAATAAAGAAATAAATGAAGAGTTTGTCAGTCATAATTTTTTTGTTGCGAATAACATTTTTGATATAAAAATTTCAATTACCGAGGGTATTATAAGTTAGTGCATATGTTTGCAACACCCAGAAGGAGACGAGATGGACACATGGTGTCTTTGGCAATAATGCTCAGGGTGGGCTCTGAGTCGATATAGCCATGTCCGTGAACACATTTTTGTAATCAAAGTTTAGGTCGCAGTTTTAGTCCAATCGACTTCAAATTTGGCACAAGTATGTGTTTTGGCTCAGAATAGATCCCTATTGATTTTGGTAGAAATCGGTTCAGATTTAGATATAGCTCCCATATATATATTTCGCCCGATATGGACTTATGTGGCCCCAGAAGCCAGAGTTTTACCCTAATTTGCTTAAAATTTTGCACAAGAAGAACAATTAGTACTGTAGTCAAGTGTGCCAAATTTTATTGAAATCGGTTCAGATTTAGATACAGCTCCCATATATATCTTTCGCCCGATATGGAATAATACGGTCCCAGAAGCCAGAGTTTTACCCCAATGTGGTTGAAATTTTGCACAGGGAGTAGAATTAGCATTGTAGCTATGCGTGCCAAATTTGGTTGAAATCGGTTCAGATTGACATATAGCTCCCATATATAGCTTTCGCCCGATTTACACTCATATGACAACAGAGACCAATTTTTTGCTCCGATTTAGTTGAAATTTTGCACAGGGAGTAGAAATAGCATTGTAGCTATGCGTTCCATATTTGGTTGAAATCGGTTCAGATTTAGATATATCTCCCATATATAGCTTTCGTCCGATTTACACTCATATGACCACAGAGGCCAATTTTTAACTCCGATTTAGTTGAAATTTTGCACAGGGAGTAGAAATAGCATTGTTGCTATGCGCGCCATATTTGGTTGAAATCGGTTCAGTTTTAGATATATCTCCCATATATAGCTTTCGTCCGATTTACACTCATATGACCACAGAGGCCAATTTTTAACTCCGATTTAGTTGAAATTTTGCACAGGGAGTAGAATTAGCATTGTTGCTATACGTGCCAAATTTGGTTGAAATCGGTTCAGATTAAGATATAGCTCCAAAATATATGTTTTTCTAATTTCGACAAAAATGGTCAAAATACCAACATTTTCCTTGTAAAATCGCCACTGCTTAGTCGAAAAGTTGTAAAAATGACTCTAATATTTCTAAACTTCTAATACATATATATCGAGCGATAAATCATAAATAAACTTTTGCGAAGTTTCCTTAAAATTGCTTCAGATTTAAATGTTTCCCATATTTATACCCTAAACCACATAGTGGTCAGGGTATAATCAGTTTGATCGGCCAAAAAATGTGCCTACCAGAAATATTGATTTTAGACCCCATAAAATATATACCGATCGTCTCAGAATCACCTCCTGAGTCGATCTAGCGCTTGGTGTCCGTCCGTCTGTCTGTCCATGTATTTGTTGTTCACAGGATTCCGGTCGCAATTATTAACCGATTTTGATGAAATTTGGTACAGGGAGTTTTTTGGGCACAAGGTCGAACGCTATTGAATTTGGAAGAAATCGGATTAAATTTAGATATAGCTCCAATATATATGTATCGCCCGATTTCAACAAATGGAATAACGTTGCGCGTTTTTTCAAACGGAATTTGGCAAAATGTAATATTTTCCATCGCCCTTCAAGTCTGCAAAATTTCATCCAAATCGGTTCAGATTTAGATATAGCTCTCATATATATGTATCGTCCGATTTTCCCAAATTTGGCCACAAAACCTTTATTTATCAACCGATCTTACTCAAAGTTGGCTAAATATAATCTTCTATAGCACTAACTATATGTGCTAAAAATCATCGAAATCGGTTCAGATTTAGCTCCCATATATATGTACCGCCCGATTTTTCTAAATTTGGTCATAAAACCCTTATTTATCAACCGATCTTACTAAAAGTTGGCTAGATCCAGTCCTCTATAGTACTAACTATATGTGCAAAATTTCATCGAAATCGGTTCAAATTTAGATATAGTTCCCATATATGTACCGCCCGATTTTGAAAAATTCGCCCTTAATAATCTTATGTTTGACCATACAGGACTTATTTCTTAACTGATCTTACTCAAATCTTGCACAAGGTAACCTTTTGTGGTATTAATCAAACCCGCGAAATATTATGCAAATTGGTTCAGATTTAGATATAGCTCCCATATATATGTATAGCCCGATTTTCCCAAATTTGGCCATAGAACCCTTATTTATTAACCGATCTTACTAAAAGTTGGCTATATCCAGTCCTCTATAGTACTAACTATATATGCAAAATTTCATCGAAATCGGTTCAAATTTAGATATAGCTCCCATATATGTACCGCCCGATTTTGAAAAATTCGCCCCTAATAACCTTATGTTTGACCATACAGGCCTCATTTCGTAACTGATCTTTCTCAAATCTGGCACAAGGTAACCTTTTGTGGTATTAATCAAACCCACAAAATATTATGAAAATTGGTTGAGATGTAGATATAGCTTCCATATATATGCATCGCTCGATTTTCCCAAATTTGGCCATAGTACTCTTATTTATTAACCAATGTTACTCAAATTTCAAATTTTGATGTACTAGCCGATCGTACTTATACGTACTTGTAGCTCTTACATAAGAATATTGCTCGATTTTTACAAATTTGTATTTATTACCCACACTAATTTAACGATTTTCTCTTTTTTAATAATGGGCTCAATATTAGTGGCTTACTAACTCCGTAGGCGCAATATCAACACAGCCAGTAGGGGAAATTCCCTATATATAGGGTTTTTCTAATATTTAGCGTCTTGTAGGGACCTAGGACCACAATGTAGGGACATTTTCACTCAACAGAATTTGTAATAATTTTTACATTTTGGTGGCTCTAGAGGAGGAAATTAGAAGCCGGCAAGGCTTGATCTTTAACAATGTGTGGTAAACTTTATTCCTGTAGAAAATTTTGTCAACATTTTATTTCTATAGAACATTTTGTCAAAATTGTAATTCTATAGAAATTTTTTTCAAAATATTATTTCTATAAAAAATTTTCTCAAAATTTTATTTCTGTGGAATTTTTTCTCAAAATTTTATTTCTATAGAATTTATTGTCAAAATTTTATTTCTATAGAAAAATTTATCACAAAAATGTGTTTATAGAAACTTTTTCCAAAATTTTATTTTTATAGAGATTTTACATAAAAAATTACTAATTTGGGTAGAATTCTACCAACTGTGGCAACCTACCACCACTTACCACTTAAAATATACAAATTTATATTCTAAGTTATATACGTTGCATATTCATGTTTTAAGATAATAAAGTACCATTTTGGTTTTGTAATTTTTTTTTTAAATTTAACAAAAAATATAGTAGGGAAAATTGTTTGGGAATGTATGGGAAAGTAGGGAACTTTTTGTGTCCTTGTAGGGTAAACCGAACATTTTCCGTGGCAACATTGACTATGAGCTATAGTCAGATTGACACAAAGCACCCATAGACATGTACCCCTTAATTTTCTTAAATATGCAACTGCGGTTTATCTCCCAGACCTATATGTTACCCCACAAATGCTTATGATTACTAATCCTGTAATGGTGGTTTAGGGTATGATATAGTCGGCCCCGCCCGACTTTAGACTTTCCTTACTTGTTTAAGTGATAGACGAATCTTAAACATCTCGTATAAGCGTACAAGAAACCCCCATTAAATACACACATTTCCTTTGATTCGGAATCACGAGAAGTTAAATCGGGAATTTCGTTCAATTTGGATGATCAGTGCACCTTCTATTCCCTCAAAAATGTACATCGGGAAACCGATGTATAATACATACATATCAAATCCATACCGATAAAAACTATCAGCCCAAGAATTCATATCGGGAGATCGGTCTATATGGGGGCAACACCAAAACATACACACCATATTCGGCCCACAATTTTTTTATCATAAAATATCTCTAGATTTGCAATTTCAGACAAATCGAATAAAACGATGGTTTCTAGAAGCCCAAGACTCCAAATCGTGAGATTCCATGGTGTTTATAGGCCATACACCAAAAAAACGTACAAAATTCCTCCTTGTCCCGCACTCACGGTTGCCATTCGTGATAAATATACTCTACCAAATTTGAAGAAAATTTTACCAAAATTCTACCAAATATAAAAAATCAATTTTTTTAAATTCATCATATTCAGTTCGTCCTCAAGTTCTTGCATATTTCGTTTTATTAACTTGTTTTAAAAAATAATACAGTTATACTGACATGTCGTTCGTAACCTTCGTAAATATTAGTAATTTCTTGTACCCATAAGATGAAATGGAACGACCGAAAAAGGGACATCAATAAACTAATAGCATCTCCATCATCCATATTATTTATTGTTTCAGTTACTGGGGTGGAACACAAAGAGACTGTATACCAAATCGGTATCCATAATAGTGGTTTGCTTAAATATCTGTTCCGGCACACTTTTTTTTTCACTCATATGTTCCGATTTGGCAAATAATGCAATGAGTTCTTGGGGGCTTTTTGGAGCGTTTGGCACTATTTTCTCCTTAACTGTCTTAGCATTTTCTTATAGACCACGAGATCTGCACTGTCTTTCTAGTTACGGCATTTTGAATTAAATACCGTACGTATTTAGTTAACCAAAATTGGGGATCAAACTACTTCATTTAGAACAGTTTTTGATTTGTATTCCGACATTCATTTTCCCCATATAATATTGGGCATTTTGCCTATTTTTTGGGACATATGACCGCGATGAGGGAGACATAAAGCCTAAACTGAAATTGGGCTATGTGACCGCACCAATGGAGGTCATAATGCTCAAAAACCATTTTGGGCGATATGTCCGTTGGGGGAAATGTCCCGTCGCCGTATTAATATCCCTTGAATTGTAGATGTGTCGAATTTTAAAAGTTTTAATGATTAAGCTTCTTCCAACAAGTGAAAGTTACTACTTCTTTAAAAAGGGATAACATAACTTACAACACGAAAATATTGGATTTATTGAAATTTTTGTCAAAATTTTATTACTGTTGAAAATTTTTTCAAAATTTTTTCGTTCATTTAAATCCTGAAAATCACGTTAAAATCTAAAAATAATGAGCAGAAGTCTACATTAGCGGATATTCAGCATCCGATACAAAGGCAAAACAGCTAAAATAACTGACGACGATATTCTAGGTATTATGATGAAGATATGATTCTAGATAAATGTTGTGATAGGATTTGTGTTATGTTTGTGTGAGAGTATGTGGAGTATTCGAAGGATGTTGGGATTAGTCTCACTAAGTTTTTAGCTCTTCAAAAAGACAATTACCAATGGAGAAGGATTTTTATGCAGAAGGATTTCTATAGGCTTAAAATATCATGTAATGAAACTCTTATAATGCAGAGCTATCACATTGATGTTCTTCTACTTCTATTAGGATAAACTTTTTTTACAGGTTGTATCATGAAATGTCAAAAATAAAATTGTAACAAACATACTTGAATGTCTAGAGTTAAAATATAAAGCGTATATATTTCACAACAAGGGAAGGGAAGAACTGTGTTTATCGATGGTATGATGAATTCAATCGTAGTTGTAGTTCACTCCAAGACGAATATTGTTAAGGTCGCCCAAACTGATATTGCAAGATCGTCATGTGACCTATAGTGAGATTGAGAGAACATTCTGCATTAGTTCGACCATCATCGGCTCAACCAACAGTAATCAAAACATCGATTTGATGGGTTCTCCGCCATACAGTCCTCATTTGACATCAAATGACTTTTTTATTTCTGTAGGATAACATTTTTCGACACTTGAAGAAGCCGTTGCTATGTTCATATGGCATATATTGGGGACACGTTAAGTAGAGTGGCAAAATTGTTCCAGCACGTTTTTAACGGGATATACATGGGTATACATTCCGGATCGTTGGGAAATTCTGGATCGATCTAGCGATGGCGGAACGTCTGAGGGGCAAATTTCATCCGATCGGGTTGAAATTTGTTACTTGGTGTAAGTATGGCCTCTAACAACCATACAAACATTGGTCGATATCAGTCAATAATTATATATAGCTCCCATATAAACCGATCCGATGCAAATTTCATACGATACGGTTGAAATCTGGTACGTGTTAAAGTGATAAATATCGGTCCTTAATTACCCAGCAAAAAAATTTGGAAGTTGTTCTAAACGCATAACTTTAAAAGCACTTCCAGAAATGTCCTCCCAAAGATGTTCTTTATTTTAACTATGCAGGAAGTTCTTTAAATTCAAACTTTCTTAAATTCGCTTTTTTCATATTTTAATGGGTAATTTTAACTTTTTATACCCTCCACCATAGGATGGGGGTATATTAACTTTGTCATTCCGTTTGTAACACATCGAAATATTGCTCTAAGACCCCATAAAGTATATATATTCTGGGTCGTGGTGAAATTCTGAGTCGATCTAAGCATGTCCGTCCGTCCGTCCGTCTGTCCGTCTGTCCGGCTGTCCGTCCGTCTGTGGAAATCACGCTAACTTCCGAACGAAACTAGCTATCGACTTGAAACTTGGCACAAGTAGTTGTTATTGATGTAGGTCGGATGGTATTGAAAATGGGCCATATCGGCCCACGTTTACGTATAGCCCCCATATAAACCGATCCCCAAATTTGGCTTGGGGAGCCTTCCGGAGCAGCAAAATTAATCCGATCCGGTTGAAATTTGGTACGTGGTCTAAGTATACGGTCTCTAACAACCATGCAAAAATTGGTCCATATCGGTCCATAATTATATATAGCCCCCATATAAACCGATCCCCAGATTTGACCTCCGGAGCCTCTTGGAGGGGCAAAACTCATCCGATCCGGTTGAAATTTGGTACCTGATGTTAGTATACGGTCTCTAACAACCATGCAAAAATTGGTCCATATCGGTCCATAAATATATATAGCTCCCATATAAACCGATCCCCAGATTTGACCTCCGGAGCCTCTTAGAGGAGCAAACTTCATCCTACCCGATTGAAATTTGGTACGTGGTGTTAGTATATGGTCTCTAACAACCATGCAAAAACTGGTCCATATCGGTCCATAATTATATATAGCTCCCATATAAACCGATCCCCAGATTTGACCTCCGGAGCCTCTTGGAGGGGCAAAATTCATCCGATCCGTTTGAAATTGGGTACCTGATGTTAGTATACGGCCTCTAACAAGCATGCAAAAATTGGTCCATATCGGTCCATAATTATATATAGCTCCCATATAAACCGATCCCCAGATTTGAACTCTGGAGCCTCTTGGATGAGCAAAATTCATCCGATCCAATTGAAATTTAGTGCGTGGTGTTAGTATATAGTCTCTAACAACCATGCAAAAATTGGTCCATATCGGTCCATAATTATATATAGCTCCCATATAAACCGATCCCCAGATTTGACCTCCGGAGCCTCTTGGAGGAGCAAAAGTCATCCGATGCGGTTGAAATTTGGTACATTTCGTTAGTATATGGCCTCTAACAGCCATGTAAAAATTGTCAAATTTTATTACTATAGAAAGTTTTGTCAAAATTTCATTTCTATAGAAAGTTTTGTAAAAAGTTTATTTCTATAGCAATGTTTGTCAACATTTTATTTCCATAGAAAATTTTGTCAAAATTTTATTTCTATAGAAAATTTTGTAAAAAATTTATTTCTATCGAAAATTTTGTCAACATTTTATTTCTATAGACAATTTTGTCAACATTTTTTTCTATAGAACATTTTGTCAACATTTTATTTCTATAGAAAATTTTGTCAACATTTTATTTCTATAGAAAATTTTGTCAAAATTTTATTTCTATAGAAAATTTTGTCAAACTGAATTATATACGTATTTAATCGTCCTTTTTTGTTTGTTTAATATATACCCCTTATGGACTAACTTACAATTTAGAAGACAGTGTTAAAAAGTTTTACGATACCTTGCCATCGGCAAGTGTTATCGCAACCCAAGTAATTCGATTGTGGATGACAGCCTTTAGTAGAAGTTCCTACGCAATCCATGGTGGAGGGTACATAAGATTCGGCCTGGCCGAACTTACGGCCGTATATACTTGTTTTTGTTTCACATAGGTTAAAAACAGAGCAAGAATTAATAAAGTGGTACGAATTACTAAAATTTTGTCGACAAAAATGCTAAATCCATTCCAAAAAAAAATGCGAATTTTTTAAAATTTTTTAGTTCAAACGTTTCAGACAAGCGTTAGAAATCATTAAAAGTCACAAAAAAGTATAAAAATTGTATATTTGGAAACATTTTAGAAAATTTTTCAAGTCACATCGAAAACACTGAATTCGGATCGCACCTTAAGAAGTGATGCAAATTAAGTGAAACGGCTACTGAAATTGTGGACATCCGTCCTATGACAAGCCCATGTTAAATTCATCGCTTCTGGGCCAATATTGCACCACTTCCGGATCCAAAGAGAACATTTTCACTACTTTTTCGGCGACGCTTTTTATACCCTGCTCCACACTGTGGAACAGGGTATTATAAGTTAGTGCATATGTTTGCTACACCCAGAAGGAGACGAGATAGACACATGGTGTCTTTGGCAAAAATGCTCAGGGTGGGCTCTTGAGTCGATATAGTGATGTCCGTCTGTCAGTCTGTCCGTGAACACATTTTTGTAATCAAAGTATAGGACGCAGTTTTAGTCCAATCGACTTCAAATTTGCCACAAGTATGTGTTTTGGCTCAGAATAGATCCCTATTGATTTTGGAAGAAATCGGTTCAGATTTGGATATAGCTCCCACATATATATTTCGCCCTATATGAACTTATATGGTCCCAGAAGCCAGAGTTTTACCCTAATTTACTTAAAGTTTTGCACAAGAAGAACAATTAGTACTATAGTCAAGTGTGCCTAATTTTATTGAAATCGGTTCAGATTTAGATATAGCTCCCATATATATCTTTCGCCCGATATGGACTAATACGGTCCCAGAAGCCAGAGTTTAACTCCAATTTGGTTGAAATTTTGCACAGGGAGTAGAATTAGCACTCTAGCTATGCGTGCCAAATTTGGTTGAAAGCGGTTCAGATTTAGATATAGCTCCCATATATAGCTTTCGCCCGATTTACACTCATACGACCACAGAGGCAAATTTTTTGCTCCGATTTAGTTGAAAGTTTGCACAGGGAGTGGAATTAGCATTGTAGCTATGCGTGCAAAATTTGGTTGAACTCGGTTCAGATTTAGATATAGCTCCAATATATAGCTTTCGGCCGATTTACACTCATATGACCACAAAGGCCAATTTTTTGGTCCGATTTAGTTGAAATTTTGCACAGGGAGTAGAATTAGCATTGTTGCTATGAGTGCCAAATTTGGTTGAAATCGGTGCAGATTTAGATATAGCTCCCATATATATGTTTTTCTGATTTCGACAAAAATGGTCAAAATACCAACATTTTCCTTGTAAACTCGCCACTGCTTAGTCGAAAAGTTGTAAAAATGACTAATTTTCCTGAATTTCTAATACATATATATCGAGCGATAAATCATAAAAAAACCTTTGCGAAGTTTCCTTAAAATTGCTTCAGATTTAAATGTTTCCCATATTTTTTTAAACTAAAATTGTGTTCCACCCTAGTGCATTAGCTAAAAAAAAAACTGTAAAAGTCTATCAAATTCTGTCCAAATCGAGTGAATTTTAAATGTATGTATTTGGGACAAACCTTTATATATAGCCCCCCAACACATTTGACGGATGTGATATGGTATCGAAATTTTAGATCTACAAAGTGGTGCAGGGTATAATATAGTCGGCCCCGCCCGAATTTAGACTTTCCTAACTTGTTTTAATTGGTATATGTAGTCCCCATATAAAAAGGTCTCTTTCGAAGATTGGCTATATCGGTGTTTCGATGTAGCTCATTATAGATCGATTTGAGGGCATGGAAGCCGCAATTTTCATTCATATACGTATCGTTGCATGTTTTGATATGAACTGATTTCTTGAAAGCATGGAAGCCAAAATTTTCATACGATTTTATAGAAATTTGAAATCAATTGTTATATTAGGCCTTTTGTTATGAAACCTATTTGTTTGTATCGGCCCACGTTTTTATATGACCCCCATAACGACGTTTCTTCCGATTTGACTTTTTGATTCCCTTCTTCTTGGAGTTCCGAACACGGTTGCCACAGTTGGTAGAATTCTTCCAAAAATAGTAGATTATTTACTGTTAGGTAGATTGGTAGAATTCTTGATGTTTGGTTGATTTTGCAAAATATTCCTATCTAACTAAGAATTACACACAAAGAAAATTTCATTAAAATTGAGCCAATGAAAATTTTTCATTGATATAACGAAACATTTTCATTAATACAATGAAAATATTCGTTAATAGTACGAAACGTTACGTTGAGTAACAGAAAATTCGTCATAATAACGAAACATTTAATTGTATTAACGAATTTGTTTCGTTGGCTCACTTTTAATGACACATTTCGTTAATATAACGAAACTTTTTCTATCAGTGTACTTCACAAAATGTATATAGAACTAAATACTTGGACAAAATTTTCAATAGAAATAGAATTTTAACAAAAATTTCTATGAAAATAAAATATTATATAAAACTAACATTTTGACAATTATTTCTATAAAAAAATTGACAAGATATTCTATAAAAATCAAATTACAAAAAAATGCTATAAAAATAAAATCTTGACAAAAATTTCTATAAAAATAAAATGTTGACAAAGATTTCTATAAAAATAAAATTTTGACAAAATTTCGTACATAAATACAATTTTGACAAAATTTTCCATAGAACCAAAAATTTGGACAAAAATTTCTACTAAATAAAATTTAGAAAAAAATTTTCTATATAAATATATTATCTATACAGAAAATTTTTGAATAAATTGTCTATAGAAATAAAATGTAATGTAGGAATAAAATGTTGACACAATTTTCTATAGGAATAGAAGTCTGACAAAATTTTTCTATAGGAACAAAATGTTAACATTTTCGATAGAAATACAATTTTGACAAAATTTCTTACAGAAAAAAATACAAAATTTTCAATAGAAACAAAATTCTGACAAAATTTTCTATAGAAATAAAATTTTACTATATTTTTGTATAAAGTTTTTAGAAATAAAATATTTGTAGAAATAAAATATTTACAGACATATAATGTTGACAAAATTTTCCATGAAATAAAGTTTTAACAAGATTTTTCTATAGAAATAGAATTTTCACAACATTTTCTATAGAAATAAAATTTTGATAAAATTTTCTAAAGAAATGAAATTTTGATAAAATTTACTACAGGAATAAAATTTTTACAAAATTTTCCATAGAAATAAAATTTTTGACAAAATTTGTTATAGAAATAAAATTTAGACAAAATTTTCTATAGTAGTAAAATTTTTACAAAATTTTCGGCAGAAAAAAATGTTAACATTTTCGATAGAAATATAAATTTGACAAAATTTCTTACAGAAAAAAAATTACAAAATTTTCAATAGAAACAAAATTGTGAAAAAATTTTCTATAGAAATAATTTTTTTCTGTATTTTTGTATAAAGTTTTTAGGAATAAAATGTTTGTAGAAATAAAATGTTTATAGAAATAAAATGTTAACAAAATATTCTATAGAAATACAATTTTAACAAGATTTTTCTATAGAAATATAATTTTGTCAACATTTTCTATAGAAATAAAATTTTGCTAAAATTTTCTACAGAAATAAAATTTTGATAAAATTTACTACAGGAATAAAATTTTTACAAAATTTTCCATAGAAATAAAATTTTTGACAAAATTTGTTATAGAAATAAAATTTTGACAACATTTTCTATAGAAATAAAATTTTGATAAAATTTTCTACAGAAATAAAATTTTGATTATATTTACTACAAGAACAAAATTTTTGCAAAATTTTCCATAGAAATAAAATTTTTGACAAAACTTGTTATAGATATAAAATTTTGACAACATTTTCCATAGAAATAAAATTTTGATAAAATTTTCTACAGAAATAAAATTTTGATAAAATTTACTACAGGAATAAAATTTTTACAAAATTTTCCATAGAAATAAAATTTTTGACAAAACTTGTTATAGAAATAAAATTTTGACAACATTTTCTATAGAAATAAAATTTTGATAAAATTTTCTACAGAAATAAAATTTTGATTATATTTACTACAAGAATAAAATTTTTACAAAATTTTCCATTGAAATAAAATTTTTCACAAAATTTGTTATAGAAAAAACATTTTGACAAAATTTTCTATAGGAGTAAAATTTTGACAAAATTTTTTATAGAACTAAAAATTTGCACAAAATTTTCCATAGAACCAAAAATTTGGACAAAATTTTCTATATTAATAAAATTTAGTCAAATTTTCTATATAAATACAATGTTGAAAAAATTGTCTACAAAAATAAAATGTAATGTAGGAATAAAATTTTTACAAAATTTTCCATAGAAATAAAATTTTGACAAAATTTGTTAAAGAAATAAAATTTTGACAAAATTTTCTACATAAGTAAAGTTTTGACAACATTTTCTATAGAAATACAATTTTGACAAAATTTTCTGTAGAAATAATTTTTTTTTTTCAGAAATAAAATTTTATAAAATATTTTTTTACAACTAAATTTTTGTAAAATAAGATTTTTATTGTTTAGTAGTTTTTTGATCAAAATTTTTCCAAATTTTGGTAGATAATTTTAGGCTCGGGTGGCAACCGTGGTTCCAAAAGGATAGTCCATCCAAAAATATTGCATTCTAAAGGGCTTTGCTTCAATAAATTTAACAAACATACCTTTCCTCTTTTGGTTAAGCTACTCTTGTAGTTTAGACAACGTATGATATTTAAACTGAAATCAAAACATTAATAAGGAAATTATTATATTTGATTATTGATGGTGGGAATGTAAAAAATTAGTCCGATATGAACTTATTGAACGATATGTGGTTTCAGCAGGACGGTGCCACTTGCCACACAGCTAACGAAACAATGGCTTTTTTGCGCAACAAATTCAATGGCCGTGTTATCTCACGTAATGGCGATGTAAATTGGCCGCCAAGATAATGTGATTTGACATCGTTGGACCTTTTTCTTTGGCGTTATTTGAAAGAAAAGGTGTATAATTCAAGGTGTATAATTCAAGAGCTGAAGGATGAGATAATTCGGCACATTAATGGCATAGAACCTCCATTATGCCTCAGCGTCATCGAAAATTTGGACCATCGGTGTGCCACCGAGGTCGCGGCGCCCATTTGGCCGATATTTTGTTCCATACATAATTGAGTAATAGCAATATATCATAATAGAATAAAATTACAATAATTTCCTAAATAGTTTGTGTTTTATTCAAAATCAACATGGGCCCTTGAAATTTTAACCACCCTTTACTTATTTAATTTATAAATACATATACTAACAAGTAAATACGGCCGTAAGTTCGGCCAAGCCGAAGCTTATGTACCCTCCACCATGGATTGCGTAGAAACTTCTACGAAAGACTGTCATCCACAAATTTCAACTCACATGGTTGTTAAATATCATATACTACCACCACGTACCAAATTTCAACCAGATCGGATGAATTTTGCTTCTCCAAAAGGCACCGGAGGTCAAATCTGGGGATCGGTTTATATGGGAGTTATATATTATAATGGACTGATAGGAATCAATTCCTACATGATTGTTGGATACCCTATACTAATATCACGTACCAAATTTCAACCGAATGGGAAGAATTTTGCTCTTCCAAGGTGCTCCGGTGGTCAAATCTGGGGTTCGGTTTATATGGGGCTTATATATAATTATGGACCCATATCGACCAATTTTTGCATGGGTGTTTGAGGCCATATATTAACATCACGTACCAATTTTCAACTGAATCAGATGAATTTTGGTCTTCCAAGAGGCTCCGGATGTCAAATCTGGTGATCGGTTTATTTGGGGGCTATATATAATTATGGACCGATATGGACCAATTTTTGCATGGTTGTTAGAGACCATATACTAACACCATGTACAAAATTTCAGCCAGATCGGAAGAAATTTGCTTCTCTTAGAGACTCCACAAGCCAAATCGGGGGATCGGTTTATATGGGGGCTATATATAATTATGGACCGATATGGACCGATTTTTGCATGGTTGTTAGAGACTATATACTAACACCATATACCAAATTTCAGCCAGATCGGATGAAAATTGTTTCTCTTAGAGGCTCCGCAAGCTACATCGGGGGATCGGTTTATATGGGGGCTATATATAATTATAGACCGATATGGACCAATTTTTGCATGGTTGTTAGAGTCCATATACTAACACCATGTACCAAATTTCAGCCGGATCGGATGAAATTTGCTTTTCTTAGAGTAATCGCAAGCCAAATTTGGGAGTCCGTTTATATGGGGGCTATACGTAAAAGTGGACCGATATGAACCAATTTTTGCATGGTTGTTAGAGACCATATACTAACACCATGTACCAAATTTCAGTCGGATCGGATGAAATTTGCTTCTCTTAGAGGCCTCGCAAGCCAAATTTGGGGGTCCGTTTATATGGGGGCTATACGTAAAAGTGGACCGATATGGCCCATTTGCAATACCATCCGACCTACATCAATAACAACTACTTGTGCCAAGTTTCAAGTCGATAGCTTGTTTCGTTCGGAAGTTAACGTGATTTCAACAGACGGACGGACGGACGGACATGCTCAGATCGACTCAGAATTTCACCACGACCCAGAATATATATACTTTATGGGATCTTAGAGCAATATTTCGATGTGTTACAAACGGAATGACAAAGTTAATATACCCCCCATCCTATGGTGGAGGGTATAAAAAATGTTGGTATCAGTCCAAATTGTGGGTTTGTCATGTGGCATGTTACGTTAATCGCATTGGAAATTGAGCTTGATTAAAAATAAGCATAATTCAAGTAAATTTGTCTCGTCTCGAGAGCCTTCGGAGTAATCATAGATGTTATTAAAACAATCGTTATGACACTTTGATCTTTGATAAATTTTGTAATATGTTACATAAAAAACACACCGAAATGAAAACTCTGAAAAAAAAATCAAGCACTTGTTGCACTGCATAAACAAATAGGTGTACCGTACGTGCAAATACCCCACCATTAATTCACCCGTGCATGGACAGATGTTCCCATCATCAAATCCACACGTACTCGCAGAAGTCCTCCAAATTGTATTTGTCCCTCGCACAAAAAAAAAAAACAGAAACGAACCAACACAGCAGAGTGAAATGGCTTAGCGCGTAATGGTGAATAACAAAACTCATGGTATTTTAGGTACACGCAAAAAATTATTATTAAAGAATAATTCTTGTTCTAGTATAAAGGCAAATACCACCGTATATTTTCCAAATTGTTTGTGGTCTTTCAAACTCTTCTCAACTTATTGAAGTCAATTTAATTTTTTCTCTCTGTATATTGTCAGCACCATGTACGATTAATTCGCGCAACACATTCAAATAAAAGGATTTTATTTGAGAAGAGCACCATAAATGTGTGTGGGTGAGGCAAAGAGCAGGCCACGATGGTGTGTTTGTGTGTGAGAGTGTTTTGTATGCGTAAATGTGCCACCGAATAGCTGAAAATTGTGTTGTTGTTGTAAACAAATAGCGGAAAGTAAGAAAATATGCGAATAATTTGTTTATTTTGTAATGATTCCCCCCTTGTGACTGCTTGCAAAAGCGCACATTTGTTTGTGTCTGCTTTAAAGATGGATAATTTTGTTGTTGTTTTGTGTTAACCTTAAGGAATTACGTGATATAATCTCAGTTTTTTTTTTTCGTTCTATGAGGTAGGATTGCATTTTGAAAGACAGACAGTATAGTTTAACCATAGTAAATGAGCGAGACAAATGTGTTATAGAGATTCTGGAATTCCAAAGCCGCTTCAAAATCAAACTAAAAAAAAAAAAAAAACAAGTAAGTAAAATAGAAAGTCGGGCGGGGCCGACTATATCATACCCTAAACCACCCTTACTGAATTAGTAAACATAAGCATTTGTGAGGTAACATTGATATAGGTCTGGGAGATAAACCGCGATTGCATATTTAAGAAAATTTATGTGTGCTTTGTCTCAATCTGACTATAGCCCATAGTCAGTGTTGCCAGGGAAAATATTCGGTTTACCCTACAAGCATAAAAATGTTCCCTCTACATTCCCAAGCATACAAACAATTTTCCCTTTAATATTTTTCGTTGAATTTAAACAAATTTTACAAAACAAAAATGGTTCTAAGTACTTTATTATCTTAAAATATGAAAATGCAACGTATATAACCTAGAAAACCTAGAATAAAATTTTGATAATAAATTCTATAGAAATAAAATTTTGAGAACAATATTCCATAGAAATAACATTTTGAAAATTTTTTTTATAGAAATACAATTTTGACAAAATTTTGTATAGAAATAACATAAAATGTAGACAAAATTTTCTACAGGAATAAAATTTTGACAAAAATTTCAATACAGACATTTGTTTGGTAGATTTGTGGTAATTTGTGGTAATCTTCAAATATTGTTCGATTTTTTTTTGCACGAGTGGTAACTGTTGTTACCACACATTGTTAAAGATCAAGCCTTTCCGGCTTCTAATTTCCTCCTCTAGAGCCACCAAAATGTAAAAATTATTACAAAATGTCCCTACATTGTGGCCCGTCCCTACAAGACGCTAAATATTAGAAAAAACCGGAGTTAGTATGCCACTAATATTGAGCCTGGGAGCTACCGTGGTGCAATGGTTAGCATGCCCGCCTTGCATACACAAGGTCATGGGTTCGATTCCTGCTTCGACCGAGCACCAAAAAGTTTTTCGGCGGTGGATTAACCCACCTCAGTAATGCTGGTGACATTTCTGAGGGTTTCAAAACTTCTCTAAGTGGATTCACTGCAATATGGAATGCCGTTCGCACTCGGCTATAAAAAGGAGGTCCCTTTTCATTGAGCTTAACATGGAATCGGGCAGCACTCAGTGATAAGAGAGAAGTTCACCAATGTGGTATCACAATGGACTGAATAGTCTAAGTGAGCCTGATACATCGGGCTGCCACCTAACCTAACCTAACCTAATATTGAGCCCATTATTAAACAAGTACATATAAATACGATCGGCTAGTACATCAAAATTTGAAATTTGAGTAACAGTGGTTAATAAATAAGAGTATTATGGCCAAATTTGGGAAAATCGAGCGATACATATATATGGAAGCTATATGTAAATCTGAACCAATTTGCATAATATTTTGCGGGTTTGATTAATACCACAAAAGGTTACCTTGTTCAAAATTTGAGTAAGGTCAATTAAGAAATTAGGCCTCTATGGTCAAACAAGGTTATTAGGGGCAAATTTTTCAAAATCGGGCGGTACATATATGGGAGCTATGTTTACATCTGAACCGATTTCGATGAAATTTCGCACATACCGTTAGTACTATAGAGGACTGGATCTAGCCAACTTTGAGTAAGATCGGATAATAAATAAGGGTTCTATTGCCAAATTTGGGAAAATCGGGCGGTACATACATATGGGAGCTATATCTCAATCTGAACCGATTTCGATGATTTTTTGCACATATAGTTAGAGCTATAGAATATTACATTTAAGTAAGATCGGTTGATAAATAGGGGTTTTATAGCCAAATTTAGAAAAATCGGGCGGTACCTATGTATGGGAGCTATAGCTAAATCTGAACCGATTTCGACCATTTTTTTCACATATAGTTAGTGCTATAGAGTATTAGATTTAGCCAACTTTGAGTAAGATCGGTTGATAAATAAGGGTTTTATGGCCAAATTTAGAAAAATCGGGCGGTAAATACATATAGGAGCTATATCTCAATCTGAACCGTTTTCGATGATTTGTTGCACATATAGTTAGTGCTATACAAATTACATTTAGACAACTTTGAGTAAGATCGGTTGCTAAATAAGAGTTTTATGACCTAATTTGGCAAAATCGGGCGATACATATATATGGGAGCTCTATCTAACTCTGATCCGATTTCGATGAAATTTTGCAGACATAAAGGGTGATGCAGAAGATTATTTTGTGCTAAATTTGACGACGATCAGTTAGTAAAAAGTGCAACGTGACCCCATTCGTCGAAATCGAGCGATACATATATATGGGAGTTATATCTAAATTTGATCCAAATTTCATCAAAATCGGTTAATAATTACGACCGGAATCCTGTGAACAACAAATACATGGACAGACGGACGGACGGACACCAAGCGCTAGATCGACTCAGGAGGTGATTCTGAGTCGATCGGTATATATTTTATGGGGTCTAAAATCAATATTTCTGGTAGGCACATATTTTGGCCGATCAAAGTTATTATACCCTAACTACTATGTGGTTTAGGGTATAAAAGTACGCATTGATCGTCTATGATGCGCATTCGAGACTGTTTTTGTACGAAGTACATTATTGTACTCTAGTATATGTAATTATATCTGTGGACTTATAACAAAAACCCATAAGTCGAGATATATAAATAGTTTTATGTTGTGTGTAGTTTTTGAAGGCGATTTTCAATAGCCGCCCTAGATCGGGAGATATAGAATGGTGAAAACAACATAAGTGGCGAATTTTTTAAACCCCCATAGAAAATCTGTGGGGCATAGTAGATCTCAAAATTAGGACCCGAATTATTCCAAAAAATCAGATCTAATATGAGTGGGAAAAGGTTTCTAAGGATATAATCGACAGACAGCATGTCTCTGCGATGTGATGCTATGTGATGCTATGTGATGCTATGATCAAAAATATGGGAAACCAAACAAAGTATTAAAACTTAATACAAGATTTGTTTGTTTTGCTTATTTATTACAAAAGTTTCCATTGTTTTGCCAATAACATACAAATGAATAGCATAACGTTTTTGTTTTTTTTTTTTCAATTCTTTTTGATTTTGTATTAATATTTTATTTCTGTTTAATAAATCAACAACCAACAACATATGTATTTTTTTAGTTGTTTCCTCCTTTTCAATTCCAAATTGTGGTTATTTTGCATAACAGTCACAAAAAATTAAAATATAGTTTAAAGTTTCCATTGTATTCTCACTCACTTTATAAAGGTTTATTTTCCCGTATACATATATATATATATATTTAAATATGACCCGATCTGGACTGAGTTCTACAATATTTATAGACTTTAAATTTAAGTCGGCTAATGCCCTGGGGTGGAACACAATGTTAGTAAAAACAAATATATAAAGCAGTAAGTTCGGCCGGGCCGAATCTTAAATACCAACCACCATGAATCAAATATAATAGTTTCCTTTGAAAACTCTTAGTCGTAGCGAGTTGATAATATATAGAATTTCAAATTGTAGATTGTTATTCCCATTAATTCAGTTTCATGCAATTTTCATGATCGTCGCGCCTTCCATACCCCACAGAAGTGAAATCGGTCTATATGGAGGCCTTACCAAATGGGCCGATAAAAACTAAATCCACAATATTGGTTGTGAATAAGGGTTTTATGGCCAAATTTGTGAAAATCGGGTGATACATATATATGGGAGCTATAGCTAAATCTGAACCGATTTCGATAATTTTTTGCACACTTAAAGGATGGCCAATTAGATTACTTTGTGGCAAATTTGACGACGATCGGTTAATAAATGAACACAATCTAACCTCATTTATCGAAATCGTGCGATACATATATATGGGAGCTATATCTAAATTTGATCCGTTTTTTCCAAATTCAATAGCCTTCGTCATTGTGCAAAAAAAACGAAATTTGGTATATTTCATCAAAATTGGTTAATAATTGCGACCGGAATCCTACGAGCAACAAATACATGAATCGACTCAGGAGGTGCTTTTGTGACGATCGGGATATATATTTAATGGGATCTAAAATCAATATTTCTGGTAGGCAAATTTTTTGGCATATCAACCTTATTATACCATGACCAAGAAAAAATATAGCATTTACATTGTTCCATTACATATCATTCACCATGTACTATAAGGTAATTATATATGGTATTCGCCAACATTTTCATGGCAAATTTTGCATTTTGTTTTTATATCACTCTTTTCTTCCAATTATGTATCCCAAAAAGTTTGTACGTACATATATGATGTGAATATGTCTTCTAATACTGAATTTTATGCAAATTTAGCATCCTTCGCTATATGCCCCTTACAAATATTTATTTATAATCCCATTTTTTTCCTGCCGGTTAACATGAAATTTCAATAAGACAATCAACATTATGTCTCACATCAGACTTACAAAAGTTTGGTCTATGTCATCATATGTCATCCCTCTACCTCAATTTTTTTTAATAAAGAGAAAAGTTTCAGGAAGTTTTTGTTTTTTTTTTTTTATTTCAATTAAATTTTCATCAGGCACAATAGACGACATTGTCGCTTGGTATACTGACATCCTGACATACTGTATGCTATAGTAAGATATTGCTGGCATGCCATACACTCGTTTGCATAATAAAACCTGACTGTGGTTGACATTTTCTATTGGCGGCGGTTTTGGTGTTGCTGCTATGAATTTCCTATGAATTTATTTTAGGCATTATATTGTTGGAGCATTGTTTTGAATGGAATGACAACCGCACCAGCCCATCGTTACCAACTTCGAGTGGCTTCTGGAAAGCGGCAGCAACACAACAATTGTCATCACAGGAAAACAATAAAT
This sequence comes from Haematobia irritans, assembly GCF_050003625.1. Lineage (NCBI taxonomy): Eukaryota > Metazoa > Arthropoda > Insecta > Diptera > Muscidae > Haematobia > Haematobia irritans. The sequence continues at coordinate 162,050,696 of NC_134399.1, forward strand.
TTCCATATGAAAAACTTTCGGGTTTACTTTATATAAATTATTTTGGTAAATATAAGAAACACATAGTACATAGATATTCGTCGATAACGAAATATTCGTACTGAAGATTTGTCAGAATACATTTGTAACACTCGCATACACTTAGTACCATTGACAGGTGAAAGGACCTTTATTAAGTTATTTCATGGTAATAAAATTAACAAAGCTTATTTATTTCTATATAAATCACTCCACTGATTGAATTCGAAAATGGCCCACATTCAGTTTAATGGTAGGTCTCTGTTAACTGTGCCCTTGAAAAAAAAAATCATCTAAAAATTAGGATTCTCAACTTGTGACACGGAAGTACTTCAAATTAATATATTTTAAAATGTTTGTAATAACCCAGAACATACTCATTATGACAGAGTTGCTTCGAACATGTATGAGTCTTGTGAGTCATATCCCACAAAGGTCCAAAAAACGCTTCTGGTTTACCATCAAACTGTAGTTACAAAGAAACATGATTTCATACGAATAATATTGGAAAAAAACTATTTTTTTTCTATTATCGTTTGTAAGTTGTAACCAACCTATGGCAAATTCCTATCCTATCACTGAACTGGTACCTGTGCTCCAGTTAGTTGCAATTTTTAAATAGTCATAATTTATTTATTTCCGTACTCGCTTCATATTAAAATCTTAGATCCATTAAGATTTTAAGATCAACCATTTTCACATTTACGGCCATTTTCATGTAGCTCCGTTAGGCTTTAACTGCCAGTTAACAGAAAGTAAATTACAAAATATCGTCTCTCCGGTTAACTTTAACTGAAAAATTTTCGTCAGTTAAGTTCATAGCTGGCCTATGGAATATAAAGACAAGATGACAGCTTCGTCTATAGTACGGTTTAAAAGTTAGTTAACGGAACACTAACGGAGCTTTATGAAAATGGGGGTTAGTGAAATAAAATTATCAGAATAACCTTTTGTTCGACATATTTCAAAAGTTTTTTTTTTTATTTCGGGGTCGATTGGGATGCCCAAATTGAAACAGATTTCTAAGAGTTTGCCCGAGACTTGTTCCTGAGAACCTGTATATGGGAAGCTCCTGCTAAATTGTCGCAGGACGTGTCCTTTGGGATGAGTTCAAGACGCATCCTAAAATGTAAATTGACCCCGTCAATGACAAACCCATGTTAAAGTGACCGGTTCCTTACATACGTTTTGACCAGAACTGGAACACCAGGGATTAGTCCTGTACCGGTTCTGTGGTTGATCCATTTCCCGTAAGGCACGTTAAAGCCTTCAACCATGGGACATTTTGCAGTGATTCGATATATGATGACCAATTTTGATTATAGATCCAAATACCGATGTGGCATTCTCTAAAACACGTGAGTTAAGATTGCGTGGTTAAACCTTTCGAAAAATAACCAAGATTTTGCACAACACTTAGCATAACGAGATAAAATCAGCATTAATGTACACAAGAGTTAAAAGTTAAAATTTTTTCATAAAACTTCCTATTGAAATAAAATTTTGACAATATTTTCTGTAGCAATAAAATTTAGAGATAATCTTCTATAGAAATAATTTTGACAAAATTTTCTATAGAAATAAAATTTTGGCAAAATTTTATATAGAAATAAAATTTTGACAAAATTTCCTATAGCAATAAAATTTTCACACAATTTTCTATAGAAATAAAATGTTGACAAAATTTTCTATAGAAATGAAATGTTGACAACATTTTCTATAGAACAAATTTTGACAATTTTTTTTAATTAAATTTTTAATAAAATTTTTTATAGAAAAAACATTTTGGCAAAGTTTTCTATAGAAATAAAATTTTGGTAAAATTTTCAATAAAAATACAGGTTTTACAAAATTTTTCTATAGACAAAATATTCTATAGAAATAAAATTTTACAAAATTTTCTATAGAAATAACATTTTGATAAAACCTTCTAAATAAATAACATTTGGGCACAATTTTCTATAAAAATAAAATTTTGAAAAAAATTTTCTATAGAAACAAAATCTTGAAAAAAAATTTCTATAGAAATAAAGTTTTTACAAAATATTCTATAGAAATAAATTTTTTACAAAATTTTCTATTGAAATAAAATGCTGGCAAAAATTTCTATAGAACTAAAATGTTTAAAAAATTTTCTATAGAAATAAAATTTTATATAGAATTAAAATTTGTACAAAATACAACAAAGTAATGATTTTGACAAAATTGTCTATAGAAATAAAATTTTGAAAAACTTTTCTATAGAAATAAAATGTCAAAATTATCCACAGAAATAAATTTTTCACAAATATTTCTATAGATAGTGTGACGCCGAAAGTCACGACGATCGTTTTCGACCCCACATGGTTATCATATTAATTTGAATTTACTACCATTTTCTTTGGTTATATGTATTATATAGTATGAATTTGAATTCTTTTGTTTAATGAATTAAAGTTTTGTTAAATTAAAAACTTATGGATTAAATTTTAAGTTAGAACCCTACAATCTAGAGTAAGTAAGTAAAGTAGACTAATATAATATAAAAGGTGGCCATCACCTATTACGCCTGCTGGTGAAACGTATAAAAGGACAGGGAGTGTGTGACATGGGGTTCAGTTGGGCGACAGCAACCAAGGAGGCAACATCGGAACGGTGAGTAAAGTGTGGCATATTAGTAATTATTGTAGACCGTATTGAGTAGTGTGCTAGAGGAGAGTTGTCTCTCTAGTCCCTCTTTCCCTTCTTACACTAGAGGAGAGTTGTCTCTCTAGCCATAAGCCCTTCTTTTCCTTTCTTTTCCCCCTTCTTACACTAGAGAAGAGTTGTCTCTCTAGTCGTAAGTCCTCCTTTCCCCTCTTTTCACCTTCTTACGCTAGAGGAGAGTTGTCTCTCTAGCCATAAGCCCTCCTTTTCCTTTCTTTTCCCCCCTCTTACACTAGAGGAGAGTTTTCTCTCTAGTCGTAAGTCCTCCTTTCCCCTCTTTTCATTTTCTTACACTAGAGGAGAATTGTCTCTCTAGCCATAAGCCATCCTTTCCCTTCGTTTTCCCCCTTCTTACACTAGAGGAGAGTTGTCTCTCTAGTCGTAAGTCCTCCCTACCCTTCTTTTTCCCCCTCCTTACACTAGAGGAGAGTGGTCTCTCTAGTCGTAAGTCCTCCTTTCCTTTCTTTTCCCCACTTCCACTGGAGGAGAGTTGTCTCTCTAGTCGGGAGCCTTCCTTTCCCTTCTTATCCTCCTTCTTACACTAGGGGAGAGTTGTCTCTCTAGCCGTAAGTTCCCCTTACCTATCCCCCCCCCCCTAGCCGTTAGTCCTTGTTACCATTCTTTGTTTTCCCTCTTGCACTGGAGGAGAGTTATCTCTCCAGTCGTAAGTTTTTTTTTCCTTCCCCTTCTCACACTAGTGCCAAGTTCCTGCCGAATCCCTTAACCTTACGTTCCCGTTCCTATACTGGAGGAGAGTTATCTCTCCAGTGGTGATCCCATGCCTGCCGCGATTTCCCTTGGGGAGACTAGCCGCTCTGGATACGAACCATAATACCTGCAGGCAATACACCGCCGAAACATCTGTCGACCATCAAGTTTGAGGACCGCTGGGTCTCATTACGCCTTTGACCCAATAAACGCCATTGTTTCCTTTTAAACCATAAAACATCTGCCTTCTCGCTCTTCACTGTCCACGAAATCGAATCTTTCTGTGACGTCACCTGGCCCCGTGAGTTGTCTCTCTGACAATTATTTCTATAGATAGAAAATTTTGACAATAATTTCTATAGAAATAAAATTTTGACAAATATTTCCATAGAAATAAAATTTTGTGAAAATTTTCTATAGAAATAAAATCTTTGCAAAATATTCTATAGAAATAAAACTTTGACAAAATTTTCCAAACAAATAAAATTTTGACAAATATTTCTATAGATAGAAAATTTTGACAATATTTTCTATAGAAATAAAATTTTGACAAACATTTCTATAAAAATAAAATTTAGACAAAATTTTCTATAGGAATAAAATTTTGACAAAATTGTCAATAAAAATAAAAAAAAAATTGACAAAATTATCTATCGAAATAAAATTTTGAGAAAATTTTCTACGGAAATACAATTTTGACAAAATTTTCTATAGAAATAATTGTTTTAAAAACTTTTTTATTAAAATAAAATGTCAAAACTGCCTACAGAAATAAATTTTTGACAAATATTTCTATAGATAGAAAATTTTGACAATAATTTCTATAGAAATAAAATTTTGACAAATTTTTCCATAGAAAAAAAAAATTGACAACATTTTCTATATAAATAAATTTTTTACAAGTTTTTCAATAGAAATAAAATTTTGACAAAATATTCTATAGAACTTTTTTTCCAAACAAATAAAATTTTGAGAAATATTTCTATGGATAGAAAATTTTTTTTCTATAGAAAAAAATTTTGACAAAAATTTCTATTAAAATAAAATTTATACAAAATTGTCTATAGGAATAAAATTTTGACAAAATTGTCAATGAAAATAAAATAAACTTTGACAAAATTTCCTATAGAAATAAAATGTTGACAAAATTATCTATCGAAATTAAATTTTGAGAGAATTTTCTACGGAAATAAAATGTTGACATAATTTGCTATAGAAATAAAATTTTGACACAATTTTCTAAAGAAATAAAATTTGACAAAATTTTCTATAGGAATAAAATTTTGAAAAACTTTTCTATAGAATTAAAATGTCAAAATTATCTACAGAAATAAATTGTTGACAATAATTTCTATAGAAATAAAATTTTGACAAATATTTCCATAGAAATAAAATTTTGACAAAATTTTCTATATAAATAAAATTTTTACAAACTTTTCTATAGAAATAAAATTTTGACAAAATTTTCTATAGAAACAAAATTTTTACAAAATTTTCTATAGAAATAAAATTTTGACAAAATATTCCATAGAAATAAAACTTTGACAAAATTTTCCAAAGAAATAAAATTTTGGAAACATTTTTTCGGAAGGTTCTAGTGTGGTTTACTGTTGGGTTTAGTGAACTGCCTGAATTTATTCTGATAATTGGTTGATAGTTTTGCTGCAAGTAGAGTATGCTGATGAGGAATGTGGTAATACCGAAACGTGCGTCCATCCAACCATCTTGCAGTCTATAGGGCTTTTCTCAAATAAATTTGACAAACATTATTTTCCTCTGTTGGTTAAGCTACACTTGTAGTTTAGTCAATGCATGGTTTTAAGCTGAAATCAAAAACAACAACGAAATAAAATTTTGACAAAATTTTCTATTGAAATAAAATTTGGACCAAATTTTCTACAGGGTTAAAATTTTGACAAAATTGTCTATAAAAATAAAGTTTTGGCAAATGTTTTATTGAAATAAAATTTAGACAAATATTTTTTAAAACTAAAATTTAGACAAATATTTCTATAGAAATAAAATTTTGACAAATGTCTCTATAGCAGTAAAATTTAGACAAATATTTTTATTGAAATAAAATATAGACAACTATTTCTATAGAAATAAAATTTAGACAAATATTCTATAGAAATAAAATCTGTCATCGCTTTATATGCGGACTATATAACATTATGAACCATATGGACCAATTTCTTATGACGGTTGAAGGCCATATATTAACAACACGTATCAAATTGCAACCGGATCGGATGAAATTTGCATATCGAGGATGCTCTGGAAGTTAAATATGAGGTCGGTTTAAATGGGGGCATAGCAAACCTTGGTCCGATGTAGCTGTCTAATAGCCATTTCCATTCATAATTATTTATATAAAACAAACAAAGGAAGCGTATATAGGTATTTATTCTGACATTTTGAATATCAGCAATAAACGCTGATTGACTTTGACTTCCCTTACAAAGCTGCTGAAAAATGTGCAGGTTTTTTACTGGGATATAGAATTTTGAACTTTTTTGTTCGAATATATAAAACAAGAATTGAAAATAACGTATTTGTGCTTTGTCAAAAGTTCGCAAATATAAATGAAATCTACCGCAAAAAAAAAAAAAAAACATTAATTAGAAAAATCTAACTACTGGTCGAATATAAGGGACTTATTTTTTTAGCATTTTTGGAAAGTCATTCCTTTAAGATAAAGAAGTAATTGATATTTTGGATGGTCAAGAAGTTGCACACTGGAATAAATTAGCTCTTTATCTTAAATGCACTCTAAGATACAGAAAATTTTTGATATCAGAATATAACTAAGATATATTATATATTAAATTTAAAGACAGACGTTACCCTGTCACATTGTCGTTACAAACAATATGGTTTGCACTTATTTATACAAATTTTTAAAATTTTCAAATTGTAACCAGTAAGGAAAGTCTAAAGTCGGGCGGGGCCGACTATATTATACCCTGCACCACTTTGTAGATCTAAATTTTCGATACCATATCACATCCGTCAAATGTGTTGGCGGCTATATATAAAGGTTTGTCCCAAATACATACATTTAAATACCACTCGATCTGGACAGAATTTGATAGACTTGTACAAAATCTATAGACTCAAAATTTAAGTCGGCTAATGCACTAGGGTGGAACACAATGTTAGTAAAAAAATATGGGAAACGTTTAAATCTGAAGCAATTTTAAGGAAACTTCGAAAAAGTTTATTTATGATTTATCGCTCGATATATATGTATTAGAAGTTTAGGAAAATTAGAGTCATTTCTACAACTTTTCGACTAAGCAGTGGCGATTTTACAAGGAAAATGTTGGTATTTTGACCATTTTTGTCGAAATCAGAAAAACATATATGGGAGCTATATCTAAATCTGAACCGATTTCAACCAAATTTGGCACGCATAGCTACAATGCTAATTCTACACTCTGTGCAAAATTTCAACTAAATCGGAGTTAAAAATTGGCCTCTGTGGTCATATGAGTGTAAATCGGGCGAAAGCTTTATATGGGAGATATATCCAAATCTGAACCGATTTCAAGCAAATTTGGCACGCATAGTTACAACGCTAATTCTACTCCCTATGCAAAATTTCAACTAAATCGGAGCAAAAAATTGGCCTCTGTGGGCAAATGAGTGAAAATCGGGCGAAAGCTATATACGGGAGCTATATCTAAATCTGAACCGATTTTGCTGATATTTTGCAAGTTTTTCGAGACTCATAAAATATTCGGATGTACGGAATTTGAGGAAGATCGGTTGATATACACGCCAATTATGACCAGATCGGTGAAAAATATATATGGCAGCTATATCTAAATCTGAACCGATTTTTTCCAAAATCAATGGGGATCGTCTTTGAGCCGAAACAGGACCCTATACCAAATTTTAGGACAATCGGACTAAAACTGCGAGCTGTACTTTGCACACAAAAATACATCAACAGACAGACAGACAGACAGACAGACGGACAGACAGACGGACATCGCTAAATCGACTCAGAATTTAATTCTAAGCCGATCCGTATACTAAAAGGTTGGTATATGATTACTCCTTCTTGGCGTTACATACAAATGCACAAACTTATTATACCCTGTACCACAGTAGTGGTGAAGGGTATAAAAAACACTTTGCAATGAATTCAATAAAGTAAAACTACTACTAAAGAACTTATTTCATGCTGAGACTATTAATTCTATTTTACATCCTTTTATTTTTACCTTGTCTTATCCTGTTTCGGAATTATGAAAATTTTTTACTAGCGTCCATTAGGTAGTTGAAGCAGATATTACAAATCCCATATCATTTGTTAACCACATTATTAGACATACCATTAAATGTAATTTTCTAAAGACATTTGTTGGCTTAATTATACAATAGCCTAAAGCCAGCAGGACATAATCTTAAATGGATTAATTGAGAGAAACCATATCATGTGCCAAGAAACAATTCCCCCAAAAATATATTTCACACACAAGTTAATATCCTTGTTCAGACCACAAGTTGGTCAATTACTATCCTCTCATGATGATGGTAACGATGATGTAGTGTTGTCCATGGCTTTTTTTTTTTTTTTTTTTTTTTTTTGGTAAAAGCCTTAATCAACTTTTGACAATTTTATAGTTGTGATGCTGAAACTGATATGTTTCATAATTATAAAGTTTTCGTTCATGAGAGTTGTTTCCTGAGTTGCTGCGGTGGGTGTCCTAGTTTGACCGACCTACCGACGACCGGCCGGCTGGTCGAACTGTTGCTGTTGTATTGTGTTGTTCTCTCAACATGACAATGTCAGAGATCCATGGAAGTTTTGCAATTTGCTTATTGCTAACAGAGACGTAGCCATTTTACAGATTTTCCTGTTATATATGAGAGTTGTCAATATTGTTCGCATAAACCTTTCTGTGTATATAGCAACCAATCCTTATTTTTGACTTTGTTATAATTTGCAAAAGTGGACATTTCGAATATCAGACCTTTTATAATTTTTAAGCTACGGTTAAATGCTGACCTTTTTAGACCCTTTATAATTTTTAAGATACGGTTAAATGCTGAGGGTATAATAAGTATGTCATTCCGTTTGTAACACACACTCAAAAAAAATGTGAACTCTATATTTCACTAAAGCCAATTTAACTTTATTTTAGTTCATGGAAATATTATGTTTGGAGAAAGTTTCCTTTACCCTAATAATTGTTTGAGTACGTTAGATAAATTAACTAAAGCCGAGGGCAAAAATATACACAAATAAAGCACAAAGATTAACTAAATACGTGTCTTTCACAAAATAAGTCATTATTTCTTTAAATTTGCAAATTTTACTACAAATGCGTTCATCATGAACTTCGTATGTCACTAAAGACAGTCTTGCCATTTTGAACTCCAATTTTTTTCTTGAAACTATAAATTTTTCGTTAACAAGTGAAAAAACTTAATTATTCCTAATAAATTTTCTAGAATTTGTCGAAAATATTTACTTATTTTAATTACATCGGCGTGATGCCAGCTTTTTTAATATTGTTTACTTAAAATTTTCTAAATATGTTCAAAATTTTCTAACATTTCTAAAATGCAGAAATTTGGCTTCTATAAACCACCATTTTTATTCGATTTTCCTGAAAATGGATGTCTAGAGGTATTTTAGATCCGAAAGCAGTTGTATCGAATATATTGCGTATCAGTCCATGGTCTCGTATAGACCCTTAATAGCCCAATCTCCCCATTTGACTTCTTTGGCTTGGGCTAGAAACTTCCATTTTCAACTGATTTGCTTAATTTATCTAAAGGTATTGTAGGACCGCAAATAGATGTACCGAATATTGTGTGTATTATTCCATAGTTTGGTAGAGGCCCCATATAGACCGATCTCCGAATATGACTTATGAGGCTTCTATAAGCAGTAATTTTTATACGATTTTCCTGAATTTTCATATTGTTTTTATTTTTTTTTTTACTTTTTTATTGATTTTCTATTTTTTTTTTTTTGTAAAATTTAATAATCCAAAACTAAAATTTTCATTTAAAATATTCTAATTGCGAAAAGCACTGCATTGGAAGTGAAAAAGAAATCTTTGTGAAACATCTTCCAATTTGTTATTGTTGGGTATGAGTGCAGGATTAGGTCGTGCTAAACAAGAGTGGAATGGCAAATGGAATGCTAAAATATTATGGTAGTTTAATGCGACATTTTTGGAGTCACGTTCACGAGAAGCAGTAACCACGGTTCCCACTCAAGCCAAAAACAATTTACCTAAATTTGGAGAGCCCACAAACTACAAAACATAAAAAAAACTATTTTGCAAAATTTTATTTCTATAGAACATTTTGTCAAAATATTATTTCTATAGAAAATTATGTCAAAATTTAATTTCTATAGAAAATTTTGTCAAAATTTTAGTTTTATAGAAAACTTTGTCAAACTTTTATTTCTATAGAAAATTTTGTCAAAATTTTATTTCTATAGAAAATTTTGACAAAATTTTATTCCTATAGAAAATTTTGTCAAAATTATTGTTCTATAGAAAATTTTGTCAAAATTTTATTTCTATAGAAAATTTTGTCAAAATTTTATTTTTGTAGAAAATTTTGTCAAAATTTTAGTTCTCTAGAAAAATTTTTAAAAAAATTTATTTCTATGGAAAATTGTTTTAAACTGTTATTTCTATCGGAAATTTCGTCAAAATTTTATTTTTATAGACAATTCTGTCAAAATTTTATTTTTATAAAACATTTTGTAAAAATTTTATTTCTATAGAATATTTTGTCAAAACTTTATTTCTTTATTTATTTTGCGTTCAAAAGATTACTACAGAAGCAGTGACAATGATTCCCACTCAAACAAAAAGAATTTACCAAAATTTGGAGAACCAATAAACTACAAAACATAAAAAAAACTATTTTGCAAAATTTTATTTCTATAGAAAATTTTGTCAATTTTTTTTTTATAGAATAATTCGTCAACATTTGATTTCTATAGAAAATATTTTCAAAATTTTATTCCAATAGAAAATTTTGTCAAAATTTTATACCTATAGTAAATTTTGTCAAAATTTTATTTCTATAGAAAAATTTGTCGAAATTTTATTTCGATAGAAAATTTTTTCAAATTTTATTTCTTTAGAAAATTTTGTCAAAATTTTATTTCTATAGAAAATTTTGTCAAATTTTATTTCTTTAGAAAACTTTGTCAAAATTTTATTTCTGCAGAAAATTTTGTTAAAATTTTATTTTTATAGAAAATTTTGTCAACATTTTATTTCTATAGAAAATTGTTTTAAAATTTTATTTCTATCGGAAATTTCGTCACAATTTTATTTATAACAGAAAATTCTGTCAAAATTTTAGTTATAAAAACATTTTGTAAAAATTTTATTTCTATAGAAAATTTTTTCAAAACTTTATTTCTTTGTTTATTTCGCTTTCAAAAGATCACTACAGAAGTAGTGTCAAAATTTTATATATGTAGGAAATTTTGTCAAAATTTTATTTCTATAGAAAATTTTGTCAAAATTTTATTTCTATAGAAAATTTTGTCAAATTTTATTTCTTTTTATTTCAAATTTTCTATAAAAATAAAATTTTATTTCTATAGAAAATTTTGTCAACATTTTATTTCTATAGAAAATTGTTTTAAAATTTTATTTCTATCGGAAATTTCGTCAAAATTTTATTTTTACAGAAAATTCTGTCAAAATTTTAGTTATAAAATTTGTAAAAATTTTTATTTCTATAGAAAATTTTTTCAAAACTTTATTTCTTTATTTATTTCGCTTTCAAAAGATCACTACATAAGCAGTGACCATGGTTCCCACTCAAACAAAAAGAATTTACCTAAATTGTGCAAAATTTTATTTTCATAGAAAATTTTGTCAAAATTTTATTTCTATAGAAAATATTGTCAAAATTTTATTTCTATGGAATATTTCGTCAAAATTTTATTTCTATAGAAAATTTTGTTAAAATTTTATTTCTATAAAAATGTTTGTCAAAATTTTAGTTCTATAGAAGATTTTTTCAAAATTGTATTTTTATAGAAAATTGTTTTAAAATTTTATTTCTATCGGAAATTTCGTCAAAACTTTATTTTTATAGACAATTCTGCCAAAATTTTAGTTAACGCCAAGAAAGAGTAATCATAGACTAACCTTTTAGTATACGGATCGGCTTAGAATTAAATTCTGAGTCGATTTAGCGATGTCCGTCTGTCTGTCTGTCTGTTGATGTATTTTTGTGTGCAAAGTACAGCTCGCAGTTTTAGTCCGATTGTCCTAAAATTTGGTATAGTGTCCTGTTTCGGCTCAAAGACGATCCCTTTTGATTTTGGAAAAAAATGGTTCAGATTTAGATATAGCTGCCATATATATTTTTCACCGATCTGGTCATAATTGGCGTGTATATCAACCGATCTTCCTCAAATTCCGTACATCCGAATATTTTATGAGTCTCGAAAAACTTGCAAAATATCAGCCAAATCGGTTCAGTATAAATATAGCTCTCATATATAGCTTTCGCCCGATTTACACTCATTTGCCCACGGAGGCCAATTTTTTGCTCCGATTTAATTGAAATTTTGCACAGGGAGTAGAATGAGCATTGTAGCTATGCGTGCCAAATTTGGTTGAAATCGGTTCAGATTTGGATATATCTCCCTTATATAGCTTTCGCCCGATTTACACTCATATGACCACAGAGGCCAATTTTTAACTCCGATTTAGTTGAAATTTTTCACAGGGAGAAGAATTAGCATTGTAGCTATGCGTGCCAAATTTGGTTGACATCGGTTCAGATTTAGATATAGCTCCCATATATATGTTTTTCTGATTTCGGCAAAAATGGTCAAAATACCAACATTTTCCATGTTAATCGCCACCGCTTAGTCGAAAAGTTGTAAAAATTACTCTAATTTTCCTAAACTTCTAATACATATATTTCGAGTGATAAATCATAAATAAACTTTTGCGAAGTTTCCTTAAAATTGCTTCAGATTTAAATGTTTCCCATATTTATACCCTTCACCACTACTGTGGTACAGGGTATAATAAGTTTGTGCATTTGTATGTAACGCCAAGAAGGAAAAGTCTGAGACCCATCGTTTAGTATACCGATCGTCTTAGAATTAAATTCTGAGTCGATTTAGCGATGTCCGTCTGTCTGTCTGTCTGTCTGTCTGTCTGTCTGTCTGTCTGTCCGTCTGTCTGTCTGTCTGTTGATGTATTTTTGTGTGCAAAGTACAGCTCGCAGTTTTAGTCCGATTGTCCTAAAATTTGGTATAGGGTCCTGTTTCGGCTCAAAGACGATCCCTATTGATTTTGGAAAAAATCGGTTCAGATTTAGATATAGCTGCCATATATATTTTTCACCGATCTGGTCATAATTGGCGTGTATATCAACCGATCTTCCTCAAATTCCGTACATCCGAATATTTTATGAGTCTCGAAAAACTTGCAAAATATCAGCCAAATCGGTTCAGATTTAGATATAGCTCCCATATATAGTTTTCGCCCGATTTACACTCATTTGCCCACAGAGGCCAATTTTTTGCTCCGATTTAGTTGAAATTTTGCACAGGGAGTAGAATTAGCATTGTAGCTATGCGTGTCAAATTTGGTTGAAATCGGTTCAGATTTAGATATAGCTCCCACCTATAGCTTTCGCCCGATTTACACTCAAATGACCACAGAGGCCAATTTTTAGCTCCGATTTAGTTGAAACTTTGCACAGGGAGTATAATTAGCATTGTAGCTATGCGTGCCAAATTTGGTTGAAATCGGTTCAGATTTAGATATATCTCCCATATATAGCTTTCGCCCGATTTACACTCATATGACCGTAGAGGCCAATTTTTAACTCCGATTTAGTTGAAATTTTACACAGGGAGTAGAATTAGCATTGTAGCTATGCATGCCAAATTTGGTTGAAATCGGTTCAGATTTAGGTATAGCTCCCATATATATGTTTTTCTGATTTCGACAAAAATTGTCAAAATACCAACATTTTCCTTGTAAAATTACCACTGCTTAGTCGAAAAGTTGTAAAAATGACTCTAATTTTCCTAAACTTCTAATGCATATATATCGAGCGATAAATCATAAATAAACTTTTGCGAAGTTTTCTTAAAATTGCTTCATATTTAAATCTTTCCCATATTTTTTACTATCATTGTTTTTCACCATAGTACATTAGCCGACTAAAATTTTGAGTCTATAGAATTTGTAGAAGTCTATCAAATTCTGTCCAGATCGAGTGATATTTAAATGTATGTATTTGGGACAAACCTCTATATATTCAGCACCCAACACATTTGACGGATGTGATATGGTATCGAAAATTTAGATCTACAAAGTGGTGCAGGGTATAGTATAGTCGGCCCCGCCCGACTTTAGACTTTCCTTACTGGTTTTTTACTAACATTGTGTTCCACCCTAGTGCATTAGTCGACTTAAATTTCGAGTCTATAGATTTTGTAGAAGTCTATCAGATTCTGTCCAGATCGAGTGATATTTAAATGTATGTTTTTGGGACCAACCTTTATATATAGCCCCCACCACATTTGACGGATGTGATATGGTATCGAAAATTTAGATCTACAAAGTGGTGCAGGGTATAAAATAGTCGGCCCCGCCCGACTTTAGACTTTCCTTACTTGTTTTTATAGAAAATTTTGTCAAAATTTTATTTCCATTACTCAAATCTTCTAGTTTCCGCTTGAAGCTTACAAACCGTGTCTTGGATGCATACAGTACAACAGTTTTGACGTAGACAATATATATGTTTATTTTGCGTTTTGGTGAAAGGTTATTTGACTTTCAGATGTTTCGCTAGCTAGAGTTTACATCGTATTACGCCGCTTATGTTAAGTAACTGAAGCAGAAGGAAATTTGAACATTTGATGTTCATTTACTTGCGTTAATCTTTTGACTATTGTCCTACTCATTTTCCGCAAGATCTGACCCTGGACAGAATAATGTCCAAAATACGTGTCTTCTTTACTTAAAAATTGGTATGATAGATATTTTGTCGTCTCAAATATCTATAACTGAAATAATCCAAAAATCTACAATATAAAACTGAGTTTTTTCATGGTGTCTACAGAAAAATCATATTTCCTCTATTCGTACGTTCCTGACTTTTGTTATATTTAGCTTTGCCATAAATACCAAAGAGGAGATAACGTGGCCATTTTTCGGGGCTATAAAACCACCGAAACATCAATTGACTTTTTTCAAAAATGTTAAAAAAAAAGTTGGACATAAAGTTAATCTGATATTGTCCTATGGATAAAAGCCCGAGGTGTAAACAAACAAAAAATGAAAAAAAACCAACTTTGTCTTTTTTTCATGCATGCAAATGAAGTGGAAGCTTCATGTTGGAGGAGAGTTAGATGAACTTAGTTTGCTACAGGACTGACTAAAGTTTTTCCATAACGAACTCTGTGCGACACTGCCAGTGGCCCGTTTAGGAGCAAAATCATGCCATCAAACAACAAATACAATTGCAAAACAAAAACAACAAAAAATATTGAAAAGTTGAACAAAATGAAAATCCATCTCCCTTGTGCCTGGTTTAGCCACGAAAACTTTGTTTTATTGTAAATATTAAAATATTCTAAACAGGCAAATATATGGCTCTTGTCAATTTCTCCTTTAACATTCATTTCCATTTTGTTGTTCAATATTTTCTGATGAATATCTTATACAATGAATAATAACAAATTTCTCATTGCATTTCAAGGTAGAACAAGGAAGGAAAGACTAAAGTCGGGCGTTGTCGACTACATTATACCATGCACCACTTTGTGGATCGACATTTTCAAAATTATGGATTTGACCCCTGTTGTCATATCTTAATCTGAACCGATTTCATCCAAAATTGGCATGTATATCACTAACGTTAATTCTACCCCCTGCACAAATCTGGTTCCTAGGACCATATAAGTGCATATCGGGCGAAGCATATATATGGGAACTATATTTAAATCTGAACCGATTTCAACCAAATTCGGCATACGTTGCTACAATGTTAGTTCTGCTACATGCGCAAAATTTTAAATAAATCGGATTACAAATTTGGCCTCTGTGGCATGTGTGTAAATCGGACGAAAGATATATATGAGGGCTATATATAAATCTAAACCGATTTCAACAAAAATTCAACAGTTTCAAGTAAATCAGAGTTGGCCCCTGTGGCTACATGAGTGTAAATCGGGCGAAGGATATCTTTGGGAGCTACATCTAAATCTTAACCGAGTTCAACCAACTTCCGCACACTTTACGATACTATTGCTTGCATTCCTTGTGCAGAATTTAAAACAAAACAAGCTTAAATTATGGGGCCATATTAGGCGAAAATTTATATGGGAGCTATATCTAAAACTGAACTGAATTCTTCGCATACTTGTGCAAATTGGGAGCCACCGTGGTGCAATGGTTAGCATGTCCGCTTTGCATACACAAGGTCGTGGGTTCGATTCATGCTTCGAGCGAACACCAAAAAGTTTTTCATCGTTGGATTATCCCACCTCAGTAATGCTGGTGATATTTCTGAGGGTTTCAAAGCTTCTCTAAGTGGTTTCACTGCAATGTGGAATGCCGTTCGGACTCGGCTATAAAAAGGAGGTCCCTTGTCATTGAGCTTAACATGGAATCGGGCAGCACTCAGTAATAAGAGAGAAGTTCACAATGTGGTATCACAATGGACTGAATAGTCTATGTGGGCCCGATACATCGGTCTGCCACCTAACCTAACCTGTGCCAATTGATGTCGATTGGACTAAAACTGCGACAGATGGACATGGCTAGATCGACTCAGGGGCTCTGAGTAATATTGTTAATGACACCATACGTCTATCTCGTCTCCTTCTGGGTGATGCTAACATATGCACTAACTTATAATACCCTGTTCCACAGTATGGTGCAGGGTATAATTAACATATTCTATGTTTCAAGTAAACAACGTCTTTAAAATATTTTTAAACGTTTTTATACCCTCCACCATATGATGGGGGTATATTAACTTTGTCATTCCGTTTGTAACACATCGAAATATTGCTCTAAGACCCCATAAAGTATCTATATTCTGGGTCGTGGTGAAATTCTGAGTCGATCTGAGCATGTCCGTCCGTCTGTTGAAATCACGCTAACTTCCGAACGAGACAAGCTATCGACTTGAAACTTGGCACAAGTAGTTATTATTGATGTAGGTCAGATTGGAAATGGGCCATATCGGTCCACTTTTACGTATAGCCCCCATATAAACGAACCCCCAAATTTGGCTTGCGAGGCCTCTAAGAGAATCAAATTTCACCCTATCCGGCTGAAATTTGGTACATGGTGTTAGTATATGGTCTCTAACAACCATGCAAAAATTGGTCTACATCGGTCCATAATTATATGCCGCCCCCATATAAACCGATCCCCAGATTTAGCTTGCAGATCCTCTAAGAGAAGCAAATTTCATCCGATCCAGCTGAAATTTTGTACACGGTGTTAGTATATGGTCTCGAACAACCATGCAAAAATTGGTCCACATCGGTCCATAATTATATATAGCCCCCATATAAACCGATCCCCAGATTTGGCTTGCGGAGCCCCTAAGAGAAGAAAATTTCATCCGATCCGGCTGAAATTTAGTACATGGTGTAAGTATATAGTCTCTAATGACCATGCAAAAATTGGTCCACATCGGTCCATAATTATAAGGTGGTTAAATTGTAAGGGCCGATGTTGAATGTGGACCACACCTAAACGCCAAGTTTTTTTTCCGAATTTTTTATGACATTTCTCTATTTCAGACTTACTCAATTTGAACCATGGACGTCGTGAATGGGCAGAATGGTTCGAAGAAATGGCAACAGTGGATTATCAATTTTCGAAGAAAATCATCTTCAGTGATGAGGCACATTTTCACCTCAGTGGATTCGTCAATAAACCGAATTGCCGCATTTGGGCGAATCAGAATCCAAGAGTGATTGTCGAAAAACCAATGCACCCACAAAGAGTGACTGTTTGGTGCGGTTTATGGGCTGGCGGCATCATCGGGCCGTATTTTTTCCAAAATGAGGCCGGTCAGGCAGTTACTGTGAATGGTGTTCGCTATCGTGAGATGATAACGAACTTTTTATGGCCCGAATTGGAAGATATGGATGTGGACGATATGTGGTTTTAGCAGGACGGTGCCACTTGCCACACAGCTAACGAAACAATGGCTCTTTTGCGCAACAAATTCAATGGCCGTGTTATCTCAAGTAATGGCGATGTCGCCAAGATCATGTGATTGGCCGCCAAGATCATGTGATTTGACACCGTTGGACTTTTTTCTTTGGGGTTATTTGAAAGAAAAGGTGTACGTCGATAAGCCAGCACCAATTCAAGAGCTAAAGGATGAGATAATTCGGCACATTAACGGCATATAACCTCCATTATGCCTCAGCGTCATCGAAAATTTGGACCATCGGATGAAGGTGTGTCACCGAGGTCGCGGCGCCCATTTGACCGATAATTTGACATAAAATAATTGAGTAATACCAATATATCATAATAAAATAAAATTACAATAATTTCCTAAATAGTTTGTATTTTATTCAAAATCAACATCGGCCCTTGAAATTTTAACCACCCTTTATATATAGCCCTCATATAAACCGATTACCAGATTTGACATTCGAAGTCTCTTTGAAGACCAAAATTCATCTGATTAAGTTGAAATTTGGTACGTGGTGTTAATATATGGCCTCAAACACCCATGCAACAATTGGTCGAAATCGGTCCATAATTAAATATAGCCCCCTGTTGAAGTCAGTTCAACAATTACTATAACAAGACCGAGTGATCTGAACTCGCTCCAAACAAAACTTATTTTCATTATTTACATATCTCTCAATTTCTCTTAATTCTAGAAAATGAAATGTTCTCTTTAGTTTGATTTATTCACTTCCTTTTTTTCTATTATCATTTTGTTTCTTTTTGTGCCTTATTCTTCGTTAAAGTTGAATTTACTGTTTGTTCTAACGGCCCAGGTGGCATACATATTTTAGATTTAAATTTAGTATCGTTTTGAAACTCATCAGAAAGGTCACGGAGACCAAATAAATGAATTATTAAAAACTGAACTCTAACTCTTTAATTACGAAAGGGGTGAGGCCGCGCGCACAAAAACGACGCACGCGAGAATAGAATCGACTTCTGGTTCATCGACTTCTGGTTCATCCACGAGTGGACAGAAGTATTTGAAATACGATTAAAGGAATCCAAGCCCTTTCAATTCATAGCCCTTGGATTGAGAGGCAATTATACATGGTCCATTCGAGCCTCCTAATTCGATATTGGGAGAAGGGAAAAGCAACACACAATCGGAGCTCAACAAATTGAACGGCGGTATTATATGTTATACATCTCCGCGATAAAATCCAACAGTGGTCAACGACCATCACACCAGGAAACAACAACGACTCCCACACGGAGGTTATAACAAGCTGAACAACAAACAAGTATATACAGCAGTAAGTTCGGCCGGGCCGAATCTTAAATACCCACCACCATGAACCAAATATTAGGGGTTCCTTTGAAATTTCAGGAGGGCTTGAGGACTTGAGGACACTTCCCGAAGATAAATTTAAAGATTTCACCTATGAGGACTATATCAGATTCTGGATTTATAAGAACCATTTTTGTTTGAGTTTTAGAGGAATCATTAACATCTCTTTTAAGTGTGCAAGAAAATTATAAAATAACGTTTTGATTTGAAATCTTAAATCTGTGGAAGTAAAATCTGGAAATTTTACATTGAGTTTCAAGCAATTTTCATGATAAGTGCGCTTTCTACACCCTCAAGAAGTGAAGTCGGTCTATATGGAGGCATTACCAAATGGACCGATAAAAACTTAATCCGATACACGTTTTTGTGAGCCTAAAATACCAGAATACTTACAATTTAAGGCAAATCAGATAAAAACTACGGTTTCTAGAAACCCAAGGTGTTAAATCGGGAGATCGTTCTTATGGGGGCTATACTAAAATATGGACCGATACTCACCGTTTTCGGCATACCTCTTTATGACCCGAAAATACCTCTAGATTTCCAATTTCAGGCAAATAGGATAAAAACTTCGGATTCTAGAAGCCCAAGAAGTAAAATCGGGAAATCGGTCTATATGGAGGCTATACGAAAATATAGACCGATACTCACCATTTTCGGCACACCTCTTTATGGTCCTAAAATACCTCTAGATATCCAATTTCAGACAAATTGAATAAAAACTACGGTTTCTATAAACCCAAGACCCCAAATCGGGAGGTCGTTTTATATGGGGACCATACCAAAACATGGACCGATACTCACAATTTTTGACGCACGTATTTGTGGTCCTACAATACCTCTAGATTTCCAATTTCAGGTAAATTGAATAAAAACTGCGGTTTCTATAAGCCCAAGAGTAAAATCGGGAGATCGGTCTATATGGGGGCTATACCAAAATATGGACCGATACTCACCATTTTCGGCACACCTCTTTATGGTCCTAAAATACCTCTAGATTTCCAATT
Source organism: Haematobia irritans (assembly GCF_050003625.1). NCBI lineage: Eukaryota > Metazoa > Arthropoda > Insecta > Diptera > Muscidae > Haematobia > Haematobia irritans. The sequence goes on from NC_134399.1 coordinate 162,070,654, forward strand.
TCAGACAAATTGGATAAAAACTACGGTTTCTATAAGCCCAAACCCCAAATCGGGAGGTCGTTTTATATGGGGACCATACCAAAACATGGACCGATACTCACAATTTTTGGCACACGTATTTGTGGTCCTACAATACCTCTAGATTTCCAATTTCAGGTAAATTGAATAAAAACTGCGGTTTCTATAAGGCCAAGAAGTAAAATCGGGAGATCGGTCTATATGGGGGCTATACCAAAACATGGACCGATACTCACTATTTTTGGCACACCTCTTTATGGTCATAAAATACCTCTAGATTTCAAATTTCAGGCAAATAGGATAAAAACTACGATTTCTATAAGCCCAAGACCCCAAATCAGGAGGTCGGTTTATATGGGGACTATATCAAAACCTGGACCGATATAGCCCATCTTCGAACTTGACCTGCCTGGAGACAAAAGACGAGTTTGTGCAAAATTTCAGCACGATTGCTTCATTATTGAAGACTGTAGCGTGATTACAACAGACAGACAGACAGACAGACAGACAGACGGACATCGTTATATCGTCTTAGAATTTCTCCCTGATCAAGAACATATATACTTTATATAGTCGGAAATCGATATTTCGATGTGTTACAAACGGAATGACAAACTTATTATACCCCCGTCACCATTCTATGGTGGTGGGTATAAAAAGAAGTAAAAGATAGATTGGGTAAGTACAAATGTGCTAGTGGTATATGGTGTGATCAGCGAAAAGAAATTAAGAGTGCTACCAAAACATAGTGCTGTCGATTTCAGGTGGTTAAGAAAAATACAGTTTGCATCAACAGCTATAACAACGAGTTATAGTTCAAAATATCAAGAATATTCATTCGAGCTTTAGAAAAAACAAAAAAAACAACAAAAACAAAACAGGCACAACAAAACAACAAACGGGCAAGTGAAGTTCTGGTAAAACGATAAGTTCGAGAACTTTCCCCGCGGACAAAATCACCAAAACCATTCGAACAAAATAACAAAAACAAATGTGCAGTATGTGACTGATGTGAAAAGGAAGATGAAATAACGAAGAAGTGCATATGTAAATGTAGGCGTCATTCTACAGTGCAAAACGGAATAATTGTTATTTTTCTCGCAAAAACGAAAATTAATAATAAAAGAACAAACAAGCAACAAAGTGCAATCACCAAAAAGGAACTCGCAAAACTGGATTTAAATACACCAACAATAGTCACAGACTTTAAATCTGCCAGATTGACAAATTCAATGATTTGAAAATTTAACGGTTGTTATACAGTGGCAACGTACTTTAATTTGCCCTAAGCACCGGTGCCTACTGGGTCATTCAACGAATGACAGCTAACTACAAACACACACACACAAAGAGAAGCCATCAAAAGCATTGACACAAAGAAGACAATTAAAAGTGTAATAAGCAATCGGCCGGCAACAAATTAAAATTTCTTCGCGAAAAGGAAAATATCTTTTGTAATATTTAAAACAATATATATAAAAAAAGAAGAAAAGTGAGTGTGAATATAGGAAAGGTAAGCAACTATAAGTGGAAAAATAATGTATTAAAGGCAAATGAAAACGAGCAAGATAAATTAAAGAAAAATAATTATGCCGTTAACAAAGTGGTAGTGCTGTGTGGTGACTATTGTGTGGAAAATATATCTAAAACTAAAAGGCAAAACACAAAAGAAAAAACAATAAGTAATTAAATTATATGTAAGCGGAGATATTGAAAGGGATTCATAAAAAAAAGCGAAAAGAAATCGAAATTTATTTAGTTTAAAATACCGCTATGATAGTGTAGCCATTTTGGTGAAAAAATTTTACCTGGAAAAAAGTGCCAACTTGAGAGGGTTACCGTGCCGTGAGGGAATTTTCCTACGCGGACAGGAAAAAATTCCCACGAAAAAAAAAACCAAACAAATTATAAATAAATTGAATACATAAAACAAAAAGTGGAAAACATAAAAATAGTGATGCCAAAGTATATATTGTGTAAAAAGAAAAGTACTTGAGAAAACGATTTGAACGCGACAATTGAATTGAAATTTAAATCCACCAAAGCAAATCTGTGATGGAGTGTAAAATGTTTCGGAAATTGGAAAATAAACAATTTGCAATAAACGGATAATTTTTTATGATTGCAGACATAATACATCTCACAAAACTATTCAACAGAGCCTAGTTGGTAAGTCGTTCCAATATATATTTGCTGTAGAATTGTTCACATATCCACCGTAAACGACTGTTTGAAAAATCTTCACGATCGAAATATATTGCGGAAAACTTTCAATACATCATAGAGGAAATTTTTGAAAAAATAAAGAACCGCGTGGGACGCAACGAAGTCTAGAAAATCATTAATTTTTTGAGAGAGGAAAATTGTCAGTCGTCTTCGTAGGCTATCAAATCTTTAAAATACCAATCAGACGAAAAAAAATTCTTTGCGAACTAGTAAAGTTTGAATTTGTTAAAACTGGTAGTAAGTGAGCGATGGCTATGCGCCGAAAATTTCTGTTTGACTACAATCAAATTGTAACCTTTTGTAAACAGCTCCAGCAGCAAAATACAGACACGTTGACAGTTCAACGTCTAGAGATTAAGGATCTAGAACTAGAGCGGAGATGGCAGTCGTTAGTGACGAGTTATGAGGCACTTATGTTAGAGGAGGATAAAGAGGACCGCGATTATAATCAGAAATTCGAAGAGGCAGTCTCTAAATATGAGCAATGTAAGGAAAGCATTCTGGTAGCCATCGCCTCTGCAACTCAACAGGAGCCTAGCGTCGATCAGCCGCCCCCGCCTCAAGTAAATGTGCCTACTTTGAAATTGCCACCCTGTGACACACTACCCTTCGAGGGAGGATACTCTAAATGGCCGGCATTTAGAGACATTTTCTCCGCGGTTTTCGGGAATCATCCGCATTTATCCCCAGCTCAAAAGTTGTATCACCTTCGCGGTAAAACTCGAGGGGAGGCAAACGATATAGTGAAAAAGTTCGAACTAACCGATGCTAACTTTAGTTTAGCATGGGAGGCATTGAGAAATCGCTACGAGAATAAGCGAATTTTGGTGAATCAGCAAATGAAGAAGCTTTTTTCGGTTCAAACAGTTTCGAGCGAGTCGCCAAAATCAATTCGATTGATTCAAAGTGCCATAAACGACAGTCTGGCAATTTTTAAATCTTACGACATATCCGTCGAGAACTGGGATCCAGTCCTGATCCACATTGTCTCCTCAAAAATTCCCGACGATACTTTACGGGCCTGGGAAGATTCCTTGGCAAATCACAAGGAATTGCCTTCGTGGCAGCAAATGGATTCGTTCCTTTCAAATCGAATCGAAAAATTAGAGACAGTTTTAGACTTTCGAAAACCCAATACAAAAGATAATCATCACCCGAAGTCTCAATCATTCCATGTATCCGAGACACAACAAAACCGTGATCCTAATTGCAAAAAGTGCAAGCAGAATCACTGGTTAATGTCCTGCAAACATTTCAAAGCATTATCCCCGCAAGAACGTACCAAATATGCCTTGGAGAACAAATATTGTCTAAACTCTTTGTCCCCCAATCATTTTAAATCTAATTGCACTAGCAAGAAATTATGCGCAAAATGTAAAGGGAAACACCACACAATGTTGCACTCAGAAACGAAGTATACTTATACACAAAATTATCATCAAGGCTATGGTCCCCGCGATCCAACATTGGATGGGCCGTCAACTTCAAGCGGAAGTCAAGAAAACACGTTCCTAAATACCACAGAAAGGGTCGAAGAAATTAACACACTTTTTTCGCAAAATGAGAGTACTACGATTTTACCCACAGCACGAATTTTTTTGGAACATTGCGGTGAGCTTTTCGCAATCAGGGCGCTTTTAGACGCAGGTTCAGAACGAAGTTTCGTGTCCAAACGCATTCAACAAAAGCTGTCCATCCCGATTGAAGCCCACAACGCTCAAATTTCGGGATTAGGGGGTACAGTCGTAAGCAGTTGCAAGGGGAAATGTGTCCTTACGTTAAAGGCCCCGAAATCCGATTTCACCATTGTAGTCAAGGCGTTGGTCGTATCAAGTTTAGTCCATTTCTTGCCTTCGCGGCCAATTAGGACGACACTTCTCAAGCAAGTGAGGAATTTGGACCTCGCGGACCCATTTTTCCATAAACCAGCTCCAATCGATATGATCATTGGTAGTGATTATCTTCCCTTTATCAATAGAACGGGAACAATACTTCAGATTTGTGGTGGTTTAGAGGCACGGGAGTCTCAGTTCGGTTGGTACCTGTCGGGTCCAGCAGATTCCGAAAATATCAACACATTTTCAACGATGGTGTCCGTATCCGACGCTTCAGCTCTACACGAACAGCTAAAGAAATTCTGGGAGCTCGAGGAGGTAGCGAAACCTCCATCCAAATCCGATACTGACATATGGTGTGAGAATTTTTACAAATCAACGACTTATCGACAAACTGACGGTCGATATGTAGTCCGACTGCCATTCAAACCGGAATACCCAAACGACATATCCCTGGGGTCCTCGCGGCACATGGCGTTCGCTCAATACGTGCGAATGGAAAAGAATTTAAGCAAGACACCAGACCTAAAACAAGAATACGATAAAGTTCTCCGCGAATACGACGAGTTAGGCCACATGGAACTCGTCCAGTCGAATGAAGAAAACGGCGATCACGCACCAAACTATTTTCTTCCACATCACGCCGTCGTTCGCCCAGATAGTAAGTCCACGAAAGTACGCGTAGTATTCAACGCGTCGAAAAAGACGACTAGTGGACACTCTTTAAACGACGTGCTCCACTCCGGACCGATTTTGCAGCAAGACCTGGTTAAGGTTCTACGAAACTGGCGGTATTATCAATTTGTGTTCAATGGGGACATCCAGAAGATGTACCGCCAGATATGGGTCCATGAAGGCGACCAGAAATTTCAGCAAATTTTATTTCGTCCCGCACCGAACAAGCCAGTACAAACTTTTCGATTAAAGACAGTAACCTTTGGCGTCAACGCCGCCCCATTCCTCGCGATTAGAACTTTGATGGAACTAAGTAAAGATTGTCAAACATTGTACCCTAAAGCTTCGTGCATCTTACGACAGGAGGTGTATGTCGACGACGTCTTATCAGGCGCCCACTCTGTCGCGGAAGCACAAGACAAGCAGTACCAGCTTGTAAAAGCGCTTTCATCCGCAGGATTTCCTCTCAAAAAATTAACGTCCAATAGTACAACTCTCCTACAATGCTGGCCCCGGGAAGATCTTCTTGACGAAGAATTTTTAAAAATCGAAGATCACAGCGCTATGAAAACACTCGGCATACGATGGAATGCCATGACAGATTCTTTTTATTATAACGTCGATTCCATAGAAGTTACGCCACAAACAACGAAAAGGAAAATACTGTCTGTCATTGCAAGGCTTTTCGATCCGCTCGGTTGGCTGGGGCCCACGATAGTAATCGCGAAGATTTTGATGCAAGACTTATGGAGTGAAAAGTTAGGGTGGGATGATGATGTGCCTCCACCGATTCTAAAAAGATGGTGTTCGTTTGCAGAAAATCTACAAAAGGTATCAGAGGTCAAAATTCAACGATGGATTCGATATTCGCCTCGCGCGTCTGTGCAAATTCATGGCTTCAGCGATGCCTCAGAGAGGGCTTACTGCGCTGCAGTGTACCTACGGGTTCTTGACAATGATGAAAAAACTCATGTCAATCTGCTTGTTGCGAAAACAAAGGTAGCCCACTTAAAAAAGACTACGATTCCCAAATTAGAGCTGTGTGGCGCCGAATTGCTCGCACGGCTTATTCAGCAAGTTGTAAAAGATGTCGACTTCCAATACGAGCTATTCCTTTGGACGGATTCGTCGATTGTCCTCGGATGGCTACAAAAATCGCCTCAGACGCTCAAGACATTTGTGGCCAATCGCGTCAGCGACATCCTCAATATTGTTAATGTAAGTCAGTGGAGCTATGTGAAGACAGACGAAAATCCAGCCGATCTTGGCTCACGAGGATGCGCTCCTCAAGAGTTATCTTCTAGTCAACTCTGGTGGCATGGGCCTTCATGGCTATCCCAACCACGCGTAAACTGGCCAAAACCACGCAATTTTGAGCCAACAGATTTGGAAGTAAAACGAGTGGCCACTTATCACATCACAATCGACGGGGAAGAAATAATTTCAAGATTTTCGTCGCTCAATCGCTGCCTACGAGTAAAAAGCTATATATTTAGATTTTACAACGCCTGCAAAAGAAAACTAATCTGCGACAACACAGTCTTACGTCATGAGGAAATAGAATTCGCGAAGCATCGTGTCATACTCCTATCGCAACAAACTGCATTTCCAAAGGAAATGGAGAATCTACGAGATAAGCGACCAGTACATAAAAAAAGCAGACTTCTGACCGTTAATCCGTTCATCGACGACAAAGGCTTATTACGAGTGGGAGGCAGAATTACAAACTCCGGGTTACGATACGAAGAAATACACCCAATCATACTGTCAGAGAAATCAAAATTTGCGGACCTTCTCATCGATTTCACGCACCAAATTTTATTACATTCGGAGCATCATATCATGCTTCGCGCAATCCGACAAGGGTACTACATACCCCGCGTAAAGAATTTGATTCGAATATGTATTCGAAATTGCAAATCGTGCACAATCTTCAAGCACCAGTTCCAAAACCAACTGATGGCGTCTCTTCCAGCAGAGCGGGTCCAATTTTCTCTACCTTTCACTTACACAGGAGTGGACTTCGCTGGGCCATTCAATCTGCGGACCTCATCTATACGAAATTCGAAGACAATAAAAGGCTACGCCGCCGTTTTTGTATGCTTCTCCACGAAAGCCGTCCATTTGGAAGCTTGCTCGCAGCTATCGACCGATTCATTTCTAGCAACATTTGCGCGATTTACCGGCAGGCGAGGTCTCCCGAAGACAATTTTTTCTGACAACGGTCGAAACTTTGTTGGCGCTAGTCATAAACTTCTGAAAGAACATCAAGATTTTATAAAAGCAGCTGGAAGGACTATCGTGGAGAAATACGCAGCTCATGGGTTCAACTGGTCGTTCATCCCACCTTATGCTCCCCACATGGGAGGATTGTGGGAAGCCGCGGTTAAATCTATGAAGACTATTCTTAAGAAAGTAGCGGACAATCACAACTTCACCTTCGAGGAATTTGCCACAATACTAGTTAATATTGAAGCAATATTAAACTCCAGGCCTCTCTCGCCCATCTCCGAAAATCCCAACGAATTAAGTCCTCTAACTCCAGGCCACTTTCTACGCGGAGCCCCAATCATCGCCACACCTGAAACTGCTCACAACATTCCAGAAACTAGGATATCCCTGTTGAATCGCTGGGAACGAGTAAAGGCTCTCCACCGAATCTTCGCGCAACGATGGAAATCGGAATACATCACTGAGCTTCAGCGCAGAGCCAAATGGAAATCCAGTAAAAATAATGTACAACCGAACGATTTTGTCATCATCAAGGACGACTTGTTACCACCCACCGAATGGCGACTCGGCAGAGTTGTCAAAGTTCACTATGGCAACGACCAAAATGTTCGGGTTGCAGAAATTCTAACAAAAGGCGGCACTATAACTCGACCAATCGTTAAATTGTGCATATTACCTTCGAAGTCCACGCAAAATACATACAGTCCACAAAACCTTACCGACACACAGTAATTGCCTCTACCTCGCGTTATAATAGCCCCACCTTGTACTATGATCACCCACCATCTACCTCTTAATCATTTGTACGCACTCCTTTCTATTTTTTACTTTCAGATCATCATGCCCAGATGTCACTTGTGTAACACCTCCCACCAGCTCAAATACTGCTCATTTTTTCTCTCACTGCACGTTGCACTACGCCATCGCACTCTGGTGAAAGCGAATATGTGCTTAAATTGCTTGGCACATACACACACAGTTGATGAGTGTGACAGCCCCATCCGGTGCCGTTATTGCGGCTCAAAACACCACTCTTTACTTCACGTCCACCCATCAGGCCAGGCAGAAGAACAGGCTCAAGCACTTGAACCCAAAAACGAACGATGCCCCAAAGCCAAGAACCAATATCGCTTGTTGACGCCACAACCAGCAATTAAGGTCACACCGCTCATCCGCACTGAAGTTACTTGGGGTGAATTCGAGGCAACTTTGACCATAATGATCAGACCGGAGTCTAAGCATTCAATGATGTTACGCAGTGCCACTTCAAAATTCCCAGGATTTACGCCAACATATAGACCAGATGGAACCCCTTATGGCCGGTTCACCGCTCAAAGCATGCGTTTCCCATTTGAAATGATTCTACCACTGGTAGAAACCCCAGACTTCGAGTTGTCAGAGCCCATTGGCGACACACGGCTTCGCGCCCACTTCAATTTTTTGGTACCCCTTGCCCATGATAATTTTCATGACGAAAGCGACATCCACATCATCATTGGAGGGAAATCATGGGAGCACATCAAGAAGACGGCCGTAATAAAGCAAGATATCTCTCTACCTGTCGCCCAAGCGACCGACTTCGGATGGGTGATACTAGGAACCTGGGTAGGCTGTGCTTGCTCCCGTCACGAAGGACAAAACCCCATTCCTCTCCCACGCTGAGGCGGGAGTATGTTGAAGTTAGTTCAACAATTACTATAACAAGACCGAGTGATCTGAACTCGCTCCAAACAAAACTTATTTTCATTATTTACATATCTCTCAATTTCTCTTAATTCTAGAAAATGAAATGTTCTCTTTAGTTTGATTTATTCACTTCCTTTTTTTTCTATTATCATTTTGTTTCTTTTTGTGCCTTATTCTTCGTTAAAGTTGAATTTACTGTTTGTTCTAACGGCCCAGGTGGCATACATATTTTAGATTTAAATTTAGTATCGTTTTGAAACTCATCAGAAAGGTCACGGAGACCAAATAAATGAATTATTAAAAACTGAACTCTAACTCTTTAATTACGAAAGGGGTGAGGCCGCGCGCACAAAAACGACGCACGCGAGAATAGAATCAAATCGACTTCTGGTTCATCCACGAGTGGACAGAAGTATTTGAAATACGATTAAAGGAATCCAAGCCCTTTCAATTCATAGCCCTTGGATTGAGAGGCAATTATACACCCCCATATAAACTGATCCCCAGATTTGACCTCCGGTGCCTTTTGGAGAAGCAAAATTCATCCGATCTGGTTGAAATTTGGTACGTGGTGGTAGTATATGATATTTAACAACCATGCCAAAAGAGGTCCATATAAGTCCATAATAATATATAGCCCCCATATAAACCGATCCCGAGATTTGGTTTTGGAGCCTCTTGGAGGAGCAAATTTCATCCGAGTCAGTTGAAATTTTGGTACATTGTGCTAGTATATGGCTGTTAAAAACCATGCCTAACTAGGTCCATATCAGTCTATAGTTAACATATATATAACCCTCAGATAAATCGATGCCCAATCACACAAAAATTGGTCCATATCAAGTTCATAATTGTATATAGCCCCCATATAAGCGACCCCCATATTTCAATTCTGGCTCTCTACGTACCGTACATACCTTTTTTGTTGTCTAATATATACCACGTATGGGCTAACTCACAATTTAGAAAACGATGTTAAGAAATTTTAAGATACCACAACCCACGTAATTCGATTGTGGATGACAGTCGTTCGTAGAAGTTTCTACACAATCCATGGTGGAGGGTACATAAGATTCGGCCTGGCCGAACCTACGGCCGTATATACTTGTTTAGCTTTATAGCCAAGATGCAAAAAGCCAACAAATTTGAAGACGATTTCATTATTTTGAAGAGTTTTTGTTCAGAAGTATTAATGCCAAGGACAAAACGGCTTCATTGAAAAGTTTACTTTTGGACAAAGAATAAAAACTTTATATCAAAGAAATGCGTCTTGTGTACTAAGAAAATCACTGAATGATCAAACTCTTTCTAAAAAACGTAAAAAGTGTTAAGAAAAATTATAAATTATCAATTTTATTTGTTAGGGTGTTTCGTCATCTTTCATACCTACAATTTTTTTTAGCTTTTCTTCATTTTCCTGTAGCAAATTCTCAAATTCGTTTCAATCGTTTTTATTATTAAATGGGTTTCTGAAAATATTTCTGACAATATTATAGAGAATGGCCCATTAAAATTGTGATTTAAATAAAAAAAAACACTAGCAATAACTCTGTAAGATCATTATTTGATCACCAAAAGTACTCGAAGATGACTCCTTTAGACGATTTAAATCGAACACATTTTATGCCCATTAGCGCGAGTCATTTTCGTGCCATTTTTTGGTCCCGTAACTGTTTAAGCAGTTTTTGATCACCAAAAGTACTCGAAGATGACTTCTCTAGATGGTTTTTTGTTAGATTTTTGTTATTTTTTGTTGTATTTTATAACGAACTCATTTTACGCCCATTAGCGCGAGTCATTTTCGTATCGTATTATAATCACATACTGACATAGCAGTTTTTGATCTCCTAAAGTACTCGAATATGACTCATTTACATGATTTTTGTTAAAACAATCACCCAAATGCTAGCTGGGAAGAATTTATTTCCTGTTGTTGTATTGGTATAAAACTAATTAATAAGATTTTAGACTTTTTGTATTTTTTTTTTTGCAAAATTGTACTTTAATTTTTATATATTTTATGTTGTACTTAAAGCATCTTTCCTAACACTGAAAAATAGCATATCTGGTTCCAAAGATTTTGTCTTTACTTTAAAAATGTTGGTATTGATTCCGAGCCAAAGAAGCGGAGAATACAAGTAAGGATACTTTTAAGACACAATTCCCTTTTAAATTTTAGTTTTGTGTACTTGCTTCTATGAAGCAAATTTTAATTTTTCGCTTTTTCAGCTTTTTTTCTTCATATGCTATCAAAGTCCTTTAAAAACGAGTTAACGATAACCTTATTTTCCAAATTAAGACTCGACATCCTGTAGAAATTATGCTATGTTTCAAGTAAAAAACGTCTTTATAAAAAGTGTTGAAAAACATGTCCTATATTTGAATGATTTTTTGCTTTGTAGTCAAGATGCAAAAAGACAACAAGAAAGAAAATTTCATTCAATTTAAAGAATTTTTCTGAGTTATTAAAGTCAAATCACTTAATTATAAGGACAATACGACTTCATTGTAAAGTTTATAGACTTTTGGGCAGAGAAATGCGTCCTCTATGCTAAGCAAAATTTACATTCGTATTTTAAGGACATGAAATCTCACTCCTTAAACGTATTAAAGTTAACCAGTTGCGATTCAGCTAATTGAATTAATAAGATCTGAGCAAATTTAGAAAAATCAAAAATGTTAAATTCATGAAACTGCCAAACAATTGCAATAGTAAGATCAAAAACAAAAAAAAATTTACCCCTAAATGGAAAATCTTGCAAACACTCTGCCTAACTAACGTATGATAACATTATCTTAACATCCCTATGAAGCTTTGAGTATTAAATTGATTGTAGCAATGAGAAAGGATGAGAGCCTGATAGAATTACGCTTTGCTTTTGATGACTTCATTAAGAATTAGTCCTTTTCGCCTTAGAGTGAGTTTGCCTGTTAGTTGCTTTCTTCGAGAAGACCTATTAAACCAACTTCCTAATATGCCAAGTCTAAGGAAAGGCCATTTCCTTAGACTTTCAGGCACGAGGCATGTGATAAAATCCTTCAAAAGATATCCACATCATCATCACCAGCACCGTCTCCATCTTAACTGTTGCTCGTTTTATGGTGTATGTACGTATGCAGGCAGTCAACTCCAACTGTAGCGTACGTCTAGTAAATGATGACACGCGGAGGTGGTGAAATATTATGGTGACAGGCAGTATATACCAATAATGGTGATTACTTTGTCTCTTCTCTCTGGGTTTTTTTTGTATCCAAATATCAATTTTTTATATGGATGATGATAGTAGTTATAATGGAGCAGTGATATTATTCAGCGTGATAGAATTGGAAATTGAAAACAAATGAGGCATTTTTATGTTGGCATTTATTATGGACATGGCATCCAAATAAAGGACACTGTTGCTCAATGTGGCCACTCATATCTTGATGACCTTGAAGTACATCTCATCCCTTTATTGGTAAATTAACATAACCATATTTTACAACTTTTTGTAGCGATACTCAGTGTGGATGATATGATATGGTGGTGCCAGTAATTGGGCCTTTAGTTTCCTATACCCACCACCATAGAATGGTGATGAGGCTATATTAAATTTGTCATTCCGTTTGTAACACATCAAAATATCGATTTCCGACTACATAAAAAATATATATCCTTGATCAGGGAGAAATTCTAAGACCATGTAATTATGTCCGTCTGTCTGTTGTAATCACGCTACAACTTTCAATAATGGCGCTATCGTCATGAAATGTGGCACAGATTCGTAATGGTGAGTATCGGTCCATGTTTGGTATAACCCTCATATAGACCGATCTCCAGATTCTACTTCTTGGGCTTGGAGGAACCGTAGTTTTTATCCATTTTTCTCTGCAAAAAAAAAAAGCGTCGACAAAAAAGTAATGAAAATGTTCTTGTTGGATCCGGAAGTGGTGCAAAATCGATGCAGAAGCGATGAATTTAACATGGGCTTGTCATAGGACGGAAGTCCTCCATTTCAATAGCCGTTGCACTGAACTTGCTTCACTTCTTTAGGTGTGATCTGAATTTAATGTTTTGGATGTAAATTAAAACATTCTGTGATATTTTGACAAATAAATAATTTTTAATTTTTTATGATTTTGAATGCATTATAACGCTTCTCTGGAATGTTTGTCATCAAATATTTTCAAAAATTCACAATTTTTCTAGAAAGGGTTTAACATTTACATAATCTGTACCATTTTATTAATTCTTAATATGTTTTTAACCTATTTGAAATAAATAAAAATATATTTCCCATTAGAAATATGAGAAAATCGGGATATTAAAAAATTTACTCAAATAAACTTCCTCTGTAGTTAAAATAAAAAACAAACCCTCCAAAAGGGTATTTTTGGAAGTTCTTTTAAAGTTGTGCCTTTAGAAGAACTTCCAAATTTTTTTGCTGGGATGTAATTGGAAATCTAGATGGTTTTAGGACCACAAATATATGTGCCGAATATATTGCGTATCGGTACAGGTTTTGATAAAGGGTGATACGGTCAAAATTTGGTCAACATAAACTTGACGTATTTCTTTCAATTTTGCGTTTAAAAAACCTGCGTGTGTGTGTAGAATGCTGCTCCTATTTTGATTTTTGAATTCACTCTTCAGTTGTCAAAATGCCGTCCAAGCAAGAAGAGCAGCGTATCAATATTTTGCTCACGCATCGCGAAATTCCGAGCAACTCGCACGCAAAGCTGGCAAAATCGCTAAAAGTTGCCAAATCAACCGTTACAAATGTAATTAAAGTGTTTGGGGAACGTTTGTCGACAGCCAGGAAGTCTGAATCGGGGAAATCGAAAACCGGAAGCCGCTGAGACGACAAAGAGTGTTGCCGTTAATTTCAAGCGAAACCCTAACCTCTCTCTCCGAGATGCCGCAAATAAGCTGGGTGTATCGTCTACAACCGTGCATCGAGCCAAAAAACGAGCCGGACTATCGACTTACAAGAAGGTAGTGACTCCAAATCGCGATGATAAACAAAATACGACGGCCAAAGCGCGATCCCGGAGGCTGTACACGACGATGCTGACGAAGTTTGACTGCGTGGTAATGGACGACGAAACCTACGTCAAAGCCGACTACAAGCAGCTTCCGGGACTGGAGTTTTATACGGCAAAAGGAAGGGGAAAGGTAGCAGATATTTTCAAACACATAAAACTGTCAAAGTTCGCAAAGAAATATCTGGTTTGGCAAGCCATCTGTACCTGTGGCTTGAAAAGCAGCATTTTCATAGCTTCTGGGACTGTCAACCAAGAAATTTACGTGAAAGAGTGTTTGAATAAACGTCTGCTGCCTTTCCTGAAGAGACACGGTTGTTCCGTACTGTTTTGGCCGGATTTGGCATCTTGCCAATACGGTACAAAGGCCATGGAGTGGTACGCCGCCAACAACGTGCAGGTGGTTCCCAAGGACAAAAAGCCTCCCAACACGCCAGAGCCCATCCCAATTGAGAAATACTGCGCTGTTGTCAAGCGGAACCTCAAGAAGACCAAAAAAATGCTAAGGACGAGCAGCAGTTCAAGGCAAACTGGCTTTCTGCGGCGAAGAAGGTGGACAAGGTGGCTGTACAAAATCTGATGGCAGGTGTTAAGCGTGAGGCTCGGCAATTCGGATTTGGAAAAGCGAAATCCTAACTGAATATTTTTCCTGAATTTTATACTAATTGAACTTGAAAAAGAAATTTAATTTGATTTTTTAAATAAACGATTTCACCGATTTACACGCGTTTTCCCTTGACCAAATTTTGACAGTATCACCCTTTATTGAAGGCTGTAGCGTGATTACAACAGAAAGATAGACGGACATGCTTATATCGTCTTAGAATTTCTCCCTGATCAAGAATATATATACTTTGTATAGTCGGAAATCGACATTTCGATGTGTTACAAACGGAATGACAAACTTATTATACGCCAGTCACCATTCTATGGTGGTGGGTATAATTATGGGCTGTGTTGACGACTTCTTTTCTGATTTCTCTCAAATATTTGTCTAGTGTGACCGTACCGTAAGGCCTCTTCTCCCCGGTTTAGGTATATCGGCTTACAATTCACGAAAATGAATTTCCTCGTTGAATTTCTTATCTCTAAAAAAAACATACAAACCCTTTTGCTCCACAGCCATTTTGCTAAGAAAGCAAATATCCTTCTTATAAGCCTTGTTAAGAGACAACTCTTAAAAGAATGCCTCATGGAATTCAACTAACAAGCCTCTTTAAAGCAACAATATCTTAAGACTCAACCGTACACTGCAATACTGTCATAGCTTAAGGACATTTTTCATTGTGTCCCTAATGCCATTCCTTGTCCAGCACATCATGGATTCGTTTTGTGATTCTAGTCATTGTGTGCAGTTCTAAGTAACACAATGTTGTTGACTATATCAACTGTGATGTTGTTTTTTTTTTTTCTTTTTCAACTTTAGAGCCAAGACAATGTATGGCAATAGGACACAAGCATTTTAAATAGACTGGCCACTGCAGCAGAGGCCATCAAATGAGATCTAAACTAAAGCACACATATCCACTTTCGCTTCCATCTTTCATCGTCCATTTTCATATCATTTACGCCATTGCTTTATTTGTTGTGCACTAAACATGTTTTAAATAAAAACTAAATAATCTCGTTGGAAGAGGAGTGAGCATGAAGGGTAGAACATTGTGTGAAATGTTTTTTTCTTTTCTTTTGGGAGAACTGCATTACAGTGGTGCGACTTAAAGAGAGAAAGGAAAATAGGATACACAAAAATTTTACAATTATGAAAGGTTATGCAAACATACATTTTAGGACAGAAAAAATTATTAAGATCGAAACATTTGTATACCCTTCACCACTACTGTGGTACAGGGAATAATAAGTTTGTGCATATGTATGTAACGCCAAGATATACCAGTCTGAGACCCATCGTTTAGTATACTGATCGACTTAGAACTCAATTCTGAGTGGATTTATCGATGTCCGTCTGTCTGTCCATCTATCTGTTTATGTATTTTTGTGTGCAAAGTATAGCTCGCAGTTTAGATGCGATTGTCCTCAAATCTGGCACAGGATCATATTTCGGCTCAAAGAAAAAAAATTGGTTCAGATTTAGATATAGTTGCCATACACAGTTATCACCGATCTGGTCATAATAGGCGTGCTTATCAACCGATCTTCTTCAAATTCGGTATATTTTTTGAGTCTCGAAAAACATGCAAAATATCAGCCACATCTATATGTATTTCGGCCAATATGCGTTTATATGGCCCTAGAGGCCAGAGTTCATATTGATTTGCTTCAAATTTTGCACAATTTATAGTGTTGTCAATTGTGACAAATTTTGTTGAAATCGGTTCAGATTTAGATATAGCTGCCATTTACACTCATATGACCGCAGAGGCCACAGGGAGTAGAATTGACATTCTAGATATGCGTGCCAAACTTTGTTGAAATTTGTTCAGATTTAGATATGGCTCCCCTATATATCTTTCGCCCTATTTAGACTTATGTGTTGTCAATGTTTTATTTCTAAAGAAAATTTTATCAAAATTTTACTTCTAGAGAAAATGTTGTCAAAATTTTATTTCTATAGAAAATTTTGTCGAAATTTTGCTTCTATGGAAAACTGTGTTAAAATTTTATTTCTATAGAAAATTTTGTCAACATTTTATGATTAAAGAACAAAAACAAAACGAAAATTTTATTTTTATAGAAAATGTTGTCAAAATTTTATTTGTATAGTAATTTTCGTTAAAATTTTATTTCTATAGAAATTTTAGTCAAAATTTTATTTCTTTAGAAAATTTTATCAAAATTTTATTCTATAGTAATTTTCGTCAAAATTTTATTTCTATGGAAAATTTTGTCAAAATTTTATTTCTATAGAAAATTTTGTAAAAATTTTATTTCTATAGAAAATTTTGTCGAGATTTTATTTCTATGGAAAATTTTGTCAAAATTTTATTTCTATAGAAAATTTTGTCAAAATTTTATTTCTATAGAACATTTTGTCAAAAATTTATTTCTATGGAAAATTTTGTCAAAACTTTATTTCAATAGAAAATTTTGTCAAAATTTTATTTCTATAGAAAATTTTGTCCAAATTTTATTTCTATAGAAAATTTTGTCCAAATTTTATTTCCATAGAAATTTTAGTCAAAATGTTATTTCTATGGAAAATTTTATCAAGTTTTTATTTCTATAGAAATTTTTGTCAAAATTTTATTTCTATAGAAAATTTTCAAAATTTCATTTCTATAGAAATTTTAGTCAAATTTTTATTTCTACAGAAGATTTTGTAATTATTTCTATAGAAAATTTTGTCACAAAAGTTTATTTCTGTAGAGAATTTTTTAAAAATTTTATTTCTATAGAAAATTTTGTCAAAATTTTATTTCTGTAGAAATTTTAGTCATTTCTATAGAAAATTTTGTCCAAATTTTATTTCTATAGAAAATTATTTTAAAATTTTAGTTCTATAGAAAATTTTGTCAAAACTCTATTTCTACCGAAAATTTTGTCAAAATCTTATTTCTATGGAAAATTTTGTTAAAATTTTATGTCTATAGAAAATTTTGTCAAAATTTAAAATCTGTAGAAAATTTTGTCAATATTTTAAGTCTATAGAAAATTTTGTCAAAATTTTATTTCTATAGAAAATTTTGTCAAAATCTTACTTCTATAGAATTTTGTCAAAATTTGATTTCAATAGAAAATTTTGTCGAAATTTTGTTTCTATGGAAAATTTTGTCAAAATTTTAATTCTATAGAAAATGTGTCAAAATTTTATTTCTATGGTAATTTTCGTCAAAATTTTATTTCTATAGAAATTTTAGTCAAAATTTTATTTTTATAGAAATTTAATTCAAAACATTATTTCTATAGAAAATTTTGTCAAAATTTTATTTCTTAGTAGTTTTAGTCAAAATTTTACTCCTGTGGAAATATTAGTCAAAATTTTATTTCTATAGAAATCTTGTCAAAATTTTATTCCTATTGAAAATTTTGTCAAAATTTTATTTCTATACAAAATTTTGTCGAAATTTTATTTCTATGGAAAATTTTGTCAAAATTTTATTTCTGTTGGTTAAGCTACACTTGTAGTTTAGTCAATGTATGGTTTTAAGCTGAAATCAAAAAAACAACAACAATGATTAAAGAACAAAAACCAACAATAACAAAACAAAACGAATGAAAGAAAGAAGAGGAAGCACGCTCAAAATAAAACCCAGCCAACTTCACTCAAATCGATGATTTGACGGTGGCAAAGGAAAAGAGAGATGTTTGTACGAATTTATTTCGGCATAAGCCCCGGCTATCAATGTAAAACCTTTTTTCGGAAGGTTCAAGTGTGGTTTATTGTTGGGTTTAATGAACTGCCTGAATTTATTCTGATAATTGGTTGATAGTTTTGCTGCAAGTGGAGGATGCTGATGAGGAATGTGGTAATTCCGAATTCCGTCCATCCAACCATCTTGCAGTGTACAGGGCTTTGCCCAAATAAGTTTGACAAACATTATTTTCCTCTGTTGGTTAAGCTACACTTGTAGTTTAGTCAATGTATAGTTTTAAGCTGAAATCAAAAAAACAACAACAATGATTAAAGAACAAAAACCAACAATAACAAAACAAAACGAAAATTTTATTTTTATAGAAAATTTTGTCAAAATTTTATTTGTATAGTAATTTTCGTTAAAATTTTATTTCTATAGAAATTTTAGTCAAAATTTTATTTCTTTAGAAAATTTTATCAAAATTTTATTCTATAGTAATTTTCGTCAAAATTTTATTTCTATGAAAAATTTTGTCAAAATTTCATTTCTATAGAAAATTTTGTCAAAATTTTATTTCTATAGAAAATTTTGTCAAAATTTTATTTCTATAGAAAATTTTGTCAAAATTTTATTTGTATAGTAATTTTCGTCAAAATTTTATTTCTATAGAAAATTTTGTCAAGATTTTATTTCTATAGAAAATTTTGTCAAAATTTTATTTCTATAGAAAATTTTGTCAAGATTTTATTTCTATAGAAAATTTTGTCAAAATTTTATTTCTATAGAAAATTTTTGTCAAAATTTTATTTCTATAGAAAATGTTGTCAAAAGTTTTTTCTATAGAAAATTTTGTCAAAAATTTGTTTCTATAGAAAATTTTGTCAAAATTTTATTTCTACAGAAAATTTTGTCAAAATTTTATTTCTATTGAAAATTTTGTCAAAATTTTATTTCTTCAGAAAATTTTGTCAAGATTTTATTTCTATAGAAAATTTTGTCAATATTTTATTTCTATAGAAAATTTTGCCAAAATTTCATTTCTATAGAAAATTTTGTCAAAATTTTATTTCTATAGAAAATTTTGTCAAAATTTTATTTCTATAGAAAATTTTGTCAAAATTTTATTTCTATAGAAAATTTTGTCAAAATTTTATTTCTATAGAAAATTTTGTCAAGATTTCATTTCTATAGAAAATTTTGTCAAAATTGTATTTCTATAGAAATTTTTGTCAGAATTGCATTTCTATAGAAAATTTTGTAAAAATTTTATTTCTATAGAAAATTTTGTCAAAATTGTATTTCTATAAAAATTCTTGTCAAAATTGTATTTCTATAGAAATTTTTGTCAGAATTGCATTTCTATAGAAAATTTTGTAAAAATTTTATTTCTATAGAAAATTTTGTCAAAATTGTATTTCTATAAAAAATTTTGTCGAAATTGTATTTCTATAAAAAATTTTGTCAAAATTGTATTTCTATAGAAATTTTAGTCAAATTTTTAGTTCTATAGAAATTTTAGTCAAAATTTAATTCCTATAGAAAATTTTGTCAAAATTTCATTTCTATAGAAATTTTAGTCAAATTTTTAGTTCTATAGAAATTTTAGTCAAAATTTAATTTCTATAGAAATTTTAGTCAAAATTTTGTTTCTATAGAAAATTTTGTCAAAATTTTATTTCTATAAAAAATTTTGTCAAAATTTTATTTCTATACAAAGTTTTGTCAAAATTTTATTTTTATACAAAGTTTTGTCAAAATTTTATTTCTATAGAAAATCGTGTCAAAATTTTATCAAAATTTTGTTTCTATAGAGAATTTTGTCGAAATTCTATTTCTACAGAAAATATTGTCAACATTTTTATAAAGACCCGTTTTACGTGGCAGAAATGTAAATATTGCATTGATTCAAACTGATCCTCTGAATATTTACGATTTATGTAAATTAGTCATCCCTTCATCGAAATGTTCTATTTTTTCACACCACGATCTTTGTTAGAATATTTCAGTATAACCTAACAAAGTATGTTCTACTAAATGTTTACCACAAATATTCATGACATTTGTTTATTTTCCCTTGACATATTTATTTTACTTAATTAAAACTAAATAATAATATTTACCATATCCCTATCTTATTGGCAAACCAATGGAGACATTTTATGATTATATTTGACACTTGATTAGAATCACTGTGGTCGATGGGCTAAATTCTTGCAATTGCCACAAAAAAACTAAACAAAAAAAAACCAAATCGAGTTTCTTTGTAATAGAAAGGAACACAACGGTTGACAGGACAAACAATCGGACACTTGTTTGTGAATGTTGGACGAGGGAATGGATATATCACAGCAGCAGCACAGCAGTCTCCTATTCTCATACATATGGTGGTAATTTGAAGAATTTCACATTTGCCCGTTGGGGTACACAATGACTCGAGTAAGAAAAATCAAAGAAAACGAATCCATGAACTCTGGAGTACACCATATCGTCCATATTCTATTCCATTGTCATTGGTGTTGTTTTTTTTTTTCTTTTCTCAGAAGCTAGAGAAACAAGAGCAAATGTGACTCCTCTTATGGATATTTGTTGATGTTGTTTGATTACGTTTCTGTTTTCTTTCTCCAAAGAAAATTTCTTTGTTCCCATTCTTTCTCTCTAAGATTGTGCGATTTCAAGATGCTACCACACATGTGTGTATGGGTTAGTGAAACTTTGCTTTGGACTGTTGCTATTTGGCCTTATGTGACCCTTGGATTGTTCGATTATTATATATTTTTGTTGTCGCTGGTTTCTTCCATTTCCACCTCGAATGCCAAGAAATACGAAACAATGTTTCATCTAATTGATTTGACAAAGATGACTCCTTATGAAAAGAGGTTTCTTGGAAATTGACCAACAAATAATGACCCTCCAAATTTGTGTGTGTTTTGTTTTCTCGAGATATTTGATCTAAAAGATCTACAGAGAATTAATTAGGTTTCATTTATATAAGAGAAACTGACTAAGGGACTTATAAATTTACCCTATAAATTTTAATATTTCAAAGATTTACGTTTGACTTTGATTACAAAGTGCAACACAAAAACTCCAAACAAAAAATCTTTTATCCCAACCGAAAGTACTCGATGAGGGGAGAAAGTTAATTTCTGCATTTTGCGAGATTGGTTGCCGTTCGTCTTTTATGAGGCATTAAAATTGTCTCGCCAAAATTTTGTCGCCAGTGTTATAGTTGGTTTGTAGCCCTTAGTTTAAGCAGTGAAATCACGACATAGTTTATACTACAACATAGCGGTCTGTACACACCATATTCGGCACACATACTCCTAAAAGAAACTTCAGATTTCGAATTTAAGCCAAATTGCGGCATCTGATTTATATTCGACATTCATATTTGTGAACACACAATTTCTCTAGATTTCTAATTTGAGACAAACCACCCCTATTGACTTATTAAACCTAAGCATTTAGAGAGTATTATTAAAATAACCCAGCAAAAAAATTGGAAGTTGTTATTGAGGCACACCTTAAAACACTTCCAAAAATGGCCTCTCAAACATGTTCTTTATTTTAACTACATAGGAATTTTTTAACTCGCTTGGTGGATCTAATTAGATATAATCAGATCTCAAAAACGTTAAAAACAGAGTAGGAATTAATAAAATGGTAAAAATTATTTAATTTTTGTCAAAAAAAACTGCTAAATCCATTACACTATTAGGTTAGGTTAGGTTAGGTGGCAGCCCGATGTATCAGGCTCACTTAGACTATTCAGTCCATTGTGATACCACATTGGTGAACTTCTCTCTTATCACTGAGTGCTGCCCGATTCCATGTTAAGCTCAATGACAAGGGAACTCCTTTTTATAGCCGAGTCCGAACGGCGTTCCACATTGCAGTGAAACCACTTAGAGAAGCTTTGAAACCCTCAGAAATGTCACCAGCATTACTGAGGTGGGATAATCCACCGCTGAAAATCTTTTTGGTGTTCGGTCGAAGCAGGAATCGAACCCACGACCTTGTTGATTACACTATTAAAAATTATTTGTTCAACAAAATATCACAGAATTTTTTAATTCACATCCAAAACACTGAATTCGGATCATACCTGAAGAAATGATGTGAATTCAGGGCAACTGTAGCAATAAAAGCATCGCCAAAAAGTAGTGAATATGTTCTTTTTGGACCCGAAAGTGGTGAAAAATTGAAACGATGAATTTAACATGGGTTTGTCATCGCGCGGACAAGAGTCGTTGCACTGAATTTGCATCACTTCTTAATGCATTCTAACACTTTTCAGGCATGTGTTAGAATGCATTAAGAAGTGATGTAAATTCAGTGCAACGACTCTTGAAATGGTGGATATCCGCGGATATTGATCTCAAATATTTAAAAACAAGTATATACACACGGACGAAAAAGACTGTTTTTCATATACGTGGGCGGTTCGGAAACTTCTTAGCCTATCAATGAAAGAGAATAGTTAGTTTTTTAAAAATATTTTTATTTTTCCATATAATCTCCTGAAACTTCAATACACTTAGTCCAACGTTTTTCTAGCAATTCTATCCCTTGATTAAAATAGTTTTCCTCAATGTCTTCAAAATAGTGGTTTACAACTGTAATTACAAATCCATTTGAGGTAAAACGCTTGCCAGCAAGGAATTTTTTTTAGATTTGGGAACAACACGCATTTCTAATTTTTCCATTGTAAAAAAATTGGGGATGCATCTTTTTGAACACCTGTTTCTATATGAAGGAGTTGCCAGATCGAAACAAAATTTAACATGTGTTCATAACAGAGATGGAAGTTTCCAAAACACTTAATTTTTTCTGTTTATACCGCGCTTTTTGTGCTAAGCTAAGAAGTTTCCGAAGTGCCCTCGTATTTGGTTGTAAACATTATATGTTTGGAACTCAAACTTTTTAACACAATATTTTTAAGTGCAAGCATATAATGTTCATAAACTAGCATAACATGTTTGCGACATATATGTTAATATGTTAGAACATATTATGTTTGGCACATAAAATGTTTGTAAATATAATATGCTTGGATGCAAACATATATTAACTTAGAAATAGCTTATAAACATATATGTGTTTAGAAAGAGAGACCTAGAGAATATGCTGCAAGTAAAATAATGGAAGTAACCAATTGGCGCCTTAAAAATATATCCACACAAAGAAAATTTCATTGAAATTTTTTACTAACAGTATACGTCCTAAGGTGAAACATAATATGTTTGAACAATACAAACAATATTTTGTTTACTAATCTTGAAAATACATACGCTTGAAGCAAAATGTGTTTTGGGGTATATGTTACAGAAGCGATTTTTTTTTATTGAGGGTTCAGCAGTAAGTTCGGCCGGGTCGAATCTTAAATACCCACCACTATGAATCAAACATTATACTTTCCTTTGAAATTTCAGGAGGGTTTTAATGACAGATATGACAGTTCAACCAGTTAACTTCCCGAAGATAAATTTAAAGATTCTACCTATGAAGACTATATCAGATTCTGGATTTATAAGAACCAATTTTGTTTGAGTTTTAGAGATATCATAAACATGTCGTGTAAGCGTGCAAGAAGATGATGAAATAACTCCTTGATTTGAAATCTAAAATATGTAGATTTTTACCGCCATTATTTAAATGATTACGAGAAGTAAAATCTGCAAATTCTACATTCAGTTTCAAACAATTTTAATGATCAGTGCGCCTTGTATACCCTCAAGAAGAGAAATAGGTCTTTATGGAGGCCTTACCAAATGGGCCGATAAAAACTAAATCCAATACACGGACCGTAGAAGCTTAAGAAGTAAAATCGGGAGATCGGTCTATATGGGCGCTATATCAAAACATGGACCGATACCAACCATTTTTGGCACACCCCTTTATGGTCCCAAAATACCTCTTGATTTCCAATTTCAGTCAAATTGGATAAAACCTACGGATTCTAAAAGCCCAAGAAATTAAATCGTGAGATCGGTCTCTATGGGGGCTATAGCAAAACATGGACCGATACTCACCATTTTTTGCACACCTCTTTATGGTCCCAAAATACCTCAAGATTTCAAATTTCAGGCAAATTGGATAAAAACTACTGTTTCTATAAGCCCAAGACCCCAAATCGAATCGAATCGTAACTATATCAAAACCTTGACCGATATAGCCCATCTTCGATCTTGACCTGCCTGATGACAAAAGACGAGCTTGTGCAAAATTTCAGCACTATTGCTTGATTACAACAGAGAGACAGACAGCCAGAGAGACAGGCAGACAGATAGATGGACGGACAGACGGCCATGGTTATATCGTCTTAAAATTTCTCCCTGATCAAGAATATATATACTTTATATAGTCAGAAATCGATATTTCGATGTGTTACAAACGGAATGGCAAACTTATTATACCTCCGTCACCATTCTATGGTGGTGGGTATAAAACCAGGTGTACGGAAAATGGTGTATATCGGTCCATGCTTTTTTATATCCCCAATATAGATCTATCTCCCGATTTTACATTTTGGGGAATATGGAAACCATATTTGATCATCCGATCCGGCTGAAATTTGGTACATGGTGTTGGTATATGGTCTCTAACAACCATGCCAAAATTGGTCCACATCGGTCCATAATTATATATAGCCCCCATATAAACCGTTCTCCTGATTTCAACTCCGGAGCCTCTTGGATCCCCAATCACACAAAAAATGGTCCATATCGATTCATAATCATGGTTGCCACCCGAACCTAAAATAATCTATCAAAATTTTATTTCTATAGAAAAATTTGTCAAAATTTTATTTCTATAGCAAAACTTTATTTCTATAGAAAAATTTGTCAAAATTTTATTTCTATAGAAAATTTTGTCAAAATTTTATTTCTATAGAAAATTTTGTCAAAATTTCATTTCTATAGCAAAGTTTGTCAAAACTTTATTTCTATAGAAAAATTTGTCAAAATTTTATTTTTATAGAAAAATCTGTCAAAATTTTATTTTTATAGAAAATGTTGTCAAAATTTTATTTCTATAGAAAATTTTGTCAAAATTTTATTTCTATAGAAACTTATGTCAAAATTTTATTTCTATAAACAAGTAAGGAAAGTCTAAATTCGGGCGGGGCCGACTATATTATACCCTGCACCACTTTGTAGGTCAAAATTTTCGATACCATATCACATCGGTTGGGTGCCATATATAAAGGTTTGTCCCAAATACATACATTTAAATATCACTCGATCTGGACAGAATTTGATAGACTTCTACAAAATCTATATACTCAAAATTTAAATCGGCTAATGCACTAGGTTGGAACACAATGTTAGTAAAAAATAAATATGGGAAACATTTAAATCTGAAGCAATTTTAAGGAAACTTCGCAAAAGTTTATTTATGATTTATCGCTCGATATATATGTATTAGAAATTTAGGAAAATTAGAGTCATTTTTACAACTTTTCGACTGAGCAGTGGCGATTTAACAAGGAAAATGTTGGTATTTTGACCATTTTTGTCGAAATCAGAAAAACATATATATGGGAGCTATATCTAAAACTAAACCGATTTCAATCAAATTTGGCACACATGACTATATTACTAATTGTACTGCTAGTGCAAAATTTCAACTAAATTGGGCTAAAACTCTGTCTTCTGGCGCCATATAATTGCATATCGGGCGAAAGATATATATGGAAGCTATATCTAAATCTGAACCGATTTCAATCAAATTTGGCACACATGACTATACTACCAAGTGTACACCTTGTGCAAAATTTCAAGCTAATCGGGATAAAACTCTGGCTTCTGGGTCCATATAATTGCATATCGGGCGAAAGATATATATGGGAGCTATATCTAAATCTGAATCGATTTCAACCAAATTTGGCACACATAGCTACAATGCTAAATCTACACCCTGTGCAAAATTTCAACCAAATTGAGCCAAAACTCGGGCTTTTAGGACCATATTAGTCCATATCGGGCGAAAGATATATATGGGAGCTATATCTAAATCTGAACCGATTTCAATCAAATTTGCACACTTGACTATACTACTAATTGTACTCCTAGTGCAAAATTTCAACCAAATTCGGCAAAAAATCTGGCTTCTGGGGCCATATAAGTCCATATCGGGCGAAAGATATATATGGGAACTTTATCTAAATCTGAACCGATTTCAATCAAATTTTGCACACTTGACTATACGACTAAGTGTTATGTTTGTACAAAATTTCAAGCAAATCCGTATAAAACTCTGGCTGCTGGGTCCATATGAGTGCATATCGGGCTAAAGATATTTATGGGAGCTATATCAAAATCTGAACCGATTTCTTCCAAAATCAATAGGGTTCTATTCTGACCCAAATTAGGAACATGTGCCAAATTTGAAGGCGATTGGACTTAAATTGCGACCTAGACTTTGATCACAAAAATGTGTTCACAGACAGACGGACGGACGGACAGACGGACATGGTTATATCGACTCAGGGACCCACCCTGAGCAATATTGCCAAAGACACCATGTGTCTATCTCGTCTCCTTCTGGGTGTTACAAACATATGCACTAACTTATAATACTCTGTTCCACAGTGTGGCGCAGGGTATAAAAATTTTGTCAAAATTTTATTTCTATAGCAAATTTTGTCAAAACTTTATTTCTATAGAAAAATTTGTCAACATTTTATTTTTATAGAAAATTTTGTCAAAATTTTATTTCTATAGAAAATTTTGTCAAAATTTTATTTCTATAGAAAATTTTGTCAAAATTTTATTTTTATAGAAAATGTTATTTTTATAGAAAATGTTATTTTTATAGAAAATGTTGTTAACATTTCATTTCTATAGAAAATTTTATCAAAACTTTATTTGTATAGAAAATGTTGTCAAAATTTTATTTCTATAGAAAATTTTGTCAGAGTTTTATTTCTATAGAAAATTTTGTTAAAATTTTATTTCTATAGAAAATTTTGTCAAACTGAATCATATCATATACGTATTTAATCGCTCTTTTTTAATTTAATATATACCACGTTACTTATAATTTAGAAGGCGGTGTTAGGAGGTTTTAAGATACCTTGCCATCGGCAAGCGTTACCGCAACCCAAGTAATTCGATTATGGATGACAGTGTTTAGAAGAAGTTTCCACTCAATCCATGGTGGAGGGTACATAAGCTTCGGCCTGGCCGAACTTACGGCCGTATATACGTGTTTATTTTTGTTGACTCTTTAAGGAAAGAATTAGTTTTTTCTGTGTATGATGAAAATCCATGGTTAACTTTCTAATGAACAAAATCAGTGTATTCAAAATTGTTGTCAAAATTAAAATCTTTTCAACTAATAGTTTTTCTTTTCTGCCAGAGTAATACATATGCATTGCTTTGTTGGAAGACAAACAGTCCTCTTTGGTAATTTTTTATTCTCCTTTTTTTTTGCCATTGGCACTTAACAATGTCACGTTATGTCCACAAACAGACGTGATTGTGAAGAATATTATTATTTATGTCAAGTATTGGAGTACACAAGAAGTTATTGTTTGATAGGAGTATGATGCCAATTTATATGTCTCAATGAACAAAACGTGTTGTACGTTATTCATATAAGTCTTCTTCATTCGTTTGTCCTTTCGACTGAGAGTTTGTGTCATGAACCACTATAACTTCAAGCTAAAACGTGAGTGTGTATGTGGGGAAAGATATACATATATGTAATTGATTTATTCAAATTATATTATGCTGTAATATACTGGCGTATGTAATACGAGTGATCGAAAATCATTGTTAGGAGGAGTTAAGCTAGCTACATCAAAATCTAAATCAGAATAGTCCATCGAATGAGACTAAATTCGTTTTACTAAATGATCTATACTGAAAAAAAAAACATGCCCGGTTCCAAAGTGTTGGTCTTTACACTAATGATTTTGGTATTGGGTTCAAGCCAAAGAAGCGGAGAATTGAAGGAGGGATACTTTTAAGACACAATTCTCTTTTAAATTAGGAACAAAAATAGAATTTTTTCTTCATTTACAATCAAAGTCCTTTACAAACATTCTAGCGAGAACTCTAATTTCTGAATTCCGACTCGTCTTCAAGCAGAAATTATGCTATGTTTTAAGTAAAAATATATTTAAAATAAACTAATGAAAAACATCTCCCATTTGTGAACGCTTTTTTTGCTTTGTTATCAAGAAGTTACCAAATGTAAAGACGATTTTAATAATTTTGAAAATTTTTTCCGAAGGATTAAGTTGACTTTAGTGTAACCACTCAATTGTAAGGACCAGACGACTTCGTTGAAAAGTTTATCGACTTCTGGGCAAGGAAAAAACATTATACCAGAGAAATTCGTCTCAGAAAAATTCGCATTCGTATTTGAGGAACGTTAAATCTTTGTCCCCACGAGAATATTTTTTTCAGTGTATGAAATAGTGATGGGAGAGTAACGAGTATGTACTGTTACTAGTATTCGTTACTGACTAATTTCTTGAGTTCTCGTTCTTAGTAAATGAGTACTCAATACGTATACTTTGGTGGTAAGCACACGCAAAGAAAAAAATGTTTGGAACCGAAAGCGATTCGGTTCCAAAGCTTTTTTTGAATTTCTTCGAAAATTTTAAACTTTTATCACAAAAAAAAATCTTTTGTTACAACATTTTTATTTTTTTAATACAAAAAAAACTTTTTTGAACTAAAAACACAGTCCATTTCGTTTATAACATATCAGGCACTGTTCTTTCAGACTTTAAGTTTTTAATAAGACACATTTTACAGTTTCATAGTAAAAATTTAATATAGTAGTATAAAATGTTGAACATCGGAATCTTCCGAACATATCAGGAATATATGTAAAAAAATAAAAAAAATACACTTTTTGGTGTTCGGTCGAAGCAGAGATGGAACTAACGACCCTTAGTATGCAAGGCGGACGTACTACCCTTTGCTCCACGGTGCCCAACTAAATATATATTTCAGTTAAATAAAGTTTGTTTATTCAGCTCGTGGGCACCGTAAATTATGCTATATAAATATAACTTTATATAAATTGATGGCAATAAGAGCTACGTTGCCCAGTGAATAGTGTGTTGGCTTACAAACTGTATGGTCCGCAATTCGATTCTCCGTCCAGACAAAAGGTAAAATAAAACAAGTATATACGGCCGTAAGTTCGACCAGGCCGAATCTTATGTACCCTCCACCATGGATTGCGTAGAAACTTCTACGAAAGAATGTCATCCATAATCGAATTACTTGGGTTGTGGAGTCTTAAAACTTCTTAACATCGTTTTCTAAATTGTGAGTTAGTCCATATGTGGTATATATTAGACAAAAAAGTTATGTATAGGTAAGTCTACAAATAATTATTATATGGGAGCTATATACAATTATGCACTGATATGAACCAATTCCTGCATGGTTGTTGGATATAATATACTAACATCACGTACCAAATTTCAAACGAATCGGATGAATTTTGCTCTTCCTAGGGGCTCCGGAGGTCTAATCTGGGGATCGGTTTGTATGGGGCCTATATATAATTATGGACCGATTTCGACCAATTTTTGCATGGGTGTGTGAGGCCACATATTAACACCACGTACCAAATTTGAACTGAATAAGATGAATTTTGGTCTTCCAAGAGGCTTCGGAGGTCAAATCTGGTGATTTATATGGCGGCTATATATAATTATGGACCGATGTTGACCAATTTTTGCATGGTCATTAGAGACCAAATACTTACACCATGTACAAAATTTCAGCCGGATCTGATAAAATTGGCTTCTCTTAGAGGCTCCGCAAGCCAAATCGGGGGATCGGTTTATATGGGGGCTATATATAATTATTGACCGTTGTGGACCAATTTTTGCATGGCTGTTAGAGACCATATACTAACACCATGTTCCGAATTTCAGCCGGATCGGATGAAATGAAATATATATATGAAATATATATATGAATTTCAGGCAAATTGGGTAAAAATTAGGATATCTACACAATCAAGACCATATCCAAATATTAACCGAATCACACCATATTCGCCACACCGGATCGAATTGAATTTGCTCCTCCAAGAGGCGGACGTCAAATTTGGGGATCGCATGCATGGTTGTGAGAAGGCATATATTTACATCATGTACCGAATTTCATCCGGTTTGGATAAAACTTTTTCTTACAAGAGTCCCTGGAAGTCAAATCTTTGAAGTCATATGGGGGCTATACCGATTTGGCCCATTTGTAATGCCAATCGACCTACATCAAGTTTCACGGGGATAGGCATAGTAGCAGACAAATATTTCAGGCTAATTTCGACTATTCAGTCCGTTGTGAACTTCTCTCTTATCTCGGTGTGCTGCCCGATTCCATGAGAAGGGACCTCCATTTAATAGCCGAGTCAGAACGGCGTTTCACATTACGATGAAACCACATAGAGAAGCTTTGAAACACTCAGAAATGTCACCAGCATTACAAAGAAGGTATAATCCAACGCTGAAAAAAAATTGTTGGTCTTCGGACGAAACTATGGTTGAACCCATGACCACGGTGGATAGCTTTCAATAGAAATGCGGACGGATGTACATCGCTAGATCAACTGAAACTTCACCACGATCTAGAATCTAGATCTATACATTATGAGGTCTGAGACCAATATTTCGATGTGTTAGCAACGAAATGACAAAGTTAGTATACCCCCCAAAAAAAAAAAATCTGCGCTTTGCTTTGTTGCATTAAATATGAGCAACTCTGTAATTGCCCAATCTTATTTGCCAGGATTTTACAACCGACTAATTTTCATAAACTCCTCCTCCTTGCCTTTACTCCTTTTGAACTGCCCCACCCTAATTTCCTCAGAGGAAAAATGTTTTGAATGAATCTACTGCAATTCTCCAACTTTAAAACTATTAAACGTTTAAACCCAACCATGCGATGCTACTTCATAAAAATGTTTATTACTTCCGCACTGTTCAACAACAAATATTACAAAAAAATACTCCATTGCTAATTCCTTTCACACTCACAACCATATCCGGTATTCACAGAGGTATTGAATTAAAATTCAATTCCCATGCAACATTATTTCATTACAGTTTCATTGTAACTCAATTGGATTATAAAACTTGATACAATTAAAACTGTCTCTCTTTCTTTCCCGGCAGCGAAGTTCTGGTTGTAAAGTTTATTTTTTTTTTCTGTCTCGTTTCACTTCGCTGTTTGTTATTCATATCTTTTGTGTTAATTTATTGCAGACAAAATCGGAATTGTGATTTTTTTATACCCTACAACATAGAGTCAAGTGTATTATGAGTGTCACAAAACGTTTGTAAGACATCGAAATATTGAGTAATGGAAAAACGCCCTCTCCTATTTTGTCAATAGATTTTGTTGAAGTCATCTTTTTCCAGAGTTAATGATGTCATTGTGTCATACTATATGGTTTGGGAGAGATGGCATTTTAAAATTCATTTAAATAAAATACAAGTTTAAGCTGTGTACTATGTCCAGTTTTCAAGTTGAAAACCATTTTGTTTTCATGGTTACTTTATTTTAATTAATTAATTGAGAAATATAACATTATTTGCAAGCAATTCCTTGGATCTTATTATTTGGCAAGACTTGATCAAAATATAATCGTCTTCATAAATATAATTGTACTTTTAATTTTGTGTTTTGGTGAAAAAACCGAACAAAGTACTCACCTTTATACAATGACTCACAGTGAAAATGGGCCAGCTATGTAAAATGAATTTTTTTAAATCAATTTTGTTTAAAATTCAATTCGATTATTCGTTTTATTATGAGATTTACAAAAAATACTTTCTTTTATCCCATGGAAAATTAATTTAAAAGTCTAATTAATTTGTCTTATGGTCAATACGTTGTTTTATTTGCCTTTTACGTTTCGGGATTGGGTAAACCTAGTGTTGCACTCTGCCACCTGATAGCTCTATCGTTAAGCTTGACATTTTTCAGATTATACGTAGTCAGAACGTTTTTGCATACAAGCGCAGTTTTACTTGTCTACATCAAAAATTTCATCTCGCCAAGAAAATTGAACCAAATCGTACAAATTTTCGTACAATTATTTTTTTTTAAATTTTCGACATGCGTCGATGACCTTAATTCAACAGCAGCGCATCCAACAAAAGTTGCTCACGCACGAAGCACTTCCAAGAATTTCGGAAAAACTGGTAAAAAATCGGAAAACTTAAGGAGGATGTGCCCCTCTCTATCGCTCCCAATAAATTTCAAGTAAAACAGAGAAGTTAAAACAAAAAAATAAATAAATAAAAAATGTTCAATATTCAAATAATTGGTCAAGGAATGATATCGAAATCTCACGTACCCTCTACTAATTTACTCAACTCCACCATGGTTCCCTGTGAATTTTAACCATATCGCAGAAGTTTAGATTTTGCTCTATTGTTTAAAAAGAAAGTTGTCTATCCATGAGATAACCTTCCCGAAATGAAAAAACAAAAAGTACAAGTACATACGGCCGTAAGTTCGGCTAGGCCGAATCTTATGTACCCTCCACCATGGATTGCGTAGAAACTTCTACGAAAGACTATCATCCACAATCGAATTACTTGGGTTGTGGAAATACTTACCGATAGCAAGGTATCTTAAAACTTCTTAACATCGTCTTATAAATTGTAAGTTAGTCAATACGTGGTATATATTAGACAAAAAAGGTATATATACACTCAGAGAGAGAATATAATCACGTCAAACATGTTTGTTGCAACCATGTTATTTTCTCGAACAATATGTATCTGATTTCGGAAACCATGTATATGTTAGCCTAGAAAACAAAATTTTTGCGAAAATGTTCCATGTTCACCTTCACAAATAACATTTTGCTTTCGAAACATGCTTAGGGTGATTATATTCCACCTCTGGGTGTAGGTACCCAGTCAGAAAAAAACCATCGGAAAAGCGTTGTGAACGGTTGATACACGGTGGGAAAAAGCGTTGTTACAACTCCAAAATGATAACATCATTCCACGGTGTATCGATTGTATTTAACAAGCGTCATGAAAACAATATTTTATACGCTTTTCCGATGGTTTAACGAACGCTTTGACAACCCCAAAATGATAACATCGTTATACGGTGTATCGATGGTTTTTACAACCATTAAAAAGCACTGAAAAACAACATTTCATACGTCTTTCCAATTGTTTTTAGAATGCTTTAGGAGGGTTAGAATTATAATTTTACAGTACACAGAAAAAAATATCACCAAAATATTTCCAATTAAAAAGTTAATTGAAGTTGAAAATTTTTTCAATTAATAAATTAATTGATACAATTAACTTTTTAATCATGATAGAAACATTGAGTTAATTAAGTCAATGATTGCAATTTTTAAAATGTTTAATTGATAATAATTGATACAATTAACTTTTTAATCAAATTCGGAAGACTAATTCAGTTAAAAAAAGTGCTGATTTTTTTTACTTTTTTAATTAAAAATGTATTTCAAACAATCATTTGTTAATCCAAATAAAAACTCTAAGCCAATCTAACTAAGTAATTAAAAATAGTTACCTTTTTTAATTAATAAATTAATTGCGTTTTGCAATGAACATCAATTAAATTTTTAATTGAATCAATTAAAAAATTAATTGAATTTTTTCTATGCCCAATTAAAACTGTGATTGATACTATCATTTTCGTGATTGAAGACATTTCAATTAAAAAATTAATTGGATCAATTAATTTGGTGATTGAATCAGAGAAAAATTTTTTTTGTGTACCTTAAAACCGCTATTAAAACAAAACAAAATTAGTGTTTTACACTTTACAAAGGAACATCAGAAAACTTAACAATTAACAATTACCCCCATTTTCATAAAGCTCCGTTAGTGTTCCGTTAACTAACCAACTTTTGAACCGTATTATGGACGAAATTGTCATCTTGCATATATATTCCATAGCCAGTTAAGATATTTGCAATTTACTTTCTGTTAATTGGCAGTTAAAGCCTAACGCAGCTACATGAAAATGGCCGTTAATAGGAAAAATGCATAACTAAGATTAAGATTGACATTTATAATTGGTAAAAAAATTATTTTAATATGGTCAAAAATCGCTAAAGTGAAAACTAAATCAGTAAAAAAGGCATAAAAGTATACATATTTGTCGCAGATTTCTTTATACCTTGATGGGGAATAGCCCAAAGCAAATTTTCATAAAGTTTGTATTCCTTAAAATTAATTATTAAAGAAAAGTAATCGTGAAAAATTTGTGATTTTAGGGGCTAGTCATATGTCTTTATTATTTCCTATAGGTAATAGTTCAAAATTCACTCTTGGAAAAGTTTTAAGGTACATTAAAAAGAGAATCCTCTGCGACACTAAAATGAACTTAACAAAGGGAAAAAGCTATACACAAATGTGCGTATTTTACACAAAACAGATTTGAACTCCGGAGCCTCTTGGACGAGCAAAATTAATCCGAACCGGTTGAAATTTGCAACGTGGTGTTAGTATATGGTCTCTAACAACCATGCAAAAATTGGTCCATATCGGTCCATAATTATATATAGCCCCCATATAAACCGATTCCCAGATTTGAACTCCGGAGCCTCTTGGACGAGCAAAATTCGTCCTAACCGGTTGAAATTTGCAACGTGGTGTTAATATGTGGTCTCTTACAACCATGCCAAAATTGGTCCATATTGGTCTATAGTTATATATAGCCGATCCCCAATCAAACAAAAATTGGTTCATATCGGTTCATAATCATGGTTGCCACTCGAGCCAAAAATAATCTAGCAAAATGTTAATTCTATAGAAAATTTCGTCAAAATTTTATTTCTATAGAAAATTTTGTCAAAATTTTATTCCTATATAAAGACTTGTCAAATTTTATTTCTATAGAAATTTTTGGCCAAATTTTTTTGTCTAAAGAAAATTTTGTCAAAATGTTATTTCTATAGAAAATTTTGTTCAAATCTTATTTCTATAGAAAATTTTGTCCAAATTTTACATCTATAGAAAATGTTGTCAAAATTATATTTTGTCGAAATTTTATTTCTATAGAAACTTTTGTTAAAATTTTATTTCTATAGAAAATTTTGTGAAACTTAATTATATACGTATTTAATCGGCCTTTTTTTATACCCACCACCATAGAATGGTGACGGGGGTATAATAAGTTTGTCATTCCGTTTGTAACACATCGAAATATCGATTTCCGACTATATAAAGTATATATATTCTTGATCAGGGAGAAATTCTAAGACGATATAACGATGTCCGTCTGTCCGTCTGTCTGTTGTAATCACGCTACAGTCTTCAATAATGAAGCAATCGTGCTGAAATTTTGCACAAACTCGTCATTTGTCTGCAGGCAGGTCAAGTTCGAAGATGGGCTATATCGGTGCAGGTTTTGATATAGTCCCCATATAAACCGACCTCCCGATTTGGGGTCTTGGGCTTATAGAAATCGTAGTTTTTATCCAATTTGCCTGAAATTTGAAATCTACAGGTACTTTATGACCATAAAGAGGTGTGCTAAAAATGGTGAGTATCGGTCCATGTTTTGGTATAGCCCCCATATAGACCGATCTCCCAATTTTACTTCTTGGGCTTATAGAAACCGCAGTTTTTATTCAATTTACCTGAAATTGGAAATCTAGAGGTATTGTAGGACCACAAATACGTGTGCCAAAAATTGTGAGTATCGGTCCATGTTTTGGTATGGTCCCCATATAAAACGACCTCACGATTTGGGGTCTTGGGCTTATAGAAACCGTAGTTTTTATCCAATTTGTCTGAAATGGGAAATCTAGAGGTATTTGAGGACCATAAAGAGGTGTGCCGAAAATGGCGAGTATCGGTCCATATTTTGGTATATCCCCCATATAGACCGATTTCCCGATTTTACTTCTTGGGCTTCTAGAATCCGAAGTTTTTATCCTATTTGCCTGAAATTGGAAATCTAGAGGTATTTTCGGGTCATAAAGAGGTGTGCCGAAAACGGTAAGTATTGGTCCATATTTTAGTATAGCCCCCATAAGAACGATCTCCCGAATTAACTGCTTGGGTTTCTAGAAACCGTAGTTTTTATCTGATTCGCCTGAAATTGTAAATATTCTGGTATTTTAGGTTCACAAAAACGTGTATCGGATTAAGTTTTTATCGGTCCATTTGGTAATGCCTCCATATAGACCAACTTCACTTCTTGAGGGTGTAGAAGGCGCACTGATCATGAAAATTGCTTGAAACTCAATGTAAAATTTCCAGATTTTACTTCTACAGATTTAAGATTTCAAATCAAGACGTTATTTAATAATTTTCTTGCACACTTACAAGAGACGTTAATGATTTTTCTAAAACTCAAACAAAAATGGTTCTTATAAATCCAGAATCTGATATAGTCCTCATAGGTGAAATCTTTAAATTTATCTTCGGGAAGTGTCCTCAAGTCCTCCTGATATTTCAAAGGAAACCCTAATATTTGGTTCATGGTGGTGGGTATTTAAGATTCGGCCCGGCCGAACTTAGTGCTGTATATACTTGTTTTAGTTTAATATATACCACGTATGGACTACGTGGTATATATTACGGTTTTAGGAAGTTTTAAGATACCTTGCCATCGGCAAGTGTTACCGCAACCCAAGTAATTCGATTGTGGATGACAGTCTTCGGTAGAAGTTTTTCCGCAATCCATGGTGGAGGGTACATAAGCTTCGGTCTGGTCGAACTTACGGCCGTTTATACTTGTTGAGCTTAACCGGATCATACTAACAAACAGACACGTAAACATAGTTTGGGATTTATATACAGTGAGCTTCGTAATAAAGTATACAAGAATTCGTTCCAAAATATGTTCTATTTTAGCCTTTATATTTATGATTTCATTAGTTTGTTTTTTTGTTTGCCATAAACCAAAAACCAAAAATCAAACATAAAAACTTAAAGCAGAAAACAGTTTTCTAAAAAACATTTTGTACACTTTATTTTGACGCTAACTGTAAATATATAATAAATATCCACCACAAGAGTGATCAAAATCAGTAGACCGTTTTATCTTTTTCACCGATTGTCGCTTTTGTTGAAAATCCCCTTCCGGCGGAGTGTACATTAACTTCGATCAATTCCAATGGCTTTTTCACTTATTTATCTTTTGTGTTCTTCCCATTTCCAGTATTTCCTTCGTTTTCATTGGGAAAAGAACAAAAAAAAACACATGATTGCTACTACCTCTTTTATCAATATCCCCCTGTATAATAATTTACAACTTTTTGACGGTTACAAAAAAGTTTTTTTTTCGCCTGGTTTTTGTTGCTGTTTTATAGTTGGGCGCAAAGGGAAACGGTATCGAACCACATTGAGTGGGTGGTGTGTGGATAGAGCAGGAGAACAAATTAAAAATCCTTGCTCGACCGACAATTATTTTAACACTTGAGTTGATTGGAAGCACTTTCACAGTCAGTATAAGGATACGGTTGTTAAAAAACTTTGAAAAGAACTTGCGGACATAAATAATTAAGTGAAAAGTGTTTTAAGTTATGGTGGCAATGGAAAAGGTTCTAAGTTTATATTTTCGTATATTTTGGCAATAAAATATAAAAAAGAAATAAAGCAAACATCAAAATGTGTTAACTTACACAAAAATCAACCGCCTGGCTGAATCTTAAATGCTCGCCTCGGTTTATTCGAAAAAAAGTCTTCGTAAGAGATTACGGATTGTCGTGACATAAGCGTGAGCCCAGCGGAAAGTGATTAAAATTCAAATTTTTAACTAAATTAATTTTGGTTTGATTAAAATTTAGTTGTATCC
Organism: Haematobia irritans; assembly: GCF_050003625.1. Lineage (NCBI taxonomy): Eukaryota > Metazoa > Arthropoda > Insecta > Diptera > Muscidae > Haematobia > Haematobia irritans. The sequence goes on from NC_134399.1 coordinate 162,108,391, forward strand.
CTTAATTTATGAATTGAATACATTCTTTTCATTCACTTCAATATACTTGGAAATATTTTGGTGATATTTTTGAGTACAATACAAAGCTTGCCTGTACGGTGGAATGCTTGCTTGTGGACCAACAGATACACCTCGTCTTGAAAGTAAGAATTAATTAAGAGTTCACCCATTAGCTTCTTGATTCCACGATCAACATTTCAAGTCGACAAACCCACAATTGTGTAGAATTGTGCTGGAATATGTACATAATGCAACGAATTAAAGCGCTAAAATATTTTTCATTTTTATACCACCACCATAGGATGGTGACGGGGGTATAATAAGTTTGTCATTCCGTTTGTAACACATCGAAATATCGATTTCCTACTATATAAAGTATATATTCTTGATCAGGGAGGGAGAAATTCTAAGATGATATAACGATGTCCGTCTGTCTGTTGTAATCACCAATAGTCTTCAATAATGAAGCAATCGTGCGGAAAATTTGTCTTTTGTCTGCAGGGAGGTCAAGTTCGAAGATGGGCTATATCGGTCCAGGTTTTGGTATAGTCCCCATATAAACCGACCACCCGATTTGGGGTCTTGGGCTTATAGAAATCGTAGTTTTTATCCAATTTGCCTGAAATTTGAAATCTAGAAGTATTTTATGACCATAAAGAGGTGTGCCAAAAATGGTGTGTATCGGTCCATGTTTTGGTATAGCCCCCATATAGACCGATCTTCCGATTTTATTGAGCCTATAGAAACCGCAGTTTTTATTGAATTTACCTGAAATTGGAAATCTAGAGGTATTGAATGACCACAAATACGTGTGCCAAAAATTGTGAGCATCGGTCCATATTTTGGTATAGCCCCTATGTAGACCGATCTCCCGATTTTACTTCTTGGGCAGAAACCGCAGTTTTTATTTAATTTACCTGAAATTGGAAATCTAGAAGTATTGTAGGACCACAAATACGTGTACCAAAAATTGTGAGTATCGGTCCATGTTTTGGTATGGTCCCCATATAAAACGACCTCCCGATTTGGGGTCTTGGGCTTATAGAAACCTTAGTTTTTAACCAATTTGCCTGAAATTGGAAATCTAGAGGTATTTTAGGACCATAAAGAGGTGTGCCGAAAATGGGGAGTATCGGTCAATATTTTGGTATAGCCCCCATATAGACCGATTTCCCAATTTTACTTCTTGGGCTTCTAGAATCCGAAGTTTTTATCCTATTTGCCTGAAATTGGAAATCTAGAGGTATTTTCGGGTCATAAAGAGGTGTGCCGAAAACGGTAAGTATTGGTCCATGTTTTAGTATAGCCCCCATAAGAACGATCTCCCGATTTAACTCCTTGGGTTTTTAGAAACCGTAGTTTTTATCTGATTTGCCTGAAATTGTAAATATTCTGGTATTTTAGGCTCACAAAAACGTGTATCGGATTAAGTTTTTATCGGTACATTTGGTAATGCCTCCATATAGACCGACTTCACTTCTTGAGGGTGTAGAAGGCGCACTGATCATGAAAATTGCTCGAAACTCAATGTAAAATTTCCAGATTTTACTTCTACAGATTTAAGATTTCAAATCAACGCGTTATTTTATAATTTTCTTGCACACTTACAAGATATGTTAATGATTCCTCTAAAACTCAAACAAAAATGATTCTTATAAATCCAGAATCTGATATAGTCCTCATAGGTGAAATCTTTAAATATATCTTCGGGAAGTGTCATCAAGTCATCAAGTCCTCCAGCCCTCAAGCCCTCCTGAAATTTCAAAGGAAACCCTAATATTTGTTTCACGGTGGTGGGTATTTAAGATTCGGCCCGGCTGAACATAGTGCTGTTTAAAAGCAAAATATTTTGGAAATAATACAAAATTTTATAATAAGTTTAGATTTGTCTCAATTGGCTACCTTTGGCATAAATTAAAAAACCATCACACACTGCACGAAAGTTGCCCTTATTTTTAGTGCCAACCTTACTCTTGAAAAGTCCAAGGCATAGAGATCAGGAAATTTTCGTGGAAGTATTTGTAGTGAAGTTTATTAAAATAAAAAAAATCTATTTAGCATTAAATTAGGAAGTATACATTGTTAACACGAAGCCGAAAGCCGGTGTTGAGGTCTCGAAAATACCGGTGCATCTAAAATGGGATTTTCTACAAAGCAGGTCCACCTGTACTATACACTCCCGTTTGTCGGCAGTGGTGAGCAAAACCGAGTGTATGTTTTCGCTTTTTACACTCATCATTAAATGGAAAATGTCTTGTTAGGCTCACAAAGATTGGACCGTTGATATGTTATGTTATATGGCCAGGTGAAATAAAAACAAGTATATACGGCCGTAAGTTCGGCCAGGCTGAATCTTTTGTACCCTCCACCATGGATTGCGTAGAAACTTATACGAAAGGCTATCATCCACAATCGAATTACTTGGGCTGTGGTATCTTAAAACTTCTTAACATCGTTTTCTAAATTGTGAGTTATTCCATACGTGCTATATATTAGACAACAAAATTATGTATAGGCAAGTCTACAAATAATTACGAATCGACATGGACTTTTGCACGGTACGTAGAGAGCCAGAATTGAAATATGGGGGTCGCTTATATCGGGGCTATATAGAATTATGAAATTGATATGGACCAATTTTTGTGTGAGTGGGGATCGATTTATCTGAGGGATATATATAACTATAGACCGTTATGGACCTAGTTAGACATGGTTGTGTACGGCCACATACTTGCACAATGTACCAAATTTCAATTGACTCGGATGAAATTTGCTCCTCCAAGAGGCTTCAAGAAGGCTTTATATGATTATGGACTGATGTGGACCACTTTTGGCATGGTTGTTAAATATTGTGATATTCATATATTTACTACCACCAGGTACCAAATTTCAACCAGATCGGATGAATTTTGCTTCTCCAAAGGGCACCGGAGATCACATCTGCGGATCGGTTTATATGGGGGCTATATATAATTATGGACTGATATGAACTAATTCCTGCATGGTTGTTGGATACCATATACTAACATTACGTACCAAATTTCGACCGAATCGGATGAATTTTGCTCTTCCAAGGGTCTCCGGAGGTCAAATCTGGGGTTCGGGCCTATATAAAATTATGGACCGATTTTGACCAATTTTTGCATGGGTGTTTGAGGCAATATATTAACACCAAGTACCAAATTTCAACTGAATCGGAAGAACTTTGGTCTTCCAAGGTGCTCCGGAGGTCAAATCTGGTGATCGGTTTATATGGGGGCTATATATAATTATGGACCGATGGACCAATTTTTGCATTGTCATTAGAGACCATATACTAACATCATGTACCAAATTTCAGCCGGATCGGATGAAATTTGTTTCTCTAAGAGGCTCCGCAAGCCAAATCGGTGGATCGACTTATATGGGGGCTATATATGATTATGGACTGATATGGACCACTTTTGGCAAGGTCATATGCTGACACCATGTACCAAATTTCAATCGTTTCGGATGAAATTTGCTTCTCTTAGAGGCTCCGCAAGCCAAATCTGGGGATAGGTTTATATGGGGGCTATATATAATTAACAGGTTGGCTGATAAGTCCCCGGTCTGACACATAGATGGCGTCGCTAGTATTATTTTTATATAGTATCAACCTTCAAATGATTCGTGTCAAAATTTGACATCTGAGGCAACTTTTGTTATTGTGAAAAAAAAAATGGAAAAAAGGAATTTCGTGTTTTGATAAAATACTGTTTTCTGAAGGGAAAAAATACGGTGGAAGCAAAAACTTGGCTTGATACTGAGTTTCCGGACTCTGCCCCTGGTAAATCAACAATAATTGATTGGTATGCAAAATTCAAGCGTGGTGAAATGAGCACGGAGGACGGTGAACGCACTGGACGCCCGAAAGAGGTGGTTACCGACGAAAACATCAAAAAAATCCACAAAATGATTTTGAATGACCGTAAACTGAAGTTGATCGAGATAGCTGAGGCCTTAAAGTTATCAAAGGAACGTGTTGGTCATATCATTCATCAATATTTGGATATGCGGAAGCTCTGTACAAAATGGGTGCCGCGCGAGCTCACATTTAACCAAAAACAACAACGTGTTGATGATTCTGAGCGGTGTTTGCAGCTGTTAACTCGTAATACACCCGAGTTTTTCCGTCGATATGTGACAATGGATGAAACATGGCTCCATCACTACACTCCTGAGTCCAATCGACAGTCGGCTGAGTGGACAGCGACCGGTGAACCGTCTCCGAAGCGTGGAAAGACTCAAAAGTCCGCTAGCAAAGTAATGGCCTCTGTTTTTTGGGATGCGCATGGAATAATTTTTATCGATTATCTTGAGAAGGGGAAAACCATCGACAGTGACTATTATATGTCGTTATTGGAGCGTTTGAAGGTCGAAATCGGGGCAAATCGGCCCCATATGAAGAAGAAGAAAGTGTTGTTCCACCAATACAACGCACCGTGCCACAAGTCATTGAGAACGATGGCAAAAATTCATGAATTGGGCTTCGAATTGCTTCCCCACCCACCGTATTCTCCAGATCTGGCCCCCAGCAACTTTTTCTTGTTCTCAGACCTCAAAAGGATGCTCGCAGGGAAAAAATTTGGCTGTAATGAAGAGGTGATCGCTGAAACTGAGGGCTATTTTGAGGCAAAACCGAAGGAGAACTACCAAAATGGTATCAAAAAATTGGAAGGTCGTTATAATCGTTGTATCGCTCTTGAAGGGAACTATGTTGAATAATAAAAACGAATTTTAACAAAAAAATGTGTTTTTCTTTGTTAGACCGGGGACTTATCAGCCGACCTGTTATACCGGTAAAGAACTGAATATATACATAGTTAGTCGATCTTTCTTTTGTCTACTATATATCCCGCTTGGACTAACTTACAATTTAGAAGATGATGTTAGGAAGTTTTAGGATGCCTTGCCAAGTAATTTAATTGTGGATGACCGTCTTTAGTAGAAGTTTCTACGCAATCCATGGTGGATGGCACATAAGATTCGGCCTGGCCGAACTTACGGCCGTATATACTTGTTGATTTTCTGTTCTGATTTTGCGAAACTTAATTGTTCAAAATGTAAATGTTTACTTTAAATAGGAGCCACCATGGTGCAATGGTTAGCATGCCCGCCTTGCATACACAAGGTTGTGGGTTCGATTCCTGCTTCGACCGAACATCAAAAAGTTTTTCAGCGGTGGATTATCCCACCTCAGTAATGCTGGTGACATTTCTGATGGTTTCAAAGCTTCTCTAAGTCGTTTCACTGTAATGTGGAACGCCGTTCGGACTCGGCTATAAAAAGGAGTTCATTGAGCTTAACATGGACTCGGGCAGCACTCAGTGATAAGAGAGAAATTCACCAATGTGGTATCACATTGGACTGAATAGTCTAAGTGAGCCTGATACATCGGACTGTCACCTAACCTACTTTAAATGGCAAAATGGCCGTTTAAAAACTTTACAAAAAAAAAAACATCGAAAGTCAAAGAAAGTAATGAAGGAAAAAAATGCAATTTTTTCCTAGTTCTTAATATGGTTTAAATTCAATATTTCACTCCCCCATCAATATTTCACTCCCCCATCCAGTAGATAAGAAATCTGGAACTGATAGCAATCATTTGTCGTCACAAATGAATAAAGTTTATATTCTTAGTTTTACAATAATTTCTCATCTTGAAAGTTTTCTGTGATTCCATATCCGGAAATATCCTCCTGCCAAATTCACTTTTATTTCATAAGAAATGTTTATGACCAAATCTTTACGCTGGTTTTCCCCCTTTATATTTGAAACGTGGTCAAACGTAAAACTATTTCAGACTGAATGAAATGCTTCAAGTCATCTCTTGTGAAATAAATTCTCAATAAAATTCCTATAAAACCTAACAAGCAAAATACATCAACATTTCACAAATAACACATCACTCTAAAGTTGTCGATGGTAGGGGGAGAGGAGGCGTGAGCTGACATTGAGCAATGGGGGAGCCTTCACAACATGTCACAGCCGTAAAAGCTGTGCGTTTATTGATTTCATCAATGGACAGCCGGTAAGTCCCAAGGATGTATGCTGAAGCTGAAACTGCCTCCTATGTGCTGGATGGATGGCAAAAGAGAAACCAATAGTCGTTGTCAGGCTATCATGGATTTGTGTGTGTGTGTGTGTTTTTTTTAACAACTTCAACATCCTTGGACTTGGATGGTATCCGTAAATACTGATACTGTCCTGGTTGTGCGTTTCCTTTGGTATTTCACTTCATATGTGTTCGCTGATGGGGTGTGATGGTCATTCAAGATCCATTACAGTTGAAACTGTTCGCTCCTCCTCCCCCTCTACAGGACAACAGAGAGAGAGAGAGATAGGGAAAGATGGTAGGAGAGAAACACATTAAAATCCCTAAAATATCTTATGTCCATTTATTTTTAAAACAACGTTATGGCTTTCCCAATATAATGTCTGTTGTGTTCCTCTCTGGTCAGAGATGATGATAATATTGGATCAATATTTTTTAAAATTTAATAACACATTGAAGATGTACGTGTTATGTAGTGTGTGTGTGCGTGGGAGTTGGGGATGTAGCCTTACTGACACTCCCCCTCCGATATGTGATTCGCTTGGAATTCATGTTACACAAAGTAATTTGAGTTAATGGTTTTATTTTTAAAATGACTTACCAATGTAAAAAAAAAAACAACAACAAAACGAGAAGACATTACTTCACAGATTTTCATGGAATGAGTATAACGAATCGTAATGGGGATAGATAGAAGTTAAAAATATTTTCTCATTACATCAAATAGAGTGATATATCCTAATAAAAGTCAGGAATTGACTTTTTTATAAAGGCTATTAAATTAGATATGCTACGTTTGATGATCAATGAATGTTGGAAAAGTTAATTTGTTTATTAGGAAATGAATGTTATATCAATATGGACAGCGATGGGCTTTTGTTCTATCATTCCCTTCTCTTATCCTTTTCCCTTCATCAGAAAATATGAGGGATGGATTGTAAATAACAAAATTTTATAAATTTTCCAATGTACAATTGAATTAGCATTAAAAATATAAATATATAAAATTTTCTATAAAAATAAAATTTTCCATAGAAATAAAATTTTGCGAAGATTTTCAATAGAAATAAAATTTTGAATAATTTTTCTATAGAAGTAACGGTTTGACAAAATTTTCAAAAGAAATAATATTTTGAAAAAAAATTTCAATATAAATAGAGTTTTGACAAAATTTTAAGTAAAAATAAAGTTTTGATAAAGTTGTCTATAGGAATAAAATTTTGACAAATTTTTCTGTAGAAATAAAGCTTCAACAAAATCTTCTATAGCAGTACAACTTTGACAAATTTTTTATAGAAATAAAATTGTGACAAGATTTTCTATAGAAATAAAATTTTGACAAGATTTTTTATAGAAATAAAATGTTGAAAAAAATTTTCTATAGAAATAAATTGTTGAACAAAATTTTCTATAGAAATAAAATTTTAAGAAAATTTTTCATAAAATAAAACTTTAAAAAATATTTCTATAGCAATTATATTTCGACAACATTTTCCATAGAACTAAAATTTTAACAAAACTTTTTACAGAAAATTTTGTATAGAAATAAGATTTAGACAAAATTTTCCATAAAATAAAATTTTGACACAGCTTTCTATAGAAATTAAACTTTGATAATTTTTTTATATAAATAAAATTTGACAAGATTTTCTATAGAAAAAAAAAATGTTTGACAATATTTTCTATAGTAATGAAATTTTGAGAAATCTTCTATAGAAATAACATTTTGACAAAATTTTCTATCGAAATAAAATTAAGTTTCCCAAAAATTTTTATAGAAATTAAATATTGAAAAAATTTACTGTAGAAATAAAATTTTAGCAAAATTTTCTATATGTATACAATTTTGACACAATTTTTTATAGACAAAAATTTTTTGACGAAATCGTAATAAAAATTTGACAAACTTTTCCATAGAAATAAAATTTTGACAATATTTTTTATAGAAATAAAATTTTAACAACATTTTCAATACAAATATAATTTTAACAACAATTCTATAGAAATACAATTTTGACAATTTTTGTAGAAATAAAATTGTGACACTATTTTTATAGAAATAAAATGTTGACAAATTTTTCTATCGAATTAAATTTTGACAAATTTTTCTGTAGAAATAAAAGTTTGACAAAATTTCCCATAGAAATTAAATTAAAACAAGTAAGGAAATTCAAAAATCGGGCGGGGCCGACTATATTATAGCCTGCACCACTTTGTAAATCCACATTTTCGATACCATATAAAATCCGTCCAATGTGTTGAATGCTACATGCACCCATACATATATATTCTATATATATGTGCACAAGATCTGGACAGAGTTCTACAATACTTATAGATTTTACATTTAAGTCGGCTAAAGCGCTGAGGTGGAACACAATTTTGGTAAAAAAAAACAAGTAAGGAAAGTCTAAAGTCGGACGGGGTCGACTATATTATACCCTGCACCACTTTGTAGATCTAAATTTTCGATACCATATCACATCCGTCAAATGTGTTGGGTGCTATATATAAAGGTTTGTCCCAAATACATACATTTAAATATCACTCGATTTGGACAGAATTTGATAGATTTTTACAAAATTCTATAGACTCAAAATTTAAGTTGGCTAATGCACTAGGGTGGAACACAATTTTAGTAAAAAACAAGTAAGTAAAGTCTAAAGTCGGGCGGGGCCGACTATATTATACCCTTCACCCCTATGTAGGCCAAAATTTGTGTTACCATCTCAACTACTTCACATTTGCTGGAAGCTATATAAAGGAGACAATTTTTTTACTTCTACAAAATCTCTAGAATTAAAATTTAAATCGGCTAACGCTATCCAGTTACTTGGAGGAAACTTCCATTGAAAATGGGTCTAAAATGTGTAACAGTCTACCATATTTCCCCAACTCTGGTGTATGTGTATATGAGAGCTACATATATATATAATCTGAACCGATTTTGACTAAATTTGACATGTATAGTTAGAATAATAATTCTGCTATCTATGCGAAATTTCACGTATATGGGAGTATAACTTTGGCCCCCCTGGTCATATGAGTGCAAATCGGACGGAAGATATATATGGGTGCCGTATCTAAATCTGAACCGATTTCAACCAAATTTGGTACAATTACCAATACTACTAAACGTACTCCTTGTGCGAAATTTGAAGCAAATCACGGCAAAACCCTGGATTTTGAGGCCATATAAGTTCAAATCGGACGAAAGATATATATGGGAGCTATATCTAAATCTGAATCGATTTTGACCATATTTGGCACATACAATAGTATTGTTAAAAGTACTGCTTGTGCAAAATTTGAAGTAAGTCAGGGCAAAACTCTGGCTTTTGAGACCATATAAGTCCAAATCGGACGAAAGATATATATGTGAGCTATATCTAAATCTGAACCGATTTTAACAAAATTTGACACACTTAACGATACTAATAAACGTACCCCTTGTGCAAAATTTGAAGCAAATCACGGCAAAACTCTGGCTTTTGTGGCCATATAAGTTCAAATCGGACGTAAGATATATATGGGAGCTATATCTAAATTTGAACCGATTTCAATCAAATTTACCAAGCATTGGTAGAATGTCAATTCTACCCTCTTTGCAAAATTTCACGAACATCGGTAGTAAACTTTGGCCTCTGTGGTCATATGACTCATAAATCGGACGAAAGATATATATATGGAGCTATATCTAAATCTGAACCGATTTGGCTGATATTTTGCAAGATTTTCGAGATTCATAAAATATTTGGATGTACGGTATTTCAAGAAAATCGGTTGATAAACACGCTAACTATGACCAAATCGGGGATAAATATATATGGCAGCTATATCTAAATCTGAACCGATTTTTTCCAAAACCAATAGCGATTGTCTCTGTCCCAAGAAACGGCCCTGTGCCAAATCTGAGGACGATCGGACTTAAATTACGAGCTGTACTTTGTGCACAAAATTACATATACAGACAGACGGACAGACAGGCAGACAGACAGACAGACTGACTGACATCGCTAAATCGACTCAGAATTTAATTCTAACCCGATCGGTATACTAAAAGATGGGTCTATGACCACTATTTCTTGGCGTTACATACAAATGCACAAACTTATTATACCCTGTACCACAGTAGTGGTGAAGGGTATAAATATGGGAAACATTTAAATCTGAAGCAATTTTAAGGAAACTTCGCAAAAGTTTATTTATGATTTATTGCTCGATATATATGTATTAGAAGTTTAGGAAAAATAAGAGTCATTTTTACAACTTTTCGACTAAGCAGTGGCGATTTTACAAGGAAAATGTTGGTATTTTGACCATTTTTGTCCAAATCAGAAAATCATATATATGGGAGCTATATCTAAATCTGAACCGATTTCAACCAAATTTGACACGCATAGCAACAATGCTAATTCTACTCCCTGTGCAAAATTTCAACTAAATCGGAGCAAAAAATTGGCCTCTGTGGTCATATGAGTGTAAATCGGGCGAACGCTATATATGGGAGATATATCTAAATCTGAACCGATTTCAACTAAATTTGGCACGCATAGCTACAATGTTAATTCTACTCCCTGTGCAAAATTTCAACTAAATCGGAGTTAAAAATTGGCCTCTGTGGTCATATGAGTGTAAATCTGAACCGATTTCAACCAAATTTGGCACGCATAGCTACAATGCTAATTCTACTCCCTGTGCAAAATTTAACCTAAATCTGAGTAAAAGATTGACCACTGTGGTCATATGAGTGTAAATATGAGTGAGAGCTATATCTAAATCTGAACCGATTTCAATAAAATTTGGCACACTTGACTACACTACTAATTGTATTCCTAGTACAAAATTTCAACCAAATTGGGGTAAAACTCTGGCTTCTGGGGCCTTATAAGTCCATATCGGGCGAAATATATATATGGGAGCTATATCTAAATCTTAACGGATTTCTTCGAAAATCAATAGGGATCTATTCTGAGCTGAAACGCATATTTGTGCCAAATTTGAAGTCGATTGGACTAAAAATGCGACCTAGACTTTGATAACAAAAATGTGTTCACGGACAGACGGACATGGCTATATCGGTTCAGGAGCCCACCATGAGCATTTTTGCCAAATACACCATGTATCTATCTCGTCTCCTTCTGGGTGTTGCAAACATATGCACAAACTTATAATACCCTGTTCCACAGTGTGGCGCAGGGTATTAATATATATATATATATATATATATATATATATATATATATATATATATATATATATATATATATATATATATATATATATATATATATATATATATATATATATATATATATATATATATATATATATATATATATATATATATATATATATATATATATGTGTATATATCGACTCTAGGGGCTGGGGGCAGCTGCCTGCATATTCTCGGGAATACAAAACGAAGTATTTGCGCAATATACCCTACGCCACATTGTGGAATAGGGTATTATAAGATAGTGCACCCAGAGTTTTGTTCAAAGGGGACAAATGATAGTATGGTGAAGTGTGCTAAATTTGATTGAAATCTCATACATATCTCCTGATTTACACTCATATGACCATAGATCACGGTTGCCACAGTTGGTAGATTTCTACCAGAAATGGTAGATTTTTACTGTTTGTTGCAGATTAACAGAATTCTTACTGTGGTAGATTGATAGAATTCTAGCTATTTTTTGAAGATTTTGCAAAATATACCTCCCTAACTAAGAGGTACTTTTCCATATTGTCAAATGAAAATAATTTTTATAAAAAAATTTTTAAAGTATTACAATTTTAACAAGATCCTCCATGGAAATAAAATTTAGATTTAGAAATAAAAAAATTACTTTAGAAATTAAGTTTTAACAAATTTTTTAATAGAAATAAAATTTGGACAAAATTTTCTATAGAAATAAAATTTCGACAAAATTTTCTATTGAAATCAAATTTTGAAAAAAATTTTTGTAGAAATAAAATTTTGGCAAGATTTTCCATAAAATAAAATGTTGACAAAAATTTCTATAGAAATAAACATTTGAAAAAAACTATAGCAATAAATTTTTTACAAAGTTTTCTAGAGAAATAAAATTTTAACAAATATTTTTACAAAAAAAAAAATATTTAGCAACATTTTCTATAGAAATAAAATATTCACAAAATTTACCACAGAAATAAAATGTTAACAAAATTTGCTATAGAAATAAAATTTTGACAAAGTTTTCTATAGAAGTAAAATTTTGACAAAATTTTCTATAGAAGTAAAATTTTGACAAAATTTTCTATAGAAATAAAATTTTGACAAAATTTTTTATAGAAATAAAGTTTTGACAAGATTTTCTATAGAAATAAAATTTGGACAAAATTTTCTATAGAACTAAAATTTGGACAAAATCTTCTATAGACATAAAATTTTAACAAAATTTCCCATAGAAATAAAATTAAAAATATTCATAGAAATATAATTTTGTTGTTGTTTGTGATTTCAGCTTAAAACCAGGCATTGACTAAACTACAAGTGTAGCTTAACCAACAGAGGAAAAGAATGTTTGTCAAATTTATTTTGGCAAAGCCCTATAGACTGCAAGATGGTTGAATGGACGCACGTTTTATCAGCATCTTCTACTTGCAGCAAAACTATCAACCAATTATCAGAATAAATTCAGGCAGTTCATTAAACCCAACAATGAACCACACTTGAACCTTCTGATAATTGGTTTATAGTTTTGCTGCAAGTAGAGGATGCTGATGAGGAATGTGGTAATTCCGAAAAGTGCGTCCATCCAACCATCTTGCAGTCTATAGGGCATTGCCCAAATAAATTTGACAAACATTCTTTTCCTCTGTTGGTTAAGCTACACTTGTAGTTTAGTCAATGTATGGTTTTAAGCTGAAAAAAAAAAACAACAACAATGCTTAAAGAACAAAACCAACAATAACAAAACAAAACGAATGGAAAAAAATTTACTTTAGAAATAAAATTTTAACAAATTTTTTAATAGAAATAAAATTTGGACAAAATTTTCTATAGAAATAAAATTTGGACAAAATTTTCTATAGAAATAAAATTTGGAAAAATTTTTCTGTAGAAATAAAATTTTGAAAAAATTTCCTATAGAAATAAAATTTTGACAAGATTTTCCATAAAATAAAATGTTGACAAAATTTTCTATAGAAATAAAATCTGGACAAAATTTTCTATAGAAATAAAATTTGGACAACATTTTCTATAGAAATAAAATTTTGACAAAATTTTCTATAGAAATATAATTTGGACAACATTTTCTATAGAAATAAAATTTTGACAAGATTTTCCGTAAAATAAAATGTTGCCAAAATTTTCTATAGAAATAAAAATTTAAAAAAAAACTATAGCAATAAAATTTCTACTAAGTTTTCTGTAGAAATAAAATTTTAACAAATTTTTTTACAGAAAAAATATTTAGCAACATTTTCTATAGAAGTAAAATGTTGACAAAATTTTCTATAGAAATAAAATCTGGACAAAATTTTCTATAGAAATAAAATTTTGACAACTTTTTTTCTATAGAAGTAAAAGTTTGACAATTTTCTATAGAAATAAAATCTGGACAAAATTTTCTATAGAAATAAAATTTGGACAACATTTTCTATAGAAATAAAATTTTGACAAAATTTTCTATAGAAATATAATTTGGACAACATTTTCTATAGAAATAAAATTTTGACAAGTTTTTCCGTAAAATAAAATGTTGCCAAAATTTTCTATAGAAATAAAAATTTAAAAAAAAAACTATAGCAATAAAATTTCTACTAAGTTTTCTGTAGAAATAAAATTTTAACAAATTTTTTTACAGAAAAAATATTTAGCAACATTTTCTATAGAAGTAAAATGTTGACAAAATTTTCTATAGAAATAAAATCTGGACAAAATTTTCTATAGAAATAAAATTTTGACAACTTTTTTTCTATAGAAGTAAAAGTTTGACAAAATTTCCAAAAGAAATAAAATCCTGACAAAATTTTGTATAGTAATAAAATTTTGACAAAATTTTCTATAGAAATAACATTTTGACAAAATTTTCTATATAAATAAAATTTTGACAAAATTTCTATCGAAATAAAATTTTGACAAATTTTTCTGTAGAAATAGAAGTTTGACAAAATTTCCCATAGAAATAAATTTAAAAAATTCATAGAAATATAATTAAAAAAAAAAACATAGGAATAAAGTTTTGACAAAATTTTCTGTAGGAATAAAATGTTGAAAAAAAAATTCTATAAAGATCCAATTTTGACAAAAATTTCTATAGAAATAAAATTTTTACAACATTTTCTATAGAAATAAAATTTTTACAAAATTTTCTATAGAAATTAAGTTTTGAAAAAAAAAAAAATTATAAACTCAATATCTTCAAAAATTTTAACTTTTATTTCAAAGTCCATTGCACAAGTAGTAACTGTCCTTATTGGAAAAATATAATATATAATAGGAGGGATCATAATATATAAATACTGAAATAATAATGGACAAATAAAAAAAAAAAAATATTTGTTTTTCATACTAACCACAAAAATTTCAAAATATGATTTTTTATAAAATTTAATAAATTTATCGTGAAATTTGCTTCAAATTTTGGTAGACTATTTTTGGCACGTGTGGCAACCGTGCAAAGATAGGCAAAATATTACTCCGATTTATGTAAAATTTTGCATTGGGAGTAGGAGTGTATATGTTAATTTTGGTTCAGTGACATATCCATTCAACCATAATTGCGTCTCAACACTAAAGAGAATTTGCAGTAAAAAAGCGGATCTTCATGCTCTATAAATATTTTTAATTGAAATGTTTTTGAAAATAAATTTCCATGATTTGGAAGTATTGTTCTGGAGTTAGCCTATTCATTGTGATTTTGCAAACAATACTGAGTAGAGACGTCACCTTAAACTGCCAACAAAGTGATTCATATTGAAAAAAAAAAAACTCATAAAAAACACCCTTTAGATCTACAAGGAGCTACAGGGTATTATGTAGTAGGCCCTGCCCTTACGCCGCCTGTCACCAAATAGGCACGACGATATATTGCATATATGTACTTAGTGCGTTTACGGCTCGTACAGATGCATATGATATGAAGAACCGGTTTTCGGTTCCACACAGACAGAACTAACTCAATAAAATTTCTTCAAAGAAGATTGTAGTAAATTTTTTCTGCAAAGAATTCCATTAGTATTGGACTTTTTTGTTAATATTTCAAAATCGAAACTTTTTTTGCACTTATTTGACTTGGAAATAAGCTATTACTCCTCTTATGTCTGATGTGTGAAAAAAATGAAAGAAATGAAAGAACATATCGCAAATAACTGTATCCAATACAAATTGAGAAACAAAATGTCAACATTTGGTAAAACAACATTGCTTGTTATTTTTTGAGGGTTTCGACGAATGTAGAATTATTTTTTTTTATTTTTCATTCTGTAGAATGTAGAATAATTTTTTTATTTTCATTCTCTTATGTTTTGCGTATTTGCATTTGTGACAAGAATAACAACAACTGGTTGCACAATGTCAACAAAAAACCATGCACAATTCAATGTTTATACAAACGATGATGATCAAACAAAAAACTTTAAAATAAATATTAATGCAAAAAGTTGAAGATACATTTTTTTGTGTATTAACTTTTAAACAGAGCAAAATAACACAGTACAGCAATGGCTGCTTAATTATCTCGCTGCATAAATACCACAATTGGGAAACTATTCCAAGTTTTACGACGAAATAGATGTTCCGATTCCAATGGCTTCTAAAGTTTGAAATTTGTACACTGCCGTAAGGCCAGAGATTTCTTGTCCTTAAAATACGAATGCGAATTTTAATTCTCATTTTTCTGATATAAAGTGGCATTGATTCCGAACCAAAAACTAAAAATTTTAAATCATGACATTTTGCAGGGAGCTATTTAGCCTTAAATCAAGACTCCATAGAATTAAAATTAGGATACAGCTGTCATTTACCGAATTTTTATTCATACACAGAAAAAAAATTCCGTAGTTAAACTAACACTAAATTTAACTTATTTTTATTGGAAAAAAAATTATTTGCTTGAGGTTAAATTTTATTATTTTTATCGAAATTTTCCACAGCTTAATAAAATCTTACTTTTTTTAAGTGTGTCTCAAAAATTTTATGAACTAAACGTGAGTATAAAGTTCAATGACCGTACACATAAGTTCAATATGAACTAAAGCAAAATAAGATTTGCGTACGATTCCCAAAAATAGTAAGAATGAACTACTGCATTGTGAAAATGGTCATGATTTGGCACCAATGATTTTCTTCTTTACTTTTAGTAAATTTTTTCTTCTATGAGATAATGTAATTTCGAGAACTGCAGTTAAAAAGTACAACATGGCATTAAAACTTCCTGGTTTTAACAACGCTTTGTGGAAATCTCAAAATGTGGAGTAAAATTTAGTTCAATTTTCGTGCGAGGTAGTTCATTCTTCCTATAAAACAGTTCACTTTTTTTTCGGTGTATAAAAATAAATGTCAGTTCAGCGAATCCAAAATGTAAAAAAAGAAAGAAACAAATGTTTCCTTAATAAAAAAAGATTATATGCTTAATTTAAGGATCCATAACTCAGTTAATTTAGAAATTAAAGGGTGATACGGTCAAAATTTGGTCAAGGGAAAACGCGTGTAAATCGGTGAAATCGTTTATTTAAAAAATCAAATTAAATTTCTTTTTATACCCTCCACCATAGGATGGGGGGGTATATTAACTTTGTCATTCTGTTTGTAACACATCGACATATTGTTCTAAGACCCCATAAAGTATATATATTCTGGGTCGTGGTGAAATTCTGAGTCGATCTGAGCATGTCCGTCCGTCCGTCCGTCCGTCCGTCTGTTGAAATCACGCTAACTTCCGAACGAAACAAGCTATCGACTTGAAACTTGGCAAAAGTAGTTGTTATTGATGTAGGTCGGATGGTATTGCAAATGGGCCATATCGGTCCACTTTTACGTATAGCCCCCATATAAACGGACCCCCAAATTTGGTTTGCAGACCCTCTAAGAGAAGCAAATTTCATCCGATCCGGCTGAAATTTGGTACATGGTGTTAGTATACGGTCTTTAACAACCATGCAAAAATTGGTCCACATCGGTCCATAATTATATATAGCCCCCATATAAACCGATCCCCCGATTTGGCTTGCGAGGCCTCTAAGAGAAGCAAATTTCATCCGATACGGCTGAAATTTGGTACATGGTGTCAGTATATGGTCTGTAACAACTATGCAAAAATTGGTCCACATCGGTCCATAATTATATATAGCCCCCATATAAACCGATCCCCCGATTTGGTTTGCGAGGCCTCTAAGAGAAGCAAATTTCATCCGATACGGCTGAAATTTGGTACATGGTGTCAGTATATGATCTCTAACAACCATACAAAAATTGGTCCACATCGGTCCATAATTATATATAGCCCCCATATAAACCGATCCCCAGATTTGACCTCCAGAGCCCCTTGGAAGAGCAAAATTCTTCCCATTCGGTTGAAATTTGGTACGTGATGTTAGTATATGGTATCCAACAACCATGCAGGAATTGGTTCCTATCAGCCCATAATTGTATATAGCTCCCATATAAATCGATCCCCAGAGTTGACCTCCGGTGCCTTTACGAGAAGCAAAATTCATCCGATCTGCTTGAAATTTGGTACGTGGTGATCGTATATGATATTTAAAAACCATGCCAAAAGTGGTCCATATCAGTCCATAATCATATATAGCCCCATATAAACCGATCCCGAGATTTGGTTTTGGAGCCTCTTGGAGGAGCAAATTTCATCCGAGTCAGTTGAAATTTGGTACATTGTGCTAGTATATGGTCGTTAACAACCATGCCATATCCGTCTATAGTTATATATATCCCTCACACGCTCACAAAAAATCGCTTCTGTAACATATACTCCCAAACATATTTTGCTTCAAGCATATATATTTTTGGGTATTGCCCAAACATTTATATGTTTGATCTCTTCCAATATATAATATGTTTGAAAGCATATTGGTCTAAACAATATATGTTTGGGTAGTCTAAGTTCCAAACATTTTGTATTTTTGCATCCAAATTCAATAATGTTGTCTTCCAAAAAACAATATGTTATTATGTGAACATATAATATGTTTGGAAGCGTTTTGCACCCAAAAATATTATATGCTTAAAAAAAATTCTCCCAAACAATATTGTGCTCAAAATTTTATTTATTTATTTATATATTTACAATCATAATGAATTACGAAAATAAACAGGTGCTATATATATAACAACGTAGGTTTTCGACCTGAATGCTCAAAATTTTGTTTCTGCCTAATTGTATATTCCCCCACATCTTTCTCACTTCCACGAGATTTTTTAGTTCTTAGCACCTTTTTCTGTAATACAAACATTGTAGAAGAAATTATTCAATTTTATGATTTTTTTTATTTTAATTTTACCTTTTGCCGGACGGGGATTCGAACAGCGGACCACACAGTTTGTAAGGATCAAAGAAGTAGCTGATCAATTGCCCAAGGAAAAATGAAATGTTAATTTTGTAATAACAAGCAACAACCACCAACTTAATTCAATATCGCTCCCTGTTAAATAGCGCTCCAAGCTACTAAACACATATATGTTTATAGGCTATTTCTAAATTAATATATGTTTGCATCCAAGCATATTATATTTACAAACATTTTATGTCCCAAACATAATATGTTCTAACATATTAACATATATGTCCCAAACATGTTATGCTAGTTTATGAACATTATATGTATGCTTGCACTCAAAAATATTGTGTTCCAAATATATAATGTTTATAGCCAAACATATGAAAAACAGTCTTTTTCATCCGTGCAGATAAAACGATTTCCAATCACACAAAAATTGGTCCATATCAAGTTCAAAATTGTATGTACCCCCATATAAGCGACCCCCATATTTCAATTCTGGCTCTCTCCGTACCGTGCAAAAATTCCATATCGATTCGTAATTATTTGTAGACTTAACTATACATAACTTTTTTGTCTAATACATATATACCACGTATGGACTAACTCACAATTTAGAAAACGATGTTAAAAAGCTTTAAGATACCACAACCCAAGTAATTCGATTGTGGATGACAGTCTTCAGTAGAAGTTTCTACGCAATCCATGGTGGAGGGTGCATAAGATTCGGCCTGGCCGAACTTACGGCCGTATATACTTGTTCAAGTTCAATTAGTATAAAATTCAGGAAAAATATTCAGTTAGGCTTTCGTTTTTCCAAATCCGAATTGCCGGGCCTCACGCTTGACACATGCCATCATATTTTGTACAGCCACCTTGTCCACCTTCTTCGCCGCAGAAAGCCAGTATGCCTTGAACTGCTGCTCGTCCTTAGCAGTTTTTTTGGTCTTCTTTAGGTTCCGCTTGACAATAGCCCAGTATTTCTCAATTGAGCGGAGCTCTGGCGTATTGGGTGGGTTCCTGTCCTTGGGATACACCTGCACGTTGTTGGCGGCGTACCACTCCATGGCCTTTTTAAAGTAATGGCAAGATGCCAAATCCGGCCAAAACAGTACGGAACAACCGTGTTTCTTCAAACACTCTTTCACGTAAATTTCTTGGTTGACAGTCCCGGAAGCTATGAAAATGCTGCTTTTCAAGCCACAGGTACAGATGGCTTGCCAAACCAAATATTTCTTTGCGAACTTTGACAGTTTTATGTACTTGAAAATATCTGCTACCTTTCCCCTTCCTTTTGCCGTATAAAACTCCTGTCCCGGAAGCTGCTTGTAGTCGGCTTTGACGTAGGTTTCGTCGTCCATTACCACGCAGTCAAACTTCGTAAGCATCGTCTCGGGATCGCGCTTTGGCCGTGGTATTTTGTTTATCATCGCGATTTGGAGTCACTACCTTCTTGTAAGTCGATAGTCCGGCTCGTTTTTTGGCTCGATGCACGGTTGTAGACGATACACCCAGCTTATTTGCGGCATCTCGGAGAGAGAGGTTAGGGTTTCGCTTGAAACTACCGGCAATTCTCTTTGTCGTCTCAGCGGCTTCCGGTTTTCGATTTCCCCCCGATCCAGACTTCCTGGCTGTCGACAAACGTTCCCCAAACACTTTAATTACATTTGTAACGGTTTATTTGGCAACTTTTAGCGATTTTGCCAGTTTTGCGTGCGAGTAGCTCGGATTTTCGCGATGCGCGAACAAAATTTTGATACGCTGCTCTTCTTGCATGGACGGCATTTTGACAACTGAAGAGTGAATTCCAAAATCAAAATAGAAGCAACATTCTACACACACACACACCTTCAAAATGAGGGGTGTTCAGGTTTTTTAAATGCAAAATTGAAAGAAATACGTCAAGTTTATAGTGACCAAATTTTGACCGTATCACCCTTTACTTCTTTAAATTTTTTTTATTACTATAAGGAATCGAAACACGGTTTCCACACTTGAAAAGATTCTACTAAAAATGGTAGATTTTTTACTGTTTGGTAGATTGGTAGAATTCTTGATGTCTTGGCAGAGAGAATAAAAACACAAGAGGACTACAAAAACAACAAATGTCAACAGTATACACTCAAAAAAAAAATTTACTTGGATTCAAAGATTTTGACCTTCCCTTAAGTATTTTGGTATTGATTCCGAGCCAAAGATGCGGCTTCTTTAAAATAAAATACATTTTTACCACCCTATCTGGCTTTAAATCTGGGAACAATAAAATTAAAATTAGGATACAAATCTCATTTATCAAATTTTCATTCTCTTTTCGCGGTTTATTAGTAAAGGTGCTCACGTAAAAACAAATGACATTTTAAAAATCCAAATTATAACGGATACTTCAAAGTAAAAAAATATTTTCTTAATTCCCAAAAAAAATTAAACCAAAGACGCCTATACTTGAAGCGTTTTAAAATCTAAATCTAAAGTTTCAATATCTCAGTTAATTCATGGACAATTTCTTTATATCAAATATGTGTTTCTTTACATTAAGGAAAATTAGCCTTAGTTCAAAGACATGCGACTTTAACGGAGGGACGCAAATTTACAAAACATGTGTCCTAAATTTAAAGAAAAAAAAATTTTTTTTAAGCAAAGCTTATAAACTTTATTTTAATTAAAATTTCATTATTTTAAAGAAATTTGTCCTTAATATTTTGTAAATTTCGCATCCTAAAATGTAGGTTACGTAATCTTTAATATCACGAAAATCGTTATTTCAGTGTAGATGTCGCACAATGCATGCAGCGTTCGAATTATCGACGTTGTGGTCGAAGCGCTGTTTTGATAAATTGTTTATAAAGGCATCGGCAGTTATAATTTCAAATTGTCTGCCAAAAAAATTAATGGAATGAAAACATTTATAAACAAGTATATACAGCAATAAGTTTGGCCGGGCCGAATCTTAAATACCCACAACCATGAATCAAATATAATAATTTACTTTGAAAACTCATCGTCGTAGCGAGTTACTTGATAATAATATATAGCATTTTAGGGGGTTTCCCAACAAATCTTCAAATCTTCTCCCAAGCAAATCAGTTCAACCCTTACGCTTCCCGAAGAAAAAAACAAGTAAGTAAAGTCTAAAGTCGGGCGGGGCCGACTACATTATACCCTTCACCCCTATGTAGGCCAAAATTTGTGTTACCATCTCAACTACTTCACATATGCTGGAAGCTATATAAAGGAGACACTTTTTTTACTTCTACAAGCTATACTTACTTCTAAAAGCTATATAATCTGAACCGATTTTGACTTAATTTGACATGTATAGTTAGAATAATAATTCTGCTATCTAAGCGAAATTTCACGTAAATGAGAGTAGAACTTTGGCCCCCTGGTCATATGAGTGCAAATCGGACGGAAGATATATATATGGGAGCCATATCTAAATCTGAACCGATTTCAACCAAATTTGGTACAATTACCGTTCTACTAAAAGTACTCCTTGTGCGAAATTTGAAGCAAATCACGGCAAAACCCTGGATTTTGAGGCCATATAAGTTCAAATCGGACGAAAGATATACATATATGGAAGCTATATCTAAATCTGAATCGATTTTGTCCATATTTGGCACATACAATAGTATCATTAAAAGTACCGCTTGTGCAAAATTTGAAGTAAACCAGGGCAAAACTCTGGCTTTTGAGACCATATAAGTTCAAATCGGGCGAAAGATATATATGTGAGCTATATCTAAATTTGAACCGATTTCAATCAAATTTACCAAGCATTGGTAGAATGTCAATTCTACCATCTGTGCAAAATTTCACGAAGATCGACAGTAAACTTTGGCCTCTGTGGTCATATGAGTCTAAATCGGACGAAAGATATATATGAAAGCTATATCTAAATCTGAACCGATTTGGCTGATATTTTGCAGGATTTTCGAGATTCATAAAATATTTGGATGTCCGGTATTTCAAGAAAATCGGTTGATAAACACGCTAACTATGACCAAATCGGGGATAAATATATATGGCAGCTATATCTAAATCTGAACCGATTTTTTCCAAAACCAATAGCGATTGTCTCTGTCCCAAGAAACGGCCCTATACCAAATTTGAGGACGATCGGACTTAAATTGCGAGCTGTACTTTGTGCACAAAATTACATATACAGACAGACGGACAGACAGACGGACAGACAGACAGACAGACAGACAGACAGACAGACAGACAGACAGACAGACAGACAGACGGACATCGCTAAATCGACTCAGAATTTAATTCTAAGCCGATCGGTATACTAAAAGATAGGTCTATGACCACTATTTCTTGGCGTTACATACAAATGCACAAACTTATTATACCCTGTACCACAGTAGTGGTGAAGGGTATAATTAATGATTCTACTTATGAAGACCAGCTCAGATTTTGGATTTATGAGAACTAATTTTGTTTGAGTTTTAGAGCAACCATAAACATATCTTGTATATGATGAAATAACGCCTTGATTTGAAGTCCTAGAAATAAATTCGGGAGTTAGAAAATACAGTTTCTAGACGTCCAAGAAGCAAAATCGGGTGATCGGACCCGACCCATAGGCACCATTTTCGGTACACCTTTTTGTGGTCCTCAAGTACCTCTAGATTTTCAATTTCAGGCTAATTGGACAAAGACTACATTTTTTATAAGCCCAAGACCCCAAATCGAGAAATCGATTTATATGCGGACTATAACAAAACTTGGACTGATATAGCCCATCTTCGAACTTGACTTGCCTGCAACCAAAAAACGAATCTGTGGCAAATTACGGGACGATAACGCAATTTTTGAAGGCTGTAGCGTGATTACAACAGACAGACGGACATGCTTATATCGTCTTAGAATTTCTCCCTGATCAATAATATGTATACTTTACATAGCCGGCAGTCGATATTTCGATGTGTTACACAGGGAATGACAAACTTATTATACCCCCATCACCATTCTATGGTGGTGGGTATAAAAATTAAATACGTATATAATTCAGTTTTACAAAATTTTCTATAGAAATAAAATTTTGACAAAAGTTTCTTTAGCAATAAAATTTTGACAAAATTTTCTATAGAAATAAAATTTTGTCAAAATTTTCTATAGAAATAAAATTTTGTCAAAATTTTGTATAGAAATAAAATTTTAACAAAAAATTTTTTTAGAAAAAATTTTTAAAAAATTTTCTATAGAAACGAAATTTTGACAAAATATTCTATAGAAATAAAATTTTAACCAAATTTTCTATAGAAATACAATTTTTAAAAAATTTTCTATAGAAATAAAATGTTGACAAAATTTTCTATAGCAATGACATTTTGGTAGATTATTTTTGGCTCGAGTGGCAACCATGATTATGAACCGATATGGACCAATTTTTGTGTGAATGGGGATGGGCTATATATCTATAGACCGATATGGACCAATTCTGGCACGGTTGTTAGAGACCATATACTAACACCATGTTCCAAATTTCAACCAGATCGGATAAAATTTGCTTCTCTTAGAGGGTCCGCAAGCCAAATCTGGGGATCGGTTTATATGGGGGTTATATATAATTGTGAACCGATGTGGAAAAATTTTTGGAGACCATATAATTACACCACGTTCCACATTTGAACCGGATCGGATGAATTTTGCTCCTCCAAGAGGCTCTGGAGCTCAAATCTGGAGAACGGTGTGCTATATAAGTTATGGACCGATGTGGACAAAATTTGGTATGTTAGAGACCATATACCAACATCATGTACCAAATTTCAGCCGGATCGGATGAAATATGCTTCTCTTAGACACTCCGCAAGCCAACTCTGAGGGTCCGTTTATATGGGGGCTATTCGTAAAAGTGGACTGATATGGCTTATTTGCAATACCATCCGACCTACATCAATAACAACTACTTGTGCCAAGTTTCAAGTCGATAGCTTGTTTCGTTCGGAAGTTAGCGTGATTTCAACAGACGGAAGGACGGACGGACATGCTTAGATCGACTCCCTTGTCATTGAGCTTAACATGGAATCGGGCAGCACTCAGTGATAAAGAGAAGTTCACCAATGTGGTATCACAATGGACTGAATAGTCTAAGTGAGCCTGATACATCGGGCTGCCAACTAACCTAACCTAGATCGACTCAGAATTTCACCACAACCCCGAATATATATATTTTATGGGGTCTTAGAGCAATATTTCGATGTGTTATAAACGGAATGACAAAGTTAATATACCCCCATCCTATGGTGGAGGGTATAAAAAGAATATTTTTACTACAAAGTGACGCCGACGCAAACTGCCGACGAGAACTGCTGACAAAAACCGCATATTTGAGAAATTCTTCTCATGACTGTCACCTACTGACGCAGTTGCGGTTCACAGTTTCGTTTGTAATCTCTCTGGTTTTAGTAGATTGTGCAAAATATACATCTTCAACTGAGGGGAACTTAAATTTTCTCTAGAAATACAGTTTTGACCGACTTTTCCATAAAAATTCAATATTAAAAATAAATGTTCAATAAAAATAAAACATTGACAAAATTTTCTTCAGAAATAAAATCTTGATAAAATTATCTATGGAAAAAAAATCTTGACAAAATTTTCTATAACACTAAAATTTTGACAAAATTGCCTACACAAATAAAAATTTGACAAAATTTACTATAGAAATAAAATTTTGACAAAATTTTCTATAGAAATTAAATTTTGACAAAATTTTCCATAGAAATAAAATTTTGACAAAATTTTCAATAGAAATAAAATTTTGACAAAATTTTCTATAGAAATAAAATTTTGAGAAAATTTTCTATAGAAATAAAATTTTGAGAAAAATTTCTATAGAAATAAAATTTTGAGAAAATTTTCTATAGAAATAAAATTTTGAGAAAATTTTCTGTAGAAATAAAATTTCGACAAAATTTTCTATAGAATAACAATATTGACAAAAACTTTTTTGGAAATAATATTTTTGCAAATTTTTCTATAGAAATAAACTTTTGAGAAAATCTTATACAGATATAAGATTTTAACAAAATTTTCTATATAATTAAATTTTGACAAAATTTTCTATAAAAATAAAATTTTGAGAAAATTTTCTATAAAAGTAAAATTTTGAGAAAATTTTCTATAGAAATAATATTTTGAGAAAATTTTCTATAGAAATAAAATTTTGAGAAAATTTTCTATAGAAATAAAATTTTGAGAAAATTTTCTATAGAAATAAAATTTTGCGAAAATTTTCTATAGAAATAAAATTTTGAGAAAATTTTCTATAGAAATAAAATTTTGAGAAAATTTTCTATAGAAATAAAATTTTGAGAAATTTTTCTATAATTTGTTTTCTTTATTTTATTCGACCTTTTTAATTGTCTTGTGTAAATCAGTAACTAATCAAGCTCGAGGTCATTTCTTTGTTGTTTTTATAGTAATAATTTACTTTATTTTTTTCTTTCCGATATTTCGCAATTACTTGAAATTATAAACTAAAATTATTTTCTTTTACATTAATCTGTTCTGTGATATTTACATGGTTAAATATTTATCTATTTTTGTAGTGTACATCCCAATGAATATGCAATTCAAGTAATTGCGAAATATCGGAAAGGAAAAAAAAAAATAAAGTAAATTATTACTATAAAAACAACAAAGAAATGACCTCGAGCTAGATTAGTTACTGATTTACACAAGAAAATTTTCTATAGAAATAAAATTTTGAGAAAATTTTCTGTAGAAATAAAATTTGGACAAAATTTTCTGTAGAAATAAAATTTCGACAAAATTTCCTATAGAAATAAAATTTTGTATTGGTAAAACATTTAAAATTCGACACATCCACAATTCACCCAAAAAATTGTCGCTAATTGGAGGGTCGTAGTATATAATATTGCAAATGCTGATGAAAAAATTCTTGAAAAAATTATGCTAACCACAAAAATTTTGGGCAAAAATTCCACATTAAGATAGTTTTTAAATTTCGTAGATTTTTGTTAACATGTGCTTCAAATTTTGGTAGATTATTTTCGACACGAGTGGCAACCGTGAATTGTTTTAGTCTACTCTATTTGGCTTGGCTCGCCTTTGGCTCTATTTTTTTTTTACAAAACTGTAATAATTTTAAATTCAATATGAGCAACATCAATTTACAAGTATTTGTATTATTTTTACATGTGCTATGATTTTGACTTACTCTATAAATTTCTATATATACTACAGCTTCCTATATCCCCTCAAAAAATTACTCTTAAAAATCCATTTGCTAACTCATGGCATGAAAGTGCTTTGTAAACGAATTTTTGTGATTGCCACAAAAAATCCACTTGTTCTTCAGCGTTTCTTTTGCAAATACCAATGTAAACACTTTTTTAACAAAAATGTTGTTACAAAAACTTTTTAGGCTTCTAAAACAATATAAAGTACTCTTAGTTTATTTTTCCGTACAAGAATCAACAACAAAAATAACAACACTAAGCATGCATGATGGCATTTAAAAACATTATTTGGGTGCCTTTTACGTGGGGTCTCGTCAGAGTTTTACTTATATATTTATATAAGATTCGATAATGATGTGTGTATTTCGGGAGAATTTGATAATAGACAAGTTTATACGCCACGCAAAATTAGGTCTTGTTGATTCGTATGAGCTTTTTCTTGATTTTACACCTACAGAGTTTGTAGGTCACTAATAATGAGTCCGTTATTAAAACAGAGGAAATTTCGTTCAATTAGTGTGGCTAATGTAGCCAAATTTGTAAAAATCGGGTACTACTATGTACGATTAATAAATAATACTAATATGGCCAAATGTAGAAAAATCGGGCGATTCATATATATGGGAACTATATCTAAATCTGAACCGATTTCTATGATTCTTTGCAGGTATAGCTAACACTATGAAGTATTAGATTTTGTCAACCTTGAGTAAAATCGGATAATAAATAACGTTAGGGTAGGTGGCAACCCGATGTATCAGGCTTACAGGTTTGATGACAGATATTTTCCCAAGCAGATCAGTCCAACCAGTACGCTTCCCACAGATAAATGTAAAGATTTTACCTATGAAGACGAGATCAGATTTTGAATTTATAAGAACCATTTTTTGTTTGAGTTTTAGAGGAATCATAAACATCTCTTGTAAGTTGCCAAGAAAATGATGAAATAACGCCTTGATTTGAAATTTATAATCTGTGGTTTTTCATTCCAATTATTTAAATGACTACGAGAAGTAAAATCTGGAAATTGTATTCAGCAATTTTCATGATCAGTGCGCCTTCTTCCCTTAATAAGTGAAATCGTTCTACCAAATGGACCGATAAAACTAAATCATATACACTTTGTTATGGGCCTAAAATGCCATTATATTTTCAATTTTTGGCAAATCGGATAAAAACTACAATTGCTAGAAACTCTAAGAGTTAAATCGGGAGTTCGGTGTAATGGGGGCTATACCAAAACATGGCAGGATATACACAATATTCAGCGCATTTAATTGTAGTTCTGGAAACTAAACCCCAAATCGGAGGGCCGATTTATAAGGGGGCTATATCAAAAACTATACCGATACTCAAAATATTCGGCACACCCCTTTATGGTTCTAGAATACCTCTACACTTCCAATTTCAGGCAAATTGATTAAAAACTACGGATTCTAGAAGCCCAAGAAGTAAATCTGGAGATCGGTTTATATGAGGGCTATATCGGAACATGGTCCGATAATCACCATTTTCGGTACATCTCTTTATTTTCCTAGAATTCCTCTAGATTTCCAATTTCAGACAAATTGGGTTAAAACAACGGATTCTAGAAGCCCTAGAAGTACAATCGGCAGATCGGTCTATATGGGGTCTATATCAACACATGGACCGATGGGAGCCACCGTGGTGCAATGGTTAGCATGCCCGCCTTGCATACACAAGGTCGTGGGTTCGATTCGTGCTACGACCGAACACCAAAAAGTTTTTCAGCGGTGGATTATCCCACCTCAGTAATGCTGGTGACATTTCTAAGGGTCACAAAGCTTTTCTAAGTGGTTTCACTGGAATGTGGTATCACAATGGACTGAATAGTCTAAGTGAGCCTGATACACCGGGCTGCCACATAACCTAACCTAACACATGGACCGATAATCACCATTTTCGGCACATCTCTTTATTTTCCTAGAATACCCCTACATTTCCAATTTCAGGCAAATTGGATAAAAACTACGGTTTCTAGAAACCCAAGAAGTAAAATCGGGAGATCGGTCAATATAGGGGCTATATCAAAACATGGTCCGATAATCACAATTTTTGGCACACTTCCTTAAGGATCCAGAATACCTCTAGATTTCCAATTTCAGGCAAATTGAGTAAAAACTGCGGATTCTAGAAGCCCAAGAAGTAAAATCGGGAGATCGGTCTATATGAAGGCTATATCAAAACATGGACCGGTACTCACCATTGTCGACACACGTCTTTATGGTCCTAGAATACCTCTAGATTTCAAATTTCAGGCAAATTTAATAAAAACTACGGATTGGGCATCGGCTATTCCAAAATTTCAATCGAATCGGATAAAATTTGCGTCTGTTAGAGGCTCCGCAAGCCAAATCTGGGGATCGGTTTATATGGGGGTTATATATAATTGTGAACGAATGTGGACCAATTTTTGTATGGATGTTAGGGACCATATACTAACACCACATTCCAAATTTGAACCGGATCGGTTGAATTTTGCTCCTCCAAGAGGCTCCGGTGGTCAAATATGGAGAACGGTTTATATGAGGGCTATATATAATTATGAACCTATATGGACCAAGTTTTGCACGGTTGTTAAATACCATATACTAACACCACGTTCCAAATTTGAACCGGATCGGATGAATTTTGCTCCTCCAAGAGGCTCCGGAGGTCAAATCTCAGGATCGGTTTATATGAGGGCTATATATAATTATGGACTTATATGGCCAATTTTTGCATGGTTCTTAGAGACCATATACCAACATCATGTACTAAATTTCAGGCGGATCGGATAAAGTTTGTTAATCTTTGAGGCTCCGCAGCCAAATCTGGAGAACGGTTTATATGGGGGCCATTAGCGTAGCTAGACAATTTTCCTAGGGGGGGCTATAGCCCCCCTAGATGAAAATTTATAGACTGAACTTATAGGTTCAATTAATGTTTTATTTCATAAAAATGAATAACAATATAGGCATCAAAATAACTCGACAATTAATTTATAATAAAGCAACTAAAAGTAGTTCCACACTTTTCCCAGCAAAAAAATTGGGAGTTGTTCTAATGTCACAACTTTAAAAGCACTTCCAAAAATGTCCTCACAAAGAAGTTAATTATTTTAACTAAACAGGAAGTTTTTGTACTTCATTTTTTCATATTTTAATGCGTAATTTTTTGTTTTCTTTTAAAAAAAGGTAAGAATAAATAAAATGGTACAAATTATTCAAATTTTGCCACAAAAATGCTAAATTCATTATAGAAATTTTTATAAAATTTTTGAAAATATTCGAGGGAAAACGTTTCAAACAAGCGTCATAAAAAAATATAAAAATTAATTATTTGGGAAAATATAACAAAATTTTTTAATTCACATTCAAAACACTGAATTTGGTTCACAACTTAAGAAGTGATGCAAATTCATTGCAACGGCTGTTGAAACGGTGGACATTCGTTCTATGACAATTTCATATTACATTCATCGCTTCTCTGGCTATGCTTTTTTGCAGCATTATTAAGATATTAATTTATGAAAGAATAGTATCAATTACTATTTTTTTAATTAAATTGACTAAACCAGACTAAACAAAATAATAAAGGAGCTTTAGTTATTCAACTAAATCAAAAGTTCAACCACAGATTTATTTTATAAATATCAGATTTCAAACATTGCCATCGGCAACTGCTACCACAACTAAATTCTTCGATTGTGCATGAAAGTCTTTAGCGGAACTTTGTGCGGTTGTATATACTTGTTTAATTTTTAGAAAAATGTAAAATCGTAAATAGGTTTTCAAATTCTGGGGGGGCTAAAATTTTTCTGGGGGGTCTAAGCCCCCTCCCCAGAGGCCTTCCTACGCTTATGATGGGGGCTATATATAATTTTGGACCGATGAGGACCAATTTTTGTGTTGTTGTTAGAGACCATATATTAACACCATGTACCAAATTTCAGCTAGATCGGATGAAATATGCTTCTCTTAGAGGCTCCGCAAGCCAAATCTGAGGGTCCGTTTATATGGGGGCTATACGTAAAAGTGGTCCGATATGGCATATTTGCAATACCATCTGACCGACATCAATAACAACTACTTATTCTAAGTTTAAGTCGATAGCTTATTTCGATCGGAAGTTAGCGTGATTTCAACAGACGGACGGACATGCTTAAATCGACTCAAAATTTCACCACGACCCAGAATATATATACTTTATGGGTTCTTAGAGCAATATTTCGATGTGTTACAAACGGAATGACAAAGTTAATATACCCTCCATTCTATGGTGAATGGTATAAAAAAATAGTAGAACCTGGAACCAAGGTATTATGTGTTTCTTTGTCAGTCACTAGTAACCAATTTTTACTCTCAGTGGTAACCCATTAGTTTTAAAATTCCGGCAATATTGATTAAAGCTACATGAATCTCACACGGATACCCAGTTTTTGCTAGGTCTATGCGGCTTTCAGTCGTTTAATTGTGCTACCTAAATCGTCCTTTTCATCATAGCATTATGTTATTTTTGGAAGTCTGCGTCTTTAATTTTCTAATTTAATTTTAAATCTCCTTTTACAGGCTATACTGGGCACAGAATCACCACTTTCTCTACATAGTGGATCATGTATCTCGTCAGAGGAGGACAATGTCATAGGTAAGACTCAATACAATTAACTGAGAAACTTTTAACTAGACCTCCCTTAATAAAATCCAATGAAACATTTTTTTTAACAAGACAAACAAAGTATAAACTGTGGACAGGTGTTTTTCAAAATTATTAAAACTAAGTCTTCCTCATCTTAGCAAATATTTCAGTCAGGTACTTTATCACACACTCGTTTACAAATACAGACACATGTAAATGTAGCTACACATGGACATACCTATCCACAATATCGTATCGTCTATGTTGTACAACTTGTACGTCAATACTGAATATATGCTGGTAATTGTATATCTTTATGTTTCATTTCCTCTGTTGATACGAACAAAAAAGTTTAAGTACTTAATTTTTTCTTCTTCTCCTCCTCCTGCTCCTATCTTTTCTTTTTTGTGCTGGGAGAAAAGTTAAGCTTGGTAAATAAAACTCAATACGTATTCAAGTATTTAGAAACTTTGAGACGTTTTGTTGATGTTCGCATGTGTTTATATAACTTTCGTATAGTAGAATATACCGAGAATCAAATTTTTTGTTAATAATTCTATATAATTTTTTTTAGTATATTGGATATCGGTACGGTATAGTTCTATTGGTTTCAATGTTAGATACACAGCAAAATTTTTCTTTGCAGTAGATAATGGAATCAAAAATATTAAAAAAAATTTCACACAAGAAAAATAGCCTCATTCATATTACGTTTAAAGTTTACTTGTGAGAATGCACCAGAATAATGTACACGAAAAAAAATAATTCTTTCCTGCCAAACGAAATTTTAGACAAACAAAGTTCGTTTCTCATTTGCTTTTCGCTGTAAGGAAGTGTATTTGGAAGAAAAGTATACACTTTTTGTGATAAACGTTTATTCTTTTCCAGGATGTAAAAACAATTTCATAAAGACTAGCTCAAAAAAAAAAAACATTATTTTCTTGCTAATTGCATTGTCCCTCACATCTTTCTCACATTCACGAGGATTTTTAGTTCTTAACACCTTTTCCTGTAATACCAACAATGTAGAAGAAATTATACGATTTTATAAATTTTTAAAATTTTTTTTACCTTTCGCCTGGACGGAGAATCGAACCGCGGACCATGCACATTGTAAGCCAACACACTAACCACTGAGCTATGTACCTGTTATGGTCATCAATAGATAAATATCCATATAAGTTATATTTATATAGCATAGCTTGCGGCGCCCACGAACCGAATAAACAAAGTTTATTTAACAGAAACAAACATTTAGTTTGGCACCATAGAGCAGTGGTAGCTACGTCCGACTCTCATGCCAAGGGTCGTGGGTTCGAACCCTGCTTCTGCCAAAGTTTTTTTTTTGCTTTTGTTTTTTTTTTTACATATATTCCAGTTTGATATAAACGAAATGGACTGTGTTGTTATTTCAAAAATAACTTTTTTTATTGAAAAAATAAAAATTTTGTAACAAACGAATTTTTTTGGTGATAAAAGTTTAAAATTTTCGAAGCAATTCAAAAAACTCTAACAAAAGAAAAACGTTTTCGGTACACGTTTTCCAAACGTTTTATTTCTTTGCGTGTAGTTTTTGTCATTAGATTTTAAAATTTTTAAAATTACCTGGGGACCTGACTGGAAAGTTAGCATGATTTAATCGAGAACGTTATTTAACTCTTAACATCAAAGGTGCCATTAAAATTGCAAGCTAATTAAAATCGTATGCGTTATTATAACCGCCAGTTATATTATGTTCTTAAATGTCGTTAGGTTAGGTTATAATAGAGGATGACAACAATCCGTAGAAAAAGGATTGCTTTCCACGTAGTCCATATCGGTCTATTGTCATTCCTCATAGTTGCTTAATTCCTCTACCTCCGGCACAATTAATGTCATATTATTTGTGTTTTGTAACCTTCATCCAGAAGCCTTTATGAATTCTGTGTTAATTTTGGTAAGAGAGTCTGGTATATTATAACCAACGTTATAAAACTTTAAATTCTCCAGGCGTTCAAAGACTACGGGGAGTACTACAGTTCTTAGTGGAAGAAAACTTCCTAATTTTGACGGCATCCTTGTCAGAGTCCAGTTCTGAATTCCCCAAGGTAATAATCCACCACAGGATCTGGTTCTGAAAGATTTTCTTTTATATTTGCCTTCTGTGCCAGGGACACGGTTGCCACAGTTGGTAGAATTCTACCAAAGTTGGCAAATGTTTTAATCTTTGCTAGATTGGTAGAATTCTTTATGTTTTGGTAATATAAAAAAAATACTCTCCAACTAAATTTTAACAAAATTTTTTATAGAAACAAAATCTAGACAAAGTTTTCTATAGAAATAAAATTGAGATAAAATTTTCTATAGAAATAAAATTTTGACAAAATAAATGAAATAAAATCTTATCAAAATTTTCTATAGAAATAAAATCTTATCAAAATTTTCTATAGAAATAAAATTTTGACGAAATATAAGAAATAAAATGTTAACAAAATTTCCTATAGAAATAATATTTAGATAAAATTATCTACAGAAAAAACAAGTAAGGAAAGTCTAAAGTCGGGCGGGGCCGACTATATTACACCCTGCACCACTTTGTAGATATAAATTTTCGATTCCATATCACATCCGTCAAATGTGTTGGGGGCTATATATAAAGGCTTGTCCCGAATACATACATTTAAATATCACTCGATCTGGACAGAATTTGATAGACTTCTACCAAATAGACTCAAAATTTAAGTCGGCTAATGCACTAGGGTGGAACACAATGTTAGTAAAAATATGGGAAACATTTAAATCTGAAGCAATTTTAAGGAAACTTCGCAAAAGTTTTTTTTTTATGATTATCGATTATGTATTTGATGATTTTATGATTATGTATCTGATGATAAGGAAAATTACAGTCCCTTTTACAAGTTTACGACTAAGCAGAGGCGATTTTAAAAGGGAAAATATTGGTGTTTTGACCATTTTTGTCGATATCACAAAAACATATATAAGGGAGCTATATCTAGATCTGAACCGATTTCAACCAAATTGGGCACGCATAGCTACAATGCTAATTATACACTCTGTGCAAAATTTCAACTAAATCGGAGTAAAAAAATTGGCCTCTGTGGTCATATGATTGTAAATCGGGCGAAAGCTATATATGGGAGCTATATATAAATCTGAACCGATTTCAATCAAATTTGGCACGCATAGCTGCAATGCAAAATCTACTCCCTGTGCAAAATTTCAACCAAATTGGGCCAAAACTCTGGCTTTTAGGACCCTATTAGTCCATATCGGGCGAAAGATATATATGGGAGCTATATCTAAATCTGAACCGATTTCAATCAAATTTTGCACACTTAACTATACTACTAATTGTACCGATTTCAATCAAATTTACCAAGCATTGGTAGAATGTCAATTCTACGCTCTGTGCAAAATTTCGCGAAGATCGGTAGTAAACTTTGGCCTCTGTGGTCATATGAGTCTAAATCGGACGAAAGATATATATGTGAGCTATATCT
Source organism: Haematobia irritans (assembly GCF_050003625.1). NCBI lineage: Eukaryota > Metazoa > Arthropoda > Insecta > Diptera > Muscidae > Haematobia > Haematobia irritans. The sequence goes on from NC_134399.1 coordinate 162,143,313, forward strand.
AAATCTGAACCGATTTGGCTGATATTTTGCAAGATTTTCGAGATTCATAAAATATTTGGATGTACGGTATTTCAAGAAAATCGGTTGATAAACACGCTAACTATGACCAAATCGGGGATACATATATATGGCAGCTATATCTAAATCTGAGCCGATTTTTTCCAAAACCAATAGCGATTGTCTCTGTCCCAAGAAACGGCCCTATGTAAAATTTGAGGACGATCGGACTTAAATTGCGAGCTGTACTTTGTGCACAAAATTACATATACAGACAGACGGACGGACAGACGGACATCGCTACTAAAAGATGGGTCTATGACCACTATTTCCTGGCGTTACATACAAATGCACAAACTTATTATACCCTGTACCACAGTAGTGGTGAAGGGTATACAAATTTAGAAGAGATTTTCTAAAGAAATAAAATTTAGACAAAGTTCTCTATAGAAATACAAGTTTGACAAAATTTTCTATAGGAATAAAATTTTGATAGACAAAATCTACACAACATTTTTTATTGATATAAAATTTTGAGAAAATTTTGAAAGAACTGAAATTAAGACAGCATTTTCTATAGAAATAACATTCAGTGAAATTTAAAGAAAATTTTCTATAGAGGTAAAATTTTACCAAGTTTTATATAGAAATAAAAGTTTGACAAAATTTTCTATAGAAACAAAATTTGTAAAATTGTTATTAATGTGAAACAAAATTTAGATAAAATTTTCTATAGAAACAAAATTTTCCATTGAAATAAAATTTTGACAAGATTTTCCATAGAAATAAAATTTATACAAAGAAATAAAATTGAGTCTAAGTTCTCTATGGAAATAAAATTTTGATAAAATTTTCTATAGAAATAAAATTTTGACAAAATCTTCTAAAGAAATAAAATTTAGACAACAGAGGAAAAGTATGTTTGTCAAATTTATTTGGGCAAAGTCCTATAGATGGCAAGATGGTTGGATGAAAGGCAGTTTCGGAATTACCATATTCCTCATCAGCATCCTCTACTTGCAACAAAACTATCCACCAATTATCAGAATAAATTCGGGTAATTCACTACACTGCTTATTCATTACACTTGAACCTTATAAAAATACTTTTTGAAGAAATAGTTTTATACCCTGCGCCACACTGTGGAACAGGGTATTATTAGTGCATATGTTTGTAACACCCAGAAGGAGACGAGATAGACACAGGGTGTCTTTGGCAATAATGCTCAGGGTGGGTTCCTGAGTCGATATAACCATGTCCGTCTGTCCGTCTATCCGTCTGTCCGTCCCTCCGTCCGTCCGTCCGTCTGTCTGTGAACACATTTTTGTGATCAAAGTCTAGGTCGCAATTTAAGTCCAATCGCCTTCAAATTTGGCACATGTTCCTAATTTGGGTCAGAATAGAACCCTATTGATTTTGGAAGAAATCGGTTCAGATTTAGATATAGCTCCCATATATATCTTTCGCCCGATATGCACTAATATGGACCCAGCAGCCAGAGTTTTATACCGATTTGCTTGAAATTTTGTACAAACATAACACTTAGTCGTATAGTAAAGTGTGCAAAACTTGATTGAAATCGGTTCAGATTTAGATATAGCTCCCATATATATCTTTCGCCCGATATGGACTTATATGGCCCCAGAGGCCAGGGTTTTGTCCCAATTTGGTTGAAATTTTGCACAGCGAGTAGAATTAGCACTGTAGCTATGCTTGCCAAATTTGGTTGAAATCGGTTTAGTTTTAGATATAGCTCCCATATATATGTTTTTCTGATTTCGACAAAAATGGTCAAAATACCAACATTTTCCATGTAAAATCGCCACTGCTTAGTCGAAAAGTTGTAAAAATGACTCTAATTTTCCTAAACTTCTAATACAAATACATCGAGCGATAAATCATAAATAAACTTTTGCGAAGATTCCTTAAAATTGCTTCAGATTTAAATGTTTCCCATATTTTTTTACGACATAAATTATGAGTCTATAGATTTTGTAGAAGTCTATCAAATTCTGTCCAGATCGAGTGATATTTAAATGTATGTATTTGGGACAAACCTTTATATATAGCACCCACCACATTTGACGGATGTGATATGGTATCGAAAATTTAGATCTACAAAGTGGTGCAGGGTATAATATAGTCGGCCCCGCCCGACTTTAGACTTTCCTTACTTGTTTTATAATAACCACAACATTTTGATTAAACACTGTGAAATAAAATTTTTCTATTTGAAAATTTTGTGGTGAATTTGTCTTTTGCTAAATTATTTTGGCTCGAGTGACAACCGTTGTCAGGGATCACAAATACGAATACGTTCATGGTGTTCGAAATTTAAAGCCAAAGAAATTCAAAGGAGCCAAAACTGGTCTGATATACATGTCTCGAGGAATTTTTGCACTTATAGCAGTTTGAAAACAAGAACAACTCTTGGATTTGAAAAATATTTGGCAATCGGTTCAGATATAGATAAAGATCACATATCTATGTAGCACTTAATTTTTATTTTAATGGACATATCTATGTAGGATAGAAGTTCAAAACATCAGCCACATATTATTAGATTGTGGCTTATCTCCGAAAATTATTTTAATAATACCCCCAAATGCTTAGATTTATTAATTCAGTGGTAAAACTATTAACGTCGTCTCCTATTTTTTTAACACCTTTTAGCTTTGCAGTCATACTAGCCCTCATTTCGGACCAATCTAATAAACTCATGTGCACCAATTTGTTAATTTTTTTTTACTTTCATTCTTTTGCTTTAGGAGTTTTGTCCGTTTATCCATGGATCTCCTGAAAGCCTCACATGATTTGTGTAAAATGTATGGAAAAAATTTTATCTCAACATTTTTGTACGAAAATGTAATTTTAAAAATGTTCAAATAATTACAAAAGTTTTCAAACATTAATTGTGGATTGTTTATAATTTGTTCTATCAGTAAAACAAAGAATCAAATAATATTGAATAAATAATCAATTCATGTTTCTCATCTCAATTTTCCACATTAACTCTCTTGAATTTGTTATCATTTCGTATAAAATAAAATTTTTAAATAATCTTTTACACACAGCTTTGTTGAAGATGTCGGAAATTAGGAATCTTTAATTTATCAAAAACAAAAAAGAAAAAAAAAAACAACAATGTAGAGAAGTTCGTTTTGCTAACCCAGACCCACCATGGCTCCTTAAGCAAAGGTCATCAGAGCCAGTGATAGAAGTGTAAATGTGAGAACACCACCAAAATGACAAACTGTGGAGAGTTTGCTAATGTGGCCCTGGAACTTTTCTACTGTTTTCACTCAATTGAGGAAACTTCTCCAACAGAGACTGCATGAGCTGATGTTTCAAAAAGTTTTTGATTAAAAACATTGTCGAGCATGAGCTGAAAGCATAAGTCTGTGCGGAAATAGAGTTTTGAGGGTATTTAGTGCTATTATTTGATAGAACCTCTTCTTCATTTGCCAAATTCTATGGAATATAAATTTAATTAAACTTTCTCTCTTTAATAAACAGAAAATTCAACAAATTTGTCATCATGATAGTAGAAGTGAAAGTAATTTATTTTTTATACATATAAGAGATGACATCATGTCTAGATGTTGATAAAGATTTCAAAAACTTTAATCCAAATATAATAATTAAGGTTAGGCGATTGATTATTATGTAAAAAGAGCGCAGGAAAAATGTGCATCCAATGCTCTTATAGAGATAGGTCCACATTAGACTTCAGGGAAAATTCTTTTAAGATAACATAGGGTAGCTAATTTGTATTGCAACCGAATTTCAGGTTATTATCATTCATAAAATATATGCATTTAGCTTTAAGTTTTTTTCTGGCTTTTTTTTCACAGCCTTTTTTAGCGGTTTTGAGCCTTTACATACCCTTCACCACAGTATGTTTGTGCATTTGTATTAGAGGTGTGCACGTGAGTAATATTTTACTCACGCTGACGAACACTCAAGACGGATAACTCTTACTCACGCACGAAATGTCGTGAATCACGAATAATTTTATGACTAATTTACCTTAGGGGCATGTTTGAAAACATGAGCATGATTAACATCGAGAGCGTTATTAAACTCTTAACATTCCAGGCATCGCTAAAATTGTAAATGAATTCATCTCGTAAGCGTTTTAAGTCAGTGGCGGGATTTTTTTCGAGAGCGTATTTTTCCGAAATTCGTTCCTTAACAGGTTGGCTGATAAGTCCCCGGTCTGACACATAGATGGCGTCGCTAGTATTAAAGGTATATTATTTTTATACCCTCCAACATAGGATGGGGGTATATTAACTTTGTCATTCCGCATCGAAATATTGCTCTAAGACCCCATAAAGTATATATATTCTGGGTCGTGGTGAAATTCTGAGTTGATCTGAGCATGTCCTTCCGTCCGTCCGTCTGTTGCAATCACGATAACTTCCGAACGAAACAAGCTATCGACTAGAAACTTGGCACAAGTAGTAGTTATTGATGTAGGTCGGATGCTATTGCAAATGGGCCATATCGGTCCACTTTTACGTATAGCCCCCATATAAACGGACCCCCAAATTTGGCTTGCGATTGCTCTAAGAGAAGCAAATTCCATCTGATCCGGCTGAAATTTGGTACATAGTGTTAGTATATGATCTCTAACAACCATGCAAAAATTGGTCCATATCGGTCCATAATTACATATAGCCCCCATATAAACCGATCCCCTGATTTGGCTTGCGGAGCCTCTAAGAGAATCAAATTTCATCCGATCTGGCTGAAATTTGGTACATGATGTTAGTATATGGTCTTTAACAACCATGCAAAAATTGGTCCACAGCGGTCTATAATTATATATAGCCCCCATATAAACCGATCCCCAGATTTGGCTTGCGGAGCCTCTAAGAGAAGCAAATTTCATCCGATCCGGCTGAATTTGGGTACATGGTGTAAGTGTATGGTCTCTAATGATCATGCAAAAATTGGTCCACATCGGTCCATAATTATATATAGCCCCCATATAATCCGATCCCCAGATTTGACCTCCGGAGCCCCTTGCAAGAGCAAAACTCATCCGATTCGGTTGAAATTTGGTACGTGATGTTAGTATATGGTATTCAACAACCATGCAGGAATTGGTCCATAGCGGTCCCCATATTTCAATTCTGGCTACCTACGTACCGTGCAAAAGTCCATATCGATTCGTAATTATTTGTAGACTTATCTACACATACATTTTTTGTCTAATATATACCACGTATGGACTAACTCACAATTTACAAAACGATTTAAAATAACACAAACCCAAGTAATTCGATTGTTGATGACAGTCTTTCGTAGAAGTTTCTACGCAATCCCTGGTGGAGTATACATAAGATTCGGCCTGGCCGAACTTACGGCCATATATACTTTTTATATAGTACCACCCTTCAAATGATTCGTGTCAAAATTTGTCGTCTGTAAGTCAATTAGTTTGTGAGATAGAGCGTCTTTTGTGAAGCAACTTTTGTTATTGTGAAAAAAATTAAAAAAAGGAATTTCGTGTTTTGATAAAATATTGTTTTCTGAAGTGAAAAAATAGTGTGGAAGCAAAAACTTGGTTTGATAATGAGTATCCGGACTCTGCCCTAGGGAAATCAATAATAATTGATTGGTATGCAAAATTCAAGCGTGGTGAAATGAGCACGGAGGACGGTGAACGCAGTGGACGCCCGAAAGAGGTGGTTACCGACGAAAACGTCAAAAAAATCCACAAAATGATTTTGAATGACCGTGAAATTATGTTGATCGAGATAGCAGAGGCTTGAAATATATCAAAGGAACATGTTGGTCATATCATTCATCAATAATTGGATATGCGGAAGCTCTGTGCAAAATGGGTGCCGCGCGAGCTCACATTTGACAACGTGTTGAAGATTCTGAGCGGTGTTTGCAGCTGTTAACTCGTAATACACCCGAGTTTTTCCGTTGATATGTGACAATGGATGAAACATGGCTCCGTCACTACACTCCTGAGTCCAATCGACAGTCGGCAGAGTGGACAGCGATCGGTGAACCGTCTCCGAAGCGTGGAAAGACTCAAAAGTCCGCTGGCAAAGTAATGACCTCTGTTTTTTGGGATGCGCATGGAATAATTTTTATCGATTATCTTGAGAAAGGAAAACCCATCAACAGTGACTATTATATGGCGTTATTGGAGCGTTTGAAGGTTGAAATCGCGGCAAAACGGCCCCATATGAAGAAGAAAAAAGTGTTGTTCCACCAAGACAACGCACCGTGCCACAAGTCATTGAGAACGATGGCAAAAATTCATGAATTGGGCTTCGAATTGCTTCCGCACCCGCTGTATTCTCCAGTTCTGGCCTCTAGCGACTTTTTCTTGTTGTCAGACCTCAAAAGGATGCTCGCAGGGAAAAAATTTGGCTGTAATGAAGAGGTGATCGCTGAAACTGAGGGCTATTTTGAGGCAAAACCGAAGGAGAACTATCAAAATGGTATCAAAAAATTGGAAGGTCGTTATAATCGTTGTATAGCTCTTGAAGGGAACTATGTTGAATAATAAAAACGAATTTTAACAAAAAAATGTGTTTTTCTTTGTTAGACCGGGGACTTATCAGCCAACCTGTTATTACATGTTTTCTTAATTATTGATGCCATGCAAGCTTACTTTGCATTCCTCGAAATTTTGCAATACGACACCAAAGTTATTCCGACCGTTTTGCGGTCAAAATGTTACGAGTTAAATTTTTATTTTTGTTTCATTTTTAGAAACATTAATTTTTTCGAATTTTTAATTTTTTTCATTATAAGCTGGACGCTGCCGGATTTAGACTTCAAACCAAAGTACACACTATAACCTTTCTTCCTATTTATATCAAAATGACGGTGAATACAGGAAGTACCTTTCCACGAAACACAAACTGTACATGAATATTATAAAACAAAAACTAATCACTTTAACACAACACATTTCTTTTCGCACAACCACATACGAATTTTTAATTTTTTTATATTATTTTACGTATTTTTGGTAATATTTTCCATTTTAAACATATTCGCTTATAAGTTTATTTTTGCAGCCAATTTTCTACAATGTTTTTTTTTTTTTTGACTAGCGATTCAAAATGTAAACGTTGCCAGCTTGTTTTAAACGCAATGAGTTGCCATATGTTTTTAATATTTTGTATTTCCAGCTACTGGGATGTCTGAAATAAAATAACATTATCAGTTTGTCCTACTTAAACTGCCGAAAAAATTACTTTTTGCCGCAGAATCCGGTCATTTGCCCCATAGTGCGAAGTGACCAAAGACATCTGTCTTGTATAAACTATTGATTACAATACTAATCTATTCTGGTTGTGTTTTTAATGAACAAATTTGTTTTATATGATTTAAGATACTCTGTTTCAATGGTTTATTTCATATTTACCCGAGGTCAATAAACTCTTCATGGGTAATCACAAACTATGATATTTTATGTACAAAAAATCAGAGAAGAATACAATGAAGACTTCAGTGTCAGAAAAATTTCATCAACTTGAATATGGCATAACAAACACAACAATAGTTTTCGTCAAAGTCATTTTTCAAATGGCGCCAAATGCTGATTTTCCTTTGCAAATCATCTTGACGGAGAGGGGGGAAAATTTACCCCACATTTTTTTATTTTGTGAAAATATGGGGGAAGCTTCCTGTAAAATCATCAAGTAATTTGCCATTCTTCGAATGCACAAGGATATAAGGCATGACACTCAATATTCCTTTTATAGTTAATTGACTTCTCTGCTCTTCGCTTGGCAAGAGGCAAATACATATTTCCATTATTTCAAGTCATTTGAAGAAAGTCAATTTTAATTATTTTCTTAAACGAATTCCTTGAGAAGGGGCGCAGAAGTATATCCCTCACATCACAATCATTTTGAATGTTTCATCATTTGCCCTAGATGCGATATGAGTAAAGGGCGATATGCTTGGCCAAACGTTTCTTACAAATTCAAGGGACACAAAAAATGGATACTGCGCTCGCATTAATATTGGACTGAATTCAAAAAAAAAAAATTTGCATTTCGTTTTAGTCTGGTTTTGCTATTTCAAATGTCAAACAATCAATTAATTTTGATTGATTCATTTTATTTAATGTTGTTACTTTAAGAGAATGAGGGTCATAATCAAAATGTTCATAAATTATCTTCAGTTTCTTTTTTTGCCATAATTTCAGTTCCATAATAATTTAGCAAACTATTTTAAAGTCTAAAGGAAATGAATATTGGTGTTTGGGTGTTTTTTCGGCAAGCGATAAAACTTGCAAAATTTAATAAAATAAATTAGGTGAATAAATTTGGACTGTCATATGTGTCAGCGTTACCGTTTACAGTTTCAAGAACTTGGCAAAAAAATTATCACTTGCACTAAAAGTTGGCATAGAAGTTTCAAAATAGTAGATTATTTTTTTATACCCACGACCATAGAGTCACCAAAAGCAATTTTTGTTGTTACAAAATTTTTATTTAAGTCTCTATGAAATTGTTTTTGCATCCTGTAAAATAATCAACTTTTCTCATCAAAAGCAATGTTGTGGGGTCGAGGCAATTTTGCTCGACTACGACTCTGACTCCAGCATTTTTCATCAGCCTCGACTCCGACTCCGGAGTAACTAAATCTCATTTTAATACCACTAATTTGTACTTCTATTGTGGGGGGGGGGGGGGTGGTACCGTAAATGGGTCGATAAAAATTATCGTATTTATTTATGTGTGCAAAAAATACCTTAATTTCTCATTTGAACACTATATTTCATTGAACTCTATATTTCAATTTTAAGGCAATGTCTGCCCTATGTTTAATAAATAAAATAATGACATAAATACCCATCACAATATGAGCAGATACCAAAAGTCTTTAGGATATGTTTTTATAGATAGGTAAAGAAGTTCAAAGTCGGACCGGGCTCATTGTATTATACCCTTCAACACATTGTGAACCAAAATTGTTGATGCCATTTCAAATCCTTTAAATTTGTTTCGAGCTTTATAAAGGTATATATTCCCACATACATGACTTTAAATCTGAACCGATTTAGACAAAATTGTATACACTTCTACAAAATCTATGTACTTAAAATTTAAATCTAACGTTATGAAACGAAACAAAATTTTAGTAAAAAACAAGTAAGTAAAGTCTAAAGTCGGGCGGAGCCGATTATATTATACCCTTCACCACTATGCAGACCAACATTTGTGTTACCATCTCAGCTACTTCAAATTTGCTGGGAGCTATGTAAAGGTTTGCATAGCTCGCTTCTGTAACATATACCCCAAAAACATTTAGCTTCAAGCATATATATTTTCAGGATTGGTCCAAACAAAATATTGTTTGTATTTTTCAAACATATTATGTTTCACCTTAGGGCTTACACTGGTAGAAAAAAAAATGTAATCAAATTTTCTTTGTGTGGAAATTTTTTTAAGGCGCCAATTGATTACTTCCATTCTATTACTTGCAGCATATTCTCTAGGTCTCTTTTTCTGAACACATACATGTTTATAGGCTATTTCTAAATTAATATATGTTTGCATCTAAGCATATTGTATTTACAAGCATTTTATGTCCCAAACATAATATGTTCTAACATATTAAGATATATGTCCCAAACATGTTATGTTAGTTTATGAACATTATATGCTTGCACTTAAAAATATTGTGTTAAAAAAATTGAGTTCCTAACATATAATTTTTACACCCAAACATATTACAAACGGTCTTTTTCGTCCATGTAGGTACAAATACTTATAATGGGGAGAATTTTTTGTACTTCTACAAAATCTTATAATCTTTCATCCCTGGCATGAAACACAATGTTAGTAAAAATTTAAAGAAAATCGGTAGTAAACTTTGGCATCTGTGGTCATATGAGTCTAAATCGGACGAAAGATATATATGGGAGCTATATCTAAATCTGAACAGGTTTGGCGGATATATAATTATCGGGGATAAATATATAAGGGAGCTATATCTAAATCTGAACCGATTTTTTCCAAAATCAATAGCGATTGTTTCAAAAACCGACCCAATGCCAAATTTGAGAACGATCGGACTTAAACTGCGACCTGTACTTTGCGTACAAAAATACATAAACAGACGCACAGTGGGGTTTTTGATGTCAAAAGTGGGAATTAATTCGAAGTAGCTTTCCCTGTTTATAGTTTTAACTTTTTTCGGCCAAATTCACTAAAAGACATAAAACCAATCAAATTTTAAATATTTTTTAGTCCACATTTTATTTGTTTTCCATTAGTTAATTTGCAACAAAAAAAAAAAAAGAGAATGAATATCTGCTTTTTGATCTGATTCTTAACAATTATTATCATCATCGTCAGTAAAATTACTATATGTATCATTATCATCAACACTGGCATTTTGATCACCATCAAGATTTGACTCAAATATCAACATTTGAATTGCTTCCATAGGCAAATTGTGGGGTTTCTTCTCTTTTAATTTCTCATTTCTGATGTAACTGGATCCGAAGTATGTTAATTAACAGACTTTTAAATATTTCTTCATTTGACTTTTCCATAGAACATTTTCGCAAAACATGCTCTCTAAAATTTTTAAAATCTTTGTTTCTAGCTTCTTGCGCTTCTTCCGACAACTGTCCAATTGGAAGTAAAGCGTGGTTAATTATTTCTGCTCCAAGTAATAAATATTTGTGAACAGTTGAGGACATATAGTACCAGCGGTTGAAAAATGTATTTCCATTTAATTTCAAAATGTGCAAAAAAGTGCAGACAACTTTTTCATCTATGCTTTCAAAAGAGTTTATTGTTTTAGAAAAAATAAACTTTTTTACTTAATTTGGCTTTATTCACAACTATTTGTCGACATATTTCTCGAAATCCTCTAATTTAAAGACTTACGAGCGAAACTAAATTTCATATAATAACACAAGTCAAATATAAAAATAAAAAACACAAAAATAATCTTATTCACCTGAGGATGAAGGTTCCATTATTATTTTTTTAATTATCGCTTTAGAAACCACTCAAAACTAATTTTTAAGACACCAATAATTTACATTTATATCGCACGCAAGGAAAACGTAAAATAACTCCAACTTCAAACATATATAGTGACACAACGGTACTTGTCAAAGACACAATTTTTGCGCTAGTGATGTGGAATTTTGTGTACTTTTACCGACTATAAAAATTTTTTCGGTTCTCCTAAATTTCATTTTTCAATTAATTCCCATTTTTGGTATCAAAAACCCCAATGTGAGGCGGACGGGCATCGCAAAATCGGCTCAGAATTTAATTCTAAGACGATCGGTGGGTCGCAGACTTTTCCTTCTTGGCTTTACATACAAATGCACACACTTATTATACTCTGACCACAGTAGTGGTGAAGAGTATAACAAATAAGAAAAGTGTGAAGTCGGGCGGGGCCGACTATAATATGCTCTGCACAACTTTGTATTTAGATCTACATTTCGATAAAATTTCAAATACTTCAAATTTTTAAAAAATTAGCTATAGAAATAAAATTTTGAGAAAAATTTCTATAGAAATAAAATTTTGAGAAAAATTTTTAAAGAAAGAAAAGGTTGACAAAATTTTCTATAGACATTAATTTTGCAAAATCTTTATATAGAAATAAAATTTTGACTAAATTTTTTTTTTTATGGAAATAACATTTTTACAAAATTTTCTATGGAAATAAAACTTTTACAAAATTTTCTATGGAAATAAAACTTTTACAAAATTCTCTATTGAAATACAACTTTGGCAAAATTTTCTGTAGAAATAAAATTTTGAGAAAAATTTTTAAGAAATAAAATGTTGACAAAATTTTCTACAGACATAAATTTTTGAAAAAATTATCAGTAGAAATAAAGTTTTGCAAAATTTTTTTATAGAAATAAAGTTTTGCAAAATTTTTTTATAGAAATAAAATTTTGATTAAATTTTTTTTATGGAAATAACATTTTTTACAAAATTTTCTATAGAAATAAAACTTTTACAAAATTTTCTATAGAAATACAATTTTGGCAAAATTTTCTATACGAGTATAAATAAAATTTTGACAAAATTTTTTATAAAAATAAAATTTTGACAAAATTTTCTATAAAAACGAAATTTTGCAAATGTTTTTTTTTTTTTTTTTGGAAAAATGTTCTCCACATTTAGTAGATTATATTTAGCTCTAGTGGCAACTGTTGTCCTAACGCCGAATAGGAACAGTGACTGATGGTATATGTAAGGCGTACTGTGAGGATGAAGATACTGTGGTCACAACCTTTACTGCTTAAAAAAAAATAGTACACTATACCGGCGAAGAAATAAGCAGGTACCTGGCCCAGATAGAAAACGGGGACTAGAAACAATTTTGGGATTTCCTGAAATAAAAAAATGTGCGATTTTAAGAAGATGCTAGATCGCACAGCAAGACTATTGATATGGGTTTATGCGGCCGTCATGAGGGGAAATTGGTATTAAATATATAATAGCGATATATAAAGACCTTAATTTTTTTTAAAAAGGTTTTAATTTTTATTATTTTTTTAATTTTATTATTTATATTATATTTAAATACATACCATAATTTTCCCAAATACTCATGAACATGGAAAAAACTAAGATTTTCAATAAAGATAATTTTTTTTAGAAATTTCCGTTCAATTTAACGAATTTTTTCTCAATAACGAAAGGGCCCGACAGTATATCGTTCGTAAAACCAAAGTTCGACTATACTTCGCTTTGTTGCATAACATACTCGTATCAGCCACCCTGTATAATATAATGTTTACGGCACCAAAGATTTTTGTAAACTTGTGTTGACACACGAAATCTTTTGTTTTGTACTTCAAAAATCAAAATTGCCTCGTCATAGCTTCATGATATTAACTTACTCGTACTCATTAAAAGTTCGTCATCGGCCGCACTTAAATATCCAAAAATTCATCTATTTTCATTAAAACCTTTCAGGTAAACTTCCTCGATTACCTTGAACGTAAAACTAATAGAAACTATCCCAAAGTGACTAATGTTTTATCTACTCTTCGTTGCCTGGCATCTAAATAGCTAGCCAGTCAGCCAGCCAGCATGTCTACGCAACAAAGTAGTTAATCCCTTATTTGACCTTTTACTTTAGTTTAATGGGAATAGTTTCTCCGGTGAAGTTCAACCGGAGGGCTTTGGAAAAAGCTGAAGAGGATATTCATAAATAAAGTGATAGCCGAAAATAACTGTACTGACCGACCCATCGTAAAGTCGTAATGTTCGTAAACATTGAGGTATCCCAGAGATTATGTAAACATTGGAGAAATATGTTTGGCCACAGGATATTCTGGGAGAATAAGATACAATTTAATATATGTGGGTTATCTATGGAACATTTCTTATTTCATTAACAATCCCTTGACCTTAAGGTTGACCATAGATGCTTGTTTGTGCCGCCTGCAGTCTTAAATTTACTGTGGAAATGATGGTGTACAACATGCAGTAAAAGGTAACATACTGCCGGTACTAACCGATGTGATATACACGCCAGTGGGGAAAAATCCAATTTTGGGTTGACATGACATTAATTATTCCCAGGGGGCTTAAGTGAGCATAAACAAAAATGAATCAAGCTTAGATTTTTATGTGATAAACTATTTAATTCAGTTTCAGTTGTTTTACTGTTGTTGAGGTACCAAAATGAGAAAATGTTTGGATTCACTGGAATCCCAGAAATGAATATCAAGGAAAATCAACATTTTGCTACGTGAAAATATTTTATTTGGCAAAATTTCGAAAATTTTATATAAATGGTTATAGTATAAGAATAATTGCTAAAAAGATCTGAACAAGTCTATGCATGGGATTGCTGCTATAATCGCAAGGCTAAACGGTTGTGCCGAGATCGATTGCCGATTTCTGTTATTTTGTGGATATTGAGTTACCAGAAATGTACAAACCTGAGGTTCTTTACTACCCTTGAGATCTGGTATTCAGAAAATGTGTATGGAAACTTGAACCTTTCGTGGATGGGGATATACTAACTTTGCCATTCCTTTTAAAACATATCAACATATTGGTCTCACATCCATAAGGTATATATATATTCTGGGTCGTGCTGAAATTCTGAGTCGTGCTGAAATTCTGAGTCGTGCTGAAATTCTGAGTCGATCTAACGATGTCCGAAGGAATTTTACTTTCAACTTGGCACAAGTAGTTGCTATTGATGTATCCTCTCTCAAAGAGTAAATTTCATCAAATCTGGTTGAAATTTTGTGTGTGATGTACATATATGCCTCCTAACAACCACCCGAAAATTGGTCGATATCGTCCATATTTACACTGAAAAACAATTAAGGAAAGTCTAACGTCGGACGGGGCCGACTATATTATACCCTGCACTACTAGGTAGATCCACATTTACGGTACCATATCAAATCCGTTAAATGTTTTGGGTGCTATATCTGGACAAAATTTGTTAGACTTCTACAAAAGCTATAGACTTAAAGCTTTAATTGACTAATGACCTGGAGTAGAACACAATGTTAGTAAAAAAACAAGTATATACAGCAGTAAATTCGGCCGGGCCGAATTTTAAATACCCACCACCATGAAACAAGTATAATAGTTTACTATGAAAACTCTTCGTCGTAGTGGGTTACGTTATAATATTGTAGGGGGTTTGATGACAAATCTTCTCCCAAACGAGCCAGCTCCCGAAGACAAACTTTAAAGATTCTACCTATGAAGACCAGATAAGATTCTGGATTTATGAGAACCAAATTTGTTTGAGTTTTAGAGAAAATATAAACATATCGTGTATATGTTGAAATTACGCCTTGATTTAAAATTTTAAATCTTTAGATTTTTCCGCATTTATTTAAATACGATGAGTAAAATCTGGAACTTTTACTTTCAGTTTGAAGCAATTTTCATGATCAGTGCGCTTGCTATACCCTGAAAGAAGTGTTTTCTTTTTTGAGAAACGTAATTTTAGACAAGCAAAGTTTTCTTTTGGCACAAATTTTAGATACAATCGTTGAATAAACGAAAACACTTTATAGGAAAAAGAAATTTCGTTTGTCTAAAATTTTATTATAGATTACTAATTTCCAGCAAATCGGATAAAACTACGGATTCTAGAAGCCCAAGAAATAAAGCCGGGAGATCAGTGTATATGGGGGATATACCAAAACATGGACCGATAGGCATCATTTGCTACTCACATATTTGTGATCTTAAAATACCTCCAGATTTTAAATTTCAAACAAATCGGCCAGAAAATATAGTCTCTAGACGCCCAAGAAGTAAAAATCGAGAGATCAGTCTATATGGGTGTTATACCAAAAAATGGACCGATGTACCTCAATTTCGGCACTCTTATTTGTGGTCTAAAAATACCTCTAGATTTCGAATTTCAGGCAAATCATGTAATAAATACAGTTATTGTAGCTCAAGAATTTCAGGCAAAGCGGATGGTAAATATAGTTTCTAGAAGCCCAAGAAGCAAAATGGGAGATCGGTCTATATGGGGGCTATACCAAAAAATGGACCGATGGGCACCATTTTCGGCACACCTTTTTATGGTTCCAAAAGAACTCTAGATTTTCAATTTTAGGAAAATCGGATAGAAAATATTGTTTCTAGAAGCCCAGAAGCAAAGTCGGGAAATCAGTCTCTATGGGGCTATATGAAAACATGGACCGATGAGCACCATTTTCGGCACACCTTTTTATGGTCCTCAAATACCTCTAGATTTCCAATTTCAGGCAAATCGGATGGTAAATATAGTTTCTAGAAGCCCTAAAAGCAAAATCGGTATATCGGTCTATATGGGGGCTATACCAAAACATGTACCGATGAGCACCATTTTCGGCACACCTTTTTATGGTCCCCAAATACTTCTATATTTCCAATTTCAGGCAAATTGGATAAAAACTACGGGTTTTATAGACTCCAAGACTCCAAATCGGGAGGTTGGTTTACATGGGGGCTACATCAAAACATGGACCGATGCGGACAATTTTCGACACACCTCTTTATGGCCCCAAAATAGCTTTAGATTTTCAATTTCATACAAATCGGATAGAAAATACTGTTTCTAGACGTGTAACAAGCAAAATCGGGAGATCGGTCTATATGGGGGCTATACCAAAACATGAACCGATATGGACCATTTTCGACACACCTCTTTATAGTCCCACAATACCTCTAGATTTCCAATTTCAGGCAAATCGGATGGTAAATATAGTTTCTAGACGCCCAAGAAGCAAAATCGGGAGATCGGTCTATAAGGGGGCTATATCAAAACATGGACCGATACGAACGATTTTCGACACAACTCCTTATGGTCCTAAAATACCTCTAGATTTTCAATTTCAGACAAATCGGATAGAAAATACTGTTTCTAGACGCCTAAGAAGCAAAATCGGGAGATCGGTCTATATGGGGGCTATACTAAAACATGGACCGATGCGGACCATTTTCGACACACCTCTTTATGGTCCTACAATACCTCTAGATTTCCAATTTCAGGCAAATCTGATAAAAACTACGGTTTTATAGGCCCAAGACCCAAAATCGGCAGGTAGGTTTATATGGGGACTATATCAAAACTTGGACCGATATAGCCAATCTTCGAACTTGACCTGCCGGCAAACAAAAAACTAATCTGTGCCAAATTTCGGGACGATAGCGCCATTATTGAAGGCTGTAGCGTGATTACAACAGACAGACAGACAGACATGCTTATATCGTCTTAGAATTTCTCCCTGATCAAGAATATATATACTTTATATAGTCGGAAATCGATATTTCGATGTGTTACAAACGGAATGACAAACTTATTATACCCCCGTCACCATTTATGGTGGTGGGTATAACAAGTAAGTAAAGTTTAAAGTTGGGCGGGGCCGACTATATTATACCCTTCACCACTATGTAGACCAAAATTTGTGTTACCATCTCAACTCCTTCCAATTTTTTGGGAGTTATTATGAATGTTTATATTCCCATATACAAATATTTATATCTTTTTATACTTCTACAAAATTACTAGAATTAAAATTTAAAACATTTACCGTCCTGGGATGAAACACAATGTTAGTAAAAACCAAGTAAGGAAAGTCTAAAGTCGGGCGGGGCTGACTATATTATTCCCTGCAAAAGTTTATTTATGATTTATCGCTCGATATATATGTATTAGAAGTTTAGGAAAATTAGAATCCTTTTTACAACTTTTCGACTATGCAGTGGCGATTTTACAAGGAAAATGTTGGTATTTTGACCATTTTTGTCGAAATCAGAAAAACATATATATGGGAGCTATATCTAAATCTGAACCGATTTCAACTAAATTTGCACGCATAGCTACAATGCTAATTCTACTCCCTGCGCAAAATTTCAATTAACTCAGAGTAAAAGATTGACCACTGTGGTCATATGAGTATAAATCGGGCGAACGATGTATATGGGAGATATATCTAAATCTGAACCGATTTCAATAAAATTTGGCACACTTGACTACACTACTAATTGTACTCTTAGTGCAAAATTTCAACCAAATTGGGGTAAAACTCTGGCTTCTGGGACCGTATTAGTTCATAACGGGCGAAAGATATATATGGGAACTATATCTAAATCTGAACCGATTTCAATAAAATTTGGCACACTTGACTATAGTACTAATTGTTTTTCTTGTGCAAAATTTTAAGCAAAGTAGGGCAAAAATCTGGCTTCTATGGCCATATAAGTCCATATCGGGCGAAATATATATACGGGAGCTATATATACATCTGAACCGATTTCTTCCAAAATCAATAGGGTTCTATTCTGAGCCAAAACACATACTTGTGCCAAATTTGAAGTCGATTGGACTAAAACTGCGATCTAGACTTTGATTACAAAAATGTGTTCACGGACATGGCTATATCGAGCCACCGTGGTGCAATGGTTAGCATGCCCGCCTTGCATACACAAGGTCGTGGGTTCGATTCCTGTTACGACCAAACACCAAAAAGTTTTTCAGGGGTGGATTATCCCACCTCAGTAATGCTGGTGACATTTCTGAGGGTTTCAAAACTTCTCTAAGTGGTTTCACTGCAAGGTGGAACGCCGTTCGGACTCGGCTATAAAAAGGAGGTCCCTTGTCATTGAGCTTAACATGGAATCGGGCAGCACTCAGTGATAAGAGAGAAGTTCACCACTGTGGTATCACAATGGACTGAATAGTCTAAGTGAGCCTGATACATCGGGCTGCCACATAACCTAACCTAACCTATATCGACTCAGGAGCCCACCCTGAGCATTTTTGCCAAAGCCACCATGTTTCTATCTCGTCTCCTTCTGGGTGTTGCAAACATATGCACTAACTTATAATACCCTGTTCCAGAGTGAGGCGCAGGGTATAATAAATATGGGAAATATAAAGCTAGAGCAATTTTAATGCCATTGTACAAAATAGCATTTATGATTTATCAGACATATGTATTCGAGATATAGGACAATTTGAGTAATTTTTACAATTTTTGCTACTTAGAAGTGGCCATTTTACAAGGAGATTGGTTAGTAGATCTCACCAAAAATTTGGGTCAATTGTGGGTTGTGATATATTATTTGGCCACGTCGGGCGATATTTCCACAAGTCGGAGCCTTATTTAAAACTCAACCGTTTTGTGGAAAGTCTGGCATTACAGTGTGTGGGATATGACTAAGAAATCATCACAGAATTTTGTGTAAAATGTGGGTATTTTGGCCATATTTTCATAAACGGGAAGAACAAATATATGGAGGCTTTATGTAAATCTGAACCAAATTAGATCAAAGTTGACACACTTAAATATCATATTAGATATGTTCTCTGTGGAAAGTACCGAGTCAATTGGAAGAAAATCCCATTGAAAATAGGTCTAAAATATGAAACATTCACCATATTTGCCCAATTCTGGCGTACATATATATGGGAGCTATATCTAAATCTGAGCCGATGTTGACCAAATTTGGCTGCATAGTTAGAATAATAATTCTGCAATCTCTTCAAAATTTCACGTAAATTTGAGTATAACTTTGGCCCCCGTGGTCATATGAGTGTAGATGGGGCGAAAGATATATATGGGAGCTATATCTAAATCTGAACAGATTTCAACCTAATTTGGCACACTTACCGATACTATTAAACGTACTCCGTGTGCAAAATTTTAGGCAAGTCAGGACAAAACTCTGTGTTTTGAGGTCATATAAGTATAAATCGGACGAAAGATATATATATGGGAGCTATATCTAAATCTGAACCAATTTCAACCTAATTTGGCACACTTACCGATACAAAATTTGAGGCAAATCACGGAAAAACTCTGGCTTTTGAGGCCATATAAGTCTAAATCGGACGAAAAATATATATGGGAGCTACATCTAAATCTGAACCGATTTCAATCAAATGTACCAAGCATTTGTAAAATGTCAATTCTACTCTCTGTGCAAAATTTCACGAAAATCGGTAGCAAACTTTGGCCTCTGTTGCCATATGAGTCTAAATCGGACGAAAGATGTATATGAGAGTTATATCTAAATTTGAACCGATTTGGCTGATATTTTGCAAGTTTTTTGAGACTTATAAAATATTCCGATGTATGGAATTTGAAGAAAATTGGTTGATAAACACGCCAATTATGACCAGGAGATAAATATATATGACAGCTATATCTAAATCTGAACCGATTTTTTCCAAAATCAATAGCGATTGTCTTTGTTCCAAAAACGACCCTATGCCCAATTTGAGGACGATCGGACTTAAACTGCGACCTGTACTTTGCGAACAAAAATACACGATCGGTATACTAAACGATGGGTCTCAGACTTTTCCTTCTTGGCGTTACATACAAATGCACAAACTTATTATACCCTGTACCACAGTAGTGGTGAAGGGTATAAATACTTTATATCAGAAAATGCGTCTTCTATGCTAAGCAAAATACGCATTCGTTTTTTAAGGACATGAAATTTTTGTTTTCACGGCAACTGTGATGCAATATTCAACTTTTCGGCTCCAAACAAAAAATCACTTATCTCTGCCGAAAGTACTGGATGAGAGGAGAAAAGTAGTTTGTGGATTTTGCTCGATTGGTTGCCGTTCGTTTGTTATGAGCCTCTATAATTTTGTCACCAAATTCGATTTTGAGCATTTTTTTTGCAGTTTTCTCATGGCCATAGCTCGAAAAAGACTGTGAATTTTTGTGTGCATTCTTCAACTAAGTTGTATCTCTTGACTCGGCCAACAAAATTAAATTTAGCAACTAAAATATAGTAAAATGTTAGGTTAGGTATAGTGGCAGCCCGATGTTTCAGGCTGACTTAGACTACTTTCGATCGCGATAAGTGATTTTTTGTTTGGAAATATTGTGTTGCACTGTGTAAATAGCGCCCATTTCAACCGATCATCAGATTGGATTACTGAAGCCGATCAAATTGAAATTTGGTATGCTATATAAGTGTAAGTCCCCCAAGAACCTTGCATAAATGTTGACATTTTCAAAATTTGAAAAAATAGAAAATACATATTTTTATTCTGTTTACAATCCCTATTGTATAAGTTTTATTAGGGGTTCCTTTAAAACTTACAACCGAATTTTTAACCGAATTTTATATCACAGACGTGTCAATGTTTCTCCGAATATCTCTTTTTCAATGATGTCCATTATAGTCTTTACGCAATGGTGACATGAAAATATAACAAATGAAAATAATGAAATCGAATTGACGAGCAAAAATATTCGCAAAAAAAAAAATAAAATAAAAAAAAACACAAATGCGAAATGACTCAATTGTTTTCCTGTCGTTAGCATAACCGTTGTTTGTATTGTAAATGTTACATTCCACAATGGGGATTTTTGTGATTTTTAGTGAACATTAACTATAAAAACGTCCGTTGACAGCCATCGAACCATTATTTTATAAAGGGTGGTTAAAATTTCAAGTGCCGATGTTGATTTTGAATAAAACACAAACTATTTAGGAAATTATTGTAATTTTATTTTATTATGATATATTGGTATTACTCAATTATGTATGGAACAAAATATCGACCTCGGTGACACACCTTCATCCGATGGTCCAAATTTTCGATGACGCTGAGGCATAATGGAGGTTCTATGCCGTTAATGTGCCGAATTATCCCATCCCTTAGCTCTTGAATTGTTGCTGGCTTATCGACGTTCACCTTTTCTTTCAAATAACCCCAAGGAAAAAAGTCCAACGGTGTCAAATCACATGATCTTGGCGGCCAATTGACATCGCCATTACGTGAGATAACACGGCGCAAAAGGGCCATTGTTTCGTTAGCTGTGTGGCAAGTGGCAACGTCCTGCTGAAACCGCATATCGTCCACATCCATATCTTCCAATTCGGGCCATAAAAAGTTCGTTATCATCTCACGATAGCGAACACCATTCACAGTAACTGCCTGTCCGGCCTCATTTTGGGAAAAATACGGCCCGATGATGCTGCCAGCCCATAAACCGCACCAAACAGTCACTCTTTGTGGGTGCATTAGTTTTTCGACAATCACTCTTGGATACTCATTCGCCCAAATGCGGCAATTCTGTTTATTGACGAATCCACTGAGGTGAAAATGTGCCTCATCACTGAAGATGATTTTCCTCGAAAATTGATCACCCACTGTTGCCATTTCTTGGAACCATTTAACACGTTGTTGGATTGTGTATATCTCCATGGTTCCAATTGAGTAAGTCTGAATTAGAGAAATGTCAAATAGAATTCGGAAAAAAACTTGGCGTTTAGGTGTGGTTCACATTCAACATCGGCCTTTACAATTTAACCACACCTTATTATTTTTTCTAATGTGTGAAATGAAGTATTGCTTTTTATACCTCCACCGTGGTGCAATGTTTAGTATTCCCACCTTGCATACACAAGGTCGTGGGTTCGATTCCTGCTTCGACCTAACACCAAAAAGTTTTTCTGCGGTGGATTATCCCACCTCAGTAATGCTGAGGGTTTCAAAGCTTCTCCAAGTGGTTTCACTGCAATGTGGAACGCCGTTCGGACTCGGCTATAAAAAGGAGGTCCCTTGACATTGAGCTTAACATGGAATCGGGCAGCACTCAGTGATAAGAGAGAAGTTCACCAATGTCAATGGAGTGAATAGTCTAAGTGAGCCTGATACATCGGGCTGCCACATAACCTAACCTAACCTAACCATACCCTCCACCATAGGATGAGGGGTATATTAACTTTGTCATTCCGTTTGTAACACATCGAAATAATTCTCTAGGACGTCATAAAGTATGTATATTCTGGGTCGTGGTGAAATTCTGAGTCGATCTAGCGATGTCCGTCCGTACATCTGTTTAAATCGCGAAATGTGGTACATGGTGTTAGTATATGGTCCCTAGCATTCATGCAAAAATTGACCCTTATCCACATAGGCCCATAATTACATATAGCCCATTATTATATAAACCGATTCCCAGATCTCATTTTCTTTTGGAGATGCAAATTTCATCCGAGCCGGTTTAAATTGGATGGGTGGCGTTAATATATGGCCTCTAACAACCACGCAAAAAGTAATCCCAATCGATGTACAATTATATATAGGCCCCATATAAATAGATCCCCATATTTGATTTCCCGCACTTCCTGCACGGACGAAAAAGACTGTTTTTCATATACTTGGGTGTAAAAATTATATGTTTGGAACTCAAATTTTTTACACAATATTTTTAACTAAAGCATATAATGCTCATGAACTAGCATAACATGTTTGGGACATATATGTTAATATGTTAGGACATAAAATGTTTGTAAATATAATATGTTTATATGCAAACATATATTAATTTGGAAATAGTCTATAAACATATTTGTGTTTAGAAAGAGACACCTAGAGAGTATGCTGCAAGTAAAATAATGTTCATAAACTAGCATAATATGTTTTGGACATATATGTTAATATGTTAGAACATATTATGTTTGTAAATATAATATTATTTAAATGCAAACATATATTAATTTGGAAACAGTCTATAAACATATATGTGTTTAGAAAGAGAGACCTAGAGAGTATGCTGCAAGTAAAATAATGGAAATATCCAATTGGCGGCTTAAAAATAACAGGTTGGCGGATAAGTCGCCGATCTGACACATATATGGCGTCGGTAGTATTAAATGCATTATTATTTTTATATAGTACCAACCTTCAAATGATTCGTGTCAAAATTTGACGTCTGTAAGTCAATTAGTTTGTGAGATAGAGCGTCTTTTGTGAAGCAACTTTTGTTATTGTAAAAAAACGGAAAAAAGGAATGTTTTGATAAAATACTGTTTTCTGAAGGGAAAAAATACGGTGGAAGCAAAATCTTGGCTTGATAATGAGTTTCCGGACTCTGCCCAGGGAAATCAACAATAATTGATTGGTATGCAAAATTCAAGCGTGGTGAAATGAGCGCGGAGGACGTTGAACGGATTGGACGCCCGAAAGTGGTGGTAACCGACGAAAACATCAAAAAAATCCACAAAATGATTTTGAATGACCGTAAAATGAAGTTGATCGAGATAGCAGAGGCCTTAAAGATATCAAAGAAACGTGTTGGTCATATCATTCATCAATATTTGGATATGCGGAAGCTCTGTGCAAAATAGGTGCCGCGCGAGCTCACATTTGACCAAAAACAACAACGTGTTGATGATTCTGAGCGGTGTTTGCAGCAGTTAACTCGTAATACACCCGCGTTTTTCGGTCGATATGTGGCAATGGATGAAACATGGCTCCATCACTACACACCTGAGTCCAATCGACAGTCGGCTGAGTGGACAGCGATCGGTGAACCGTCTCCGAAGCGTGGAGAGACTCAAAAGTCCGCTGGCAAAGTAATTGCCTCTGTTTTTTGGGATGCGCTTAGAATAATTTCTATAGATTATCTTGAGAAGGGAAAAACCATCAACAGTGACTATTATATGGCGTTATTGGAGCGTTTGAATGTCGAAATCGCGGCAAAACGGTCCCATATGAAGAAGGAAAAAGTGTTGCTCCACCAAGACAACGCACCGTGCAACAACTTATTGAGAACGATGTCAAAAATTCATGAATTGGGCTTCGAATTGCTTCCCCACACACCGTATTCTCCAGATCTGGCCCCCAGCGACTTTTTCTTGTTCGCAGACGTCAAAAGGATGCTCGCTGCAATGAAGAGATGATCGCCGAAACTGAGGCCTATTTTGAGGCAAAACCGAAGGAGTACTACAAAAATGGTATCAAAAAATTGGAAGGTCGTTTTAATCGTTGTATCGCTCTTGAAGGGAACTAAAGGGTGATACGGTCAAGATTTGGTCAAGGGAAAACGCGTTGTAAATCGGTGAAATCGTTTATTTAAAAAATCAAATTAAATTTCTTTTTCAAGTTCAATTAGTATAAAATTCAGGAAAAATATTCAGTTTCGCTTTTCCAAATCCGAATTGCCGGGCCTCACGTTTGACATCAGATTTTGTACAGCCACCTTGTCCACCTTCTTCGCCACAGAAAGCCAGTTTGCCTTGACCTGCTGCTCGTCCTTAGCAGTTTTTTGGTCGTCTTTAGGTTCCGCTTGACAACAGCCCAGTATTTCTCAATTGGGCGGAGCTCTGGCGTGCTGGGAGGGTTCTTGCCCTTGGGAACCACCTGCACGTTGTTGGCGACGTACCACTCCATGGCCCTTTTACCGTAATGGCAAGATGCCAAATCCGGCCAAAACAATACGGAACAACCGTGTTTCTTCAGGAAAGGAAGTAGACGTTTATTCAAACACTCTTTCACGTAAATTTCTTGGTTGACAGTCCCGGAAGCTATGAAAGTGCTGCTTTTCAAGCCACAGGTACAGATGGCTTGCCAAACCAGATATTTCTTTGCGAACTTTGACAGTTTTATGTGCTTGAAAATATCTGCTACCTTTCCCCTTCCTTTTGCCGTATAAAACTCCTGTCCCGGAAGCTGCTTGTAGTCGGCTTTGACGTAGGTTTCGTCGTCCATTACCACGCAGTCAAACTTCGTCAGCATCGTCGTGTACAGCCTCCGGGATCGCGCTTTGGCCGTCGTATTTTGTTTTGGAGTCACTACCTTCTTGTAAGTCGGCATCTCGGAGAGAGAGATTAGGGTTTCGCTTGAAACTACCGGCAACTCTCTTTGTCGTCTCAGCGGCTTCCGGTTTACGATTTCCCCCCGATCCAGACTTCCTGGCTGTCGACAAACGTTCCCCAAACACTTTAATTACATTTGTAACGGTTAATTTGGCAACTTTTAGCGATTTTGCCAGCTTTGCGTGCGAGTAGCTCGGATTTTCGCGATGCGCGAGGAAAATTTTGATACGCTGCTCTTCTTGCTTGGACGGCATTTTGACAACTGAAGAGTGAATTCCAAAATCAAAATAGGAGCAACATTCTACACACACACACACCTTCAAAATGAGGGTTGTTCAGGTTTTTTAAATGCAAAATTGAAAGAAATACGTCAAGTTTATATTGACCAAATTTTGACCGTATCACCCTTTATTTTGAATAATAAAATCGAATTTTGACAAAAAAATGTGTTTTCTTTGTTAGACCAGCCAACCTATTATATCCACACAAAGAAAATTTCATTAAAATTTTTTACTACCAGTGTTTGAACAATACAAACAATATTTTGTTTGGAGCAATCCTGAAAATATATATGCTTGAAGCAAAATGTGTTTGGGGTATATGTTACGGAAGCGATTTTTTTTTTGAGGGTGTGTACGTGCAAATTTCATCCGATCCGATTGTCGTTTAAACCTCTAAAAACCGTGCGAAAATTAGTTCATAATTATTTATCGTCTCCTCTATATAAATCAATCAAGAATTTAGTTGTCTTATATAGGTAATTAATCTGGGTTAAGGCAACATAAGTTTTCGATTGTAGATGACAGTCTTTAATAGAGCTTTCTACGGAATCCATGGTGGAGGGTAGATAAGATTCGGCCTGGCTTACGGCTGTATATACTTCCTGTTGTTCCTTATTTTGGCCTTTTTTAAACTTAAATCACTAAAATCAATCGAATGACAAGATCATGTCCATTACGTAAGCTATATCTTGAGACAAGATATTTTTCAAAACTTTTTAGGGTTCCTTTTTGAAAACATTTTGTTATAAACATTGATTCTTTTCGAGGATGTAAAAACAAGTACATAAAGATAAACTCATTTTTTTTAATTTTCTGGCTAACTGCATCTTCCATCATATCTTTCTCACTTCGTCGAGGTTTATTTAGTTCTTAGCACCTTTTTCTGTAATACAAACAATATAGAAAAAATTATTCGATTTTATAATTTGTTTAAATTTTACCTTTAGCCTGGATGGAGAATCGAAACGTAGACCATACAGTTTGTAAGCCAACACACTGGCCTACGTAGCTGTTATTGTCATCAACAAAGAATTATCGCTCTAGACATTAACGTACAAACAAAGCATATAGTCAAACAGTTATATTTATAGAGCATAGTTTTGGGCGCCCACGAGCCGATGTAAAGAAACTTTATTTAACAGAAATATACTTTAATAACAAACATAAAATTTTGTAATACAAAATTTTGTTTGGTGATAAAAAGAAGGTGGTGGAAATTGCCGAAGATATTCAAAAAATTCTAACAACTTAACAACATTTTCCATACACGTTTTCCAAACGTTTTTTTGCTTTACATTTCTTTACGAAGATCATTACATTCCATTTTTATTAATTTGGACTTGCGTTGTCTACTTGAATCTGCACCAGAGTCATTTATATTAACAAATAATTTCAAATTTCTTTTATTTATAAAAACAAAAAAAAAACAATTACTAAATTCTCCCACTGTGCGACGTGGCGCTTCGACAACGCACTGGAAACAATTTATTGTAACAATTTCCATGTTTTAAGAAATTTTATTTGATTTTATTGCATAAGACAAAACTGAATTGTAACAGCTACAACAATGGAAAATTGTAACCTATTTTTTTTAACTAAATAAAATAACGAAGAACGGTTTTGTCACTGTATGTGGGGTGTGTTCATCAATTGGTTTGCAACAATATACATGCATACATACATACGTATAAATGTTTGACATATGAACAACAAGCAGATTTCGTTGTCGTTGACATTGTACGAAAAATTGGTATGGGCATTCGAAATTGTTAAAGCAAAACAAAGAGAAAAATCGATGCATATTCAATGTCAGCAGGTGTCCTGTGCAGGATGATGAACACTTTTATCTGATACATTGAAACAAATACAAATGGAAATAAGATTTTTTTTATACCCACAACCGTAGCATAGAGGTATTATAAGTTGGTCGTTCCATTTGTAACACATCGATACGTCAATTTCCGACTATATAAAGATGATATATTTCTGATCAGGGTGAAACTAGAAAGGCTACCTAACGATGTCCGTGGGTTCATTTGTATGTTGCATACAGAGAGAAGGATTTTGCTCACCCTTCATATTTCAAGAGCAAAATGTTATTGTTAGACTATGAACATGGTACAATTTTTGTCGCTAAAAATTTGTTTTCTCGGCTAACATATACATTGTTGTCGAAATTAGGTACATCATTTTCAAGAACATAAAAATTATGGTATCTGATTTTATTTCGCCATAATTTTATTTCGATATTTTTCTCAAACATTTCCATAGAAATAAAATTTTGACGAAATTTTCTACAGAAATAAAATTTTGACGAAATTTTCTACAGAAATAAAATTGTGACAAAATCTTCTATAGAAATAAAATTTTGACAAAATTTTCCATAGAAATAAAATCTTCACACAATTTTTTATCGATATTTTTCTCAAACATTTCCACAGAAATAAAATTTTGACGAAATTTTCTACAGAAATAAAATTTTGACGAAATTTTCTACAGAAATAAAATTGTGACAAAATCTTCTATAGAAATAAAATTTAGACAAGATTTTCTATAGAAATTAAATTTTGACGAAATTTTCTTTGGAAATAAAATTTTGACAAAACTTTCTATAGAAATAAAAATTTGACAAAATTTTTTATAGAAATAAAATTGCGACCAAATTTTCTAAAGAAATAAATTTTGACCAAATTATCTATAGATATAAAATTTTGCAAAATTTTTAATAGAAATAAAATTTTGACAAATGTTTCTGTGGAAATCACATCTTGTCAAACTTTTCTATAGAAATAAAAATTTGACAAAATTTTCGATAGAAATAAAAATTTGACAAAATTTTCGATAGAAATAAAAATTTGACAAAATTTTCCATAGAAATAAAATTTTGAAGAAATTTTTTATAGATATAAAATTTTGAGCAAATAATCTATAGAAATAATTTTTTTTTTTCAATTTTTCTATAGAAATAAAATTTTGACAAATTTTTCTATAGGAATAAAATTTTAACAAAATTTTCTATAGATATGAAATTTTGCAAAATTTTCAATAGAAATAAAATTTTAACAAAATTTTCTATAGAATAAAATTTTTACAAAATTTTTTATAGAATAAAATTTTTACAAAATTTTCTATAGAAATAAAATTTTGACAAAATTTTCTATAGAAATGAAATTTTTGCAATATGTTCCACAGAAATAGAGTCTTGACAAAATTTCCTATAGAAATAAAATTTTGACAAAATTTTCTAGAGAAATAAAAATTTGACAAAACATTCTATAGAAATAAAATTTTGAGAAACTTTTCTATTGAAATAAAATTGTGAAAAAATTTTCTGTAGAAATAAAATTTCGACAAAATTTTATATAAAATACAATTTTGACCAACTTTTCTATAGCAATAAAATTTTGACAAAATCTTCTACAGAATTAAAAGTTTGATAAAATTTCCTATAGAAATAAAATTTTGAAAAAATTTTCTACAGAAATAATATATTGACAAAACTTTATATAGAAATAAAATTTTAACAAAATTTTCAATAAAAATAAAAATTTGATATAATTTTCTATTGAAATAATATTTTGACAAACTTTTCTATAGAAATGAAATTTTGACAAAATTTTCTATAGAAATTAAATATTGACCAAATATTCTATAGAAATACAATTTTGACAAAATTTTCTACAGAATTAAAAGTTTGAGAAAATGTTCTACAGAATTAAAAGTTTGAGAAAATTTCCTATAGAAATAAAATTTTGACAAAATTTTATATAGAATTAAAATATTGACAAAACATTAGATAGAAATTAAATTTTAACAAAATGTTCAATAAAAATAAAATGTTGATAAAATATTCTATTGAAATAAAATTTTGACAGATTTTTCTATAGAAATGAAATTTTGACAAAATTTTCTATAGAAATAAAATTTTGACAAAGTTTTCTGTAGAAATAAAATTCTATAGAAATAAAATTTTAACAAAATTTTTTAAAAAATTAAATTTTGATGAAATATTCCATAGAAATAAAATGTTGACAAAGTTTTCTGCAGAAATAAAATTTTGAAAAAATTTTCTTTACAAATAAAATTTTGACCAAATATTCTATAGAAATAAAATTTTGATAACATTTTCTACAGAATTAAAAGTTTAACAAACTTTTCTATAGAAATAAAATTTTGACAAAATTTTCTATAGAAATAAAATTTTGACCAAAGATTCTATAGAAATAAAATTTTGATAACATTTTCTACAGAATTAAAATTTTGACAAAATTTTCTATAGAAATGAAATTTTGACAAAATTTTCTATTCAAATAAAATTTTGACAAAACATTCTATAGAAATAAACGTTTAACAAAATTTTCTATAGAGATACAAATCATTAACAAAATTTTCTATAAAAATACAATTTTGATAAAATACAATATAGAAATAAAATTTTGACAAAGTTTTCTATAGAAATAAAATTGTGACAAAATTTTTTATAGGAATAAATAATAAACAATATTTTGACAAAATTTTCTACAGTAATAAAATTGTGAGGAAATTTTCTATAGAAGTAATATTTTGAAAAAATTTTCTATAGAAATAAAATTTTGACAAAATTTTCTATACACCTTCAAAAAAAATCGCTTCTCTAACATATGTTCCAAACATATTTTGTTTGGAAACATTAATATGTTTGTTTTATGTGTACATATTATATGTTTCGAAGCATTTTGAGCCCAAAAATATTATATGCTTGGAAGAATTCTCCCCAAAGAATATAGTGCTCATTCTCTCACATAATTTTCGCTTCCACGAAATTTTTTAGTTCTTGGCACCTTTTTCTGTAATACAAATAATGTTGAAGAAATTATTCACGGACGGAGAATCGAACCGAGGACCATACAGTTTGTAAGCTAACACATTATCCACTGGGCTACGTAGCTGTTATAGTCACCAGTAGATAATTATCGTTATAAGTTACATTTATATAGCATAGTTTGCAGCGCCCACGAGCCCATGCAAACATAACATTATTTAACAGAAACATACATTTGTTTGCCACGTGGAGCAGTGGTGAGCATGTCCGCCTTGCATGCAAAGGGTCGTGGGTTCAATCCCTGCTCCGACCGAACACTTTGTTGTTGTTGTTTTTTTTTTTTTTAATTTACTCATTTATATTTAAACTATATTAAATTTTTATAATGAAACTTTGAAATGTGGGTTATTACAGATTTACCGTCAGAAACAGTGCTTGATATAAACGAAATGGACTGAGCTTTTTGATATAATATTACTTTGTTATTGCAAAAATAACAATTTTGTAACAAAAAACTGTTTTTGGTATAAATTAAAATTAATAAAATTAATAAATATTTTGACTTACTCCTCGTACGTTCCGATTTCATTTAACGAACAAAGAAAAAAATTATGCCCATAATACCAAAATGATAAGGAAAACACATGTCCACACATACATAAAATTCTGCTCCCAAGGCGAAAGCACATGCTGTGTTGTTTTCAAATGTCTATTCTCTTGGTTCCGAATGTTTATTCTCTTTACTCCGAATACTCATTCTAATATTCCAATTAAATAATATTTAGACTTAAGCATATAAAATGTTTGGCCTTTTCCGAAACAGTTTTCCGAAACAATACAAAAATTCACAGAAATTACTCTCTTTTGATTCTCTCGCTGTGTTGTGTTGATATCTTTCGACAACCCTCCCGGTTTCCATCTCTATTTCTTTATCTATATTCTCTCCCTGTCGCTCTCTGAATAAAATATCACAACATATATATGTTTACTCGAAATTTGTAAACTTATATATGTTTACATTCACACATATTATTTTTATGAAACATTCATGCTCCAAACATAATATATTCTAACATATTAACATATGTGTGCCAAACATTTAGTGTTAGTTTAGGAACATTACATGTTTACACTTAAATATATTGTGTTTAAAAATTGTGCCCGAAACACATTTTGTTTATATCGGAACATATGAAGAACATATTTTTCTAACAGTGTAGTTATAAAATTTTGATAAAATTTTCTATAGAAATAATATTTTGACAAAATTTTCTGTAGAAATAAAATTTTGACAAAAATTTCTATAAATTCAATATTTTTAAGAAATTTTATTGGTAGAAATGGTAATTTTCCCTTGTTTGTTAGTTTAAAATTCGACACATTTACAATTCAAGGGATATTTGTACACCCAAATTTTCGTTATTAGAAGGGATTATAATGATACAAAAAATAAACTTCTACAATAAATTATTTCTGTCGAAGAACACATGTTTTATACTAACCACAAAATTTTATCAAATAAAGATTTTTTTAGATTTGGTAGATTTTTGGTAAAATTTTCTTGAAATTTTCTTAGATTTGTTTTTGGTTAAAGTGGGGACTGCGGTACAGCCCCCGCTTGTCTACTGATTTAAATTTTTAAGAGGACAATTTTCATTTGATTTGCTTGATATTAGCTTTCTAGATGTGTAACATCTCTGCTTATAGTATTATCACCAATCAGTTTATATTTTGAAATGCAACATAACTGCTTAACATCAGTGAAATATTCTCACTATCAGCACTGTACTAAAGTTGTATATCTTCAATTTTCCTAGATATTGTATTTTTACTACTAATAGTATTTATTGAATTTATAGATTATTTTTAGTATTCTCTATTATTTCGATTTATTATTTATTTATAGTTTTAATTTCGAATGTCTTATATCAATTCTACATAAATTCATCAAATTCATATTAATCTATAGTTTTAACTGCACTCCACCCTAATATACTTAAAGTGGCAAATATATCATCTAATCTGCCATAGATAGGCACACACCTTAACACCATGTATACATGAATTGTTGGACAAACTGAAAGTCACGAATATACGAAACGGCCCGATGATGGAAATAATCAGAGTGTAAGTGCAGGTGTCTATGTTAGAGACTGTGTACTAGAAGAAGCATAGCGAAGGAATAACACAATAAATTGGTTATTTCCGTTTCCAGTTAAATTAGAGTAAACTTATTTCCGTCCAATAACCTTTTGTATATAACTCAGCATTAGTGGCCCAGTTCTGGAGCCATTGTAGAAATTTTTCGTTGCTTTTCACAAGAGTTACCGTTTGATGGTTCGAGATTGTCTATAGGATATGTTAGGAATATGAATGAAGTTAAAGGAAAATTAAATTAAATTCATACTAAATTGAGTTATTCACTGATAAAGTAGAAGAAGAGGAACATGATGATGATAACTCTATTGAATAGAAAACTTATAAAGTAGGCTACGAAAAACTTTTTGGCTTTAAAGCCATACAAAAATTGAAACGGAATTTAGTTTTTATGGTATATAAGTCAGTAAGAGAAATTCATGTTCACGAGTCCTTGTATATTTGAATCATCAGGTACTCAATCATAAAATCTCAACTAAAGTCATATTTTGTTGGATATAAAAGTCAGCTTAATCCTTTTATTCGGTGGATGGACTTATATTGGGTTTCTATTTTCAAAATGTGTCAATATTCACAATCTTGCCCACACTATTATTGTTGGGCTCAAAACCCATTTTATTTCGCTACTAAAAAAGTATGTAGGGAGAAAAGTTCTTTTGAATGTAACTCCTCGTAAGGGATTGCCATATATAATGCACATAAAACCACGACTTTTGCTGCGGATAAAAGTGGTGCAACTTCGGTTAATATCAGGTCTGTGGTAACTTGTAAGTCATTAGAGACTTTTTTCAGGAATTTCCAGTAAATTTGGACAATGTCCCTCTCAAAAGACAATCGATTAAGTTATATCCAAATTCTGTACACTTTTACGCCTATTACTCGAATGAGCACGAGAAACAAAAATTGGTAATTTTGATTAAATCGAGAGACCTATATTTGACACTAACGCCATTTAATTCTATTTTAGTTCATGGTCTTATTATCATGTGTTGGGAAAGTTTCTTCGACTATAATAACTTTGACGTGGCAAAACATGTGCCTACAAGAAATATTGATTTTTAGACCCCATAAAATATATACCGAACGAATAAGAATCACTTTCCGAATCGATCTAGCTCTTGGATTCCGTCCGTCCGTCTGTCAAAACACAGTAATTCCATGAAACATTCAACACACGACTGACGCGAAAAATGAAAATCGTGTCTACCTGCTCAATGTTTTTATAAAATTCTTTTCGCTGCAAACAAGTTATTAAATGGTCACGAAAAAAATGTACATGGTCTTTATGGCCATGTAATGGTTCTAGACATGTCTATACGTAACCTATAAAAATACTTTTTTCTCTGCAAACAAGTACATGAGGTACATGATTTTCCCGACCATGTAATGGTCTCAAATTCTATCATTTAAATAATAGAACATGTTTGAGGCATTTGAGAACCATTTAAATGCTTATTGCCAACATATATTTATCTTCGCTCGAAAGACAAAATACATGGTTTTTCGCTACTCAGGATAAGCATTAAATGGATGCGGCAACCATGTCCAAACATGTTTTTTCTGTGCGTGATAGCTCTTAATATCACAAATTTCTGTTCAAATCAGAAATTTCTGTTCAAATTTCTGTGATAAAACTCCCATAAACATGTACCCCTTAATGTTCTTAAATAAGTAAATGTGGTTTATCTCCCAAACCTAAACCATTGATACCACACAAACAATGTTTACTAATTCAGTAGGGGTGGTTTAGGGTATGGTTTAGTCAGAGCCGCCCTACCATATACCTAATTCACTTGTTATTTGCTGGGTTAGTTTACACTTGACGTAATTATATGACAGCCTCCATCAATCAGGGTTAATCCAAAAATTATAAATTTTTAAAGTTAGTCCGATGTCGGACCAAATGGAATTTAGTTCATTTTGGTCCATTTTCGTCAATTCGGTATTTTTTCAAAATTTTCTGAAAATCAATTTTGAGAAAGTTTTCCATAGAAATTAAATTTTGACAAAATTTTCAATAGAAATTAAATTTTGACAA
This sequence comes from Haematobia irritans, assembly GCF_050003625.1. NCBI lineage: Eukaryota > Metazoa > Arthropoda > Insecta > Diptera > Muscidae > Haematobia > Haematobia irritans. Next base: position 162,177,684 of record NC_134399.1, read on the forward strand.
AATTTTCAAAAGAAATTAAATTCTGACAAAATGTTCAATAGAAATAAAATTTTGACAAAATTTTCTATGGAAATAGAATGTTGACAAAATTTTCTATTAAAATACATTTTATACAAAATTTTCAATATAAATAAAATTTTGACAAAATTTTCAAAAAAAAAAACATAAAATTTGGCAAAATTTTCAATAGAAATAAAATTTTGACAAAATTTTCTATAGAAATAAAATGTAGACATAATTCTCAACAGAAATAAAATTTTGACATAATTCTCTATAGAAATAAAATTTTCTGAAGAAATTTTGACAAAATTTTCTATGGAATTAGAATTTTGACAACATTTTCTATTAAAATAATTTTTTTTACAAAATTTTCAATATAAATAAAATTTTGACAAAATTTTCAAATGAAATAAAATTTTCTACAGAAATAAAATTTTGACATAATTCTCTACAAAAATAAAATTTTGACATAATTCTCTATAGAAACAAAATTTTCTATAGAATTAAAATTTTGATAAAAATTTCTATAGAAATAAAATTTTGATAAATTTTTCTATAGAAATTAAATTTTGATAAATTTTTCTATAGAAATTAAATTTTGACAAAACTTTTCTTTGAATAAAAATTTTGACAAACTTTTATATAGAAATAAAATTTTATCAAATTTTTTTTAGAAATAAATTTATGACAAAATTTTCTATAGAAATACAATTTTGACAAATGTTTTTATAGAAGTTAAATTTTGACAAAACTTGTTTTTGAATAAAAATTTTGACAAACTTTTCTCTAGAAATAAAATTATGACAAAATTTTTTATAGAAATAAAATTTTGACAAAATTTTCAAAAGAAATAAAATTTTGACAAAATTTTCTACAGAAATAAAATTTTGACATAATTCTCTACAGAAATAAAATTTTGACATAATTCTCTACAGAAATAAAATTTTGACATAATTCTCTATAAATATAAAATTTTCTGTAGAAATAAAATTATGAAAAAATTTTCTATAGAAATAAAATTATGACAAAATTTTCTATAGAAATAAAATTTACAAAAAAAAATTTCTATAGAAATTAAGTTTTGACAAAACTTTTTTGAATAAAAATTTTTAAAAACTTTTCTATAGAAATCAAATTATGACAAAATTTTTTATAGAAATAAAAGTTTGACAAAATTTTCTATAGAAATAAAATTTTGACAAATTTTCTATAGAAATTAAATTTTGACAAAACTTTTTTTTTAATAAAAATTTTGACAATTTTTTTTTTTTAATAAAATTATGACAAATTTTTTTTTAAATAAAATTATGACAAAATTTTCTACAGAAATAAAATTTTTAAAAAAATTTCTATAGAAATAAAATTTTGACAAATGTTTCTGTAGAAATTAAATTTTGACAAAACTTTTTTTTGAATAAAAATTTCGACAAACTTTTCTATAGAAATAAAATTATGACATAATTTTTTATGGAAATAAAATTTTGACAAAATTTTTGATAGAATAAAATTATGACAAAAATTTCTATAGAAATAAAATTTTGACAAAACTTTTTTTTAATAAAAATTTTGGCAAACTTTCATATAGAAATAAAATTTTAACAAAATTTTCTTTAGAAATAAAATTATGACAATATTTTCTATAGAAATAAAATTTTTACAAAAATTTCTATAGAAATTAAATTTTGACAAAACTTATTTTTGAATAAAAATTTTGACAATCTTTTCTATATAAATAAAATTATGACAAAATTTTTTATAGAAACAAAATTTTGACAAAATCTTCTATAGAAATAATATTTTTACAAAAATTTCTATAGAAATAAAATTTTGACAAATTTTTCTATAGAAATTAAATTTTGACAAAACTTTTTTTTTTGAATAAAAATTTTGGCAAACTTTTATATAGAAATACAATTTTAACAAAATTTTCTTTAGAAATAAAATTATGACAATAATTTCTATAGAAATAAAATTTTTACAAAAATTTCTATAGAAATAAAATTTTGATAAATGTTTCTGTAGAAATTAAATTTTGACAATCTTTTCTATAGAAATAAAATTATGACAAAATGTTTTATAGAAACAAAATTTTGACAAAATTTTCTATAGAAATAATATTTTTACAAAAATTTCTATAGAAATAAATTTTTTTTACAAATATATATGTATAGAAATTAAATTTTGACAAAACATTTTTTTGAATAAAAATTTTGACAAACTTTTCTATAGAAATAAAATTATGACAACATTTTTTATAGAAATAAAATTTTGACAAAATTTTCTATAGAAATAAAATTATTACAAAAATTTTTATAGAAATAAAATTTTGACAAAATTTTCTATAGAAATAAAATTATGACAAAATTGTCTATAGAATTAAAATTATAACAAATTTTTCTATAGAAATTAAATTTTGACAAAACTTTTTTTTTGAATAAAAATTTTAACAAAATTTTCTATTGAAATAAAATTATGACAAAATTTTCTATAGAAATAAAATTTTGACAAAAATTTCTATAGAAATAAAATTATGACAAAATTTTCTATAGAAATAAAATTTTGACAAAATTTTCTATAGAAATAAAATTTTGACAAATTTTTCTATAGAAATTAAATTTTGACAAAACTTTTTTTTTAATAAAAATTTTGACAAACTTTTATATAGAAATAAAATTTTAACAAAATTTTCTTTTGGAAATAAAATTATGACAAAATTTTCTACAGAAATAAAATTTTTACAAAAATATCTATAAAAATAAAATTTTGCCAAATGTTTCTATAGAAATAAGAAATATAAAATTGTGACAAAATTCTCTATCGAAATAAAATTTTAGCCACATTTTCTATAGAAATAAAATTTTGACAAAATTTTCTATAGGAATAAAATTATGACAAAATTTTCTAAGAAATAAAATTTTTACAAAATTTTCTATAGAAAATAAATAAAAATTTTGAATAAAAATAAACATTTGGGAATATTTTAACTTTTGAATGTTGGTCCTATATAAAAATTCATTGTAGCAACGCTGCCCTGGATATATGCCCATGTCCAATACAAATATGAGATATTGTAAAATAGACATTTAATTTAAACACCTCCATTTCGATAAATGTTCTTTTAAAGCTTTTATAATGGAAACAGCTCGTAAAATGATTTTATTGTTTACAATTTTATCATTCCTAATCGGTGTTATCATTCCTAAACGCTGGTGATGATCTCTCAGAGACAAGTGGTCATTTTTAAATCCCTATCCCTTTAGTTTCAGTTTGTGGTGGACAATGGAGCCCTATGTGCGATATCTTCTTTCGGATAGCTACTCAAAAATATGTCAAAGTCTAATGGAATTTGCCATTAATTTTAAATGCGTTTTGTGTGGTTAGACCAACAACAACTCCATTGTCATAGCCCAATATTTGGTCCCTTTTGATTTGGCAGATGGCCTAAAGGTCTGCCTCTCTCTACTGTCTTACCGCATGTTTATCTTTAGGGCTTCTTTTAAAATTTTGACATATCATTGGGTATTGTTTTGGGATCATTTTAAGTTATTTTAACTAATGTGTAGGTCTTATAGCCATTATAGGAATTAAGGACATCATCCATTTATGAGTGCACGTGTTTGTTTATATGATTGTATTAGGGGTGAGTGCGGAGGACAACCATTATCTCCAATGAGAATGATAAGGGCCACACTCTGCGATGATGGCGTGAAAACTTTTCTATACCGACTACCATCATGCATCATCAATTTTGCATAAAAATCATTTCGACTTTTGTTTAACTAAACACAATGGTGATAGGCATTTCCTCAATTCCCAAAAAAATTGATATGAGGCATTACATAAATTGACAGATTTTCTAAATAGCTTAGAGAGGATAAAAGTTATTGTCAAGAAAAATGCTCCTTTATGAATGGTACTAAATACAAGAACATAAAGTTTACACCACAATAATGTTCAACGAATGTTTACAATTTTTTTTTTTTTTTTTATCATATCACAGATGTATAGTTAGAAATACAAAATTTCCTTTTGTTCTATGAGGCATTTTTAAAGAAATGTTAGCCAAAGATGGTTTGTGATATAAAAAACTTAAATTTACGACGATTTTCATTAGATATTTGTTTAAAGCAAATGATCACATATTAAGCAATTTTTCACTCAAGGACGCATAGTTTAGCAGATATGGGCAAATAAAGTTTTTATACCCTCCACAATAGGATGGGGATATATTAACTTTGTCATTCCGTTTGTAACACATTGAAATAATGCTCTAAGACCCCATAGAGTATATATACTCTGGGTCGTGGTGAAATTCTGAGTCGATCTAAGCATATCCGTCCGACGTCCGTCCGTCTGTTGAAATAACGTTAACTTCCGAACGAAACAACCTATCGACTTGAAACTCGGCACAAGTAGTTGTTATTGATGTAGGTCAGATGGTATTGAAAATGGGCCATATCGGTCCACTTTTACGTATAGCCCCCATATAAACCGATCCCCAGATTTGGCTTGCGGAGCCTCAAAGAGAAGAAAATTTCATCCGATCCGGCTGAAATTTGGTACATGGTGTTGGTATATGGTCTCTAACAATCATGCAAAAATTGGTCCACATCGGTCCATAATTATATATAGCCCCCATATAAACCGACCCCAGATTTGGCTTGCGGAGCTTCTAAGAGAAGCATTTTTCATCCGATCCGGCTGAAATTTGGTACATGGTGTTGGTATATGGTCTCTAACAACCATGCCCAAATTGGTCCACATCGGTCCATAATTATATAGCCCCCATATAAACCGATACCCAGATTTGGCTTGCGGAGCCTCTAAGAGAAGCAAATTTCATCCGATCCTGCTGAAATTTGGAACATGGTGTTGGTATATGGTCTCTAACAATCATGCAAAAATTGGTCCACATCGGTCCATAATTATATATAGCCCCCATATAAACCGACCCCAGATTTGGCTTGTGGAGCTTCTAAGAGAAGCATTTTTCATCCGATCCGGCTGAAATTTGGTACATGGTGTTGGTATATGGTCTCTAACAACCATGCCCAAATTGGTCCACATCGGTCCATAATTATATAGCCCCCATATAAACCGATACCCAGATTTGGCTTGCGGAGCCTCTAAGAGAAGCAAATTTCATCCGATCCTGCTGAAATTTGGAACATGGTGTTGGTATATGGTCTCTAATAACCATGCACAAATTGGTCCACATCGGTCCATAATTATATATAGCCCCAATATAAACCGATACCCAGGTTTGAACTTCGGAGCCTCTTGGAAGAGCAAATTTCATCCGATCCGGTTTAAATTTGGTACGTGGTGTTAGTATATGGTTTCTAACAACCTTACAAAAATTGGTCCATATCCGTCCATAATTATATATAGCCTCCATACACAAAAAAAAATCACGTACATTTTTCCAATTAAAATTTTAATTGAGTTTTAAAATATATTCAATTAAAAATTATTTGACTCAACAAACTTTTTTAATTGAAACAAAAATCAATCACAAAAATAATAGTATCAATTAAATTTTTAATTGGATCAATTAACTTTTTAATTGACTTTCAATTATTTTTTTAATTGATACTATCATTTCTGTGATTGAAGACATTTCAATTAAAAATTAATTGGATCAATTAATTTCGTGATTGAATCAGAAAAAAATTTTTTTTTGTGTATAAATCTATCCCCAGATTTGACATCTGGAACCTCTTGGAGGAGCATAATTCATCCGATTCGGTTGAAATTTGGTACATTGCGCAAGAATATGACCGCTAACAGTCATGGAAAAATTGGTCCATATCGGTCTATAGTTATATATAGCCGATCGCCAATCACACAAAAATTGGTCCATATTGCCCAAAATAATCTACCAAAATTTTAATTCTATAGAAAATTTTGTCAAAATTTTATTTCAATAGAAAATTTTGTCAAAATTTTATTTCTATAGATAATTTTGTCAAAACTTTATCTCTATAGAAAATTTTGTCAAAACTTTATTTCTATAGAAAATTTTGTCAAAATTTTATTTCTATAGATAATTTTGTCAAAACTTTATTTCTATAGAAAATGTTGTCAAACTGAATTATATACGTGGGCCTTTTTTTTGTTTAATATATACCCCGTATGTACTAAGTTACAATTTAGAAGACGGTGTTAAGATACCTTGCCATCCACCATGGAATGCGTAAAAACTTCTACTAAAGTCTGAAATCCACAACCGAATTACTTGGGGTTGTGGAAAAACTTGCCGATGGCAAGATGTCTCAAAACATAATCTAAACAAACAATTTAATACGGCCGTAAGTTCGGCCAGGCCGAAGCCCTCCACCATGGATTGCGTAGAAACTTATTCTAAACAATGCCGAATTACTTGTTTACGAATTACGAATTACTATAAAAATAAAATCTAAACCTCGGGATCGGTTTATATGGGGGCTATATATGATTATGGACTGATATAGATCACTTTTGGAATGGTTGTTAAATATCATATACTACCACCATGTACCAAATTTCAACCAGATCGGATGAATTTTGCTTCTCCAAAAGGCACCGGAGGTCAAATCTGGGGATCGGTTGATATGGGGGCTATACATAACTATGGACCGATTTCGACCAATTTTTGCACGGGTGTTTGAGGCCATATATTAACACCACGTTCCAAATTTCAGCTGAATCAGATGAATTTTGGTCTTCCAAGAGGCTCCGAAGGTCAAATCTGGTGATCGGTTTATATGGGGGCTATATAATTATTGACCGATGTGGACCAATTTTTGCATGGTCATTAGAGACCATATACTAACACCATGTACCAAATTTCAGCTGGATCGGATGAAGCTTGTTTCTCTTAGATGCTCCGCAAGCCAAATCGGGAGATCGGTTTATATGGGGCTATATATAATTATTGACCGATGTGGACTAATTTTTGCATTGTTTTTTTAGACTATATACTTACACCATGTACCAAATTTCAGCCGGATCGGATGAAATTTGCTTCTCTTAGAGGCTCCGCAAGCCAAATTTGGGGGTCGGTTTGTATGGGGGCTATACGTAAAAGTGGACCGATATGGCCCATTTGCAATACCATCTGACCTACATCAATAACAACTACTTGTGCCAAATTTCAAGTCGATAGCTTGTTTCGTTCGGAAGTTAGCGTGATTTCAACGGACGGATGGACATGCTCAGATCGAGTCACAATTTCACCACGACCCAGAATATATATACTTTATGGGGTCTTAGAGCAATATTTCGATGTGTTACAAACGGAATGACAAAGTTAATATACCCCCATCCTATGGTGGAGGGTATAAAAACGAAAAATTAAAACTTGCTTCCTACACACAAAAAAATTTTACGAAAAAATTTCCAATTAAAATTTTAATTGAGTTTTAAAAAATATTCAATTAAAAATTTAATTGATTCAACAAATTGTTTAATTGAAACAAAAATCAATCATAAAAATAATTGTATCAATTAAGTTTTTAATTGGATCAATTAACTTTTTAATTGACCTTCAATTAATTTTTTAATTGATACTGTCATTTCTGTGATTGAAGACATTTCAATTAAAAATTAATTGGATCAATTAATTTCGTGATTGAATCAGAAAAAAATTTTTTGTGTGTAGAAGCAACAACACTAAACCTAAATTTAAAAGAGAATTGTGTCTTAAAAGTATCTTTACTTGTATTCTCTGCTTCTTTGGCTTGGAATCAATACCAAAACAAAATCTTTGGAACCGGGCATGCTTTTTTTTCAGTGTGGAAAGGGTTTGAAACAATCAAAAATTTCACCAACATTCCTGAGAGGAGATAAACCACCGCTGAAAAATTTTTTGGTATTCTGACGAAACTGAGATTCATATAAAAAATAACATAAATTTTCGCTGCTTACTCATTGTCTCACCGTAATGTCATCATTTTCAGGCTATAAGGGACGCGATCAAAGTTTATGTTTGCAATGCTGAAGCTAATGGCTTTTCATACCAAAACCAAGAAAACACTCATGCATTCGGATATCATGAAAAGATAACAATAAAGTTTTGCTCTCATCTTTTAATGGTGTCCATCCGAGAAGTGTTTGTCAATTAATTCCTAAGAGGGCGTATAAGATATTAATAAGTTCTCATGTCAACTCTTGTTGTTCTTCTTGTTGGCATTTGACATAGAAATGTGGCCAGTTGCTAAGGTATCCTTGATGGGAGTGGATGCCACTGCATTTGACATTCTTAGTAGTTTCCGTCAGCCACCGTATCAATTTGTATGCCTTTGGAAAACTTTCTCTTAGGCTTTGGAAGAGGAAATATGCTTTCGTGGATGAGTGTGTATGTGTGAGTATCACATTCATGAATTGTTATTATGGAATTGGCCTTGTTTACATGCACCATTAGAATTTCGACATGAATTAGACTCCTGGTTTTCCTACCACAATTCACATTCATTTGTATTTTTCCGACCTATGCAAGTTATAGATGGGCAGAATTTCTCCCAAAAAAAAAAAAAAAAACAACTAAGCATTAAGGGAATATTATTAAGTAACAGAATGACATCAAAATGGTATTAATATTAAATGTCACTTAATTGTATTGAATGGCATCTTCGCTATTATACTTTCACTATACCATAACTAAATGTACTCCTAGAAGATAAAAAATATAAACGTATAAAGAAAACAAATAAGGAAAGTCTAAAGTTGGGCGGGGTCGACTCTGTTAAACCCTTCACCACTTTGTATGTCTACATTTTCGATACCATCCCCGAATCCTGCAAATGTGTTGGGTGCAATAAAAGGTCTAATTTCCCATATACATATTTTTAAATCTATCATAAACCGTTTTGGATAAAACTTCTTTGACTTCTACAAATTCTCTAAACTTAAAATTTAAATTGGGTAATGTTTTGAGGTAAGGCGCAATGTTAGTAAAAACAAGTATATACAGCAGTAAGTTCGGCCGGGCCGAATCTTAAATACCCAACGCCATGAATCAAATATAATAGTTTACTTTGAAAACTCTTCGTGATAGCGGGTTACTTGATAATATATGATGACAAATCTTTTCCCAAGCAAATCAGTTCTACCAGTACTGTTCCCGAAGAAAAAAATGTAAAGATTCTACCTATAAAGACCAGATCGGATTCTGGATTTATGAGAACCAATTTTGTTTGAGTGTTAAAGAAATCATTGACATATCGTGTATATGATGAAAGAACGCCTTGATATGAAATCATAAATCTGAAAAATTTTTTCCGCCATTATTTAAATCAATACGATGAGTAAAATCTGGAAATTTTAATTTCAGTTTCAAGCAATTTTCATGATCAGTGCGCCTGCTATAGCCTGAAAGAAGTGTTTTCTTTTCTGAGGAACACAATTTTAGACAATCAAAGTTTTCTGTTGACACAAATTTTAGAGACAATCGTTGAGTCGCTTCTCAAAAATTCGGATTAGTTTGCTCTAAACGAAAATACTTTATACGGAAGGGGAATTTCGTTTGTCTAAAATTTCATTCCGGGGGAAAATATTTTTCTTTGGGTGTACCCTCAAGAAGTTAAATCGGTCTATATCGATGCCTTGCCAAATGGACCGGTAAAAATAAATGCGAAACATAATTTTGAGGGTCTAAAATTCCAGTATATTTTCAAGTATATTCCAGTATATTTTGTGCAAATCGGATAAAAACTACGGTTTCTAGGAGGCCAAGGAGTTAAATCTGGAGATCGGTCTATGTGCAGGCTATACTAAAACATGAGTCGACACTCACCATATTCGCCTGTCCTATTTGTGGTCAGCCGGATTCCAGACGTCCTAGCAATAAATTCGGGAGTTAGGTCTATATGGGGGCTATACCAAAACATGGACCAATACTCACTACCTCTTAATGTTCCTCAAATACCTCTAGAACCCCACTTTCAAACGAATTGGGTGAAAACTACGAATTCTAGAAGCCTAACAAGTAAAATCGGGAGATCAGTCTATATAGGGGCTATACCAAAACATGGACCGATACGGACCATTTTCGACACACCTCTTTATGGTGCTAAGTTACGTCTATATTTCTAATTGCCGGCAAATTGGATAAAAACTACGGATTCTAGAAGCCCAAGAAATAAAGTCGGGAGATAGGTCTATATGGGGTCTACATCAAAATATGGACCAATAGGCACCATTTGCAACACACCTATTTGTGATCTTAAAATAACTCTAGATTTTCAATTTCAAGCAAATCGTCCCGAAAATATAGTCTCTAGACGCCCAAGAAGTAAAATCGAGATATCGGTCTATATAGGGGTTATACCAAAAAAGTGGGCCGATAGACCTCAATTTCGGCACACATATTTGGGGTTCCAAAATACCTCCAGATTTTCAATTTAAGGCAAATCGGGTAATAAATACAGTTTATAGAAGCCCAAAAATAAAAATCGGGAGATCGGTTTATATGGGAGCTATACCAAAACATGGACCGATACGGACCATTTTCGACACACCTCTTTATGGTCCTAAGATACCTCTAAATTTTCAATTTCAGGCAAATCGGATAGAAAATGCAGTTTCTAGACGCCCAGGAAGCAAAAGCGGGACATCGGTCTATGTGGGGGCTACAACAAAACATGGACCGATGGGCACCATTTTTGGCACACCTTTGTATGGTCCTCAAGTACCTCTAGATTTTCAGGCAAATTGGATAAAAACTACGGCTGATTTTGACCAAATTATACATGCGTAGCTAGAATGGCAATTTTACTCTCTGTGCAAAATTTTAAGTAAATACACTGAAAAACAGCATACGCGGTTATAAAGATTTTGTCTTTACTTTAAAAAATTTGGTATTGATTCCGAGCCAAAGAAGCGGAGAATACAAGTAAGGATACTTTTAAGACACAATTCTCTTTTAAAATCGGGTTTTGTGTACTTGCTTCTAGGAAGCAATTTTTAATTTTTCGCTTTTTCAGGTTTTTTTCTTCATATGCTATCAAACTCCTTTAAAAACAAGTTAACGACGACTTTATTTTCCAAATTAAGACTCGACTTCTAGTAGAAATTATGCTGTGTTTCAAGTAAAAAACGTCTTTAAAATAAAGTGTTGAAAAACATGTCCTATATTTGAACGATTTTTTGCTTTGTAGTCAAGATTCAAAAAGACAACAAAATTAAAGACAATTTCATTAAATTTAAAGATTTTTTCTAAATTATTAAAGTGAAGTTGACCTTCGCCCAAACATTTTTTCTTTCATGTTATGATATCCATTTTTAAATCAAATCACTTAATTATAAGGACAATACGACTTCATTGAAAAGTTTATCGACCTTTGGTCAATATATATATATATATATATATATATATATATATATATATATATATATATATATATATATATATATATATATATATATATATATATATATATATATATATATATATATATATATATATATATATATATATATATATATGGGAGCTATATATAAACCCGAACCGATTTCAACCAAATTGGGCACACTTTACGACACTCTTAATTATAGACGTTGTGAAAAAATTTTGGGGAAAAATCTGGCTTCTTGGGCCATGTTAGTGAATATCGGGCGAAAGACGTACATGGGAGCTATGTCTAAATCTGAGCCGTTTTCTTCCAACATGAATAGGGTTATATTCTGACCCCAACAACATAACGGTACCAAATTTCAAGTCGATTGGAGCACGGTTGCCACAGTTGGTAGACTTCTACCAAAAGTTGTAGATTTTTTATTATTTGGTAGATTGATGTTTTGGTGGATTTTACAAATTATTCCTCATAAATTTGTTATACAAAATAAATTTTTGACAAAATTTTCTATAAAAAGAAAATTCTGACAAAATTTTCTGTAGAATAAAATTATGAGAACTTTTTCTATAGAAATAAAATTTTGCGAAATTTTTTATAGGAATAAAATGTTGGCAGAATTATCTATAAAAATAAAATTTTGACAAAATTTTCTATAGAAATGAAATTGTGATAAATTTTTCTATACAAAAAAAAATTATGAGAAAATTTTCTATAGTAATAAAACTATGACAAAATTTTCTATAGAAATGAAATTGTGATAAATTTTTGTATAGAAAAAAATTATGAGAACATTTTCTAGAGAAATAAAATTTTGCGAAATTTTGTATAGGAATAAAATGTTGACAAACTTAACTTTAAAAATAAAATTGTGACACATTTTTAAAAATAAAATGTTGACAAAATTATCTAAAAAAAATAAAATTTTGCCATAATTTTCTATAGAAATAAAATTTTGTTTTTTTTATCTCATAATCTCGGCTATAGGTCTATAAGAGAAAATTTTTTATAGAAATAAAATTTTACGAAATTTTGTATAGGAAGAAAATGTTGACAAATTTAACTATAACAAGTAAGGAAAGTCTAAAGTCGGGCGGGGCCGACTATATTATACCCAGTACCACTTTGTAGATCTAAATTTTCGATATCATATCACATCCGTCAAATGTGTTGGTGATATATATAAAGGTTTGTCTCAAATACATACATTTAAATATCACTCGATTTGGACAGAATTTGATAGACTTTTACAAAATCTATAGACTCAAAATTTAAGTTGGCTAATGCACAAGGGTGGAACACAATTTTAGTAAAACAGCAGGGGAAACATTTAAATCTGAAGCAATTTTAAGGAAACTTCGCAAAAGTTTATTTATGGTTTATCGCTCGATATATATGTATTAGAAGTTTAGGAAAATTAGAGTCATTTTTATAACTTTTCGACTAAGCAGTGGCGATTTTACAAGGAAAATGTTGGTATTTTGATCATTTTTGTCGAAATCAGAAAAACATATATATAGGAGCTATATCTAAAACTGAACCGATTTCAACCAAATTTTGCACGCATAGCTACAATGCTAATTCTACTCCCTGTTCAAAATTTCAATTAAATCGGAGTAAAAGATTGGCCACTGTGGTCATATGAGTGTAAATCGGGCGAACGATATATATGGGAGCTATATCTAAATCTGAACCGATTTCAATCAAATTTGGCACACTTGACTATACTACCAATTGTACTCCTAGTACAAAATTTCAACTAAATCGGAGTTAAAAATTGGCCTTTGTGGTCATATGAGTGTAAATCGGGCGAAAGCTATATATGGGAGATATAATTAAATCTGAACCGATTTCAACCAATTTTGGCACGCATAGCTACAATGCTAATTATACTCCCTGTGCAAAATTTCAATTGAATCGGAGTAAAAGTTTGGCCACAGTGGTCATATGAGTGTAAATCGGGCGAACGATATATATGGGAGCTATATCTAAATCTGAACCGATGTCAATAAAATTTGGCACACATGACTATAGTACTAATTGTTCTTCTTGTGCTAAATTTTAAGCAAATTAGGGTAAAACACTGGCTTCTGGGGCAATATAAGTCCATATCGGGCGAATATATATATATATATATATATATATATATATATATATATATATATATATATATATATATATATGGGAGCTATATCTAAATCTGAACCGATTTCTTCCAAAATCAAAAGGGATCTATTCTGAGCCAAAACACATACTTGTGCCAAATTTGAAGTCGATTGGACTAAAACTGCGACGTAGACTTTGAATACAAAAATGTGTTCACGGACAGACGGACATCGCTATATCGACTCAAGAGCCCACCCTGAGCATTTTTGCCAAAGACACCATGTGTCTATCTCGTCTCCTTCTGGGTGTTGCAAACATATGCACTAACTTATAATTCCCTGTTCCACAGTGTGGAGCAGGGTATAAAAATAAAATTGTGAAAAATTTTTAAAAATAAAATGTTGACAAAATTATCTAAAAAAAAAAAAATTGTGACAAAATTTTCTATAGAAATAAAGTTGTGACAAATTTTTCTATAAAATAAAATTTTGACAAAACTTTCTATAGAAATAAAATTTTGACAAAATTTTCTTTATAATAAAATTTTGACTAAATTATCTATAAAAATAAAATTTTGAATTTTTTTTTTTTAATAAAATTTTGCAAAATATTTTTTGTTTTTGGCAAAATTTTGGTAAATTATTTTTGGTTCGAATGGCTACCGTGCTCAGAAGCCGGTCCCGAGTATTACTGCCTATAGTGTTACCGTTGCAATTTTTTAAAAATTTGCACACAAATTCGAATACCGAAAAAACTGCCCAAATAATTTTTTTTATTACGTAACACATTTCATAAAACAGCAAAATATGGTTTATCGCAACATAAAATTATATAAAACGTACACCCAAAGAAAAGCCACTTTCCCCTGAACGAAGTTTTAGGTAAGCGAAAATCACCTTAGTTAAAAAGTATTTTCCTTAGGAGCTTCTAAACACGAAATTATGATATATCGTTTCCATGATTGCATCTCATCTCTATAAAGAATATAATTTTAGTGTTTAAGGAAAACTTAACATAGGTGTAAACTTGCAGGTTTCAACTTTAATCTTAATTTGTGCCAAAAACGCTCGTTGTTTTTAAGTTGAAATACCTGTTTGTATTGTAGAAAATTTTATATTGTAAAACTTTTAATTGACAACAACTCATGTAATTGAAATTTTATGAACACTGCGCTCGACTTATTCTAATTTGTAACAAATTATTCAAATTTAAACACATTCTTTGTGTGCGTCTTTATTCTCATGCGTGCGACTAAAGTCGCACATTTGGGATATTCTTAAAAAGTCGCACAAAAATACAAAATGAGCACAACGGTAACACATATTGCCAAAGGCAGCATGTATCTAACTTATAATAACCAGCACCACAGTGTACGAGCTAGACTTTGATTATTTCGATTACAAAAATGTGTTCAGATACTGATGGCCATTGATAAATCAATTCAGGTACTAGTCCTGAGGATTATTGCTAAAAATACTATGTGGCTATCTCATCTCTGTTTGGGTGTTGCAAACATGTGACAAACTTATAATAACCTTTGCCACAGTATGGTATAGAAATACAAGCACTACATAAAAAAGGACATAAATTCTTTTCTCTGTTTCTCTCGCTCTCAATAATAATGGAATGATGATAATAATATCCAAAGATATCTAAAATAACGTTTTTCACATTTTTGTGTATGGGGTTTTCTGGTTTGGTTGTATTTTTTTCGAGTATGTGTTCTCTTTTAGTACTAACGACATTCGGATTTAAGCCTATGTGAAAGACGATAATTCATTATTCATTTGTAGTTACAAAGCCTATTAGAATTTCCGAACAAGTGTACCGATTTTAATCTATGTGGACATACAAATAAGTGGACACCGGTCTCAGAGGGCATATAAACCAAATATGGTGTACAAAAGCCTTTGAAAGTAGCTTAGATTTATTGTGGTTCTTTATTGAGACGACTAAACGTCTATATGATGGATATATTGGAGAAACAGTTTAGAAAATTGGTGTATCAAAGAACCAATAAAAAAATGCAAATTCTAAAAATATTTTTAAGTAACTTACAGTTGAAGCTATGTTTAACGAATAACCTATTTAGCGAAAATCAAATTTAATGAACGTCCAAATTCTTAACATTGAGTATTCTAAATAACGAACGCATGAAGAAAATTTAGGTTCGATTTTACGAAAAAGAAAATAAACAAGTATATACGGCCGTAAGTTCGGTCACGACGAAGCTAATGTACCCTCCACCATGAATTGCGTAGAAATTTTTTATAAACACTGTCATCCACAATCGAATTACTTAAGTTGCGATAACGCTTGCCGGTGGCAAGGTATCTAAATTATATGTAAGTACATACGTGATATATATTAAATCAAAAAAGATCGATTAAATACGTAAGTATATAATTCAGTTTGATAAAATTTTGGCAAAATTTTCTATAGAAATAAAATTTTGACAAAATTTTCTATAGAAATAAAATTTTTGAAAAAAATTCCTATAGAAATAAAGTTTTCAAAAAATTTTCTATAGAAATGGAATTTTAACAAAATTTTCTATAAAAAAAAACTTTAACAAAATTTTCTATAGAAATAAAATTTTGGTAGATTATTTTTGGCTCGAGTGGCAACCATGATTATGAACCGATATGGATCAATTTTTGTGTGATTTGGGATCGGCTATATATAACTATAAACCCATGTGGACCAATTTTTGCATGGTTATTAGGGACCATATACCAACATCATGTACCAAATTTCAGCCGGATCGGATGAAATTTGCTTCTCTTAGAGACTCCACAAGCCAAATCTGGGAATCGGTTTATATGGGGGCTATATATAATAATGGACCGATAGAGACCATATACTAACACCACGTACCAAATTTAAACCGGATCGGATGAATTTTGCTCCTCCGAGAGGCTCCGGAGGTCAAATTTGGAGAACGTTTTACACGCAGAGAAGGAATATGATCACCTCAACCATGTTTCAAGAGCAAAATGTTATTTTTGGATGGTGACCATGTAACATGTTTATGACAAAAATGTTATTTTCTCGCCAAAAATAATATGCTTGCCGAAATCAGACACATAACATCCGAGAAAATAACATGGTTGCGACAAACATGTTACATGGTCACCATTCAAAAATAACATTTTGCTCTTGAAACATGGTTGAGGTGATCATATTCCTTCTCTGGGTGTATATGGGGGCTATATATAATTATGGACCGATATGGACCAATTCGGCATGGTTGTTAGAGATCATATACTAACACCATGTTCCAAATTTCAACCGGATTGGATGAAATTAGCTTTTCTTAGAGGCTCTGCAAGCCAAATCGGGGGATCGGTTTATATGGGGGCTATATATAATTATGGACAGATGTAGACCAATTTTTGCATGCTTGTTAGAGACCATATACTAACACCATGTACCAAATTTCAGCCGGATCGGATGAAATTTGCTTTTCTTAGAGTCTCCGCAAGCCAAATCTGGGGATCGGTTTATATGGGGTCTATATATAATTGTGAACCGATGTGGACCAATTTTTGCATGGCTTTTAGAGACCATATACCAACATCATGTACCAAATTTCAGGCGGATCGATTGAAATTTGTTTCTCTTTGAGGCTCCGCAAACCAAATCTGGGGATCGGTTTATAATGGGAGCTATATATAATTATATTATATATGTGCACCAATTTTAGTATGGTTTTTAGAGACCATATACCAACATCATGTACAAAGTTTCAGCAAGATCGGATTAAATTTTCTTCTCATTGAGGCTCCACCAGCCAAATCTGGGGATCGGTTCATATGGGGTCTATATATAATTATGAACCGATGTGGACCAATTTTCGCATAGTTGTTATAGACCGTATACCAACACCATGTACCAAATTTCAGCAAGGTCGGATAAAATTTTCTTCTCTTTGAGGCTCCGCAAGCCAAATCTAGGGATCGGTTTATATGGGGCTATATATAATAATGGACCGATGTGGACCAATTTTTGCATTGTTGTTAGAGACCATATACCAACACCATGTACTAAATTTCAGACAGATCGGATGAAATATGCGTCTGTTAGAGACTCCGCAAGCCAAATCTGAGGGTCCGTTTATATGGTATAGCCCGTAAAAGTGTACCGATATGGCCCATTTGCAATACCATTCGACCTACATCTATAACAACTACTTGTGCCAAGCTTCAAGTCGATAGCCTGTTTCGTTCGGAGGTTAGCGTGATTTCAACAGACGGACGGACATGCTCAGATCGACTCAGAATTTCACCAGGACCCAGAATATATATACTTTATGGGATATTAGAGCAATATTTCGATGTGTTACAAACGGAATGACAAAGTTAATATACCCCCATCCAATGGTGGAGGGTATAAAAACATGATATGAAACCGATATGATCTCTTGATCGGTAATTAGAGAGCCCTATTGAAATATGCACTGAAAAAAAAAGCATGCCCGGTTCCAAAGATTTTGTCTTTACCTTAAAAAATTTGGTATTGATTCCGAGCCAAAGAAGCGGAGAATACAAT
This sequence comes from Haematobia irritans, assembly GCF_050003625.1. Lineage (NCBI taxonomy): Eukaryota > Metazoa > Arthropoda > Insecta > Diptera > Muscidae > Haematobia > Haematobia irritans. The sequence continues at coordinate 162,195,674 of NC_134399.1, forward strand.
TAAGAATACTTTTAAGACACAATTCTCTTTTAAATTTGGGTTTTGTGTACTTGCTTATAGGAAGCAAATTTTAATTTTTCGCTTTCTCAGCTTTTTTTCTTCATATGCTATCAAAGTCCTTTAAAAACGAGCCAACGACAACTTTATTTTCCAAGTTAAGACTCGACTTCCAGTAGAAACTATGCTATGTTTCAAGTAAAACGCTTATTTAAAATAAAGTGTTGAAAAACATGTCCTATATTTTAACAATTTTTTGCTTTGTAGTCAAGATGCAAAAAGACAACAAATTTAAAGGCAATTTCATTAAATTTAAAGAATTTTTCTGAATTAATAAAGTCAAGTTGACCTTAGCCCAAACATTTTTTCTTTCATGTTATGATACCCATTTTTAAGCCAAATCACTTAATTATAAGGACAATACGATTTCATTGAAAAGTTTATCGACTTTTGGACATTTGCATTCGTATTTTAAAGACACGAAATCTTTGATCTCACGACAATATTTTTTCAGTGTGGGGATCGCTTTATATGGGGGTTATATACAATTATGAACCGATATGGACCCATTTTTGTATGATTGGTGATCGGTTTATCCGAGGGCTATATATAACTATATGTGCCAAGTTTGCCATGGTTGTTAGTGGTCATAAACTAGCACAATGTACAAATTTCAACCGAATCGTATGAAATTTGCTCCTCCAAGCGGCATCGGAGGTCAAATCTGGCGATCGGTTTATATGGGGGCTATATATAATTATGAACCGATATATACTAATTTTTGCATGGGTATTAGTGTCCATATACTTACACAAAATACAAAATTTCAACTGAATCGAATGAAATTTGCTCCTCTAAGGGGCTCCAAAACCAAATCTGGGGATCGATTTATATGGGGGCTAAATATAATTATGGACCGATATGGACCAATTTTGGCATGGTTGTTAGAGACCATATACTAACACCACGTACCAAATTTCAAACTGAACAGATAAATTTTGCTCCTACAAGTGGCTCCGGAGGTAAAATTTTGGAATCGATTTATGTGGGGGCTATATGTAATTATGGACCGATATGAATAATTTTTTGCATGGTTGTTAGAGACCATATACCAACACCATGTACCAAATTTCAACTGAATCGAATGAAATTTGCTCCTCCAAGAGGCTCCAGAGGTCAAATCTGGGGATCGGTCTATATATAATAATGGACTGATATGGAACAATTTTAGCATGGTCGGATGAATTGTGCTCCTCCAAGAGGCTCCGAAAGCCAAATCTGGGGGTCGGTTTATATGGAGGCTATACGTAAAAGTGGTCCGATATGGTCCATTTGCAATACCATCCGACCTACATCAATAGCAACTACTTGTGCCAAGTTTCAAGTCGATAGCTTGTTTCGTTCGGAACTTAGCGGGATTTCAACAGACGGACGGACATGCTTAGATTGACTCAGAATTTCACCACGACCCAGAATATATACACTTTATGGGGTCCTAGAGCAATATTTCGATGTGTTACAAACGGAATGACAAAGTTAATATACCAATTCCTATGGTGAAGGGTATAACAAACTTAAAGACGATTTCATTAAGTTTAAAAAATTTTGCAGAACAATTAAATCCAAGTTAACCTTTGTCAAACGAAATTTACTTTCATGTTAAGATAGCCATTTCAAAGACGAATCTCTAAACTATGGTGAAAAAAAGACCTTCAGTGAAAAATGTATCGACTTTTGGATAAGGAAAAAATTTTATATGCGAGAAAACCGTATTCTATGCTAAGCAAAATTTGCAAGGACATGAAATCTTTGGTCTCACGGCAATATTTTTTTTCAGTGTTGATTATATTCTTCGTCACTCCTACATATCCTTATTTTTGTAAGCAATTAGCAAAATGTTTATATATTTTATTTTTGTTCTTAGACTAACACTCATATAAATAAAATAAATTAGTTTTGAAATCAATTCACAAAGTGTGTATACATTTCTTCACTCAATGTTCTTCGACACCCATTCTTCCGGAAGAGCAAAAGCTGAATCAGGACAACCGCCACCTCCTTTGATTAATTACAAATGTGTCCGCAATTTGACAAATTACAATCTTGGCAATTGTATGGCACCCACAAATGATATTTAGTAACGGGGTTTGGGCACTTTCACTGTACATGTGGGTGGATGTGCTGTGTGTCTTTGTGCAATTGTATGGGTGGGTGAGAATTGTCATTAAATCCCCCAAGTACTCATTAGACTTGGTCAATTGTTGTCTAACCAAATGTGCGTACACTTCATCAACTTCCCAAACAGTCAACCCATTCATCCACTCATTCTTTTTAACCTCCCACTAGCTTGGATGGCATGCATATGTGTTTGAATATTTATCACGCTGATGGATTTAATAAAGCCACTCATAAATAGAAGATAGGAGAGTAAATAAGTGCACGCACTGAGTATGAGTGCGTGAGTATGAGTTTGTGTGAAAGACTATATGTCTCTGGGTTAGCCAAGGCCAAGATGGCATTTACAATGATGATGACAATTGTGTACCCTACTTAAATGTGGTCGTGACAGCAGTTGAAATCTTTATCCTACACTCACACACATACATACTTACACTGACACTAACACACATTTAAACATATTTTTATTTATATAGGTAAAAGGCCAAAGTTTATGTTAAGACATATATTAATGTATGTGTTTGTGGCCAGTGTACTATTTCTGCTTGAGTGCGTGTGTGCGAGCAAAATGACTTGGGTACATGGAATCACACCTCTTATTACATATTCCCTCTATCCTTTCTCCCAATGGGCTTTGTTTTTGTAGTAAATATTTGTATAGTCCGGTGGTGTTCTGGTATTAAAGTTACCGATTCAAAGTTCTTTCCCATATCAATTTTCATTATAAATAGAAAAAGCACAGGCAGTAACATTTATATCAACATTATTTGTTGTATAAATATCCTGACATTGTCTTCTGGGTAAAGACAAATAAAATATCAAAGCTGTTATTTGTGTCATATGCGAAAGGTCTGAGTGAAGTTACAAAACAGGAAGGGTGTCACATTTTGATTCCTGTCCATATCATATGGGAATAGGGGATCAGTACATTTATGGTAAGATAACACAGTGCAACACAAAAAATCCAAACATAAAATCACTTATCCCAGCCGAAAGTACTCGATGAGAGGAGAAAATTATTTTCTGGATTTTGTTAGATTGGTTGCAATTCGTCTTTTATGAGCCTCTAAAGTTTTGTCGCCAAATTCGATTTTAAGCCCATTTTACAATTTTCGTATGGTCATATCTCTAAAAATACTGTGAATTTATTTTTGAGTTATTCGGCAAAGTTGTAGCACTTGACTCGACCAACAAAATTACTGAATATATTAAGTCAGAAAATTTTCATCTTCATGCTTCAAACCGCGAAAATGTCGAAATTGATATGAACTACAAAGTTGTTCACAATTTTATAGGCTACTTTTCCTTCCTCGACTGTTTGCTAAAATGTTCAATAGTTCAAGAGCTGTAGTCGAAAAACGGAAAAATTCTGTGATAATAGTGGTAATTTTTTCGACATTTTTGCGATTTTGAGCGTGAAGATGAATATTTTCAGACTTAGTATATTCAGAATTTTTATTGGACGAGTTAACAGCTATAACTGAATACATCAAAAATGAATTCACAGCATTTTTCGAGCTATGACCATATGAAAATTGCAAAAAAAAGTCCATAAAATCGAATTTGGTGACAAAATTCGATTTTATAAATAGGCTTATAAAATACGACCGGTAACCAATCTAGCGAAATGCAGATATTAATTTTCTCCTCTCATCGAGTACTTTCGGCTGGGATAAGAGAATTTTTGTTTTGAGTCAAAAAGTTGAATTTTGCGTCACAGTGTAATTGATGCATAGTATGTGTGTCATAATTATACCCTGCGCCACACTGTGGAACAGGGTATTATAAGTTAGTTCATATGTTTGCAACACCCAGAAGGAGACGAGATAGACACATGGTGTCTTTGGCAATAATGCTCAGGGTGGGTCCCTGAGTCGATCTAGCCGTGTCCGTCTGTCCGTCCGCCTGTCTGTGAACACATTTTTGTCTAGGTCGCAGTTTAAGTCCAATCGCCTTCAAATTTGGCACATGTTCCTGTTTTGGATCAGAATAGAACCCTTTTGATTTGGGAAGAAATCGGTTCATATTTAGATATATCTCCCATATATATCTTTTGCCCGATATCGACTTATATGGACCCAGAAGCCAGAGTTTTAAACCGATTTGCTTGAAATTTTGTAGAAACATAACACTTTGTTGCATAGTCAAGTGTGCAAAATTTGATTGAAATCGGTTCAGATTTAAGTTGCGACCTAGACTTTGATCACAAAAATGTGTTCACAGACAGACGGACGGACAGACGGACATGGTTATATCGATTCAGGGACCCACCCTGAGCATTATTGCCAAAGACACCATGTGTCTATCTCGTCTCCTTCTGGGTGTTACATACATATGCACTAACTTATAATACCCTGTTCCACAGTGTGGCAGGGTTTAAAAATTTAAAGTTGTTCCACGAACATTTCGTTTTAAGAGCAGCCCGGGATCCTCCATCAATTTTTTCAACTGTCGAAAAAGTTATTTTGGTCTTAGAAAATACAAAATTTGCCCATTAAAAAAATTGGACAATTAAAATATAAAGAAAAAAAAAATCATTAGAAAAGTAAACAACAATGAAAATAAAATTAAAATTTTACCAGTTGACTTTTTCACATCCAGGGATTCTTTTGAAGAGGTTTTTGCCAATTATGAGAATTTTACATATTTTTATATCCGGACGAAAAAGACTGTTTTTCATATGTTTGGGTGTAAAAATTATATGTTTAGAACTCAAATTTTTTAACACATTATTTTTAAGTCCAAGCATATAATGTTCATAAACTAGCATAACATATTTGTCATAAATATAACATAACACATATGTTAATATGTTAGAACATATTATGTTTGGGACATAAACTGTTTATAAATATAATATGCTTACATGCAAACATATATTAATTTAGAAATAGCCTATAAACATATATGTGTTTAGAAAGAGAGAACTAGAGAATACACTGCAAGTAAAATAATGGAAGTAACCAATTGGCACCTTACTAATCCACACAAAGAAAATTTTATTAAACTGTATGCCCTAAGGTGAAACATAATATGTTTGAATAATACAAACAATATTTTGTTTGGACCAATCCTGAAAATACAACAGGTTGGCTGATAAGTCCCCGGTCTAACAAAGAAAAACACATTTTTTGACAAAATTCGTTTTAAGTATTCAACATAGTTCCCTTCAAGATTGATGCAACGATTATAACGACCTACCAATTTTTTTATACCATTTTGGTAGTACTCCTTCGGTTTTGCCTCAAAATAGGCCTCAGTTTCGGCGATCACCTCTTCATTGCAGCCAAATTTTTTCCCTGCGAGCATCCTTTTGAGGTCTGAGTACAAGAAAAAGTCGCTGGGGGCCAGATCCGGAGAATACGATGGGTGGGGAAGCAATTCGAAGCCCAATTCATGAATTTTTGCCATCGTTCTCAATGACTTGTGGCACGGTGCGTTGTCTTGGTGGAACAACACTTGTTTCCTCGCTCCAATAACGCCATATAATAATCACCGTTGATGGTTTTTTCCTTCTCAAGATAATCGATAAAAATTATTCCATGCGTATCCCAAAAAACAGAGGCCATTACTTTGCCAGCGGACTTTTGAGTCTTTCCACGCTTCGGAGACGGTTCACCGGTCGCTGTCCACTCAGCAGACTGTAGATTGTACTCGGGAGTGTAGTAATGGAGCCACGATTCATCCATTGTCACATATCGACGGAAAAACTCGGGTGCATTACGAGTTAAAAGCTGCAACCACCGCTCAGAATCATCAACACGTTGTTGTTTTTGGTCAAATATGAGCTCGCGCGGCACCCATTTTGCACAGAGCTTCCGCATATCCAAATATGGATGAATAGTATGACCAACATGTTCCTTTGATATCATTAAGGCCTCTGGTATCTCAATCAACTTCATTTTACGGTCATTCAGAATCATTTTGTGAATTTTTTTGATGCTTTCGTCGGTAATCACCTCTTTCGGGCGTCCACTGCGTTCACCGTCCTCCGTGCTCATTTCACCACGCTTGAATTTTGCATAACAATCAATTATTGTTGATTTCCCTGGGGCAGAGTCCGAAAACTCATTATCAAGCCAAGTTTTTGCTTCCACCGTATTTTTTCCCTTCAGAAAACAGTATTTTATCAAAACACGAAATTCCGTTCTTTCAATTTTTTTCACAATAACAAAAGTTGCTTCACAAAAGACGCTCTATCTCACAAACTAATTGATTTACAGACGTCAAATTTTGACACGAGTCATTTGAATGTTGGTACTATATAAAAATAATATGCATTTAATACTAGCGAAGTGAGCCTGATACATCGGGCTGCCACCTAACCTAACCTAACCCAATACTAGCGACGCCATCTATGTGTCAGACTGGCGACTTATCAGCCAACCTGTTAGTACATATGTTAGAATATAGAACTATATTACGTCCTAAAAATTCTCAGAAATTTCCTATACCCACTTTTTTGAAACTTTCTAACAAACTTATTGTTTTTAAACAGCCGATGCCAGTGTTGCATGTCCTGTATAAAATACTTACTTACAAAGAGGAATATAATTTAAATTATTCTATATAAAGCCTTTCGTGACATAAAACCTTCTTGTAGTAAGTATTTTGAAGCCGTCGAAATGATTTCTAAAACGTCCCATAAAATAACAATCAGAATTCCTTTAGTTTTCCCTTTACTATGATTCTTGAAGATTCTCCTAGTGAATACCCACGTATATTTTCACAAGAAATCCTTTGAACAAATCTTATGTTCATAAGTGTTGTAATCGGTTCCTCACATCCTTTTCATCATGGACAGTGCCGAGTTCTATGTTGGATGGTACGTGTATGTGCGTCGCTTCTTTATGTCACCGACTTAATGTGGATTACTGTCAGTGGAAGTGAATGTCTCTCGATTGACCATCCTTCTTGCCACAAAACAAAAAATATATTTTTATACCCATACACGCATACCCATACCAAAGAATTTTATTTGTGTGTTTGTCATTTCCTGGCTTTTATTTTCTTGTTATTTTACTGAATCGTCGCACTCAATCACACGCACTCATACTCTCTCTCTCTCTCACTCTCAACGCTAGGCAACATAAAAACACACACGCACACTCTCATACATCCATTCACTCTTTGGTATGGTATGAGAAAACTCTATTATACAGCATCAATGAATCTCCATCCAGCAATATTGAGTAGATATACAGCTTTTTTTTGTAGCTATTCTGTCCAATAGATTTCTATGGTCACTGGCTCATAAATGCCAACACCATTAACGTGTAGAAGTACTTGCAGCCAAATTTGAAATAATTTTCATTTGAAGTTATTCTCCATTTGTCATCGATATAACGTTAATGGTGGGGGTAGCTATGGTGATTTTGAAAAATGGGGAAATGTGAATAAAATTTTTTTTTATTGTTAGAAGACATCAACATAAAATGCTTTGAAAGGTCTTCGTGTCCGGTTTTATTCCTGTATTCAGTCTTCTGATATAGATCTGAAAATAGTTCCGCCGATATTAGGCGAAATGTAAGAAGATAAAAGTATATACACCAGTAAGTTCGGTTGGACCAAAACTCAAATACTCACCATCATGAAACAAATATAATAGTTTCCTTTGAAAACTTTTGATAAAACAAGTAAGTGAAGTCTAAAGTCGGGAGGGGCCGAATACAGTATAAAGGGTGATACGGTCAAAATTTGGTCAATATAAACTTGACGTATTTCTTTCAATTTTGCATTTAAAAAACCTCAACAACCCTCATTTTGAAGGTGTGTGTGTGTAGAATGTTGCTCCTATTTTGATTTTGGAATTCACTCTTCAGTTGTCAAAATGCCGTCCAAGCAAGAAGAGAAGCGTATCAAAATTTTGCTCGCGCATCGCGAAAATCCGAGCTACTCGCACGCAAAGCTGGCAAAATCGCTAAAAGTTGCCAAATCAACCGTTACAAATGTAATTAAAGTGTTTGGGGAACGTTTGTCGTTAGCCAGGATGTCTGGATCGGGCGGAAATCGAAAACCGGAAGCCGCTGAGACGACAAAGAGAGTTGCCGGTAGTTTCAAGCGAAACCCTAACCCCTCTCTCCGAGATGCCGCAAATAAGCTGGGTGTATCGTCTACAACCGTGCATCGAGCCAAAAAACGAGCCGGAATATCGACTTACAAGAAGGTAGTGACTCCAAATCGCGATGATAAACAAAATACGACGGCCAAAGCGCGATCCCGGAGGCTGTACACGACGATGCTGACGAAGTTTGACTGCGTGGTAATGGACGACGAAACCTACGTCAAAGCCGACTACAAGCAGCTTCCGGGACAGGAGTTTTATACGGAAAAAGGAAGGGGAAAGGTATCAGATATTTTCAAGCACATAAAACTGTCAAAGTTCGCAAAGAAATATCTGGTTTGGCAAGCCATCTGTACCTGTGGCTTGAAAAGCAGCATTTTCATAGCTTACGGGACTGTCAACTAAGAAATTTACGTGAAAAAGTGTTTGAATAAACGTCTGCTGCCTTTCCTGAAGAAACACGGTTGTTCTGTACTGTTTTGGCCGGATTTGGCATCTTGGCATTACGGTAAAAAAGGCCATGGAGTGGTACGCCACCAACAACGTGCAGGTGGTTCCCAAGGTCAAGAACCCTCCCAACACGCCAGAGCTCCGCCCAATTGAGAAATACTGGGCTATTGTCAAGCGGAACCTAAAGAAGACCAAAAAACTGCTAAGGACGAGCAGCAGTTCAAGGCAAACTGGATTTCTGCGGCGAAGAAGGTGGACAAGGTGGCTGTACAAAATCTGATGGCAGGTGTCACACGTGAGTCCCGGCAATTCGGATTTGGAAAAGCGAAAGCCTAACTGAATATTTTTCCTGAATTTTATACTAATTGAACTTGAAAAAGAAATTTAATTTGATTTAAAAAAAAACGATTTCACCGATTTACACGCGTTTTCCCTTGACCAAATTTTGACCGTATCACCCTTTACCCTTCACCATTATGTAGACCAAAATTTGTGTTACCATTTCGTATTTGAAACGATTTGGAGACAATGTGATATATTAACAGGTTGGCTGATAAGTTCCCGGTCTGACACATAGATGGCGTCGCTAGTATTAAATGCATATTATTTTTATATAGTACCAATCTTCAAATGATTCGTGTCAAAATTTGACGTCTGTAAGTCAATTAGTTTGTAAGATAGAGCGTCTTTTGTGAAGCAACTTTTGTTATTGTGAAAAAATGGAAAAAAATGAATTTCGTGTTTTGATAAAATACTGTTTTCTGAAGGGAAAAAATACGGTGGAAGCAAAAACTTGGCTTGATAATGAGTTTCCGGACTCTGCCCCAGGGAAATCAATAATAATTGATTGGTATGCAAAATTCAAGCGTGGTGAAATGAGCACGGAGCACGGTGAACGCTATGGATGCCCCAAAAGAGGTGGTTACCGACGAAAACATCAAAAAAATCCACAAAATAATTTTGAATGATCGTAAAATAAAGTTGATCGAGATAGCAGAGGCCTTAAAGTTATCAAAGGAACGTGTTGGTCATATCATTCATCAATATTTGGATATGCGGAAACTCTGGGCAAAATGGGTGCCGCACGAGCTCACATTTGACCAAAAACCACAACGTGTGGATGATTCTGTGCGGTGTTTGCAGCTGTTAACTCGTAATACACCCGAGTTTTTCCGTCGATATGTGACAATGGATGAAACATGGCTCCATCACTACACTCCTGAGTCCAATCGACAGTCGGCTGAGTGGACAGCGACCGGTGAACCGTCTCCGAACCGTGGAAAGTCTCAAAAGTCCGCTGGCAAAGTAATGACCTCTGTTTTTGGTATGCGCATGGAATAATTTTTATCGATTAACTTGAGAAGGGAAAAACCATCAACAGTGACTATTATATGGCGTTAATGGAGCGTTGGAAGGTCGAAATCGCGGCAAAACGGCCCCATATGAAGAAGAAAAAAAGTGTTGTTCAACCAAGACGTGCCACAAGTCATTGAGAACGATGGCAAAAATTCATGAATTGGGCTTCGAATTGCTTCCCATCGTATTCTGCCCACCCACCATATTCTCCAGATCTGGCTCCTAGCGACTTTTTCTTGTTCTCAGACCTCAAAAGGATGCTTGCAGAGAAAAATTTGGCTGCAATGAAGAGGTGATCGCCGAAACTGAGGCCTATGTTGCGGCAAAACCGAAGGAGTACTTCCAAAATGGTATCAAAAAATTGGAAGGTCGTTATAATCGTTGTATCGCTCTTGAAGGGAGCTATGTTGAATAATAAAAACGAATTTTGACAAAAAAATGTGTTTTTCTTTGTTAGACCGGTTACTTATCAGCCAACCTGAGTATAGGGTTTCATAAATCCGACTTCAGCCAATTTATGTTCTTTGGCATTCTGTTTTGGTTTATCTTTGGGGAGCAATTATTCAATTTCGCATTTCTCTACTACAAAAATTTTTACGAATTTTTTTCAGCATAAATTGGCATTTTCAAAAGAAAAGAAACACAAAATTTCACACCGCTATCGAAAAGTATGTCAACGAAGTTTGTGATGTCGCTTAATATTCTGACAAAGTTACCCCAATTTACAGAGCTATTGAATGATTATGTCCTTGTGGCTGATGGGAAGTTGCTACTCATGTTGCGTCACATGAATTGTTCATTGGACATGTATCTACAAAATTGATTTATAGACCAATTCCCCCATGTTGATGGTTGCCAAGCACTTTATTGTTTTCTTTGTTTTTCATTTTATTTTATTCACGATGCAAACTACTATGCAAAAAAATACAAGAAAAACAGACCAAATAGCAAGATTTTTAACACTACAGCTATAAATCAATTTGCATTCGTGGAGTAAAAACAACAAGTATATACGGCCGTAAGTTCGGCAAGGCCGAATCTTATGTACCCTCCACCATGGATTGCGTAGAAACTTCTGTCATCCACAATCGAATTAATTGGGTTGTGGTATCTTAAAACTTCTTAAAATCGTTTTCTAAATTGTTAGTTAGTCCATACGTGGTATATATTACACAAAAAACGTATGTATAGGTAAGTCTACGAATAATTATGAATTGATATGGACTTTTGCACGGTACGTAGAGAGCCAGAATTGAAATATGGGGGTCGCTTATATGGGGGCTATATACAATTATTGATATGGACCAATTTTTGTGTGATTGGGGATCGATTTATCTGAGGGCTATATATAACTATAGACCGATATGGACCTAGTTAGGCGTGGTTGTTAACGGCCATATACTAGCACAATGTAACTTCTCTCTTATCACTAAGTGCTGCCCGATTCCATGTTAAGCTCAATGACAAGGGACTTTCTTTTTATAGCCGAATCCGAGCGGCGTTCCACATTGCAGTGAAACCACTTAGAGAAGTTTTGAAACCCTCAGAAATGTCACCAGCATTACTCAGGTGGGGTAATCCACCGCTGAAAACCTGTTTGGTGTTCGATCGAAGCAGGAATCGAACCCACGACCTCCACGGTGGCTCCAGATATCAACTGACTCGGATGAAATTTGCTCCTCCAAGTGGCTCCAAAACCAAGTCTAGGGATCGGTTTATATGGGGGCTATATATGATTATGGACTGATATGGACCTCTTTTGGCATGGTTGTTAAATATCATATACTACCCCCACGTACCAAATTTCATCCAGATCGGATGAATTTAGCTTCTCCAAAGACACCCGAGGTCAAATATAGGGATCGGTTTATATGGGGTCTATATGTAATTATAGACTGATATGAACCAATTCCTGCATGGTTTTTGGATACCATATACTAACATCACGTACCAAATTTAAACCGAATCGGATGAAATTTGCTTCTCTTAGAGGCTCCGCAAGCCAAATAGGGGGATCGGTTTATATGGGGGCTATATATAATTATGGACCGATATGGACCAATTCTTGCATGGTTGTTAGAGACCATATACTAACACCATGTACCAAATTTCAGCCAGATCGGATGAAATTTGCTTCTCTAAGAGGCTCCGCAAGCCAAATCGGGGGATCGGTTTATATGGGGGCTGTATATAATTATGGACCGATGTGGACTAATTTTTGCATGGTTGTTAGAGACCATATACTAACACCATGTACCAAATTTCAGCCGGATCGGATGAAATTTGGTTCTCTTAGAGGCTCCGCAAGCCAAATCGGGGGATCGGTTTATATGGGGGCTATATGTAATTATGGACCGATTTCAGCATGGTTGTTAGAGACCATATACTAACACCATGTACCAAATTTCAGCCGGATCGGATGAAATTTGCTTCTCTTAGAGCAATCGCAAGCCAAATTTTGGGGTCCGTTTATATGGGGGCTATACGTAAAAGTGGACCGATATGGAACAATTTTTGCATGGTTGTTAGAGACCATATACTAACATCATGTACCAAATTTCAGCTGGATCGGATGAAATTTGCTTCTCTTAGAGCAATCGCAAGCCAAATTTGGGGGTCCGTTTATATGGGGGCTATACGTAAAAGTGGACCGATATGGCCCATTTGCAATACCATCTGGCCTACATCAATAACAACTACTTCTGCCAAGCTTCAAGTCGATAGCTTGTTTCATACGGAAGTTAGCGTGATTTCAAAAGGCGGACGGACATGCTCAGATCAACTCAGAATTTCACCACGACCCAGAATATATATGCTTTATGGGGTCTTAGAGCAATATTTCGATGTGTTACAAACGGAATGACAAAGTTAATATACCCCCATCCTATGGTGGAGGGTATAAAAATTAATGTCGGTCGAAGCAGGGATCGAACCCAGGACCCTGGGCATGCAAGGCGAACGTACCAACCACTGATCCACGTCGCCAACAAATGTATGTTTAACAATGTTATGTTTGCATCGGCTCGTGTGCGCCTCAAACTATGCTATATAAATATAACAGCTACATAGCCCAGTGGATAGTGTGCTGGCTTACAAACTGTGTGGTTCGCTGTTCGAATCCCCGTTCGGCAAAAGGTAAAATTAAAAAAAAAATTATAAAATTGAATAATTTCTTCTACAATGCTTGTATTACAGAAAAAGGTGCTAAGAACTAAAAAACTCGTGGAAGTGAGAAAAATGTGAGGGAATATACAATTAGGCAGAAAAAAATTTTTGAGCACAATCTTTTTTGGGAGAAAATTCGTCTAAGCATATAATATTTTTGGGTTCAAAATGTTTCCAAACATATTATATGTTCACATAATAACATATAGTTTTTTTTGGAAGACAACATTATTGAATTTGGATGGAAAAATACATAATGTTTGGAACTTAGACTACCCAAACATATTATATTGTTTAGACCAATATGCTTTCAAACATATTATATATTGGATGAAATCAAATATATAAATATTTGGGCAATACCCAAAAATTTATATGCTTGAAGCAAAATGTGTTTAGGAGTATATGTTACAGAAGCGATTTTTTTGAGGTTGTACGACTATGAAGCGAAACCAGACGTTTTCTCAATGGACTATATTATCCCTAAATCGCCCCTACCGAATTAGTCGACCTAAGCATTCGAGGGGTAACATTGAAATAAATTTGGGATATAATCCCCAATCCCAGACAATGTGGTATATGCTTCGCACTTCTATATACCATGTCCGTACTTAACAAAATTAATTTCAGATATTTGTAATAGCTTCATGTAAGTTTGAACCGCTATGACTGCTATTGTCCAAATCCAAAAAGTATTGAAAAGTATTACCCTGTGTTAAAGCTAAATAACAATTTAGGGTATTGTAAAAAATGTTATAATATTTTGATAACACGTGCATATATTTAAATCGGATTCAATATGAACGATATTTTACATATGTTAGATCCATAATATCAATTTTTTTGTTACACCGTTTTATAGATAAGAGAAATAAAAAAATGTGTTTCTGATATTTTGCAGGTTGGGCGGATATCACTCCAAATTAATGGAAAGAAAAATTGAACGTGAACCGTTAATATGAAGGTATGCCCATAAGAGAGCTATATACAACTCTAAGCTTATATGTCCGATATTATACAGGTTAAGAATATAAAATATATGTCATTGGTAATTTCAATAAGATCTGCATTATAGCTATACAAGGAAAGAAAATCTGATACAAGTAGGATTTTACACCCACGGAATTATTATGCCACTAGAACTGAGTCCATTAATAAACAAGTAAAGAGCCGATTTTATTCTACCTGCACTACTATGAAAATCTACATTTTCGACACCATCTCAAATTTGTTGGGTGCTATATATAAAGTCTTATGTTCCCATATACATATATTTAAAGCTGATCCGATCTGGACAATATTTGTTAGGCTTGTACAAAATCATCTGTGATTCGCATTTAGACTGATTGTCTGTACGAAGTACACTTAATGTACCGTAGTACATGTAATGATATAGTGGCTTATTTATTAGCCTATCATTACTGGTTATTTTTATGGTGTATGTAAAGTGAAAATGTTTTCTACTGCATTTCATTTTTTGGACAATATGAACAGAAATGTCAGATATTAGGAGCTAGAGTTGATTTTGAACCTACAGAGTTTGTATGCCAGTAATATTGCTTCCATTATTAAAAAAATAGGAAATCGCTCAATTAGTTTGGGTAATAAATCCAAATTTTTACAAATCGGCCAATATATTTATGTACAAGCTACATGTATCGCTAAATAGGTCGTCTAATACATCAAAATTTGAAATTTAAGTAACGTTGGTTAATAAATAAGAGTATTATGACAAGCTTTGGGAAAATCGAGCGATGCATATATGTGGGAGCTATATCTAAATCTGATCCAATTTGGACAATATTTGGCAGTTTTGGTTGATACTACGGAAGGTTACCTTTTGCTAAATTTGAGTAAGATCGGGTAATAAATAATGATTTTATGGTTATATGGGAGCAATATCTAAATCTGAACCGATTTGGATGATATTTTGCAGATTTGGTTGATACCACAGAAGGTTACCTTTTGCTAAATTTGAGTAAGATCTTGTAATTGTGGCCAAATTGGGAAAATCGGGCGATACATATATATGGGAGCTATATCTAAATCTGAACCGATTTCGATGAAATTTTCCACACTTGAAAGTTGATGAAAAATATTATTTCTTGCCAAAATAATAGTGAAAAAGCGCAACGTACCCCCATTTGCCGAAATCGGGCGATACATGTATATGGGAGCTATATCTAAAGTTAATCCGATTTCTTCAATACTATTCGTCCATGTACCCAAAAAACACCCTGTACGAAATTTAATCAAAATCGGTTAATAATTGCGAACGGAAACCTGCGAACAACAAATACATGGATAGACTGGCGGACGGACGGACTCCAAGCACCAGATCGACTCAGGAGGTCGTTCTGAGTCGATCGGTATATATTTTATGGGGTCTAAAATAAATATTCCACTTGTACAAAATCTATTAACTTAAAATCTAAGTCAGCTGATGCCCTGGGGTGGAACCACGGTTGACACAGTTGGTAGAATTCTAACAAAAATGGTAGATTTTTATTTTTTTTTTTTAATGGTAGAATTCTTGGAAAGATTTTCCATAGAAATAAGATTTTTACAAAATTTTCTATAGAAATAAAATTATGACAAAATTTTCTATAGAATTAAAATTTTCTATAGAAATAAAATTTTGACAAAATTTTCTACAAATATAAAAATGTTGACAAAATTTTCGACAAAACTAAAATTTTGACAAAATTTTCTAAACATAACAATTTTGACAAAATTTTCTATAGAAAAAAAAAAGTGCCAAAATTTTCTATAGAAATAAAATTTTGACACAATTTTCTAAAGAAATAAAATTTTGAAACAATTTTCTAAAGAAATAACATTTTGCCAAAATCTTCTATAGAACTAAAATGTTGACAAAATTTTCTAAAGAAATAAAATTTTGACAAAATCTTCTATAGAAATAAAATTATGGCAAAATTTTCTATAGAAATAAAATTTTGATAAAATTTTCTGTAGAAATAAAATTTTAACAAAATTTGCTATGCAAATAAAAATTTGACAAAATTTTCGATAGAAATAAAATTTTGTCAAAATATTCTAAAGAAATAAAATTATGACAAAATTTTCTATAGAAATAAAATTTTGACAAAATTTTCTATACAAATACAATTTTGACAAAATTTTCTGTAGAACTAAAATTTTGATAAAATTTTCTATAGAAATACAATTTTGACAAAATTTTCTATAGAAATAAAATGCTGCCAAATTGTCTATAGAAATAAAATTTTTACAAAATTTTCTATAGAAATAAAAATTTGACAAGATTTTCCATAGAAATAAGATTTTTACAAAATTTTCTACAGAAATAAAATTATGACAAAATTTTCTGTAGAAATAAAATTTTAACAAAATTTGCTATACAAATAAAATGTTGACAAAATTTTCTATAGAAACACAATTTTGACAAAATTTTCTATAGAAATAAAATTTTGACAAAATTTTCTAAAGAAATAAAATTTTGACAAAATTTTCTGTAGAATTTGCTATACAAATAAAATTTTGACAAAGTTTTTTATAGAAATAAAATTTTGACAAAATTTTGTAAAGAAATAAAATTTTGACAAAATCTTCTATAGAAATAAAATGTTGCCAAAATTTTCTATAGAAATAAAATTTTGACAAAATTTTCTATAGAAATAAAATTTTGACAAAATTTTCTATAGAAATAAAATTTTGACAAAATTTTCTATAGAAATAAAATTTTAACAAAATCTTCTATAGAAATATAATTTTGACAAAATTTTCTATAGAAATATAATTTTGACAAAATTTTCTATAGAAATAAAATTTTGACAAAATTTTCTAAAGAAATAAAATTTTTCCAAAATTTTCTAAAGAAATAAAATTTTTCCAAAATTTTCTATAAAAATAAAATTTTTACAAAATTTTCTAAAGAAATAAAATTTTGACAAAATCTTCTATAGAAATAAAATGTTGCCAAAATTTTCTATAGAAATAAAATTTTGACAAAATTTTCTATAGAAATAAAATTTTGACAAAATTTTATATAGAAATAAAATTTTGACAAAATTTTCTAAAGAAATAAAATTTTAACAAAATCTTCTATAGAAATAAAATTTTGACAAAATCTTCTATAGAAATATAATTTTGACAAAATTTTCTAAAGAAATAACATTTTTCCAAAATTTTATATAGAAATAAAATTTTGACAAAATCTTCTATAGAAATATAATTTTGACAAAATTTTCTATAGAAATAAAATTTTGACAAAATTTTCTAAAAAATAAAATTTTTCCAAAATTTTATATAGAAATAAAATTTTGACAAAATTTTGTAAAGAAATAAAATTTTGACAAAATCTTCTATAGAAATAAAATTTAAACAAAATTTTCTATAGAAATAAAATTTTGCCAAAATTTTCTGTAGAAATAAAATTTTGCCAAAATTTTCTATAGAAATAAAATTTTTACAAAATTTTCTAAAGAAATAAAATTTTGACAAAATCTTCTATAGACATAAAATTTTAGAAATAAAAAATAAAATTTTTAAATAAAATTTTAACAAAATTTGCTATGCAAATAAAATTTTGACAAAATTTTCTATAGAAATACAATTTTAGCAAATTTTCTATAGAAATAAAATTTTGATAAAACTTTCTATAAAAATGAAATTTTGACAATATTTTCTTTAGAAATAAAATTTTCTATATAAATAAAATTTTGACATACTTTTCTGTAGAAATAAAATTTTGGCAAAATTTTCTATAGAAATAAAATTTTAACAAAATTTTCTATAGAAATAAAATTTTGACAAAATTTTCTATAGAAATAAAATTTTGACAACATTTTCTATATAAATAAAATTTTCACAAACTTTTCTGTAGAAATAAAATTTTGACAAAATTGTCTGTAGAAATAAAATTTTAACAAAATTTGCTATGCAAATAAAATTTTCACAAAATTTTCTATAGAAATACAATTTTGAAAAAATTTTATATAGAAATAAAATTTTGATAAAACTTTCTATAGAAATGACATTTTGACAAAAATTTCTTTAGAAATAAAATTTTGACAATATTTTCTTTAGAAATAAAATTTTCACAAACTTTTCTGTAGAAATAAAATTTTGACAAAATTGTCTGTAGAAATAAAATTTTAACAAAATTTTCTATGGAAATAAAATTCTTACAAAATTTTCTATAGAAATACAATTTTGACAAAATTTTCTTTAGAAATAAAATTTTGATAAAAATTTGTATAGAAATGAAATTTTGACAAAAATTTTCTTTAGAAATAAAATTTTGACAAAATTTTCTTTAGAAATAAAATGTTGACAAAATTTTCTATAGAAATAAAATTTGGACAAAATAATCTGTAATTTATATTTCGTCAAAAATTTTAATTTTCGTGAACAATTTGAGCCATTTTTACAAGTTTTGAACTTATCAGTGGTGTTTTGTATGATTTTTTTTTTCAAGTATGGTTAAGGCTATAGAAGATTACATTATGCCAGTTGTGAGTAAAATCGGTTTATAAATAATGTATATTGACCAAATTTGGGGAAATCGGATAATACATATGTAAATATTAGAGGTGTGCACTTAAGTAATATTTTGATATAGCCCATAAGAGAACTTGACCTGCTTGCACACAAAAAAATAAATCTCAGGACGAGAGTGCCTTTGTTGAAGGATGCAGTCTTTAGAGTCCTACGTTGAATCTGCGATAAAGTCGCGCTACGGCACTGGTCCTATAACGGATCCGTCACAAATTTCCCATAGGGAATATGTTCTTTAGAAACTTTATTCCACATTAATTCTAATGTTTAACATTCATTGGCAATATAGCTTATGGTACTCACCTTCTTATGAAACAAACACTGCATATTGCTGATGCTATAGAGCTATTTCGAATATCTGCTGACAGCACATCATCAAGAACAAAAAAAAAAAAAACAACGACGAAGCTCTTTGATGTTGGATCTTCATTCATTCCTGGAAGCATAACAGTTGATGTTGCTCTTACAAATTGTGATAGTATTTGTCCCTTATTTTAAATGATGTTTTCCACGTTTCACTTTGAGAAGAAAAATTTGGGGAAATGTCAGGAGAAATATGCAAAGAAGTTCAACTATTCCAAGCCCCTGGCAAATGTCGCATACAAACACTCACACACACACACAAACACGACATACGCACATGTTCATTGTTATCCTTTGAACTTTTATGTAATTAGAGAAGGGTTCAACAGTCATGAAAATATGTTATGTTACACTTTTCCAACAAACCGGAAAGAGAAAGATTCATTTTTTTCCCTCAATCTAAAGGATTTTGATCCCAAAAATGATTCGGAAAAAAATCTCGATTGGCCCATGTTAAAATTTCGATGAAATTTTTCGAACATCTTTCATTTAATTTCCTTTGTTTTCGACATTTCAAGATATTTATAGTTTTTATCATAGACAATAAAGCAAAGCAAATGTAACATGGGGTCGACATAGGTTAAAATGATATTTTATTTTTAATTTACGATGAAAATATTTGAATTTCATGACAATGAAGGGGAAAATCAGTGACAACTAATTTCGTAGGATGTCTCGGAAAAATTAATTACAGGTGATAAGTATTAGATAACGTTTTTATAGCCACCGCCATAGAATGGTAATGGGGTATAATAAGTTTTTTTTCCGTTTGTAACATATCGAAATATCGATTTCGATTAGGAAGAAATTCTAAGACATAAGGATGTCCGTCTGTTGTATCACGTGGTGTTAGTATCTAACAACCATGCAAAAATCGGTCCATATCGGTCCATAATTATATATAGCCCTTATATAAACCGATCCCCAGATTTGACCTCCGGAGCCTCTTGAAAGAGCAAAATTCATCTGATTTGGTTGGAATTTGGTACGTGGTGTAAGTATATGGTTTCTAATAGCCATGCGAAAATTGGTCCATATCGGTTCATAATTATATATAGCCCCGATATAAATCGATTCCCAAATTTGACCTCCGGAGAAGCAAAATTCATCGATTCGGTTGAAAATTGGTACATTAAGCTAGTATATGGCTGCTAACAACCATGCCAAAATTGGTCCATATCGGTCTATAGTTATATATAGCCGATCCTCAATCACAAACCGATTGGTCCATATCGCCAAAAATAAACTACCAACATTTTATTTCTATAGAAAATTTTGTCAAAATTTTATTGCGATACAAAATTTTGTCAAGATTTTATTTCTATAGAAAATTTTGTCAAAATTTTATTTCAATAGAAATGTTGTCAAAATTTTATTTTAATTGAAAATTTTGTGAAAATTTTATTTCAATAGAAAATTTTGTCAAAATTTTGTTTCAATAGAAACTTTTTCAACATTTGTCAAAATTTTATTTTATAGAAAATTTTATTTGTATAGAAAATTTTGTGAAAATTTTATTTGTATAGAAAATTTTGTGAAAATTTTATTTCTATAGAAAATTGTTTCAAAATTTTATTTCTTTAGAAAATTTGGCAAAATTTTATTTCTATAGAAAAGTTTGTCAAAATTGTATTTCTATAGAAAATTTTTGTGAACATTGTATTTCTATAGAAAATTTTGTCAAAATATTATTTCTATAGAAAATTGTGTCAAACTGAATTATATTCTATTTAATCGGCCTTTTTTATACCCTAAACCACATAGTGTATAATAACTTTTATCTGCCAAAAAATGTGCCTACCAAAAATATTGATTTTAGACCCCATAAAATATATACCGATCGACTCAGAATCTCCTCCTAAGTCGATCTAGCGCTTGGTGTCCGTCCGTCTGTCTGTCCATGTATTTGTTGTTTGCAGGATTCCGGTCGCAATTATTAACCGATTTTGATGAAATTTGGTACAGAGTGTTTTTGGGCACAAGGACGAACGCTATTGAATTTGGAAGAAATCGGATGAAATTTAGGTATAGCTCCCATATAAATGTATCGCTCGCTTTCGACAAATGGGGTCAGATTTCGTTCATTTACTAACCGATCGGCGTCAAAATTGCCACAAAGTAATAGACCACCCTTTATGTGTGCCAAATTTAATCGAAATCGGTTCAGATTTAGATATAGCTCCCATATATATGTATCGCCCGATTTTCCCAAATTTGGCAATAAGTCCCTTCAAAGTAAGCCCAATTTAATTTTCTATAGCACTCACTATATGTGCATAAAATCATCGAAATCGGTTCAGTTTTGGCTACAGCTCCCATATATATGTATCGCCGATTTTTAAAAATTTTGCCATAAAACCCTTATTTATAAACCGACCTTACTCAAAGTTGGCTTTCTCTAATGTTCTACAGTACTGACTATATGTACAAAATATCATAAAAATCGGTTCAAATTTAGATAGAGCTCCCATATATATGTAGCGCCCGATTTTGAAAAATTTGCCTCTTATAACCATATTTTTGTCCATAGTGGTCTCATTTATTAACCGATCTTACTCAACTTAGACTATTCAGTCCATTGTGATACAACATTGGTGAATTTCTCTCTTATCACTGAGTGCTGCCCGATTCCGTGTTAAGGTCACAATGTGGTATCACAATGGACTGAATAGTCTAAGAGAGCCTGATACATCGGGCTGCCACCTAACCTAACCTACTCAAATTTAGCACAAGGTAATCTCCTATAATATCAACAAAACCTGTAAAATATCGGTTCAGATTTAGATATAGCATCCATATATATGTGAAGCACGTTTTTGAAAAATGTACTCCTTAAAACTTTATTTCTGAACATAATAGTCTTATTTATTGTCGGATCTTACTCTAATTTAGCACAAGGTAACCTTCTGTGGTATCAACCAAATCTGGAAAATATCATCAAAATCGGTTCAGATTTAGATATAGCTCCCATATATATGCATCGATCGATTTTCCCAAATTTGGCCATAATACTCTTATTTATTAACCAATGTTGCTCGAATTTCAAATGTACATGTATCAGCCGATATATTTACACTTACATGTAGCTCTTACATAAATCAAATGCCCTATTTTCGGAAACTTGCCCAGTGGTAAAAAATTCAAATCACTTACCAAACAATCGATTATGTTCTTGCGAAACTTGGCATTGAAACCTTAGCATTGAAAAGTCGCACAGAAAGTAATGCCTATAAATTTTGAACAAATGAAAGCTACTACTTAGTCATCTAGTTGTTGCATTGTAGTGTACCTAGTGCTTACGACTCCCACTTACTGCGTAAGATGTAGGTAATTAGGAAGGAACATTGAAAGCTGTAACCTTGTAAGGCAACGAATTTTTATTTTGATTTTCGTTGTTTTTTTTTTTCAGTTCTATATCAGTTTATTGTTTACATTTATAGACATTAAGATAATTTTTCCACAAAATGCTGCATATATTTACATCAATCAAGGTAAGTATCAAAAGTAAAAAAAATAATCCATTTCCTGCTGTCTTTAACGGGTCCTTTTCAAGTGCCAGTGTTAGAGAATACTGCAGTAGAGGAGTGCGCGTGGAAAGCATGAGTGACGAGATAGTGAACAAAATTGAAAGTACCTCTTGTGAATGGGAATAAAAATATATGTCATGAGTGAAAAATTAAATCCGTTCTGCAAAATCACCATTATTTGAAACAACCAATATTTATTTAGCCGGCGAATAATATTTAACTTTAGCTAGTTTGATACTTTTACTCAATCATTATCCCCGTTCTGGTTTACGAATTCCCAAAACTAAAAAATTGTCCCAGTCATTATTTTCCGATAAGGAATTTAATTTGTAAAAAAATTCAAATCTAAAGACGTGCACTTATAGAAAAAATTGCTTTCCACAATCGTGAACGGACGTTGTCAAAATGAAACGGAAACGTTCATAAAAAATCAACACGGAATATTCACGATTTTGTCCACGGGCGGTCACGATTACATGAACGGTATTCGTTTTTCTTTGGCATGCCAATTGTTATGGCAACTCCGCCGTAGGTGAAATGTGCTAAGACGACTGTTAACGCGTATGGTGCAGGCAACACAGGTTCGATTCACGGTAGCGGAATTTCTATACCCTCCATCATAGGATGGGGGTATATTAACTTTGTCATTCCGTTTGTAACACATCGAAATATTGCTGTAAGACCCCATAAAGTATATATATTCTGGGTCGTGGTGAAATTCTGAGTCGATCTAAGCATGTCCGTCCGTCTGTTGAAATCACGCTAACTTCCGAACGAAACAAGCTATCGACTTGAAACTTGGCACAAGTAGTTGTAGGTCGGACGGTATTGAAAATGGGCCATATCGGTCCACTTTTACGTATAGCCCCCATATAAAGGGACCCTCAGATTTGGCTTGTGGAGCCTCTAAAAGAAGCACATTTCATCCGATCCGGCTGAAATTTGGTATATGGTGTTGGTATATAGTCTCTTATAACCGTGCAAAAATTGGTCCACATCGGTTCATAATTATATATAGCCCCCATATAAACCGATCCCCAGATTTGGCTTGTGGAGCCTCTAACAGAAGCATATTTCATCCGATCCGGCTGAAATTTGGTATATGGTGTTGGTATATGGTCTCTAACAACCGTGCAAAAATTGGTTGACATCGGTCCATAATTATATATAGCCCCCATATAAACCGATCCCCAGATTTGGCTTGCGGAGCCTAAAAGAGAAGCATATTTCATCCGATCGGGCTGAAATTTGGTATATGGTGTTGGTATATGGTCTCTAACAACCATGCAAAAATTGGTCAACATCGGTCCATAATTATATATAGCCCCCATATAAACCGATCCCCAGATTTGGCTTGTGGAGCCTCAAACAGAAGCATATTTCATCCGATCCGGCTGAAATTTGGTATATGGTCTCTAACAACCATGCAAAAATTGGTTCACATCGGTCCATAATTATATATAGCCCCCATATAAACCGATCCCCAGATTTGGCTGGCGGAGCCTAAAAGAGAAGCAAATTTCATCCGATCCGGCTGAAATTTGGTACATGGTGTTGGTATATGGTCTCTAACAACCATGCAAAAATTGTTTCCCATCGGTCCAAAATTATATATAGCCCCCATGTAAACCGATCCCCAGGTTTGGCTTGCGGAGCCTCAAAGAGAAGAAAATTTCATCCGATCCGGCTGAAATTTGGTACATGATATTGGTATATGGTCTCTAACAACCGTCGCTAACAACCATACCAAAATTGGTCCAATCACACAAAAATTGGTCCATATCGGTTCATAATCATGGTTGCCACTAGAGCCAAAAATAATCTACCAAAATTTTGTTTCTATAGAAAATGTTGTCAAAATTTTATTTCTAGAGAAAATTTGGTAAAATTTTATTCGGTTCATAATAAAATTTTCATCATTGTCAAAATTTTATTTCAAAAAATTTTATTTCTAAAGAAAATTTTGTTGAAATTTTATTCGGTTCATAATCATAGTTGCCACTCGAGCCAAAAATAATCGACCAAGATTTTATGTCTATAGAAAATTTTGTCAAAAGTTTATTTCTATAGAAAATTTTGTTAAAATTTTATTTCTGTAGAAATTTTTGTCAAAATTTTCTTTCTATAGAAAATTTTGTCAAAATTGTTATTTCTATAGAAAAATTTGTGAAAATGTTATTTCCATAGAAAATTTTTTAATATTTTCTTTCTGTAGAAAATTTTGTCAAAATGTTATGTCTACTTTGTCAAACTGAATTATATACGTGTTGGATCGATCTTTTTTGATGTAATATATACCACGTATGGACATACAACTTAGAAGATGGTGTTAGGAGGTTTTAAGATACCTTGCCATCGTCAAGCGTTACCGCAACTTAAGTAATTCGATTGTGGATGGCAGTGTTTAGAAGAAGTTTCTACGCAATCCATGATGGAGGGTACATAAGCTTCGGCCTTGCCGAACTTACGGCCGTATATACTTGTTTTTTTTAAACTTTGTTTATAAATTCGTAACCATTACGTACAACGTATGGTGTCATTTTTACGTTTGTCAGATTGACCCCGTCTGTTCTCAGTTTGAGAACACATGTGTGTTGATTCACTTTCATATACGGATCGTTTCGAAATGACCACGCCGTTCATGATTTTTCTATGGGTGTATCGGTTGACGAGTTATTGACAATTCAAAATTTTGCGTTTTGCGAATTCGTAAATCAGAACAGGGGGTATTAGAAAATGTTCTTAATGCACGATAACATGAGTGCACATGTGAGCAAAAAGTTTAACTCGTGAGTGTGCGTGAAGTATCGCCCCAGCGCACACCTCTACTCTGCAGTCTTCATCGCATTCTAACGACAAATTTATTTCAACAACTTCTTAAACTTTATTTTTCATATAATGTATGATCGATTCAATAGGTGGCTATAATAAAATGTCATGCCGGTGGCTTTTAGCAGAACTTCGGCCGTAACATATGTTTTCAACGACAGTAATACTGGCCCACAATTACAATGCCATCAATGACGAAAGACCTTTTAAGGAATTTAAAGCATTGGATAGTGCTATCTTTGGTAATATTTGTTACATTACTTATAGTTTTTATACTTATTGAGTAATTTAATCTTTTATTTCAGATGCTGTCAAGACGGACGACTGTAGGGTGAAGTACTGTAAGCGGACATCGGAAATCTTTCAAAAATTTTAAGGGTCCCCATTTCCAGAAAGATTGCGTAAAAAAACAAAAATGTCATAAATAAATATATAGATATTAATTATTACAATAGTATTACATAATAGCCTTATTCTTAAATGTTGTTTCTAAATCTTAGTACAAAATATATATTGATGTAATATATAAAACCAATGAAAAGTAGTTATTTCAAAAATTATTTGTGGCATATTTTTAGGAAAAACTATAAAATATCATCATCCTTTTACAGTTTACCAACGAATCGGGTGGTAAATGGGGGGTGTTTAGCTCTAGATTACTGTTACAAATACAAAGTAAAACTGTTCTGTTCCATCGTTCCTATTACTGAGTAAAACACAATATTCAATACTCGGCATCCATAACCCTTACGCATCGGTAATGACGTTGTAATGGGATATCATTATGTTTTCGTTTACTTTGTCATGTGGATTGGGAAGTACTTGACTGCCTATGACACGTCAACGTAAAAGTAATACGGAAAATTGATCGGAAATGTGGAGTAGTTGTCTCGATAAAATCGGTAGGATGTAATCGATTTGGTAATGACGTTTTTTACCACTGGGTTATTACCACACTAATTGGGCGATTTTCTCTTTTTTAATAATATTAATGGCGTACTAACCCTGAAGGCCCAGAATCAATTATAGCATCTAATATCAGGCAATTCTGTTCAGATTGTGATAAAACTCTCATAACCATGTACCCATTAATGTTCTTAAATATGGAAATGCGGTTTTTCCCCAAACCTATACCATTGATACCCCACAAACAATGCTTACTTATTCAATAGGAGTGGAGCCGAATCTTATGTACCTTCCACCATGGATTGCTTAGAAACTTCTACTAAAGACTGTCATCCACAATCGAATTACTTGGGTTGTGGTAATATTTACGGATGGCAAGATTTCTTAAACCTTCTTATCGTCGTCTTCTAAATTGTAAGTTAGTCCATAGGTGGTATATATTGGACACAAAAGGTATATATAAGTAAGTCTACAAATAATTACGAATCAATATGGACTTTTGCGCGGTAATTAGAGGGCCAGAATTGAAATATGGGGTTCGCTTTATATGGGGACTATATACAATTATGAACCGATATGACCCAAGTTTTGTGTGATTGGGGATCGGTTTATCTGAGTGCTATATATAACTATATACCGATATAGACCTAGTTTGACATAGTTGTTAGCGACCACAACTAATACAATGTACCAAATTTCAACTGAATCGTATGAAATTTACTGCTCCAAGAGGCTCCAAAGCCAAATCAGGGGGTCAGTTTATATGGGGGTTATATATGATTATGGGCAAGCCAAATCTGTAGGTCCGTTTATATGGGGGCTATACGTAAAATTGGACCGATATGGCCCATTTACAATACCACCGACCTACATCAATAACAACAACTTGTGCCAAGTTTCAAGTCGATAGTTTGTTTCGTTCGGAAGTTTGCGTGATTTCAACAGACGGACGGACGGACATGCTTAGATCGACTCAGAATTTCACCATGACCCAGAATATATATACTTTATGGGGTCTTAGAGCACTATTTCGATGTGTTACAAATGGAATGGCAAAGTTAATATACTCCATCCTATGGCGGAGGGTATAAAAACGCATTTAAAAATAGGAGATTTTTTTCAACACTTTATTTTAAAGACTTTTTACTTGAAACATAAAATTTTTACTTGTAGTCAGTCCAAATTTGGAATTTCAAGCTGGCGTTAACATGATTCGAAAGGACTTTGATAGCAAATCAACTAAATTATTTTTTATACCCTGCTCCACACTGTGGAAGTGCATATGTTTGCAACACCCAGAAGGAGACGAGATAGACACATGGTGTCTATCTCGTCTCCTATCTCTAGGTCGCAGTTTTAGTCCAATCGACTTCAAATTTGGCACAAGTATGTGTTTTGGCTCAGAATAGATCCCTATTGATTTTGGAAGAAATCGGTTCAGATTTAGATATAGCTCCCATATATATATATTTCGCCGGATATGGACTTATATGGCCCAGAAGCCAGAGTTTTACCCTAATTTACTTAAAATTTTGCACAAGAACAATTAGTACTATAGTCAAGTGTGCCAAATTTTACTGAAATCGGTTCAGATTTAGATATAGCTCCCATTTATAGCTTTCGCCCGATTTACACTCATATGACCACAGAGGCTAATTTTTTGCTCCGATTTAGTTGAAATTTTGCACAGGGAGTAGAATTAGCATTGTAGCTAAGCGTGCCAAATTTGGTTGAAATCGGTTCAGATTTAGATATAGCTCCCATATATGTTTTTCTGATTTAGACTAAAATACCAACATTTTCCATGTAAAATCGCCACTTCTTAATCGAAAAGTTGTCAAAATGACTCTAATTTTCCTAAACTTCTAATACATATATATCGAGCGATAAATCATAAATAAACTTTTTCGAAGTTTCTTTAAAATTGCTTCAGATTTAAACGTTTCCCATTAGCCGACTTAAATTTTGAGTCTATAGATTTTGTAGAAGTCTATCAAATTCTTCCACATCGAGTGATATTTAAATGTATGTATTTGGGACAAACCTTTATATATAGCCCCCAACACATTTGACGGATTTGACGGTGATATGGTATCGAAAATTTAGATCTACAAAGTGGTGCAGGGTATAATATAGTCGGCCCCACCCGACTTTAGACTTTCCTTACTTGTTTTTTCCTAAAATACGTAAAACGCAAATTTAAAAGATAATTCTGTCTTAAATTTATCCCTATTTCAATTCTGCGATTCTTTGGCTCGGAATCAACACCAAACTCATTAGTGTAAAGACAAAATCTTTGGAACTGAGCATGTTTTTATATCAAACCAATACCGATATAAGAAATGAAATTTTATGTAAAACAAATCTTCGACCAATGTGTTGTTTAAAAAAAAATCTATTAGAGTTATGTAACAAAAAGGCTTCTAACCAAGCATTCTGAAAATTGGAAACCCAACCGTACACGACTTTTTATAATTGTGTTCTTATTATTTTCTCCGTAATTAACTTAATATAATCGTTCTTTATGTGGTGATTACACTTGGCACACCTTATTTACCAAGTCTGGAAATTTGCTATGTTATGACCAACTATCAACTTACCATCGAACAAATAACTTAATTGCATCTTAAAACGAAACATTTTTTTCAATTAATCCGAAAACGTGCCTTTATTTTCTTTATTGCCATTCACCTTTTGAGTCATGATTGAAATGAGCTATTAGTGTATAAATTAAACTAAACCTCTGAGGGTAATGTGAAGCATGTAATATCATGGGCAAGTCTAATTATGGTATGATAAATATATGATCCATTCCACATTTCGAAAAAATCATGTTAATTTTAGATTTTGCGTACACAGAAAGAATTTTACCATTACCACAATAAACTTTGAATTTTAGAACATAACAAACCAAAAACAAACAACGCCATCAATTAAAAAATATATTAAACATTAAATTATGTAATTAAAAAAAAATTTATTGAAATTATTAAATAATTTTATTGAAAATAAAAGCAAAGTCATTAAATTTAATCAAGTTCTTGGACCAATTCATAGAATGGTGGGTACTATGCTGTCGGAAGTCTACAAACACATTTTGTCCCATTCCATATTGCCACGAGCATCCCGATAAATGCCGTCTGCATGGATTATTCAGCGTGTGCTTGAGTGGCCTGCTCAGTCGCCTAATGGAAACATCATAAGGCAGCTACATCGTAAGATATAAAGGGTGTTCTTCATGAGGTTTTGTTTTAATATGAATCACTATGTTGTCTGACAGACAAATTGACGTCTCTACTCAGTATTGTTTGACACCACCATAAATAACGTAATTACCAAATTTCGGTCCACATTCACTCTTTTGGATGACAAGCCGTTCACGAATTACCAATGTATGCCGATAAATGTACTGTTTGGTGCGATTTATGGGCTGGTGGAAACGAGTAAGGATGACGCGTTACTGTGAATGGAAATCGATACGAAATCATTATCAGTGAACTTTTGTTGCGAAAAATTCTACATATGAATGCTAACGAAACGTGGTTTCAATGGGATGTTGCCACTTGTCATACTGCGTGCGAAACCAGGGACTTATTGAAAGAATATTA
Organism: Haematobia irritans; assembly: GCF_050003625.1. Taxonomy (NCBI): domain Eukaryota; kingdom Metazoa; phylum Arthropoda; class Insecta; order Diptera; family Muscidae; genus Haematobia; species Haematobia irritans. Next base: position 162,225,655 of record NC_134399.1, read on the forward strand.
TTTCGAGAAATTGACAACGACAACATTATTTCGCGAAATGGCCCGGTGAATTGATTGATTATAGATTGATTCTTTATCAATCTATAATCAATATACAACAAGTTTGACTTTATACTATGGACTGTTATTTTATTACATAAAATGTTTTATAATTGGCCTCATCGCCTTTAACCTCCAGAATGACCTTTGTGCAAAATAGTCGAGGTAGCCATATGCCCAAAATTATATTTAAATGTTAGGCGACAAAAAATTATCTACCAAATAATTTTTTTTGCTATTTCATTTGTGACATGGCATGTGTGACAGCAGTTTCTGCTATGTCATTAGAACTTTGAAAATATGCTGCTACCAGCTAAGTTAATATTGGCATCAGTGATAAAAGGTATTGGACAACGATCAGGCACCGTATTTATACCCTTCACCACTACTGTGGTACAGGGTATAATAAGTTTGTGCATTTGTATGTAACGCCACGAAGGAGTAATCATAGACCAACCTTTTAGTATACGGATCGGCTTAGAATTAAATTCTGAGTTGATTTAGCGATGTCCGTCTGTATGTCTGTCCGTCTGTCTGTCTGTCTGTCTGTTGATGTATTTTTGTGTGCAAAGTACAGCTCGCAGTTTTAGTCCGATTGTCCTAAAATTTGGTACAGGGTCCTGTTTCGACTCAAAGACGATCCCTATTGATTTTGGAAAAAATCGGTTCAGATTTAGATATAGCTGCCATATATATTTTTCACCGATCTGGTCATAATTGGCGTGTATATCAACCGATCTTCCTCAAATTCCGTACATCCGAATATTTTATGAGTCTCGAAAAACTAGCAAAATATCAACCAAATCGGTTCAGATTTAGATATAGCTCCCATATATAGCTTTCGCCCGATTTACACTCATTTGCCCACAGAGGCCAAGTTTTTGCTCCGATTTAGTTGAAATTTTGCATAGGGAGTAGAATTAGCATTGTAACTATGCGTGCCAAATTTGGTTGAAATCGGTTCAGATTTGGATATATCTCCCATATATAGCTTTCGCCCGATTTACACTCATATGACCACAGAGGCCAATTTTGAACTCCGATTTAGTTGAAATTTTGCACAGGGAGTAGAATTAGCATTGTTGTTATGTGTGCCAAATTTGGTTGACATCGGTTCAGATTTAGATATAGCTCCCATATATAGCTTTCGCCCCATTTACACTCATATGACCACAGAGGCCAATTTTTTGCTCTGATTTAGTTGAAATTTTGCACAGGGATTAGAATTAGCATAGTAGCTATGCGTGCCAAATTTGGGTGAAATCGGTTCAGATTTAGATATAGCTCCCATATATATGTTTTTCTGATTTCGACAAAAATGTCAAAATACCAACATTTTCCTTGTAAAATCGCCACTGCTTAGTCGAAAAGTTGTAAAAATTACTCTAATTTTCCTAAACTTCTAATACATATATATCGAGCGATAAATCATAAATAAACTTTTGCGAAGTTTCGTTAAAATTGCTTCAGATTTAAATGTTTCACATAATTATACCCTTCACCACTACTGTGGTACAGGGTATAATAAGTTTGTGCATTTGTATGTAACGCCAAGAAGGAGTAATCATAGACCAACCTTTTAGTATACGGATCGGCTTAGAATTAAATTCTGAGTCGATTTAGCGATGTCCGTCTGTCTGTCTGTCCGTCCGTCTGTCTGTCTGTCTGTTGATGTATTTTTGTGTGCAAAGTACAGCTCGCAGTTTTAGTCCGATTGTCCTAAAATTTGGTATAGGGTCCTGTTTCGGCTCAAAGACGATCCCTATTGATTTTGGAAAAAATCGGTTCAGATTTAGATATAGCTGCCATATATATTTTTCACCGATCTGGTCATAATTGGCGTGTATATCAACCGATCTTCCTCAAATTCCGTACATCCAAATATTTTATGAGTCTCGAAAAACTTGCAAAATATCAACAAAATCGGTTCAGATTTAGATATAGCTCCCATATATAGCTTTCGCCCGATTTACACTCATTTGCCCACAGAGGCCAATTTTTTGCTCCGATTTAGTTGAAATTTTGCATAGGGAGTAGAATTAGCGTTGTAACTATGCGTGCCAAATTTGCTTGAAATCGGTTCAGAGTTGGATATATCTCCCATATAAAGCTTTCGCCCGATTTACACTCATATGACCACAGAGGCCAATTTTTAACTCCGATTTAGTTGAAATTTTGCACAGGGAGTAGAATTAACATTGTAGCTATGCGTGCCAAATTTGGTTGAAATCGGTTCAGATTTAGATATAGCTCCCATATATATGTTTTTCTGATTTCGACAAAAATGGTCAAAATACCAACATTTTCCTTGTAAAATCGCCACTGCTTTGTCGAAAAGTTGTAAAAATGACTCTAATTTTCCTAAACTTCTAATACATATATATCAAGCGATAAATCATAAATAAACTTTTTCGAAGTTTCCTTAAAATTGCTTCAGATTTAAACGTTTCCCATATTTTTATACCCTTCACCACTACTGTGGTACAGGGTATAATAAGTTTGTGCATTTGTATGTAACGCCAAGAAGGAGTAATCATAGACCAACTTTTTAGTATACGGATCGGCTTAGAATTAAATTCTGAGTCGATTTAGCGATGTCCGTCTGTCCGTCTGTCTGTCCGTCTGTCTGTCTGTCTGTCTGTTGATGTATTTTTGTGTGCAAAGTACAGCTCGCAGTTTCAGTCCGATTGTCCTAAAATTTGGTATAGGGTCCTGTTTCGGCTCAAAGACGATCCCTATTGATTTTGGAAAAAATCGGTTCAGATTTAGATATAGCTGCCATATATATTTTTCACCGATCTGGTCATAATTGGCGTGTATATCAACCGATCTTCCTCAAATTCCGTACATCCGAATATTTTATGAGTCTCGAAAAACTTGCAAAATATCAGCAAAATCGGTTCAGATTTAGATATAGCTCCCATATATAGCTTTCGCCCGATTTACACTCATTTGCCCACAGAGGCCAATTTTTTGCTCCGATTTAGTTGAAATTTTGCATAGGGAGTAGAATTAGCGTTGTAACTATGCGTGCCAAATTTGCTTGAAATCGGTTCAGAGTTGGATATATCTCCCATATAAAGCTTTCGCCCGATTTACACTCATATGACCACAGAGGCCAATTTTTAACTCCGATTTAGTTGAAATTTTGCACAGGGAGTAGAATTAACATTGTAGCTATGCGCGCCAAATTTGGTTGAAATCGGTTCAGATTTAGATATAGCTCCCATATATATGTTTTTCTGATTTAGACAAAAATGGTCAAAATACCAACATTTTCCTTGTAAAATCGCCACTGCTTTGTCGAAAAGTTGTAAAAATGACTCTAATTTTCCTAAACTTCTAATACATATATATCGAGCGATAAATCATAAATAAACTTTTTCGAAGTTTCCTTAAAATTGCTTCAGATTTAAACGTTTCCCATATTTTTATACCCTTCACCACTACTGTGGTACAGGGTATAATAAGTTTGTGCATTTGTATGTAACGCCAAGAAGGAGTAATCATAGACCAACCTTTTAGTATACGGATCGGCTTAGAATTAAATTCTGAGTCGATTTAGCGATGTCCGTCTGTCTGTCTGTCCGTCTGTCTGTCCGTCTGTCTGTCCGTCTGTCTGTCTGTCTGTCTGTCTGTCTGTTGATGTATTTTTGTGTGCAAAGTACAGCTCGCAGTTTTAGTCCGATTGTCCTAAAATTTGGTACAGGGTCCTGTTTCGGCTCAAAGACGATCCCTATTGATTTTGGAAAAAATCGGTTCAGATTTAGATATAGCTGCCATATATATTTTTCACCGATCTGGTCATAATTGGCGTGTATATCAACCGATCTTCCTCAAATTCCGTACATCCGAATACTTTATGAGTCTCGAAAAACTTGTAAAATATCAGCAAAATCGGTTCAGATTTAGATATAGCTCCCATATATAGCTTTCGCCCGATTTACACTCATATGACCACAGAGGCCAATTTTTAACTCCGATTTAGTTGAAATTTTGCACAGGGAGTAGAATTAGCATTGTAGCCATGCGTGCCAAATTTGGTTGAAATCGGTTCAGATTTAGATATATCGCCCATATATACCTTTCGCCCGATTTACACTCATATGACCACAGAGGCCAATTTTTAACTCCGATTTAGTTGAAATTTTGCACAGGGAGTAGAATTAGCATTGTTACTATGCGTGCTAAATTTGGTTGAAATCGGTTCAGATTTGGATATATCTCCCATATATAGCTTTCGCCCGATTTACACTCATATGACCACAGAGGCCAATTTTTAACTCCGAATTAGTTGAAATTTTGCACAGGGAGTAGAATTAGCATTGTAGCTATGCGTGCCAAATTTAGTTGAAATCGGTTCAGATTTATATATATCTCCCATATATAGCTTTCGCCCGATTTACACTCATATGTCCACAGAGGCCAATTTTTAACTCCGATTTAGTTGAAATTTTGTACAGGGAGTAGAATTAGCATTGTTGCTATGCGTGCCAAATTTGGTTGAAATCGGTTCAGATTTAGATATATCTCCCATATATAGCTTTCGCCCGATTTACACTCATATGTCCACAGAGGCCAATTTTTAACTCCGATTTAGTTGAAATTTTGCACAGGGAGGAGAATAAGCATTGTTGCTATGCGTGCCAAATTTGGTTGAAATCGGTTCAGATTTAGATATAGCTCCCATATATATGTTTTTCTGATTTCGACAAAAATGGTCAAAATACCAACATTTTCCTTGTAAAATCGCCACTGCTTAGTCGAAAGGTTGTAAAAATGACTCTAATTTTCCTAAACTTCTAATACATATATATCGAGCGATAAATCATAAATATACCTTTTTGAAGTTTCCTTAAAATTGCTTCAGATTTAAACGTTTCCCATATTTTTTTACTAACATTGTGTTCCACCCTAGTGCATTAGCCGACTTAAATTTTGAGTCTATAGATTTTGTAGAAGTCTATCAAATTCTTCCAGATCGAGTGATATTTAAATGTATGTATTTGGGACAAACCCTTATATATAGCCCCAAACACATTTGGCGGATGTGATATGGTATCGAAAATTTAGATCTGCAAAGTGGTGCAGGGTATAATATAGTCGGCCCCGTCCGACTTTAGACTTTCCTTACTGGTTTTTACTAACATTGTGTTCCACCCTAGTGCATTAGCCGACTTAAATTTTGAGTCTATAGATTTTGAAGAAGTCTATCAAATTCTTCCAGATCGAGTGATATTTAAATGTATGTATTTGGGACAAACCTTTATATATAGCCCCCAACACATTTGACGGGTGTGATATGGTATCGAAAATTTAGATCTACAAAGTGGTGCAGGGTATAGTATAGTCGGCCCCGCCCGACTTTAGACTTTCCTTACTGGTTTTTTACTAATATTGTGTTCCATCCTAGTGCATTTGCCGACTTAAATTTTGAGTCTATAGATTTGTAGAAGTCTATCAAATTCTGTCCAGATCGAGTTATATTTAAATGTATGTATTTGGGACAAACCTTTATATATAGCCCCCAACACATTTGACGGATGTGATATGGTATCGAAAATTTAGATCCACAAAGTGGTGCAGGGTGTAATATAGTCGGCCCCGCCCGACTTTAGACTTTCCTTACTTTTTTACTAACATTGTGTTCCACCCTAGTGCATTAGCCGACTTAAATTTTGAGTCTATAGATTTTGTAGAAGTCTATCAAATTCTTCCAGATCGAGTGATATTTAAATGTATGTATTTGGGACAAACCTTTATTTATAGCCCCCAACACATTTGACGGATGTGATATGGTATCGAAAATTTAGATCTATAAAGTGGTGCAGGGTATAATATAGTCGGCACCGCCCGACTTTAGACTTTCCTTACTTGTTTCATTTAAAAATCGGTAATCTCCAACACATATCCACTCACCATTTTTTTATACCCTCCACCATATGATGGGGGGTATATTAACTTTGTCATTCCGTTTGTAACACATCGAAATATTGCTCTAAGACCCCATAAAGTATATATATTCTGGGTCGTGGTGAAATTCTGAGTCGATCTGAGCATGTCCGTCCGTCCGTCTGTTGAAATCACGCTAACTTCCGAACGAAACAAGCTATAGGTCGGATGGTATTGCAAATGGACCATATCGGTCCACTTTTACGTATAGCCCCCATATAAACGGACCCCCAAATTCGGCTTGCGAGGCCTGTAAGAGAAGCAAATTTCATCCGATCCAACTGAAATTTGGTACATGGTGTTGGTAAATGGTATCTAACAACCGTGCAGAATTGGTCCACATGGGTCCATAATTATATATAGCCCCCATATAAACCGATCCCCCGATTTGGCTTGCAGAGCCTCTAAGAGAAACAATTTTCATCCGATCCGGCTGAAATTTGGTACATGGTGTTAGTATATGGTCTCTAAGAACCATGCAAAAATTGGTCCATATCGGTCCATAATTATATATAGCCCCCATATAAACCTATCACCAGTTTTGAACTCCGGAGCCTCTTGGAAGACCAAAATTCAACTTATTCAGTTGAAATTTGGTACGTGATGTTAATATATGGCCTCAAACACCCATGCAAAAATTGGTCCATATCGGTCCATAATTATATATAACTGTGACTTTTGCGACATACGTTTGCGACGGTATAATACGTATGTCGCAAAAGTCGTAAACCTGCTGTAGAAAACCAAATTTTGAATAGAAGAAATCCTGAACATTTTTTAATTTAGTTTGACAGCATTTGCTGTGAGTTTCTGTAGAAATTTGTGAAAGTTTTCCCATGGTCAAGCCTATTTTCTTAGGTGGTATCGAAATTGCCGTTAGTGAGTGTGTAAAATACCTTGGAGTTATATTGGACAGGAGACTGAACTGAAAGCTAAGAAAGGACGAGAAAATCCACGGTTACCCTGTACTCGTGCAAAAGACAATAGGGAAAATGTGGGGACTAAAACCGAAAATTTTGAACATTCCTAAGAATTGAAACTTCTTCGCACCTACCATCGTCTTGGATATCATCGAATTCGCTGCCTAGCCGACGCGACTAAAGTATTTTCAGTTTGCGACTTTTGTTACTTTTTCTACATTTACGACGCGTATGTGACGTTTACGACGTTTACAACTTTGCGACAACTCGCAAACCTAAAAAAGTTTGATACAGACCATCTCTGGGCCCCATATAAACCGATCCCCAGATTTGACCTCCGGAGCACCTTGGAAGTGCAAAATTCTTCCCATTCGGTTTAAATTTTGTACGTGATGTTAGTATAGGGTATCCAACAACCATGCAGGAATTGGTTCCTATTAGTCCATAATAATTTATAGCTCCCACACGGATGAAAAAGACTGTTTTTCATATGTTTGGCTATAAACATTATATGTTTGGAACACACATTTTTAAATACAATATTTTTGAGTGCAAGCATATAATGTTCATAAACTAGCATAACATGTTTGGGACATATATGTTAATATGTTAGAACATATTATGTTTGGGACATAAAATGTTTGTAAATATAATATGCTTGGATGCAAACATATATTAATTTAGAAATAGCTTATAAACATATATGTGTTTAGTAGCTTGGAGCGCTATTTAACAGGGAGCGATATTGAATTAAGTTGGTGGTTGTTGCTTGTTATTACAAAATTAACATTTTATTTTTCCTTGGGCAATTGATCAGCTACTTCTTTGATCCTTACAAACTGTGTGGTCCGCTGTTCGAATCCCCGTCCGGCAAAAGGTAAAATAAAAATAAAAAAAATTGAATAATTTCTTCTACAATGTTTGTATTACAGAAAAAGGTGCTAAGAACTAAAAAATCTCGTGGAAGTGAGAAAGATGTGGGGGAATATACAATTAGGCAGAAACAAAATTTTGAGCATTCAGGTCGAAAACCTATGTTGTTAGCACCTATATTACCTGTTTATTTTCATAATTCATTGTGATTGTAAATATATAAATAAATAAATAAAATTTTGAGCACAATATTGTTTGGGAGAATTTTTTTTTAAGCATATAATATTTTTGGGTGCAAAATGCTTTTAAACATATCATATGTTCACATAATAACATATTGTTTTTTGGAAGACAACATTATTGAATTTGGATGCAAAAATACAAAATGTTTGGAACTTAGACTACCCAAACATATATTGTTTAGACCAATATGCTTTCAAACATATTATATATTGGAAGAGATCAAACATATAAATGTTTGGGCAATACCCAAAAATGTATATGCTTGAAGCAAAATATGTTTGGGAGTATATGTTACAGAAGCGATTTTTTGTGAGCGTGCATATAAACCGATCCCCAGATTTGACCTCCGGTGCTTTTTGGAGGAGCAAAATTCATCCGATCTGGTTGAAATTTGGTACGTGGTGGTAGTATATGATATTTAACAACCATGTGAGTTGAAATTTGTGGATGACAGTCTTTCGTAGAAGTTTCTACGCAATTCATGGTGGAGGGTACATAAGATTCGGCCTGGCCGAACTTACGGCCGTATATACTTGTTTAATTTAATATATACCACGTATGGACTTACTTATAATTTAGAAGACGGTGCCAGGAGGTTTCAAGATACCTTGCCATCGGTAAGCGTTACCGCAACCCAAGTAATTCGATTGTGGATGGCAGTGGACGAACTTGCGGCCGTATATACTTATTTTATATCAAATTTCAAAGACTATGTGATTAAAATTTTACATGTACAAGATTTTAAAGTGTGCCTCTACATACTCTTTATAACGCAGCAGAATAAGATTTCAATTAACCTTGACAAACTTAAGGATCCTATGAGTTGTACTCCTTGTGTAAAAATTAGAGCAAATTAAGACAAAACTTTGGCCTTTTAGGACATTTAAGTGCATATGGGACGAAAGATATATTGAAGCTATATTTAAATCTTAACCGATTTCTTCCAATGTCAATAGGGCTCTATTCTGATGTACTTGTGCCAAATTGAACTAAAACTGCTACCTTGTCTATGAATTCAAAAATATGCTTACAGATAGACGGGCGGTTGAACAGACGGAGATATCTGGATATACTCAGGGGGCAGCCCTGAGCTAAATTGCCAAAGACACCAAGTGTATATATTGTCTATATCCTGTTCCACAGATTTGTTTTTGGGGTCTAACATATTTATGAAATTATAGCAATACTTTTTTTTAAATTTAAAAATATTCTACAAATTGTTTTCCGTTCAGTGAGTATTTGATGGGATTTGCTTTTATATATACTCGTATTAAATAAAACACCAGTTGATTTCCATTTCAGATTAAATTTTATTGATATTAATAAAAATTGTATTTCGTTTTTTTTCTTGCTTTTTTGTTTGCTTTGGTTGATTTGTTGGTTGTTATTTTTTTTTTCAATTTTGTTCTATGATAAAGTTTAACTTATATTTTACATTAAATTTTGTTTTGCTTTTTGTTTTCATTTTATTATTATTATTATTTATCTTTGTTGTTTTGCTTACTAGGTTTTTGGTTATTTCTCTAATATACCCTGATATAAGTACGTGTGTTTTTAACTTTTGATTAATTATATATATGTTTTTTTTTGTATTAGATATTTATTAATAGTTTATTTATTAGAACTTATTGCAATAAAAATTTTATTTATTAAAACTACTTGTATTTGATTTTATAACAAATTATTTTGTTTGGATTTTTGTTGTATCTAATAAACCATTTTAACTAAGTTTACTGATTTCGATATAGGTTTTAGTAGTTTAGTTGTTGTCTTCTTTTGTTTTTTGGAATTTGTAATAATGTAACTTTTTTACATTTTATTATACTAATGGATTATTTCTTAATTAAATTTTGTATTATTTACAAAAAGATTTTATAGAAATCTTTTTTTTTTAACCTTTGAGTGTTTACATTAAAGGAGTATATTATATAGGCTTGGGTTTTTGTATTCTATTTGCATTTTGTTTTAAATTTCCAATTTATTTGGTTATTGGTATACTTTGGTATACATTTGTGTGTGTGTGTATTTGAGAGTGTTTGTGTGTATCTAAGGAAATCATAGAAAATCTCTGTGCGGGGCTCATTTTAGGTAATTTTCTTCGTTTTTCTTTGTTGTTTTGACAGTTTTTTTTTTGGGTTTTTTGTTTCAAGTTTCAAACAAATCAAGAGAGATTCTTAGGGGTTTGCGTTTACTGTGTGCGTGTGTGTTCGTCTGAGTGAATATTTGTGTTTATTGAATCTCTTGTTAATTTGATGAAATCTTATCCATGTTTGAATGCATTCATTTATTTTCTTTTTTTTTTTTTTTTTTGAGTGCATTATATGTAATTGTGTATATGTTTTCTCTTTGATACAGTTGTTCTTTGGTAAAAAACAGAGATTTTGAAAGATTTCCTTTTCAGTTTCTAACTAGACAAATAATAAGAAAGTGTACTATGGAGATAAAAAAAATTAAATTTAGAAAATTAAAAAGAAATCAAATTAAAAACACCAATATCTAAAAGATCTTATGAAGTTAAGGCAAAAACTTTCGTATTAGTTCACAAATACTGAAATATATAAATGCAGATGATTTCCACCACATTGGCCACTTAGGGAAATAATTTCGTAGCAACCTAAAAAATTTATTTGTTCCAATGTTCGAAGCAACGAAATCAATAGATATACGGTCATCGTAAAATATAAACAGCACTATGCCCTGAGCATGATATTAAAACAATTGTGACCACGTTATTTTATATTTTATACAATGAAAAAAATTAACGACCTAATATGGAAAATTATGCAACTTAGGACAATTTTTTTTTTTAATAATTAAAATTTAGTTGAACAAATATTTAGTTTCAGTTTTCATTGAATTTAGGACATGAATCCTTGAAACATGCGTCTCTCTGAACTAAGGCTAGTTTTTCTTAAAATAAATAAAATAAGTAAGGAAAGTCTAAAAACGGGTGGGGCCGACTATATTATACCCTGCACCACTTTGTAGATCCACAAATTCGATACCATGTTGTTGCATGCTAAATATAAAGGTTTATATTCCCATATACATAGATTTAAATCTGACCCAATCTGCACACAAAAAAAATTTCACGAAAATTTTTTCAATTAAAATTTTAATTGAGTTTTAAAAAATATTCAATTAAAAATTTAATTGATCCAACAAATTTTTTTAATTGAAACAAAAATCAATCACAAAAATAATAGTATCAAATAATTTTTTAATTGGATCAATTAACTTTTTAATTGACCTTCAATTAATTTTTTAATTGATGATTTTTCAAGGAAAATGTGGGTATTTTGGCCAATTTTGCCCAAATCGGAAAAACACACACACACACACACACATATATATATATATATATATATATATATATATATATATATATATATATATATATATATATATATATATATATATATATATATATATATATATATATATATATATATATATATATATATATATATATATATATATATATATATATATATATATATATATATATATATATATGGAAGCTATATCTAAATCTGAAGTGATTTCAACCAAATTTGTCATGGACATACTCAGGCTTCTGGGGCCATATAAGTTACGACACTGTCAATTGCACTCCTTGCGCAAAATTTAATGTAAATCAGGCTTAAATTCTGGCTTCTTGGGCCATATTAGTGGGGAGCTATATGTAAAACTGAACCGATTTCTTCCAAAATCAATAGGGTTATATTCTGACCCAAAATACATACTGGTGTCAAATTTGGAGTCGATTGGACAAAAATTGCAACCTAGACTTTGGTAAAAAAATGTGTTCACAGACAGACGGGCGGACGGACGTAAGGACAGAACCACCTCCTGAGTCAGTTTAGCTCTTGGTGCCCGTCCGCCTGACAATGTACTTGTTGTTCGCAGTATTGATGTCACTATTAAACGATTTTGATGAAATTTGGTTCAGTGTTGATGGAAGAATGAGGGAATATAGGTACAAATAAAACAAAAGATTAGTCCATTCAATGTCTAGACTACTTGATGTTGTTATCAAACAAAAAGGAATGCCCAAAAAGTACTAAATGTACAAAAAAAAAAAATTATTTACTTTTGTTCCTCAATAAATGTAAATTTGTTCAATTTTTATACCCTCCACGATAGGATGGGGGTATATTAACTTTGTCATTCCGTTTGTAACACATCGAAATATTGCTCTAAGTATATATATTCTGGGTGAAATTCTGAGTCGATCTGAGCATGTCCGTCCGTCTGTTGCAATCACGCTAACTTCCGAACGAAACAATCTATCGACTTGAAACTTGGCACAAGTAGTTGTTATTGATGTAGATCGGATGGTATTGTAAATGGGCCATATCGGTCCACTTTTACGTATAGCCCCCATATAAACTGACCCCCAAATTTGGCTTGCAGATGCTCTAAGAGAAGCAAATTTCATCCGATCCGGCTGAAATTTTGTACATAGTGTTGGTATATGGTCTCTAATATCCATGCAAAAATTGGTTCACATCGGTCCATAATTATATATAGCCCCCATATAAACCGATCCCCAGATTTGGCTTGCGGAGCCTCTAAGAGAAGCAAATTTCATCCGATCTGGCTGAAATTTGGTACATGGTGTTGGTATATGGTCTCTAACAACCATGAAAAAATTGATCCACATCGGTCCATAATTATATAAAGCCCCCATATCAACCGATCTCCAGATTTGGCTTGCGGAACCTCTAAGAGAAGCAAATTTCATCCGATCCGGCTGAAATTTGGTACATATTGTTGGTATATGTTCTTTAACAACAGTACAAAAACTGATCCACATCGGTCCATAATTATATAAAGCCTCCATATCAGCAAAATTTGAAATTTGGTACGTGTTGTTAGTATTGTTAGTATATGGCCAAAAGTGGCCATATCAGTCCATACACGCAAAAAAAATAATTCTTTCCTCCCAAACGAAATTTTAGACAAACAAAGTTCGTTTCTCATTTGCTTTTCGCTGTAAGGAGTGTATTTGGGAGAAAAGTATATACTTTTTGTGATAAACGTTTATTCTTTTCCAGGATGAAAAAACAATTCATAAAGACAAACTCAAAAAACAATTTTTTCTTGCTAATTGCATTTTCCCTCACATCTTTCTCACATCCACGATGTTTTTAGTTCATAACACCTTTTCCTGTAATATCAACAATGTAGAAGAAATTATACGATTTTATAAATTTTAAAAATTTTTTTACCCTTCGCCTGGACGGAGAATCGAACCGCGGACCATGCACTTTGTAAGCCAACACACTAACCACTGAGCTATGTACCTGTTATGGTTATCAATAGATAAATATCCATATAAGTTATATTTATATAGCATAGCTTACGGCGCTTACGAACCGAATAAACAAAGTTTATTTAACAGAAACAACCATTTAGTTTGGCACCGTGGTGCAGTGGTTGCTACGTCCGACTTGCATGCCAAGAGTCGTGGGTTCGATCCCTGCTTCGACCAAAGTTTTTTTTTTTACATATATTCCAGATATGTTCGGAAGATTCCGAAAAAATGTTCAACATTACATTGTAGTATATTAAATTTTGAACTGTAAAATGTGTCTTATTAAAGACCTAAAGTCAGAAAAGAACAGTGTGTGATATAAACGAAATGGACTGTGTTGATGTTATTGAAAAAATAAAAATTTTGTAACAAACGAATTTTTTTGGTGATAAAAGTTTCAAATTTTCGAAGCAATTCAAAAAACTCTAACAAAAGAAAAACGTTTTCGGGACACGTTTTCCAAACGTTTTTTTTTTTTCTTTGCGTGTAATCATATATAGCCCCCATATAAACCGATCCCGAGATTTGGTTTTGGAGCCTCTTGGAGGAGCAAATTTCATCCGAGTCAGTTTAAATTTGGTACATTGTGCTAGTATATGGCTGTTAACAACCATACCTAACTAGGTCCATATCGGTCTATAGTTATATATAGCCCTCATATAAATCCATCCCCAATAACACAAAAACTGGTACATATCAAATTCATAATTGTATATAGTCCCCATATAAGCGACCCCCATATTTCAATTCTGGCTATATACGTACCGTGCAAAAGTCCATATCGATTCGTAATTATTTGTAGACTTTCCTATACATACCTTTTTTTGTGAGTTAGTCCACGTTTGGAAAACGATGTAAAGAAGTTTTACGATACCTTGCCATCGGTAAGTATTACCACAACACAAGTAATTCGATTGTGGATGACAGTCTTTCGTAAAGTTTCTACGCAATCTATGGTGGAGGGTACAAAAGATTCGGCCTGGCCGAACTTACGTATTTACTCATTTATAATTTAAATATTGAAAGAACGAAAATTTTTCTAAAATAAATAATGATCTAGATTCTTGATGCAGTTATAATCAAATTAAAATATTTTTTAATTTAAAATAGTTTCATATCACTTTTAACACGTGGTTTTTAATCAAAATTGTTTGGTGTGCCGATATTTGTGTGCGTCACTGTCTATGAGAGATGTATCCAGAATGTCAACTTTTGTGGGCAATCTTTCAAGTTAACCCTTCGATAGGGCCCTGAAGGGAAGTTTATGACTATTATTACTTCATAGCTGTATATTTTACAGGAAGTGATAAACCATCATATTAGGTCATATAAAAGACAAATTTTTTAGGAGCCACCGTGGTGCAATGGTTAGCATGCCCGCCTTGCATACACAAGGTCGTGGGTTCGATTCCTGCTTCGACCGAACACCAAAAAGTTTTTCAGCGGTGGATTATCCCACCTCAGTAATGCTGGTGACATTTATGAGGGTTTCAAAGCTTCACTGCAATGTGGAAAGCCGTTCGGACTCGGCTATAAAAAGGAGGTCCCTTGTCATTGAGCTTAACATGGAGTCGGGCAGCACTCAGTGATAAGAGAGAAGTTCACCAATGTGGTATCACAATGGACTGAATAGTCTAAGTGAGCCTGATACATCGGGCTGCAACCTAACCTAACCTAACCTAATGGGATCGGTATTGTAACCGATGGGTCACAGACAGCTCCGTCTTGTCGTTGCATACAAATGCAAAAACTTATTATACCCTGCACCACAGCAGTCGCACAGAGCATGGCTAAGATCTATGGTACTCAGTTCATTATACCCACCACCATTGAATGGTGATGGGGGTATAATAAGTTTGTCATTCCGTTTGTAACACATCGAAATGTCGATTTCCGACTATATAAAGTATATATATTCTTGATCAGGGAGACATTCTAAGACTATATAACCATATCCGTCTGTCTGTCTGTTGTAATCACGCTACATTCTTCAAGAATGGAGCTATCGTCCTGAAATTTGGCACAGATTCGGTCCAGTTTTTGATATAGCCCCCATATATACCGACCACCCGATTTGGGTCTTGGGCTTCGAGAAACCGTATTTTCTATCCAATTTGACTGAAATTGGAAATCCAGAGGTACTTTAGTAACAACAATGCGTGTGCCGAAAATGGTGGCTATTGGTTCGTGTTTTGGTATAGCCCCCATATAGACCGATCTCCCGATTTTACTTCTTGGGCGTCTAGAAACTGTATGTTCAATCCGATTTCCTTAAAATTGGAAATATAGAGGTATTTTAGGACCGTAAATATGTGTGCCGAATATGGTGTGCGTCGGTCTATGGTTTGCTATAGCCCCCACATAGACCGATCTCCCGATTTTAATTCAATTGATCATATAGAAAGCGTAGTTTTTATCCAATTTGCCTCAAATTTGAAATCTGGAGGTATTTTAGGACCACAAATAGGAGTGTCGACAATGGGGTGTATAGCTCCGTGTTTTGGTACAGCCATATAGACCTATTTTACTTCTTTGGCTCCTAGAAACCATAGTTTCCATCCGATTTCTTTGAAATTAGAAATTTTGAGGTATTTTAGGACCGTAAATATATGTGCCGAATATGGTGTGCATCGGTCTAGGTTTGCTATAGCCTCCATATAACATAGACCGATCTCCAGTGTTTACTTCTTGAGCTTAGAAATCGTAGTGTTTGTCCAATTTGCCTTAATTGGAAATCTAGAGGGTTTTTAGGACCATAAATAGGTTTTTAGAACATGGTGTGCATCGGTCCATGTTCTGGTGTAGCCTCCATATAGACAGATCTTCCGAGCTTACTTCTTGGGGTTCTTTAAACCGTAGTTTTTATCCAATTTGCCTGCAAATTTGAAATCGAGATGTTTTTTAGGGTCATAAAATCGGGCTGCCTCTTTAACCTAACCATCTTCGGGAAGCGTTCTAGTTGAAATGATCTGCTTAGAACAATATCTGTCATTAAACACCATTCTATAGATTATCATCTCGCTACGACTAAGAGTTTTCAAAGGAAACTATTGAAGATTCGGCCTGGCCGAACTTACTGCTAAATATAGTTGTTTTTTATTAATAATAAACAAAAATGTATATATTGGTTGAATTAGTATAACTTAAATTGGAAAACTAAATTTAGTGTCATCATTTTAACGAAGGTTAATAAAATACGACACATTAAAAAAATAATTTAAAAGCCTTTTCCATAAAGTGATGCAGGACATAGTAGTTAGTAGTTACATAGTTAATTATAAAATGGATTAAACAAATATATATTTACAAAACAAAACGGATATAGTATCAACTTGAATTAAAATAAATAAAATAAATAAAATGCAACATGTACTTAAATTATTTTTGTTGATTTGCTTGCATTGAGATAAATGATATGTAATAAATTGCAAGTAAACCCAATACTTTAATAATACAATTTTAAATATACAACAATGTTTTTTTTTTGTATAAAAAAATGTAATTATATATATATATATATATATATATATATATATATATATATATATATATATATATATATATATATATATATATATATATATATATATATATATATATATATATATATATATATATATATATATATATATATATATATATATATATATATATATATATATATATATATATATATATATATATATATATATATATATATATATATATATATCTGTGTGCTAAATAATCAACATCATCAACATATAATTTAAATTAATATTTAACCATGGGAGTGGCTTTTTACAAATGACATTGAATCAATTTATCGTAAAAATTCTGTTTTCCTGCAAGCAATATAAAATGTTTAGTTTAATCCTTTAATTTATCTAAGATTCGAAGGTATTTTATATAAATATTTTAGATTTTTATTTGTTAAGAATTAACAAAAGATTGGCATAAGGATACAAAATAAATATGTAGCAAATGTGCCTCGAAAATCACCATTTGTACGAATTCTGAACCAATTTATCACACATTTGAGAAGAACTTCCAAAAAAATCGATCAATAAAAAACTGGCCGAATTAAACACACACGTTAGTAAAGGTGAAAGTCTGACGCGAAAGATTGATAGCTGCTTCATCTGGTTCGATCTATTTGTAAAAAATGGATGGCATAATAAAAATGGAATATTTCATCCACATTCTCGAGATTCTTTTACTCGATTTTGAGAATCACATACGGAGGGTAGAAAAGTGATTTGTTAATAGGATCGGGATCCAACGGAGAAGTATTCACGTGTCTCACTACGATGATTGGTTACGGCAACGGCGTGAGTGTGGATGAGCGTGATTAACAAACCAAATGTCATGCATGAGTGTGAGTCACGAAAATAATTTCTTCGTGAGTGTGCGTGCGTAACGAATTTCGGCAAAATACGTTCACGAAACTAATCCAGTCCAGACACATAAAACGTTTACGAGTTGAATTCAGGGATGATAATTGGTGTTGAAGAAAAAGTACTAAAAATGTATTTTTCGAAGCCAAAAGGTGCTAAAATTACATAATATCAAAATTAAAGACTATTGTAAATGTCTTTAGAAAACTTTGTCAAAAATTTCTTTCTATAAAAAAATTTGTCAAAATTTTATTTCTATAGAAAATTTTGTCAAAATTTTATTTCTATAGAAAATTGTATCAAAATTTTATTTCTATACAAAATTTTGTCAAAAGAAAATGTACTAAAAATTTATTTTTCGAAGCTAAAAGTTGCTAAAATTACATAATATCAAATTTAAAGACTATTGTAAAAGTCTTTAGAAAATTTTGTCAAGATTTGATTTCTATAGAAAATTTTGACAAAATTTTATTTCTATAGAAAATTTTGTCAACATTGTATTTCTATAGAAAATTTTGTCAATATTTTATTTCTATAGAATATTTTGTCAAAATGTTCTTTCAATAGAAAATTTTATCAAAATTTTATTCCCATAGAAAATTTTGTCAAAATTTTCTTTCCATAGAAGATTTTGTCAAAATTTTATTTCTATAGAAAATTTTCTCAAAATTTTATTCCAATAGAAAATTTTCTCAACATTTTATTTCTATACAAAAATTTGTCAAAACTATATTTATATGGAAAAATTTGTCAAAATTTTATTTCTATAAAAAAAAAATAATTTTATTTCTATAAAAATTTTGTCAATATTAGATATCTATAGAAACTTTTGTCAACATTTTATTTCTATAGAAGCTTTTGTCAACATTTTATTTCTATAGAAATTTTTGTCAACATTTTATTTCTATACAAAATTTTGTCAAAATTTTATTTCTATACAAAAATTCATTTCTATAGAAAATTTTGTCAAAATTTTATTTCTATACAAAATTTTGTCAAAATTTTATTTCTATTCCAAATTTTGTCAAACTTTTATTTCTATACAAAATTTTGTCAAAATTTTATTTCTATACAAAATTTTGTCAAAATTTTATTTCTATACAATATGTTGTCAAAATTTTATTTCTATAGAAAATTTTGTCAAAATTCTATTTCTATAGAAAATGTTGTCAAAATGTTATTTCTATAGAAAAATTTGTCAAAATTTTATTTCTATAGGAAAATTGTCAAAATTTTATTTCTGCGGAAGATTTTGTCAAAATATTATTTCTATAGAACATTTTGTTAAAATTTTATTTCTATAGAAAATTTTGTCAATATTTTCTTTCTATAGAAGATTTTCTCAAAATTTTATTTCTATAGAAAATTTTCTAAACATTTTATTTCTATAGAAAATTTTTTCAAAATTTTATTTCTTGTAGTTGTTGTTTAATTTAGTATAATTATTTAGTATAATTATTTGTAAAGTTTTTAAGGCTTGAGGTCATGTTGTTATAAAACAAAATAAAATCATAGTTTTTATAGTGTCTTATTTTTATTTTCTTTCCAATATTTCGAACACCATTGTTGTCCGTCTTCAGGGAAATTTACTTTAACAAAAGAAGAAAATTTAACACAAATTAACCAAACAAAGAGACAATTGTATTTTAAAATAATACAAAAATTAATATAAAATTTACATTTTGAACTGGGGCGAGCAAGTCAAAACAAGACCACCAGTTCAAAATGTAAATTTCATATTAATTTTTGTAATATTTTAAAATACAATTGTCTTTTTGTTTGGTTAATTTGTGTTAAATTTTCTTCTTTTGTTAAAGTGAATTTCCCTGAAGACGGACAACGATGGTGGTCGAAATATTGGAAAGAAAATAAAAATAAGACACTATAAAAAAACTAATATTTTATTTGGTTTTATTACAACATGACCTCAAGCCTTACGAACTCTACAAATAAAAATTTTATTTCTATAGAAAATTTTGTCAAAATTTTATTTCTATAAAAAAATTTTGGTAAAATTTTATTTCTATAAAAATTTTATTTCTATAAAATGTTTGTATCTATAGACATTTTTTTAAAAATTTTATTCTTATAGACATTTTTTTAAAAATTTTATTCTTATAGAAATTTTGTCAAAATTTTATTCTTATAGAAATTTTGTCACAATTTTATTCTCATAGAAAATTTTATCACAATTTTATTCTTAAAGAAAATTTTGTCAACAATTTATTTCTATAGAAAATTTTGTCAAAAATTTCGTTCTATAGAAAATTTTGTCAACAAATTATTTCTATAAAAAAAATTGTCAAAAAAAAACAACAATATTTTAACGGAAAAAAAAATCACATTTCACATTTGCGGACGAATGTGGTATATACAATAGCAGCCAAAAATGGTAATATAATCTAAAATGTTCTCATTTTGGAATATGTTTATTTTTTCAATGACCACTATTTACGCCACTGTATGTTGCTGTTTCCTAATCTGGAAATCTAAGAGGCAAGTCTGGTAAAATGTGTAACAAATTCTATTTTAGTTGATGACTTTATTTGTGGTTTTATCTCTATCTTATGTATCCATAAGTGCTCGCCTCTTTTTGTGTATGGTATGCATGGACAATTGTTATTTGTTTATATTGTTTATTTATTCATTTATTTCAATTACCTTTTTAATAATGAAAGGTATAAAATAAAAGAAAAAAGAAAAAATTAGAAAATTAAAAGGTAGGTAATTAGAATTTTTACAAAACAAAAAGTTTTTGTGGTTTGTTTGTTAACAAAATAATTTTTGCAACAAGAGACAATCTCTTTTATTGCTCATTTCACAAAGACCTTGGTGGCGTATAATGCATAGACATGGCAGCCATCACAAAAATCATACGCAACAATGGCCTGAGGTTATTATAGCAAATATTTGAGACAAATTACAATAACAAAATTGATTCAATGCAATTCTATGAGTAACAATAAATGAACAACTAAATAAAATATGTATGAGTATTGTTGTTTTCATAGTAAACTAAGAGAATTGCTATATTTGTGTGTGTATAAGTATGAGTGTATATGTACATATTTGAGCATGAGTATTTAGTTTAGAAATATTGCTATGAATTTTGTAGTTTAAATTGAATAATAATGGTTAGATTTTGTATATGTGTCTATGTGTGTGTGTACGACTGTTGGGCGAGAGCGATTGTTTGAGTATATTTCATTTCTATTAAATACTAATAATAAGATTACTCTCTCTCTCTCTATCTCTCTTTTGCTCTCCTTAATGGGTTAGACTACTTACTTACAATACTTACAACAACAGAAGAATATCATATATAATCTGATTTATTTATTGTTTTTTTTTTTTTTTTTTTTTTGGTATGAATATTATGCTTTAATGGTATCTTATGCTAAGGAATGATTTATTTTTGAACATTACCTTCTCGATTTTTTTTCTCGCTTTGGCACAACATAAAACCTTAAGACATAGAAAACAACTGGAGTATTATGTTGGATGAATTTTGGTTTTCTCCCTATCAACATTTGGATTTTGTATTTTCTACCAAATAATAATAATAATAATAATAACTAAGCATTTCCTTAACATGCATTCAAATAACTCTTCACTATAATTTATATATATTTTTTTCAACCTATACACAACTAAATGCAATCATGATACACTAATTTTTGAAATTATATGTACATTTTGCATGTCTTATTTTTTTTTTTGTTCCTCGTTTATTATTTACTATATATATTTTCCCAAAAATCAACCCCCCGAAAAAAAACCAATAAATTTTATTATGAATTTTCTCCTACATAACTAAAAGGAAGTATCTTAGTAGCGGGCCAATATAGTCACAAGGCCCATAGCTATCATGAAAATGATATTGATGACAATAATAACTATTTGAATTATTAGACTTACTACTAAACTTACTATTTACGTCGTTATTGTAGAACGACTGTGGAATTTGTTTAACATGACACCATGATGATTTTTTTGAGGGTAATTTTGATCACCCTAAATGCAAAATCTTTTTGAAAGCTTTGCGAAACTCTGGATTAAATATCGTATAAATGATGGGATTTACAAAACTGTTCATGTAACCCAACCATGTTGTTAGGGTAAATGCTAAAAAGCCTGGATCGCAATCTATTTGGAATTTATTGCATAAGGCTCCATATACACCTAAGGTAAAGAACGGTACCCAGCATATGAGGAAGACACCTGAAATAGACACAAGAAATATTTATTAGTTATAAGATTTAGAAAAGTTATTGTATTTCAGACAAATCGAACATTAAACAGCTTCTAGTTTTATTGAATTTCTAAAGGTTGAATTACACACCAAGCGTCAATCTGTGCGTTGATGGAAGGGTTGATTTTTTTCTGTTTGCGGCAGACTATTTGAGCTTTTGATTTCAAAGAAAAATTTAAACTTTTCAATCATCGGACGCATTGTACGCATGGAACGCATGGTATGTAATTCTACCTTAAATCTAAAGTGTACTAAAAAATAGCCTATTATAAAGGTCATGGTACCTAGATTTTGGGATACACAACTTTTACAATATTAACGATAAATATCCTTAAAATACAGAAATTATAACTGAGTTTACAAGGGTTGCCTTTTATATTTGTGGATTAGAAAATAAAACAAGTATATACGGCAGTAAGTTCGGCGAGGCCGAATCTTATGTACCCTCAACCATGGATTGCGTACAAGCTTCTACTAAAGACGGTCATCCACAATTAAATTACTTGGCTTGCGGCAAGTTATCGGGATATATAGTAGACAAAAAAGGTCAATTAAATACGTATATATTCAGTTCTTGACCGGTAAAGGGTGATACGATCAAAATTTGGTCAAGGAAAAACGCGTGTAAATCGGTGAAATGGTTTATTTACAAAATCAAATTAAATTTCTTTTTCAAGTTCAATTTGTATAAAATTCAGGAAAAATATTCAGTTAGGCTTTCGCTTTTCCAAATCCGAATTGCCGTGCCTCACGCTTGACACCTACCATCAGATTTTGTACAGCCACCTTGTCCACCTTCTTCGCCGCAGAAAGCCAGTTTGCCTTGAACTGCTGCTAGTCCTTAGCAGGTTTTTTTGTTTTCTTTAGGTTCCGCTTGACAATAGCCCAGTATTTCTCAATTGGGCGGAGCTCTGGCGTGTTGGGAGGGTTCTTGTCCTTGCGAACCACCTGCACGTTGTTGGCGGCGTATCACTCCATGGCCTTTTTACCGTAATGGCAAGATGCCAAATCCGGCCAAAACAGTACGGAACAACCGTGTTTCTTCAGGAAAGGCAGCAGACGTTTACTCAAACACTCTTTCACGTAAATTTCTTGGTTGACAGTCCCGGAAGCTATGAAAATGCTGCTTTTCAAGACACAGGTACAGATGGCTTGCCAAACCAGATATTTCTTTGCGAACTTTGACAGTTTTATGTGCTTGAAAATATCTGCTACCTTTCCCCTTCCTTTTGCCGTATAAAACTCCTGTCCCGGAAGCTGCCTGTAGTCGGCTTTGACGTAGGTTTCGTGGTCCATTACCACACAGTCTTCGTCAGCACCGTCGTGTACAGCCTCCGGGATCGCGCTTTGGCCGTCGTATTTTGTTTATCATCGCGATTTGGAGTCACTGTCTTCTTGTTAGTCGATAGTCCGGCTCGTTTTTGGCTCGATGCACGGTTGTAAACTATACACCCAGCTTATTTGCGGCATCTCGGAGAGAGAGGTTAGGGTTTCGCTTGAAACTACCGGCAACTCTCTCTGTCGTCTTAGCGGCTTCCGGTTTTCGATTTCCCCCCGATTCCTGGCTGTCGACAAACGTTCCCCAGACACTTTAATTACATTTGTAACGGTTGATTTGGCAACTTTTAGCGATTTTGCCAGCTTTGCGTGCGAGTATCTCGGATTTTCGCGATGCGCTAGCAAAATTTTGATACGCTGCTCTCCTTGCATGGACGGCATTTTGACAACTGAAGATTGAATTCCAAAATCAAAATAGGAGCAACATTCTACACACACACCTTCAAAATGAGGGGTGTTCAGGTTTTTTAAATGCAAAATTGAAAGAAATACGTCAAGTTTATATTGACCTATCACCCTTTATATATTGGGAAGAAATAATTAAGAACCGATATGAACTTTTGTGCGGTAACTATAGAGCCAGAATTGAAATATGGGGGTCGCTTTATATGGCGGATATATCCAATTATGAATAGGAGTCTACCAAAAATGACAGTTTTTTTACTGTTTGGTAGATTGGTAGAATCCTTGATGTTTTTGGAAGATTATGAATACGAGTCTACCAAAAATTATGAATACGAGCCTACCAAAAATGGCAGATTTTTTACTGTTTGGTAGATTGGTAGAATTCTTGATGTTTTGGAAGATTTTGCAAAATATGTCATTCCTCTCCAACTGTGAAATGATTCTTAACATTGTGACAAAATTTTCTACAGATTATATTTTGACAAAATTTTGTATTTTGACAAAATTTCCTAAAAACATAAAATATTGATAATATTTTCTATAGAAATATAAAATTTGTAGCTGTTTCTTTTTTTTTTTTTTTTGATTTCAGCTTTAAATCATGCATTGACTAAACTACAAGTGTAGCTTAACCAACAGAGGAAAATAATGTTTGTCAAATTTATTTGGGCAAAGCCCTATACACTGCAAGATGGTTGGATGGACGCACGTTTCAGAATTACCACATTCCTCATCAGCACCCTCTACTTGATAATTGGTTGATAGTTTTGCTGCAAGTAGAGGATGCTGATGAGGAATGTGGTAATTCCGAAACGCGCGTCCATCCAACCATCTTGCAGTCTATAGGGCTTTACCCAAATAAATTTGACAAACATTATTTTCCTCTGTTGGTTAAGCTACACCGTCGGTATGGTTATTTTGATAATATATGTAGGATTTAAGGGGGTTAGATGACAGATATTGCCCCAAGCAGATAATTTCAACCAGTACACTTCCCGAACATAAATTTAAAGATTCTACCTATGAATACCAGATCAGATTCTGGATTTATAATCTGGAAATTTTACTTTTAGTTTTAAGCAATTGATATGATCCTTCTATGCCCTCAAGAAGTGAAATCGGTCGATCGATAAATGTCTTACATAATGGACCGGTAGAAATAAATGCGATACAAATTTTTGAGGGTCAAAAATACCAGTATATTTATATTTTCAGGCAAAGTGGATAAAAAATACAGATTCTAGCAGCCTAAGAACTAAATCCGGGTGGTAGGTCTATACCAAAACATGGATCAATACTCAAAATTTTCGGCACATCTCTTAATGTTCCTCAAATACCACTAGAATTAAAATTTCAGACACATTGGGTAAAAACTATGAAATCTAAAATCGGGCGATCAGTCTGCACACCTATTTGTGGCCCTAAAATACATCTCGATTTCCAATTTTAAGCAAATCGAATAAAAACTACGGTTTCTAGAAGCTCAAAACCCCAAATCGGTGAATCGCTTTATATGGGAGATATATCAAAACTGGGACCGATACTCCCCATTTTCGACACACCTATTGGTGATCTTAAAATACCTCTAGATTTTCAATTTCAAGCAAATCGGATAGAAAATACAATATCTAGACGTCCAGGAAGTAAAATCGGGAGATCGGTCTATATGAGGGGCTATACCAAAGCATGAACCGATACTCCCCATTTTCGACACCCGTATTTGTGGTCTTAAAATACCTCTAGATTTTAAATTTCAAGCAAATCGGATAGAAAATACAGTTTCTAGACGCCCAAGAAGTAAAATTGGAGGATCGGTCTATATGGGGGCTATACCAAAACATGCACAGATACTCCCCATTTTCGACACCCCTATTTACGGTCATAAAATACCTCTAGATTTCAAATTTGATGCAAATCGGATAGTAAATACAGTTTCTAGAAGCCCAAGAAATAAAATCTGGAGATCGGTCTATATGGAGGCCATAAGCGTAGGAAGGCCTCTGGGGAGGGGGCTTAGACCCCCCCAGAAAAATTTTAGCCCCCCCCAGAATTTGAAAACCTATTTACGATTTTACATTTTTCTAAAAATTAAACAAGGATATACAACCGCACAAAGTTCCGCTAAAGACTTTCATGCACAATCGAATTACTTTGGTTGTGGTAGCAGGTACCGAAATCTGAATATTTATAAAATAAATCTGTGGTTGAACTTTTGATTTAGTTGAATAACTAAAGCTCCTTTATTATTTTGTTTAGTCTGGTTTAGTCAATTTAATTAAAAAAATTAGTAATTGATAATATTCTTTCATAAATTAATATCTTAAAAATGCTGCAAAAAAGCATAGCCAAAAAGAAGTGAAAATGTTCTTTTTGGGTCCGGAAGTGGTGCAAAATTGGCGGAGAAGCGATGAATGTAATATGAAATTGTCATAGAACGAATGTCCACCGTTTCAACAGCCGTTGCAATGAATTTGCATCACTTCTTAAGTTGTGATCCAAATTCAGTGTTTTGAATGTGAATTAAAAAATTTTGTTAT
The DNA here is from genome assembly GCF_050003625.1 of Haematobia irritans. Classification (NCBI taxonomy): domain Eukaryota; kingdom Metazoa; phylum Arthropoda; class Insecta; order Diptera; family Muscidae; genus Haematobia; species Haematobia irritans. The sequence continues at coordinate 162,251,910 of NC_134399.1, forward strand.
ATTGTCCCAAATAATTAATTTTTATATTTTTTATGATTTTTAATGAATTCTAACGCTTGTTTGAAACGTTTTCCCTCGAATATTTTCAAAAATTCTATAAAAATTTATATAATGAATTTAGCATTTTTGTGGCAAAATTTGTATAATTTGTACCATTTTATTTATTCTTACTTTTTTTTTAAAGAAAACAAAAAATTACGCATTAAAATATGAAAAAATTAAGTAAAAAAACTTTCTGTGTAGTTAAAATAATTAACTTCTTTGTGAGGACATTTTTGGAAGTGCTTTTAAAGTTGTGCCTTTAGAACAACTCCCAATTTTTTTGCTGGGAAAAGTGTGGAACTACTTTTACTTCCTTTATTATAAATTATTTGTCGAGTTATTTTGGTGCCTATATTGTTATTCATTTTTATGAAATAAAACATTAATTGAACCTATAAGTTCAGTCTATAAATTTTCAGCTAGGGGGGCTATAGCGCCCCCTAGGAAAATTGTCTAGCTACGCTAATGATGGAGGCTATACAAAAACATGGACCGATACTCACCATTTTTGGCACAACTCTTTATCGTCCCAAAATACCTCTAAATTTTAAATTTCATGCAAATCGGATAGTAAATACAGTTTCTGGAAGCACGAGAAGTAAAATCTGGAGATCGCTCTATATGGGGGTTATACCAAAACATGGACCGATACTCACCATTTTTGGCACACCTCTTTATAGTACTAAAATACCTCTAGATTTCCAATTTCAGACGAATTGGATAAAAACTACCCAAGACCCCACATCGGTTTATATGGGGACTATACCAAAATCTGGACCGATATAGACCATCTTCGAACTTGACCTGCCTGCAGACAAAAGACGAGTTTGTGCAAAATTTCAGCACAATTGCTTCATTATTGAAGACTGTCGCGTGGTTACAACAGACAGACAGACAGACAGACGGACATGGTAATATCGTTTTAGAATTTCTCCCTGATCTAGAATATATATACTTTATATAGTCGGAAATTGATATTTCGATGTGTTACAAACGGAATGACAAACTTATTATACCCCCGTCACCATTCTATGGTGGTGGGTATAAAAACGATCCCGAGTTTTGGTTTTGGAGCCTCTTGGATGAGCAAATTTCTTCCGAGTCAGTTGAAAATGGGTACATTGTGCTTGTATGTGGCCGTTAACAGCCATGTTTAAATACTACCACAACCCAAGTAATTCGATTGTGGATGACAGTCTTTCGTAAAAGTTTCTACGCCGTATATACTTGTTCCTATTCTTTCTCCTTTAATTGCTCCCACATTTTTGCCTAAAAATTAGGTACACTGCAAAAATATCATTACATTTTAATAAATTCAAGTTAAAAATGGGTTTCTTTATATGAAAACAAAATTTGTTGGACTAAGGTCAACTTGTCTTTAATATATCTGAAAAAAGTCGTCAAAATTAATGACATCGTATTTATTATTTATTTATTTGTTGGCTCTTTGTATCTTGACTATAAAGCTAAAAAATTTTTAAAAATAGTAGTTGTGGTTAACACGTTTTTAAAGACTCTGATGGCACATGGAGAAAAAGTCAGAAAAATAAAACTCATAAATTCAAATTTGTCTCCTAGTAATACCTCATTCATATTATACTACCAAAATCCACTCTACCCAGATATCAAATTTTATTTGTCTTATAAAAAAGGGATTTCAAATCTACTTTTAGTAGATTTTGAGCCTAATGTCTATGGGCTATAACATACATTAAAAACTCAAATTTAAATGTGTCATAATTTTATTTATTCATGTCTTTGTTTCCTTGCCTCAATTCTCTTCTACATTGACTCGGGAAAAATGACAATGTATTAGTGTGAAGTTACCTTTTTTTAAATCGTAACAAGTTTTGCAATGTATATATTTATGAATCAGTGCTTTCATTTGAAATTTTTGAATATATATATATATATATATATATATATATATATATATATATATATATATATATATATATATATATATATATATATATATATATATATATATATATATATATATATATATATATATATATATATATATATATATATATATTGCACCACGGTGGCGTCCGTGGTGCAATGGGGTAGCCCCCATATAAACCGATCCCCAGACTTAACCTACGGAGCCTCTATAAGGAGCCAAATTCCGACCGGTTAAAATTTGGTACATTGCGCTAGTATTTGACCTATAACAACCATGCCAAAATTGGTACGTATCAATCTATAGTTACATATAGCCCCGAGATAAACTGATCTCCAATCACAGAAAAATTGGCGCTTTTCGGTTCATAATCATGACTGCCACTCGAGCCAAAAATAATATACCAAAATTTTATTGCCATAGAAAATTTTGTCAAAATTTTATATTTCTATAGATTTTTTTTTATACCCTTCACCACTACTGTGGTACAGGGTATAATAAGTTTGTGCATTTGTATGTAACGCCAAGAAGGAGTAATCATAGACCAACCTTTTAGTATACGGATCGGCTTAGAATTAAATTCTGAGTCGATTTAGCGATGTCCGTCTGTCTGTCTGTCCGTCTGTCTGTCCGTCTGTCTGTCCGTCTGTCTGTCTGTCTGTCTGTTGATGTATTTTTGTGTGCAAAGTATAGCTCGCAGTTTTAGTCCGATTGTCCTAAAATTTGGTATAGGGTCCTGTTTCGGCTCAAAGACGATCCCTATTGATTTTGGAAAAAATCGGTTCAGATTTAGATATAGCTGCCATATATATTTTTCACCGATCTGGTCATAATTGGCGTGTTTATCAACCGATCTTCCTCAAATTCCGTACGTACGAATATTTTATGAGTCTCGAAAAACTTGCCAAATATCAACAAAATCGGTTCAGATTTAGATATAGCTCCCATATATAGCTTTCGCCCGATTTACACTCATTTGCCCAAAGAGGCCAATTTTTAACTCCGATTTGGTTGAAATTTTGCACAGGAAGTAGAATTAGCATTGTAACTATGCGTGCCAAATTTGGTTGAAATCGGTTCAGATTTGGATATATCTCCCATATATAGCTTTCGCCCGATTTACACTCATATGACCACAGAGGCCAATTTTTAACTCCGATTTAGTTGAAATTTTGCACAGGGAGTAGAATTAGCATTGAAACTATGCGTGCCAAATTTGGTTGAAATCGGTTCAGATTTAGATATATCTCCCATATATAGCTTTCGCCCGATTTACACTCATATAACCACAGAGGCCAATTTTTAACTCCGATTTAGTTGAAATTTGGCACAGAGAGTAGAATTAGCATTGTTGCTATGCGTGCCAAATTTGGTTGAAATCGGTTCAGATTTAGATATAGCTCCCACATATATGTTTTTCTGATTTCGACAAAAATGGTCAAAATACCAACAATTTCTTGTAAAATCGCCACTGCTTAGTCGCAAAGTTGTAAAAATGATTCTAATTTTCCTAAACTTCTAATACATATATATCGAGCGATAAATCATAAATAAACTTTTGCAAAGTTTCCTTAAAATTGCTTCAGATTTAAATGTTTCCCATATTTATACCCTTCACCACTACTGTGGTACAGGGTATAATAAGTTTGTGCATTTGTATGTAACGCCAAGAAGGAGTAATCATAGACCAACCTTTTAGTATACGGATCGGCTTAGAATTAAATTCTGAGTCGATTTAGCGATGTCCGTCTGTCTGTCTGTCCGTCTGTCTGTCCGTCTGTCTGTCCGTCTGTCTGTCCGTCTGTCTGTCTGTCTGTTGATGTATTTTTGTGTGCAAAGTACAGCTCGCAGTTTTAGTCCGATTGTCCTAAAATTTGGTATAGGGTCCTGTTTCGGCTCAAAGACGATCCCTATTGATTTTGGAAAAAATCGGTTCAGATTTAGATATAGCTGCCATATATATTTTTCACCGATCTGGTCATAATTGGCGTGTTTATCAACCGATCTTCCTCAAATTCCGTACGTCCGAATATTTTATGAGTCTCGAAAAACTTGCCAAATATCAACAAAATCGGTTCAGAATTAGATATAGCTCCCATATATAGCTTTCGCCCGATTTACACTCATTTGCCCAAAGAGGCCAATTTTTAACTCCGATTTGGTTGAAATTTTGCACAGGGAGTAGAATTAGCATTGTAACTATGCGTGCCAAATTTGGTTGAAATCGGTTCAGATTTGGATATATCTCCCATATATAGCTTTCGCCCGATTTACACTCATATGACCACAGAGGCCAATTTTTAACTCCGATTTAGTTGAAATTTTGCACAGGGAGTAGAATTAGCATTGAAACTATGCGTGCCAAATTTGGTTGAAATCGGTTCAGATTTAGATATATCTCCCATATATAGCTTTCGCCCGATTTACACTCATATGACCACAGAGGCCAATTTTTAACTCCGATTTAGTTGAAATTTTGCACAGAGAGTAGAATTAGAATTGTTGCTATGCGTGCCAAATTTGGTTGAAATCGGTTCAGATTTAGATATAGCTCCCATATATATGTTTTTCTGATTTCGACAAAAATGGTCAAAATACCAACAATTTCTTGTAAAATCGCCACTGCTTAGTCGCAAAGTTGTAAAAATGATTCTAATTTTCCTAAACTTCTAATACATATATATCGAGCGATAAATCATAAATAAACTTTTGCAAAGTTTCCTTAAAATTGCTTCAGATTTAAATGTTTCCCATATTTATACCCTTCACCACTACTGTGGTACAGGGTATAATAAGTTTGTGCATTTGTATGTAACGCCAAGAAGGAGTAATCATAGACCAACCTTTTAGTATACGGATCGGCTTAGAATTAAATTCTGAGTCGATTTAGCGATGTCCGTCTGTCTGTCTGTCCGTCTGTCTGTCCGTCTGTCTGTCCGTCTGTCTGTCTGTCTGTCTGTCTGTTGATGTATTTTTGTGTGCAAAGTACAGCTCGCAGTTTTAGTCCGATTGTCCTAAAATTTGGTATAGGGTCCTGTTTCGGCTCAAAGACGATCCCTATTGATTTTGGAAAAAATCGGTTCAGATTTAGATATAGCTGCCATATATATTTTTCACCGATCTGGTCATAATTGGCGTGTTTATCAACCGATCTTCCTCAAATTCCGTACGTACGAATATTTTATGAGTCTCGAAAAACTTGCCAAATATCAACAAAATCGGTTCAGATTTAGATATAGCTCCCATATATAGCTTTCGCCCGATTTACACTCATTTGCCCAAAGAGGCCAATTTTTAACTCCGATTTGGTTGAAATTTTGCACAGGGAGTAGAATTAGCATTGTAACTATGCGTGCCAAATTTGGTTGAAATCGGTTCAGATTTGGATATATCTCCCATATATAGCTTTCGCCCGATTTACACTCATATGACCACAGAGGCCAATTTTTAACTCCGATTTAGTTGAAATTTTGCACAGAGAGTAGAATTAGCATTGTTGCTATGCGTGCCAAATTTGGTTGAAATCGGTTCAGATTTAGATATAGCTCCCATATATATGTTTTTCCATGTTAACCGCCACCGCTTAGTCGAAAAGTTGTAAAAATTACTCTAATTTTCCTAAACTTCTAATACATATATATCGAGTGATAAATCATAAATAAACTTTTGCGAAGTTTCCTTAAAATTGTTTCAGATTTAAATGTTTCCCATATTTTTTTACTAACATTGTGTTCCACCCTAGTGCATTAGTCGACTTAAATTTTGAGTCTATAGATTTTGTAGAAGTCTATCAAATTCTGTCCAGATCGAGTGATATTTATTATTAAATGTATGTATTTGGGATAAACCTTTATATATAGCCCCCACCACATTTGAGGGATGTGATATGGTATCGAAAATTTAGATCTACAAAGTGGTGCAGGGTATAATATAGTCGGCCCCGCCCGACTTTAGACTTTCCTTACTTGTTTTTTCAATATTTTAGTTTTATAGAATTATTATTTTCAGAATTTTTGTTTCTGTAGAAAATTTTGTCAAAATTTTATGTATTTAGAAACTTTTGTCAGAACATAATTTCTATAGAAAATTTTGTTAAAAATGTATTTCTATAGAAAATTATATATAGCCCCGCGATAAACTGATCTCCAGTCACAAAAAAATTGGCCCTTTTCGGTTCATAGTGATGACTGCCACTCGAGCCAACAATAATCTACAAAAATTTTATTGCTATAGAAAATTTTGTCAAAATTGTATATTCCTATAGAAAATTTTGTCAAAATTTTAGATTTCTATAGAATTTTTTTTATTTCTATAGAAAATTTTGTCAACATTTTATTTACTAAGAAACTTTTGTCAAAACATAATTTCTATTGAAAATTTTGTTAAACATTTATTTCTATAGAAAATTTTGTCAAAATTTTAGAAAATTTTTTCAGAATTTTATTTCTGTAGAAAATTTTTTCAAAATTTTATTTCTTTAGGAAATATTTGAAGCACCTCTTAGTTGGAGAGGAATATTTCACAAGATCTCCCAAAACATCAAGAATTCTACCAATCTACCGAACTGTAAAAAATCTGCCATTTTTGGTAGAATCGTGTTCATAATTGTATATAGACCCCATATAAAGCGACCCCCATATTTCAATTCTGGCTTTATAATTACCGCACAAAAGTTCATATCGGTTCGTAATTATTTCTTCCCTATATATACCTGTCAAGAACTGAATGTATACACTCAAAAAAAAAAGTGAACCCTATATCTCACTAAAGCTGATTTAATTCTATTTTAGTTCACGAAATTATTACGTTTTAAGAACGTTTCCACGACTTTAATAATTTTTTGCTTACTTTAGTCAAATTAACTAAAGCTGAGGAAACAATTATACACAAAGGGAGCATAAAGATTAACTAAACTCGTGTATCCCACAAAATAGTTCAGAATTTCTTAAAATTTGTAAATTTTACCAATAATGCGCCCATCATGAACTTCATATGGCACTAAGGACATTCTTTTAATTTTGAACACTAATTTTTTCCTTCAAACTACAATATTTTCTTTGAGAAGTGAAAAAAATTAATTATGTCTAATAAATTTTCTTGAATTTGTCGAAAAATATTTACTTATTTTTGTGATATTGGAGTGGTGTCAGCGTTTGTAATGCTGTTCAGTTAAAATTTTCACAAAATATTCAAAATTTTCTAAAACTAACCAAATTTGTTCTTTATGATGGGTTCACTGTATTTTCAGTGTACGTATTTTCTCGGCCTTAGTTTTGCCTAATATATATCCCGCATGGACTAACTTACAATTTAGAAGATGATTTTAAGAAGTTTTAAGATGCGTTGCCATTGGTCGCAACCCAAGTAATTCGATTGTGGATGACCGTCGTTAGTAGAAGTTTCTACGCAATCCATGGTGGAGGGTACATAAGATTCGGCCTGGCCGTAATTACGGCCGTATATACTTGTTTTAGTTTATATGATAAAACTACTATCAACATATTAAGATATATTGAATGTCATAAACAGTTTTAAGCTTCTAATCTTACAATGTGTCGATGTTTCGTTGTAATTTTTATACCCTCCACCATGGGATGGGGGTATATTAACTTTGTCATTCCGTTTGTAACATATCGAAATATTGCTCTAAGACCCCATAAAGTATATATATTCTGGGTCGTGGTGAAATTCAGAGTCGATCTAAGCATGTCCGCCCGTCCGTCTGTTGAAATCACGCTAACTTCCGAACGAAACAAGCTATCGACTTGAAACTTGGCACAAGTAGTTGTTACTGATGTAGGTCGGATGGTATTGCAAATCGGCCATATCGGTCCACTTTACGTATAGCCCCAATATAAAGGGACCCTGAGAATTAGCTTGTGGAGCCTCTAACAGAAGCATATTTTATCCGATCCGGCTGAAAATTGGTACATGGTGTTGGTATATGGTCTCTAACAACCATGCAAAAATTGGTCTACATCGGTCCATAATTCTATATAGCCCCCATATAACCCAATCCCCAGATTTGGCTTGCGAAGCCTCAAAGAGAAGCAAATTTCATCCTATCTTGCTGAAATTTGGTACATGGTGTTGGTATATGGTCTCTAATAACCATGCAAAAATTGGTCCACATCGGTCCATAATTATATATAGCCCCCATATAAACCGATCCCCAGATGTGGCTTGCGGAGCCTCCAATAGAAGCAAATTTCTCCGATCCGGCTGAAATTTGGTTCATGGTGTTGGTATATGGTCTCTAACAACCATGCAAAAACTGGTCCACATCGGTCCATAATTATATATAGCCCCCATATAAACCGATCCCCAGATTTGGCTTGCGGATCCTCAAATAGAAGCAAATTTCATCCGATCAGGCTGAAATTTGGTACGTGGTGTTGGTATATGGTCTGTAATAACCATGCAAAAATTGGTTCACATCGGTCTATAATTATATATAGCCCCCATATAAACCGATCCCCAGATTTGGCTTGCGGAGCCTCAAAGAGAAGAAAATTTCATCCGATCCGGCTGAAATTTGGTACATGACGTTGGTATATGGTCTCTAACAACCATGCAAAAAGTGGTCCACATCGGTCCATAATTATATATAGCCCCCATATAAACCGTTCTCCAGATTTGGCTTGCGGAGCCTCAAATAGAAGCAAATTTCATCCGATCAGGCTGAAATTTGGTATGTGGTGTTGGTATATGGTCTGTAATAACCATGCAGAAATTGGTTCACATCGGTCTATAATTATATATAGCCCCCATATAAACCGATCCCCAGATGTGGCTTTCGGAGCCTCAAATAGAAGCAAATTTCATCCGATCCGGCTGAAATTTGGCACATGTTGTTGGTATATGGTCTCTAACAACCATGCAAAAAATGGTCCACATCGGTCCATAATTATATATAGCCCCCATATAAACCGTTCTCCAGATTTGACCTCCGGAGCCTCTTGGGGGAGCAAAATTCATCCGATCCGGTTCAAATTTGAAACGTGGTGTTAGTATATGGCCGCTAACAACCATACCAAAATTGGTCCATATCGGTCTATAGTTATATAGAGCCGATCTCCAATCACACAAAAATTGGTCCATATCGGTTCATAATCATGGTTGCCACGCGAGCCAAAAATACTATACCAAAATTTTATTTTTATAGAAAATTTTGTCAAAATTTTATTTGTATAGAAAATTTTGTTAAAATTTTATTTCTATAGAAAATTTTTGTTAAAATTTTATTTCGTTATTGTTGTTTTTGATCTCAGCTTAAAGCCATGCATTGACTAAACTACAAGTGTAGCTTAACCAACAGAGGAAAAGTATGCTTGTCAAATTTATTTGGGCAAAGCCCTATGGACTGCAAGATGGTTGGATGTACAGCTGTTTCGGAATTACCACATTCCTCATCAGCATCCTCTACTTGCAGCAAAACTATCAACCAATTATCAGAATAAATTCGGGTAATTCACTCAACCCAAAGTGAACTACACTTGAACCTCCCGAAAAAGGGTTTGATAGTCGGCTACAGCCTAAACAAATTTGCCAGCATATCTCTTTTCCTTTGCCAAACTCAAATCTCTTCCTCTATCTTCATTCGTTTTGTTTTTTATTGTTGGCTTCTCTTCAATCGTTATTGTTGTTTTTGATCTCAGCATTGACTAAACTAAAAACTGGCTTTAAGCTGAGATCAAAAACAACAATAACGATTGAAGAGAAGCCAACAATAAAAAAACAAAACGAAAATTTTATTTGTATAGAAAATTTTGTTAAAATTTTATTTCTATAGAAAATTTTGTTAAAATTTTATTTCTATAGAACATTTTGTCAAAATTTTATTTCTAAAAAAATTTTGTCAAAATTTTATTTCTATAATTTTTTTTTTTAATTTTATTTCTATAGAAAATTTTATTAAAATTTTATTTCTATAGAAAATTTTGTTAAAATTTTATTTCTGTAGAAAATTTTGTCAACATTTTATTTCTAAAAAAATTTTTGTCAAAATTTTATTTCTATATTATTTTTTTTAATTTTTTTTTTTAATTTCTATGGAAAATTTTGTTAAAATTTTATTTCTAGAGAAAATTTTGTCAAAATTTTATGTATATAGAAAATTTTGTAAAACTGAATTATATACGTATTTGATCGATCTTTTTTGATTTAATATATATGGACTTACATACAATTTAGAAGATGGTGTTAGGAGGTTTTAAGATACCTTGCCATCGGCAAGCGTTACCGCAACTTAAATAATTCGGTTGTGGATGGCAGTGTTTAGAAGAAGTTTCTACGCAATTCATGGTGGAGGGTACATAAGCTTCGGCATGGCCGAACTTACGGCCGTACATTCTTGTTTTGACTTAATTCTAAATGCCAAGAATGTTTTATAATCGTCTCTTTTATCTGGGAGACAATTTGATTTGTCAATTTAAAGCGTCATCTGAAAATCGTCCATGTTCATGAATTATCTCCATGTTACCTAAATAAGCAATTTATTTGTAGCTTCCATTCCAAGACATATCTTAGAAAAGTAATCTTTTTGTTTTTTTCTTTATAAAACTGAGGAGAAAAATGGGAACCCCCTCCCATCTACCAAACAAGATAATAATATCAATTCGAATTATATTTATTGCCAAATTATTTCCATGGCTCATAGCCAATGTAGATGGAATGTTGAATATAGCCGTTGGTATAAGCAATGGATTTTTTTTTTTTGCTCATTGGTTGGGATTGTGGGAGTATGATGTCTCTGTTTTTTTCTGCAAGCTTACCACGACGGTAAACAAAACAATTTATAATTTCTATTGTCATTTTGTAATGGAGGCAGCTATCTGAAGCAATTGCTGAGTTTGGGTGTCAATTGACAATAAAACATCTTTCAATGTTGTATTCAAAGACACTCGCACAGAGGTGGCAAGACAAAGAGAAATGGGAACTTTAATTTCCGCCACAAGTCTAAATGGGAATTTTTATTGCCTCTTGTCAGTCGACATTGCGTCTATCCATCCAGCTATCCATCCATCTAGAGTCATTGTTGTTGGCCTATCTATCTAGGCAACCATTCATGCGTTTTGTCATTTTGTTTCAAAGTCGGTAAGTTTAATATTTGAGAAATGTCCCTTGCCCTCTTTGTGGTCCCCTATTCATTCGTCATTCCTTCGGTCTTCTGTAGTTTTTTCTTTATATTTTTTTGACATTGTCTTGAACTTACCCAAAACAATTGCAAGAGTTTTTGTGGCTTTCCTCTCCTTTTTTGCTGAGGTTTTTTCCCGTTTCTTTTTGGAAGCTTTGTGTACTTTGTATATCGTAAATCTGGATTTATTAATTTCAAAATCCAGAGGCATACGTTCCGGTTTCCGAATATATGAAGGTGGTCGGCAAAAAGAAGCAATCATTTCGCATCATCGTCAAGCGGATTAAGTTTTAAGGTTTAACAAATGAGCCAGCCAGTCAGCCATACAGGGCAAACAAATGATGTTGAAGAAGCCAAGCGTAGGAATCCAAGAATTCATGAGAGCAGGCAATGTGGAAAAAACGAAACCGAAAAACGAAGCAAAAAATGAAGAAAATTAAATTGTGAAAAAAAAAGGAAGACAAAATGGGAAAAAGTTTAGTTATTTAAAATTAGAAGAGAGTAACATAGTAGTAGAATATCCTCTCATACAGGATGATACCCTCTTGATATTATATCAAGGCCAATGCTAGTGGTGGTGATGGTGGTAGTCAAGATTAGGAAGGAGATGACATGCGGTTCATCAGAATTTTTGGAATGTATGTGTGTATGCGTTTTTTTATATCAAATCATCCATCCAGACAGTCTAACCGCCTAACAACCATAACATACATCCATCCACCCATCCATCCATCCATTTAGTCTTTGTTATTCCAATCTATATGAGCTCACCAATGATGATTGCTTGTCATGGTAACAAGAAACATTTTAGGGTATTAAGATGACTTACTTACCTGGATGCTTGAATGTTTTTCTTATCCTTGCGGGAAGAAGATTTCGATGTTGCCGATAGGGTGGAATCGTTGCGTGACAGTGCCGTGGCTTCCTGTACTCCATACCTCAGAAACGATAATGGTTTGATGGCACCACTATGTATGAGATGCAACAGCAACAGAAATTCCACCCGTAATAAAGCCGATATGTAGAGAAGACAGAAACAGAAAAAAAGAGAAGTGGAAAAATTCCAAATTAATTCATTATCATCATTAAATAAATGTTTTTTCCAAAAATTTCTGTTTTAAAAGCAATGACCATAATATGGGTTATCGATGATATATCTCAAGAGAAAAGCATATAAAACGATTAATTAACGAAATGTGAAAATATTCAGGTATATAAAAAAATAAAAATCGCCATGAATTTTTGGCTACTCTTCTTTGCCCATCTGTGATTAATTTAAAATATCATTAAAACTCTCAAATTTCTTGAGTTAAAAAAAAACCATCAGAGAATCATAAAAGGCAAGGTGGAGTGGGGAACAGTACAGGAAATCATATTGTCGGAATTTCCATAGGTGATGACTATATATGGCCTGCGCAACATGAAGAACAATCGATCAAGCAATGTCTGTCCGTCTGTCTGTGAACACATTTTTATAATCGAAGTCTAGGTCGCAGTTTTGGTCAAATCAACTTAAAATCTATCACAAACGTCTATTTTGGGTCAGAATAGAACCCTATAGATTTGAGAAGAAATCGGTTCAGATTTTCAGATATAGCTCCGATATGTACTTATATGGCTCCAGTAGCCTGATTTTCTTTAAATTTTGCACAATGAGTACAACTGATAGTACCAAAAATTGTGCAAAATTCGTTTGCAATCGGTTCAGATTTAGATATGCATCCCAAATATATCTATCACCCGATTTACACCCATATAGCCACAGAGTTCGGAAGTTTTACTCCGACCTTTCCTCAGGGAGTAACATTAATGTTTTGAATATGAATGTCAATTCTGTGAAATCGGTTCAGATTTAGATTTAGCTCCCATACACACATCCCCCGATTTAGATTCATATGTCCATGGAAACCAAAGTTGCACTCAGAAAATTCTAAAATTTTGCATAGAGAGAACAATTAATATTTTAGGAACACGTACCAAAATTGGTAAAAATGGGAACAGATTTATATATAGCCACCAAATATGTGTATGTTTGATGACGAAATATAGATGAAATATCAATTTTTTTATTTTTCAAAATTTTATTTCTATAGAAACTTTTGTCAAAATTTTATACCTAAAAAACATTTTTTTAAAATTTTATTTCAAAAGAAAATTTTATCAAAAATTTGATTTCAAAAGAAAATTTTTAAAAAATTTTATTTCTATAGAAAATTTTAACAAAATTTTAATCCTATAGAAAATTTTGTCAAAAATTTTATTTCTATCGAAAATTTTGTCAAAATTTTATTTCAATAGAAAATTTTTACAAAATTTTATTTCTATAGAAAATTTTGTCTAAATTTTATTTCAATAGAATTTTAGAATTTTAATGCAATATAAATAGTTGTAAAAATTTTAGTTCAATAGAAAATTTTTAAAAATTTTATTTCAAAAGAAAATTTTGTCAAAATATTATTTAAATAGAAAATTTTTACAAAATTTTATTTCTATAGAAAATTTTGTCAAAATTTTATTTCTATAGAAAAATTTGTCAAAACTTTATTTCAATAGAAAATTTTGTCAACATTTTATTTCAAAAGAAAATTTTGTGAAAATTTTATTTCAATAGAAAATTTTTACAAAATTTTATTTCTATAGAAAATTTTAACAAAATTTTATTTCTATAGAAAATTTTCCTAAATTTTATTTCAATAGAAAATTTTGTAAAAATTTTATTCAATAGAAAATTTTGCAAAAAATTTATTTCTATAGAAAATTTTGTTAAAATTTTATTCCAATAGAAAATTTTGTCAGAATTTTATTATAACCACCACCATAGAATGGTGACGGGGTATAATAAGTTTGTCATTCCGTTTGTAACGCATCGAAATATCGATTTCCGACTATATAAAGTATATATATACTCTTGATCAGGGAGAAATTCTAAGACGATATAAGCATGTCCGTCTGTCCGTCTGTCTGTCTGTCTGTCTGTCTGTTGTAATCACTCTACAGCATTCAATAATGGAGCTATCGTCCTGAAGTTTGGCACAGAATCGTCTTTTGTCTGCGCGCAGGTCAAGTTCGAAGATGGGCTATATCGGGCCACCTCCCGATTTGGGGTCTTTCGCTTATAGAAACCGTAGTTTTCATCCAATTTGCGCGAAATTGAAAATCTTGAGATATTTTGGGACCTTGAAGAGGTGTGCCAAAAATGGTGAGTGTCGGTCCATGTGTTGGTATGGCCCCCATATAAACCGACCTCCCGATTTGGGGTCTTTCGCTTATAGAAATCGTAGTTTTCATCCAATTTGCGCGAAATTGAAAATCTAGAGGTATTTTGGGACCTTGAAGAGGTGTGCCAAAAATGGTGAGTGTCGGTCCATGGTTTGGTATAGCCCCCATATAAACCGACCTCCCGATTTGGGGTCTTTCGCTTATAGAAACCGTAGTTTTCATCCAATTTGCGCGAAATTGAAAATCTAGAGATATTTTGGGACCTTGAAGAGGTGTGCCAAAAATGGTGAGTGTCGGTCCATGTTTTGGTATAGCCCCCATATAAACCGACCTCCCGATTTTACTTCTTGGGCTTATAGAAACCGTAGTTTTTATCCAATTTCCCTGAAATTGGAAATCTAGAGGTATTTTTGGGCCATAAAGAGGTGTGCCGAAAACGGTTAGTATCGGTCGGTATTTTAGTATAGCCCCCATAAGAACGATTTCCCGATTTAACTCCTTAGGTTTCTAGAAACCGTAGTTTTTATCCGATTTGCCTGAAATAGTAAATATTCTCGTATTTAAGGCTCACAAAAACGTGTATCGGATTAAGTTTTTATCGGTCCATTTGGTAATGCCTCCATATAGACCAATTTCACTTCTTGTGAGTATAGAAGGCGCACTGATCATGAAAATTGCTTGAAATTCAATGTAAAATTTCCAGATTTTATTTTTCGGGTGAAAATCTACAGATTTAAAATTTCAAATCAAGACGTTATTTTATAATTTTCTTGCACACTTACAAGAGATGTTAATGATTCCTCTAAAACTCAAACAAAAATGGTTCTTATAAATCCAGAATCTGATATAGTCCTCATAGGTGAAATCTTTAAATGTATCTTCGGGAAGTGTCCTCAAGTCCTCAAGCCCTCCTGAAATTTCAAAGGAAATCCTAATATTTGGTTCATGGTGGTGGGTATTTAAGATTCGGCCCGGCCGAACTTACTGCTGTATATACTTGTTTCTATATAAAAAATTTTGTCAGAATTCTATTTCTATAAAAATTTTGTCAAAAATTTATTTCAATAGCAATTTTTGTCAACATTTTATTTCAATGGAAAATTTTGTCAAAATTTTATTTCTATAGAAAATATTGTTAAAATTTTATCTCAATGGAAAATTGTGTCAAATTTTTTTAATAGAAATTTTTGTCAACATTTTATTTCAATAGAAAATTTTGTCAAAATTTTATATCTATAGAAAATTTTCTCAAAATTTTATTTCTTTAGAACATTTGTCAAAATTTTATTTCGATAGAAAATTTTGTAAAAATTTTTTTCAATGGAAAAGTTTGTAAAAGATTTATTTCAATAGAAAATTTTGTCAGGAATATATTTCTATATAGAAAATTTTGTCAGAATTTTATTTCTATAGAAAATTTTGTTAAAATTTTATTTCAATAGAAATTTTTGTCAACATTTTATTTCAATAGAAAATTTTGTCAAAATTTTATTTCTATAGAAAATTTTGACAAAATTTTATTCAATAGAAAATTTTGCAAAAAATTTATATCTATAGAAAATTTTGTTAAAGTTTTATTCCAATAGAAAATTTTGTCAGAATTTTATTTCTATATAGAAAATTTTGTCAGAATTCTATTTCTATAGAAAATGTTGTTAAAATTTTATTCCAATAGCATTTTTGTCAACATTTTATTTCAATAGAAAATTTTGTCAAAATTTTATTTCTATCGAAAATTTTGTTAAAATTTTATTTCAATAGAAAATTGTGTCAATTTTTTTTTGTAATAGAAATTTTTGTCAACATTTTATTTCAATAGAAAATTTTGTCAAAATTTTATTTAAATAGAAAATTTTGTGAAAATTTTATTTCAATAGAAAACTTTGTAAAAATTTTATTTCAATAGAACATTTTGTCAAAATTTTATTTCTATAGAAAAATTTTGTCAAAATTTTATTTCGATAGAAAATGTTGTCAGAATTTTATTTCTATATAGACAATTTTGTCAGCATTTTATTTTTTTTTTTTTTGGAAATTTTGTTAAAATTTTATTTCTATAGAAAATTTTGTCAAAATTTTATTTTTATAAGAAATTTTGTCGAAATTTTATTTCAATAGAAAATTTTGTAAACATTTTATATCAATAGAACATTTTGTCAAAATTTTATTTCAGTAGAAAATTTTGTCAAAATTTTATTTCTATAGAAAATTTTGGCAGAAAATCTTTGCTATAGAAACTTTTGTTAACATTTTATTTCAATAGAAAATTTTGTCAAAATGTTATGTATATCGAAAATGTCAAAATTTTATTGCTATAGAAGATTTTGTCAAAATTTATGTCTATAGAAAATGTCAAAATTTTATTGCTATAGAAGATTTTGTGAAAATTTTATTTCTATAGAAATTTTATTTCTATTTATGAATTGGAAAATCTACCAAAACATTAGAAATTCTACCAATCTACCAAGCAGTACAAAATTTACCGTTTTTTTTTTTTTGTAGAATTCCACCAACTGTGACAACCGTGGTTTGAACCAATTCTAAGTCAAAAAATTGTAAAATGTCTCAAATTTGTCATATCTTTTCATATGCATCTCCCGTTAAAGCGTAAATGCGCTTTTGTATATTCAGATTTCAATATATATTTTTATTTTATCCGGTTTAAATTTTAGGTCTATATATTTTGTAGAAGTGGTAGAATTCTTTCAGTGGTTTACCTGTCGAATCTTGTTGAAGACGTGAGCATTAACCCTTTCACTACCGAAATAAACCTAATGTTAAAAACATTAATTTTTCTTCTGTTTTCACTAGTACTAACAGCATGTAAAACAAAAATTATCATTTTTAGATCGTACCTCAATTACTTCCAGAGCTATATCAGCTTGTTCTGAAAACTTGATTCTTGAACTGTGACCAAATTGTCTTACGAAAGGAAACGTTATTTAGCCTATAAAATCTCTCATAGTGTGAGAAAAAATACAAAAAAAAAAAAAAAAACAGAAAAAGTATAAGCTATAGTTTTTGTATAAATGTCCATTTACTAGAGACATACAGTAGAAAAATTGTCTCAAATTTGAATATTTCTCATTTATTGTTAAAGAAGTTTATAAAAATGTATTTTAGTGCTCACCAATGTGGAAAATATTTATAGCTTATTTAGATTAAAGCCTGTGCTTTAAAATGACATCCAAAAATAAATCGAAACTAAGTGGGAAACTAGAATTTGGTGTCTTTTTCGAATGTCCTTCTAAGTGGACATCGGTAGTGAAAGGGTTAATTAAATAGAGAGCATTGTTAAAATCTTAAAATCATAGGTATGACTAAAATTGTAAAAGAATTTAACCCGTGAGTGGTTTTCACCCTTAGGACAGATTATTGTCGTGACTCACGCTCACGAACGTTATTTGGTCAGTTGGAAAATTTTGCGTGACTCACGGCAACTTCGTAACATGTGCACACCTCTAATCTGCACTGAGTAGTGGTTACCTCATTTGTAGATATATGTACGAAGAAGAAGGACTAATACTTCTCCGCTTTATTTCAAATTGTCAGTTTTCTTGAGCCAAACCTTCTATCTTCTTTCTTCCTTCCTTCTTCCTTCTTCTCCTTAACAACCTAATACCTCATACACATTAGGAAATCTACTAAAAGTGGATTTAAAATCCCTTATTTATAAGGCAAATGACAGTTTAAATCTAGGTAAAGTGGATTTTGGAAGTGTAATGTGAATGAGGTATAATGAAAATTATATATTTTATTTCTAACTTCATAATAGTCCACAAGTCTCAAATAGATTTCATATGCTATTGGCTTGCATATTTAAGCTCTCTTCTATATTTCAAAAAGTTCGTCTATATATCAAAGCTATATGCGCTTAAACCCCCTTCGGACACCGTTAAACCAAATACCGCAAAACTATGAACTTGAATTATTTTCTTTACAGAATATCCTTTTCTATAGCACACCCTTCATACCTTCGGCCCCGTTAAGCATACCTTTAGTGAATTGAACCACCAATTTCTTATTTGTCGATAAACAAAACAAGTGAATTTAATCACTTTCACTACACCGATTATTTGTGGGAGGTGGTACACTCTTGCAGTTCATAAAATTAATGTAAATATCAGTTTTCCCAGGTAACAAAATTATCCCTCCCATCTCGAACCACTCGCTTCTAGGGAATATTGATTTAATTAAGGCCAATGGAAAATGAACTATAGAAATTTTGCTGCAAGTCAAAACAAGGAATTCAAATATTAAACAATTTCTCTGAAAGCCTTCAAGGATGATGTAGAGGAGAATCATTGCGGACAATCGATAGAAGTACTTCCTGAGCTATTTTAATCTTAAATGGTATTTCTTTTTTACTTCAAGGAATGTTTGGTTTAATTAATTTTACCCTTTTGTGAAGCACTTACTATGAAACAATTTTAATCTATGCTACAAAGGATATTTTAATTTATTGAGTTATTTGTCTTCAATTAAAATAGCTAGAAGAAATAAACAGTTTAGAGCAATTGAAGTTATTTAAAGTGGTCTCAACTTGGGGAAAATATTTTTGGTGACATTTTTCAATAAGGAGAAATTAATTACCGCACAAGGTAGAACAATCCAACCACCACCTAACTGTATACAGTGGTTTCAAATCGGTTTTGGTTTCTATTTTGGAAATAATCCTGAAATTTTTGTGTCGTTAAAAATATCACTATAATTATACCCTAAACCACATAGTGGTCAGTTTGATCTTCAAAAAAATACGCCTACCAGAAATATTGATTTTAGACCCCATAAAATATATACCTATCGACTCAGAATCACCTCCTGAGTCGATCTAGCGCTTGGTCTCCGTCCGTCCGTCTGTCCATGTATTGTTGTTCACAGGATTCCGGTCGCAATTATTAACCGATTTTGATGAAATTCGGTACAGGGAGTTTCTTGGGCAAAAGGACGAACGCTATTGAATATTAAAATTTAGATGTGGCTACCATATATATGAATCGCCCGATTTCGACAAATGGGGTCACGTTGCACTTTTTTTACTAACCGATCGTCGTCAAATATAGCGCAAAATAATCTTCTGCATCACCCTTTAAGTCTGCAAAATTAAATCGAAATCGGTTCAGATTTAGATAAAGCTACCATATATATGTATCGCCCGATTTTTCTAAATTTGGCCGTAAACCCCTTATTTATCAACCGATCTTACTCATAGTTGGCTACATGTAATATTCTATAGCACTAACTATATATTCAGATTTAGCTATAGCTCCCATATATATGTATCGCCGATTTTGCCAAATTAAACCATTATTTATCAACCGATAGTAGTTAAAGTTGGCCACATGTAATCTTCTATATCACTAAAAAACATGGAAATCGGTTCAGATTTAGCTATAGCTCCCATATATATGTACAGCCCGATTTTCTAAATTTGGCCATAAAACCCTTATTTATCAGCCGATCTTACTCAAAGCTAGCTAAATGTAATCTTCTATATCACTAACTATATGTGCAAAAAATCATCGAAATCGGTTCAGATGTAGATATAGCTCCCATATATGTATCACCCGATTTTGAAAAATTTGCCCCTAATAACCTTATGTTTGACCATAGAGACCTCATTTCATAACTGATCTTACTCAAATTTTGCACAAGGTAACCTTTTGTGGTAATAATAAAACCCGCAAAATATTATGCAAATTGGTTCAGATTTACATATAGCTTCCATATATATGCATCGCTTGATTTTCCCAAATTTGGCCATAATACTCTTATTTATTAAACAATGTTACTCAAACTTCAAATTTTGATGTACAAGCCGATCATATTTATACGTAGTTGTAGCTCTTACATAAGAATATTGCTCGATTTTTACAAATTTGGATTTATTACCCATACTAATTGAGCGATTTTCTCTTTTTTAAAAATGGACTCAATATCAGTGGCATACCAACTCCGTAAGTGCAATATCAACTACAGCCAGTGCTGCTAGAAGTAGGGGAAATTCCCTATATGTAGGTTTTTTTCTAATATTTAGCGTCTTGTAGGGACGTAGAGCCACAATGTAGGGAAATTTTCATTCAACACAATTTGTAATAATTTTTACATTTTGGTGGCTCTAGAGGAGGAAATTAGAAGCCGGCAAGGCTTGATCTTTAACAATGTGTGGTAACAACAGTTTCCACTCGTGCCAAAAAAAATCTAACAAAATTTGAAGATTACCACAAAATCTACCAAACAAATATTTCTATAGAAATTTTTGTCAAAACTTTATTCCTGTTGAAAATTTTGTCAACATGTTATTTCTATAGAAAATTTTGTCAAAATTGTATTTCTATGTACATTTTTATAAAAAATATTCTCAACATTTTATTTAAATGGATTTTTTTTTCTATAAAAAAATTTCTATAGAAAATTTTGTCAAAATTGTATTTCTATATACATTTTTTTTCAAAATATTATTTTTATAAAAAATATTCTCAACATTTTATTTAAATGGATTTTTTTTCTCAAAATTTTATTTCTATGAAATTTTTTCTCAAAATTTTATTTTTATAGCATTTATTATCAAAATGTTATTTCTATAGAAACATTTCTCAAAAAAATTTGTTTATAGAAACTTTTTCCAAAATTTTATTTCTATAGAGATTTAACAAAAAAAAAATACTATATTTTGGTAGAATTCTACCAACTGTGGCAACCGTTGTGGTAATACAAATTTATTTTCTAGGCTACATACGTTGCATTTTCATGTCTTAAAATATTAAAGTACTTAGAACTATTTTTATTTTGTAAAATTTGTTTAAATTTGTTTAAATACTCACCATTTTTGACAAACCTCTTAATGGTCCTCAAATACCTCGAGAATTCCAATTTTGGGCAAATTGGGTAAAAACTACGGATTCCAGAAGCCCAAGAAGAAAATTTGGGAGATCGGTCTATATGGGGGCTACAGTAAAACATGGACCGATTCACCCCATTTCCGACACACCTTTTTATGGTGCTAAAATAATTCTAGATTTCAAATTTCAGGCAAATCGGATAGTAAATACAGTTTCTAGAAGACCAAGAAATAAAATCGGGATATAGGACTATATGGGGGCTATACCAAAAAATGGACCGATACGGACCATTTTCGACACACCTATTTATGGTCCGCAAATACCTCTAGATTTCCAATTTAAGGAAAATCGGATTGTAAATACAGTTTCTAGACACCCAAGAAGTAAAATCGGGAGATCGGTCTATATAGGGGCTATACAAAAATATGGACCGATACGCCCCATTTTCGACACACCTATTTGTGGCCATAAAATATTTCTAGATTACAAATTTCAGGCAAATCGTATAGTAAATACAGTTTCTAGAAGACCAAGAAATAAAATCGGGATATAGGACTATATGGGGGCTATACCGAAAAATGGACCGATACGGACCATTTTCGACACACCTATTTATGGTCCGCAAATACCTCTAGATTTCCAATTTAAGGCAAATTGGATTGTAAATACAGCTTCTAGACACCCAAGAAGTAAATTCGGGAGAACGGTCTATATGGGGGCTATACCAAAACATGGACCGATACGCCCCATTTTCGACACACCTATTTGTGGCCATTAAGTATTTCTACATTACAAATTTCAGGGAAATCGTATAGTAAATACAGTTTCTAGAAGACCAAGAAATAAAATCGGGAGATAGGACTATATGGGGGCTATACCGAAAAATGGACCGATACATCCCATTTTCGACACACCTTTTGATGGTGCTAAAATACATGTAGATTTTTAATTTCAAGCAAATTGGATAAAAACTACGGTTATTATAAGCCCATGGTGCTAAAATACGTCTAGATTTTCTATTTCAGGCAAATTGGATGAAAACTACGGTTATTGTAAACCGAAGACCCCAAACCGGGAGGTCGGTTTATATGGGGACTATATCAAAACTTGGACCGATATAGCCCAACTTCGAACTTTTCCTACAAACAAAATACGAATCTGTGCCAAATTTCAGGATGATAGCGCCATTATTGAAGGCTGTAGCATGATTACAACAGACAGACAGACGGCCAGACGGACATGTTTATATCGTCTTAGAATTTCTCCCTGATCAAGAATACATATACTTTATATAGTCGGAAATCGATATTTCGATGTGTTACGAAGGGAATGACAGACTTAGTATACTCCCGGTACCATTCTATGGAGGTGGGTATAATTAATTATGGTACGTGATGAATTCAAACAGCCATACAAAAATTGGTCGATATCTGTTCATAACTATATAACAGGTTGGCTGATAAGTCCCCGGTCTGACACATAGATGGCATCGCTAGTATTAAATTATTTTTCTATAGTACCAATCTTCAAATGATTCGTGTCAAAATTTGACGTCTGTAAGTCAATTAGTTTGTGAGATAGAGCGTCTTTTGTGAAGCAACTTTTGTTATTGTGAAAAAAAATGGAGAAAAGAAATTTCGTGTTTTGATAAAATACTGTTATCTGAAGGGGAAAAATACGGTAGAAGCAAAAACTTGGCTTGATAATGAGTTTCCGGACTCTGCCCCAGGGAAATCAAAAATAATTGATTGGTATGTAAAATTCAAGCGTGGTGAAATGAGTACTGAAGACGGTGAACGCAGTGGACGACCGAAAGAGGTGGTTACCGACGAAAACATCAAAAAAAATAACAAAAAATGATTTTGAATGACCGTAAAATGAAGTTGAACGAGATAGCAGAGGCCTTAAAGATATCAAAGGAACGTGTTGGTCATATCATTCATCAATATTTGGATATGCGGAAGCTCTGTGCAAAATGGGTGCCGCGCGAGTTCACATTTGACCAAAAACAACAACGTGTTAATGATTCTGAGCGTTTTCCAGCTGTTAACTCGTAATACACCCGAGTTTTTCCGTTGATATGTGACAATGGATGAAACATGGCTCCATCACTACACTCCTGAGTCCAATCGACAGTCGGCTGAGTGGACAGCGACCGGTGAACCGTCTCCGAAGCGTGGAAAGACTCAAAAGTCCGCTGGCAAAGAAATGGCCTCTGTTTTTTTTTGGATGCGCATGGAATATTTTTTATCGATTATCTTGAGAAGGGAAAAGCCATCAACAGCGACTATTATATGGCGTTATTGGAGCGTTTGAAGGTCGAAATCGCGGCAAAACGGCCCCATATGAAGAAGAAAAAGTGTTGTTCCACCAAGGCAACGCACCGTGCCACAAGTCATTGAGAACGATGGCAAAAATTCATGAATTGGGCTTCGAATTGCTTCCCCCACCCACCGTATTCTCCAGATCTGGCCCCCAGCGACTTTTTCTTGTTCTCAGACCTCAAAAGGATGCTCAAAAAGGAAAAAATTTGGCTGCAATGAAGAGGTGATCGCCGAAACTGAGGCCTATTTTGAGGAAAAACCGAAGGAGTACTACCAAAATGGTATCAAAAAATTGGAAGGTCGTTATAATCGTTGTATCGCTCTTGAAGGGAACTATGTTGAATAAAAACGAATTTTGACAAAAAAAATGTGTTTTTTTCTTTGTTAGACCGGGGACTTATCAGCCAACCTGTTATATATAGGTCCTATATAAACCGGCCTCCCAGATTTAACATAGGAAGCCTCATGGAGGAACAATTGACAATTGGCCCATGCGGAAATCGCTCACTTCAGTTCGTAATTATTTGTAAACTACTCTGTATAATACGATCAAGAACTTCCCTTTTTGTCGAACTTAGACTCCATATGGACTACAATTTTAGGGACGTTTAATATACCTTGCCATCGAAAACTATTGCTACAACCTATGTAATGTGATTGTGGATGACAGTTCTCAGTACAACTTTGTATTTCTACGCAATCCTTTGAGGTGGGAAGATGGGATTCGGCTTGTCCGAATTTTAGGCCATATATTATTATTTTTTTTAGAAATTTTTTAGAAGTGTAAAAATGGTTTTCAAATCTGTACAGATTTAAATATGTGTATAAGGGAACATAATCCTTTATATATAGCACACAACAAACAGTTTTGAGATGGCATCAAATATTTTGGTCCACAAAATTGATGAAGGGCATACGACAGTTGACCGCGTCCGCATTTAAACATTCCTTATATGTTTTATGCTTTACAATAAATATTCTCTACTTCCTTTACGAAGAATAATAAAATACAAAAAGAAAACTTATATGGTACAATAACAAATATGAAAACTTACGTTAAAGCATTTTCCCTTTTTGGTGAGACGTCGCCAGTGTTCCGCCTACTGTTAATGGCCGATCGTTGCAATGTCCCACTAGCTACCGGACTATCGGGTGGTGATGAGTCTTCAGCAATTCCTGTAAGGACATCGTCAACGTTTGATGGTGCATAACCAGAATCATGATTACCATTTGAATCCGCCACCATAAGATGCGGTTGAGTTGTGATTTGAGCCACCACGCTGCATCTTCAAAATTTGCCATGGCAAGGAAAAATAGAACCAAGCACCCACAGACACACACCCATACACATTGAAAAGGACACCAGAACAGCAAACAACATCCGTAGCAAAAAGTCATAAACATTGATGTATAAAACAGGAAATTAAAAATTGCAAGACGACGAGAGTGAAAAAGAGAAAGAAAAAAAAACAAGTGTTTAAATTTTAAGAGAATATAATTAAAAATATATTAATTAATGTGTTTTTTTTAAAGAAAAAGATATATATGGGAGCTATATCCAAAACTTAACCGATTTCTTCCAAAATCAATAGGGTGTAGAACCCTGACTCAAAATACACTAACTTATAATACCCTGTTCCACAGTGTGGCGCAGGGTATAAAAAGAACGAAAATTCACATGCAACTACCCAGAAAAAAAAAATGGATGTTGTTCTAAAGGCACAACTTTAAAAGCACTTCCAAAAATGACTTCAAAAGATGTTCGCTATTTTAACTACGCAGAACATTCTTTTAATTAAATTTTTTATAACTCAGGTTTTTTTCATATTTTAATGGGTAATTTTAATTTTTTTGGTTAAAATCTTATTATGAATTAATAAAATGGTACATTTTTTTTAAATTTTGTCAAAAAAAAAAATATAAATTTATTCTGAAAAAATTGCGAATTTTTGAAAATATTTAAAGTCAAACTTGTCAGACAAGTGTTAGAAGGCATTAAAAATCATAAAAAATTATAGAAATTATTTATTTGGAAAAATATCACATAATTGTTGAATTCACATCCAAAACACTGAATTCAAATTTATGGGGTCTAAAATCAATATTTCTTGTAGGCACTTTTTGGCAGATTAAATTCAGGCTCACTTAGACTATTCAGTCCATTGTGATATCGGACATAGATAGGTCGAAAACCTTAGTTGTTCTAACCTTTATTATTTTTTTTTTTTGTATTTATCTTCATAATTTATTATAATTTTAAATAAACTAATAATAATAATAATAACAATAATAATCGGACATAGATAGATCTCTTACAATTTCTGCTCAAAAATATATTGATTGCCAATTCGATGCAATACAAACGGAATGGTAATCTTACCATTCCCTCAAACTTTGTTGTAGATACATATAAAAATACAGTCTTGATGATGAGTTTCCCAAAAAATTTATTGTCCCAAAAAATTTATGATTAAGGATTGATAGGCTTTAAACAGTTAGTTAACCCGTACTTTTGCGTTGATATATGGAAGTTTATGAAGCATGGCACCAATGTTGCCAGTATTGGGGATTTTTCCGCATAATGGGGATATTTTTTCGTGAATAGGAAATTTTGACACAATTCTATTTCTATAGGCAATTTTGTCAACACTTTTTTTCTAAAGACAATTTTGTCAAAATTTTATCAAATTTTCATTTCTATAGAAAATTTTGTAAAAATTCTATTTCTATAGAAAATTTTGTCAAAATTCTATTTCTATAGAAAATTTTTCTATACAAAAATAAATTTTTATACAGAAATAAAATTTTTTGGCAAAATGTTCAACAGAAATAAAATTTTGAAAAATTTTCTATAGAAATAAAATTTTGAAAAATTTTCTATAGAAATAAAATTTTGACAAAATTTTCTATAGAAATAAAATTTTGACAACATTTTCTAAAGAAAAAATGTTGACAAAATTGTGTATAGAAATAGAATTTTGACAAAATGTTCTATTTTCTAAATATTTCAGTACTTCTACTTAAATATTTTGAAGTAAATTTTCGTTATATAACATACAAGGTGATCGAACTTCCATTTTCATATCACCAGTCTCTTGGTGTTGTGGTTCGAAATGTTGATCTTATTGCAGTTTGCTGCATTTGAGAAAATTTTAATTTTTTAAATTATTACTGATTTCCCAGTGGTAAAAAATTCAAACCCCTTACCAAAAGATCGATTATGTTCTTGGGAAATTTGAAAGATTAAGTAAGTATGTTGTATGTAAACACACATATAGTTGACAATGCTACTACTTATACCTTAGCATTGAAAAATCGAACAGAATGTAATTCCATCAAAACTTAAACAAATAAAAGCTATTACATAGTCATCTAGTTGGGTCGTAGTGGGACAACCAGGGCTTACGACTTCCACTTACTGCGTAAGGGTCTGTAATTAGGAATAAAAACTCAAAAATTTGCTAGGCAACGTTTCTAACCAACATTGGTTTTTGTTTGTTCGTGTTTTTTTTCAGTTTTCTGAAAAATTTTTCGGGCATAAATACATTTTTATTGAATTTTACATCTTTTCCAGATTATCAATTAATCCTTTCCTGATATACAGCTAGACCTCGCTTTACGTCGCAGATACGTTCCAAAAAACACGACCCAAACTGAAGCAAAGATTGGAGACAGATAACATCGATCACAACGCAACTTCGAAAATCTAACGACGCAAAGTGAAAACTAGTACTAATTCAGCAGCGACGCAACTTCGAAACAACGCAAAACGAAACGACGCAAAGCGAGGTCTAGGTGTATATGTGTAAAGGTAAGTGTGAAAATAATTAATTAAAATATGGAGGGATTTTCGTCCAGAAGTTTAAAGCGATTAGCGCGTAAGGAAGAAAATAATTTTAGAGCGATTTCCCTGCATCAATTAGCACCTTTCCAAGCGCCAGATTCAGGGGAGCCAGATTCAGGTAATATTTCTTATATAACTTTCTATTTGTATATTTATTGACTAATAACATATAATCTTTTATTTCAGATGCTGTCAAGACGGAACAGTACACAGAAAATGATTATACAGCGGACATTAGGAAGTCGGTCAAAAACTTCAAGTGTCGCCATTTCCGCAAAGTTTGTGGGTAAACAAAAAACAAAAATGTAATGAATAAATATATACCAGTTATTATAACAGTATTACCTAGTATTAAATATTGTATTGAAATATTATTACCAAATATATATTAATTGTTATAATATATAAAACCAAAAAAAAAAAAAAGTTATTTAGAATATTATTTGCATATTTTTAGGAAAAAACTATAAAATACATCATATTTTTATAGTTTACCGGCGAATCGGGTGGTAAATAGGGGTGCTTAGCTCTAGATTACTTTTATAAATAGAAAGTAAAACTGATTTACTCCATCGTTCCCATTACCGAGTAAAACACAATATTCAATAATCGCCATCCGAAGCCCTTAAGCATTGGTAATGCCGTTGTAATGGGCTATCATTATGCTTTCATTTACCTTGTCATGGAAATTGCGAAGTACTTGACTGCCTATGACACGCCAACGTAAAAGTAATGCGGAAAATTGATCGGAAACGTAGAGTAGTTGTCTCGACAAAATCGGTAGGATATAATCGATTTGGTAATGACGTTTTTTACCACTGGGAATTTCTACAGCAGAGCCTTTTGCTTTATTTTTTTTTCAAAAAAAGAAAAAAAAAACGTGTCAAAAATGTATTGGTGATTTTTGTGAGGAATTTAAGTTTAAATTGTGGATTTTTGGGAACGAAAACATCGTAATTTGGGGACAAGAGCCAGAAAAATACTGGCAACACTGCATGACACCACCATTTTACTCCGAAATTCGACCAGGTAGATTGTACCTTATGAAGCCACTCCAAGCCGTAGAAAAACTGTTTACTGGCAAAATTTGTATTTTTGGTTTGCACATCGCATAATTGTTTAAAAAACAAACCACATAAAAACGACTATTATGTAGATTTATTATGTATATGATTACTTATGACCGAATGCATCACTAAGGCCATTGTCTTCTTCCCATATTCTAGCAAAAAAGATGGCAACAATTAATTGGGTTTCGAATTGCTTCCTCATCACCAGTTTTCTCCACATCTGGTCACCAAAAAAATGTTGTTTGTTCTTAGCTCTGAAAACAATGGTCGCTGTATGCTGAAATGCTGTAATTCATTAACACAAATTATATTGATTTAAATCTAGTAGCTCTGTCTATGTGTCAGACCGAGACCTTTTTCATTATCTTGTTCGCAATTGTTCTACAAGTTACCCTTAAGGTTCCAAGGGTATATACGATTGTATTAGGATTTTAAAGCTTGTTAAATTATATATTTAGTATTGAATTAACTTTAAAGTGCGCTGTGGATGGGCTCCTTTCTGTAACAATTTGAAAATCATCATATGATTTTATCACTTTATGATATTGGCGTTAAACAAATATTGTTTATTCTTTGTTCACTTTGTTCTTCTCTTTTTTTTATCGATACAGTCATAGCACAAACTTTTGTTGACATTTGCTTTTGTGAAATGGTTTTATCCTTAGAAGCAGCAGGAGTAGAACATCATCAACATGGTAGCTGTTGAATAATCATTACCACCTTATCTGTGTTGAGGCAAATGAAAGATCAAAAGGACAGTGTTACAGTTTAAGAATAAAGACATTTTATAGATGATGAAAACATTTTGTGTGATAAAGAAGATGTGGTTATAGCCTACTTACGTTTATAATGTATCAATCCGGATTAAAGAACAAAAACAGAACAGAACTAATCATCGAAAATCGTTTTGTTTTTCAAAAGTTTCCCCATTAAGATCAATGCACTTTTAATGCGTTTGAACCAATTGTCGAGGCACTTTTACCACTCTGATTGAGGTATCTCGGAAACATGCATTTTGAACGTATCAACCTCTTCTTTAAGTATATTAAAACTTAAATCAAGCGCATATAAAATAACATCGAATACGGTTCGGGATTAAATCAAGTAAAGACCGTTCATGAATCGAGCAAAGTAAGATTATATTCAATAATAGAAGATTGATCTAATCCTTGATTCCGCTTAAAACAAGTTTGTTTTGGCTCAAGCTAAGCGCTAATTGGGTTTAATATAAGCTTAAATGCTAGGTTTGCATCAAGCACTTCTCGTACTTAAAGGAAGCACAAACACGATTGAAAATGTCTAAAACTAAGAAATCTGTACATAACATTTTCAGGATTAAATAAAGAATTTTGTACTTCCGTACTTACCGTACTTTTGACACCGCTACGGCTTGAATATACGGCAGATGACCCATCAAATCGATGGTTTGCTCGAAAATAACGATAACTGCAAACATATGGTTGTTTATCACTGCGTTCTTGGACATAGAATCTTAGAAATTCTCCCTGATCTGGAAGGTATACACTTTGTACAGTTGCAAATCGATATTTCGATGTGTTGAAAACTGAATGGTAAACTTTGTATAACCCTATCTGACTATAAAAAAGCGAATCGAAACCACAGAACCCCGTACATAGGATTGGTTGAAATTCTGCTATACTGCAACGATCTTCTTTATTGATCTATCTCCTCCGAAATTGGCTACTTTCTAGATTCGGCCATGCTCAGTCTGGGGAGAGTTCGCTTTCCTTCACGGATCGATTTCGGATCCGTATACAGAAATTAAGAAGATAAGGTAGTATCTAGGAAACCAAGTGGTGAATATCGAAAGATGAAAAAGGTGTTAACTGAGACGAGGCGGCGTAGGTGTTTAACAAGCTCTTGTATTTTGGGCAAAAAAAGTGGGATATCATCTCACGTTAGAGCCCACCAGTCACATTTACCTTACGATTCACGTCTTCTTTGAACAAGTACGGTCCAATGGTGTCCCCGGCACGGTTGCCACAGTTGATAGAATTCTACCAACTGTGGAAGATTTTTTATTGTTTGGTAGATTGGTAAAACTCTTGATGTTTGAAATAAAATTTTGACAATTTTTTTTTTTTGGAAATAACATTTTGACAAATTATTTTATGGAAATAAAATTTCTATAGAAAAAATTTTCTACAGAAATAAAATTTTCTATGCAAATAAAATCTTGACACAATTTTCTATGAATATAAAATTTTGACAAAATTTTCTATAGAAATAAAATTTTTACATTATTGTTATTTTTGATTTCAACTTAAAACCATGCATTGACTAAACTACAAGTGTAGCTTAACCAACAGAGGAAAAGTATGCTTGTCCAATTTATTTGGACAAAGCCCTATAGACAGCAAGATGGATGGCTGTCTCAGAATTACTCATCAGCATCCTCTACTTGCAGCTATCTAACTATCAACCAATTATCAGAATAAATTCGGGTAGTTCACTCAACCTAAAGTGAACTACACTTGAACCTCCCGAAAAAAGGTTTGATAGTTTTGTACAAAATTTTCTATAGAAAAAAATTTTGACAAAATTTTCTATAAAAAAAAATTTGTATAGAAATAAAATTTTTAAAAAAATTTTCATTGAAACTTTGTACAAAATTTTCTATAGAAAAAAATTGAGAAAATTTTCTATGGAAATAAAAATTTTACCAAATTGTCTATAAAAAGAAAATTTTGACAAACCTTTCTATTTAAATAACACTTTGACTAACTTTTCTATAGAAATAAAATTTTGAGAAAATTTTCTATAGAAATAAAATCTTGAGAAAATTTTCTATAGAAATAAAAAGTTGACAAAATTTTCTGTAGACATAAAATTTTGACAAAATTTTCTATAGAAATAAAATGTTGACAAAATTTTCTACAGAAATAATACTTTGATAAAATTTTCTATTTAAATAACATTTTGACAAACTTTTCTATAAAAATAAAATGTTGACAAAGTTTTCTATAGAATTAAAAATTTGAGAAAATTTTCTATAGAAATAAAATGTTGATAAAATTTTCTATAGAAATCAAATTTTGATAAAAATTTTCTATAGGAATTAAATTTTGATAAACATTTTCTATAGAAATAAAATTTTGATAAAATTTTCCATAGAAATAAAAATTTTATAAAATTTTCTATAGAAATAAAGTTTTGACAAAATGTTCCATAGAAATAAAAATTTTACAAAATTTTCTATAGAAATAAAATTTTTAAAAAATTTTTCATTGAAAATTTGTACAAGATTTTCTATAGAAATAAAATTTTGAGAAAATTTTCCATAGAAATAAAATTTGGAGAACATTTTCCATAGAAATAAAATTTTGAGAAAATTTTCTATAGAAATAAAAAATTGACAAAATTTTCTATAGAAATAAAATTTTTACATTATTGTTATTTTTGATTTCAGCTTAAAACCATGCATAGACTAAACTTCAAGTGTAGATTAACCAACAGAGGAAAAGTATGCTTGTCAAATTTATTTGGGCAAAGCCCTATAGACTGCAAGATGGTTGGATGTACCGCTGTCTCAACATTATTCATCAGCATCCTCTACTTGCAGCAAAACTATCAACCAATAAGCATATCAGAATAAATTGGGGTAATTCACTCAACCTAAAGTGAACTACACTTGAACCTCTGAAAAAAGTTTTGATAGTTTTGTACAAAATTTTCTATAGAAAAAAATGTTGACAAAATTTTCTATAGAAATAAAATTTTGACAAAATTTTCTATTGAATTAAAATTTTGATAAAAATTTTCTATAGAAACAAAATTTTGACAAAATTTTCCACAGAAATAAAATTTTGACAAAATTTTGCATAGAAATAAAATGTTTACAAAACTTTCTATAGAAATAAAATTTTTAAAAAATTTTTCATTGAAAATTTGTACAAAATGTTCTATAGAAATACAATTTTGAGAAAATTTTCCATAGAAATAAAATTTTGAGAAAATTTGCTATAGAAGTAAAAAGTTGACAAAATTTTTTTGTAGAAATAAAATTTTGACAAAATTTTCTATAGAAATAAAATTTGTAAAAATTTTTTCATTGAAAATGTTTACAAAATTTGCTATAGAAAAAAAAATTGACCAAATTTTCTATAAAAAATTTTTCACAAAATTTTATATAGAAATAAAATTTTTACCAAATTGTCTATAAAAATAAAATTTTGACAAAACTTTCTATAGAAATAAAATTTTGAAAAAGCTTTCTATTTAAATAACGTTTTGACAAACTTTTCTATAGAAATACAATTTTGACAAAAATTCCTATAGAATTAAAATTTTGTAAGGATATAAAATGGTAATAAAATTTGCTATAGAAATAAATTTTTGCTAAAAATTTTCTATAGAAATAAAATTTTTAAAAAATTTTTCATTGAAACCTTGTACAAAATTTTCTATAGAAAAAATTTTGACAAAATTTTCTATCAAAACAATTTTGATAAAATTTTCTATAGAAATAAAATTTTTACAAAATTATCTATAGAAATAAAATGTTGACAAAATTTTCTATTTGAATAACGTTTTGACGAAATTGCCTATAGAAATAAAATTTTTACAAAACTTTCTATAGAAATAAAATTTTGAGAAAATTTTCCATAGAAATAAACTTTTGAGAAAATTTTCCATAGAAATAAAATTTTGAGAAAATTTTCTATAAAAATATAATTTTGACAAATTTTCTATAGAAATACAATTTTGACAACATTATCTATAGAAATAAAATTTTCACATTTTCTATAGAAATAAAATGTTGACAAAATTTTCTATAGAAATAAAATGTTGACAAAAAATTTCTATAGAAATAAGATGTTGACAAAATTTCATAAGCGTAGGAAGGCCTCTGGGGAGGGGGCTTAGACCCCCCAGAAAAATGTTAGCCCCCCAGAATTTGAAACTCTATTTATGATTTTCCATTTTTCAATAAATGTTAATAGTTTTTTTTTCTAATTTTTATAAAAATTAAACAAGTATATACAATCGCACAAAGTTCCGCTAAAGACTTTCATGAACAATCGAATTACTTGGGTTGTGGTAGCAGTTGCCGATGGCAATGTTTGAAGTCAGATATTTATGAAATAAAGCTGTGGTTGAACTTATGATTGATTTAGTTTAGTCAATTTAATTAAAAAAATAGTAATTGATATTAAAACTATTCTTTCATAAATTAATATCTTAATAATGCTGCGAAAAAGCGTCGCCAAAAAAGTAGTGAAAATGTTCTTTTTGAGTCTAGAAGTGGTGAAAAATTGGCGGAGAAGCAATGAATGTAATATGAGCTTGTCATAGGACAAATGTCCACCGTTTCAACAGCCGTTGCAATGAATTTGCATCACTTCTTAAGGTGTGATCTGTATTCAGTGTTTTGAATGTGAATTAAAAAAAATTTTGATATCGATTTTTCTATAATGGATTATAATTTGAATAATTTGTACCAATTTATTTATTCTTACTCTTTTTTTTTAACTATTTGAAAAACAAAAAATTACACATTAAAATATGAAAAAATCGTTTAAAAAAACTTCCTGTGTAGTTAAAGTAATTGAGGACATTTTTGGAAGTACTTTTAAAGTTGTGCCATTAGAACAACGCACAATTTTTTTGCTGGGAAAAGTGTGGAACTACCTTTAGTTGCTTTATTATAAATTAATTGACGAGTTATTTTGATGTCTAATTTTTTATTCAATTGTATGAAATAAAACATTAATTGAACCTATAAGTTCAGTCTATAAATTTTTAGCTAGGGGCGCTATAGCCCCCCCCCTAAGAAAATTGTCTAGCTACGCTAATGCAAAATTTTCTATAGAAATAAAATTTTGACAAAACTTTCTATTTAAATAACATTTTGGCAAACTTTTCTATAGAAAAAAAATGTTGACAAAGTTTTCTATAGAATTAAAATTTTGAGAAAATTTTCTATAGAAATAACATTTTTAAAAAAATTTTCATTGAAAATTTGTACAAAATTTTCTATAGAAAAAAATTTGACAAAATTTTCTATCAAAAAAATTTTGACCAAATTTTCTATCAAAAAAATTTGACAAAATTTTCTATAGAAATAAAATTTTTACAAGATTGTCTATAGAAATAAAATTTTGACAAAATTGTCTATAGAACTAAAATTTTGACAAAACTTTCTATTTAAATAACATTTTGACGAAATTTTTTATAAAAATAAAATTTTGACAAAAATGTCTATAGAAATAAAATATTTAAAAAATTTTCTATAGAAATAAAATATTTAAAAAATTTTCTATAGAAATAAAATTTTGAGAACATTTTCCATAGAAATAAAATTTAGAGAACATTTTTTTTTATAAATAAAATTTTGACAAAATTGTCTATAGAAATAAAATTTTGAGAAAATTTTCCATTGGAATAAAAGATTGAGAAAATTATCCATAGAAATAAAATTTTGCGAAAATTTTCCATAGAAATAAAATTTTGAGAAAATTTTCTATAGATATATAATTTTGACAAATTTTTTATAGAAATAAAATTTTGACAACTTTTTTTATAGAAATAAAATTTTGACAACATTTTCTATAGAAATAAAATGTTGACAAAATTTTCTATAGAAATAAAATGTTGACAAAAATTTTCTATAGAAATAAAATGTTGACATAAATTTTCTATAGAAATAAAATTTTGACAAAACTTTCTATTTTAATAACATTTTGAAAAAATTTTTTATAGAAATAAAATTTTGACAAAAATGTCTATAGAAATAAAATATTTAAAAAAATTTTCTATAGAAATAAAATTTTCCATAGAAATAAAATTTTGAGAAAATTTTTTATATAAATAAAATTTTGACAAAACTGTCCATAGAAATAAAATTTTGACCAAATTTTCTATAGAAATAAAAAGTTGACAAAATTTTCTGTAGAAATAAAAATTTGACAACATTTTCTATAGAAATAAAATGTTGACAACATTTTCTATGGAAATAAAATTTTGACAAAATGCTCTATAGTAATACAAAAATTCTCTAAAAAAAAAAATTCACAAAATTTTCTATAGAAATAAAATTTTCTTATTGTCGTGAGATCAAAGATTTCATGTCTTTAAAATACGAATGCAAATTTTGATTAGCATAGAAGATGCATTTCTCTAATATACAATTTTTTCCTTGTCCAAAAGTCGATAAACTTTTTAATGATGTGGTATTGTCCTTATAAATAAGTGATTTGACTTAAAAATGGGTATCATAACATGAAAGAAAAAGTTTCTGGGCTAAGGTGTACTTGACTTTAATAATTCAGAAAAATTCTTTAAAATTAATGAAATTACAAATTCTTTAAAATTAATGAAGTTACAATTTTTTGTCTTTTTTTGCATCTTCAGTACAAAGCAAAAAATTGTTCAAAGATAGGAGATGTTTTTCAACACATTATTTTAAAGACGTTTTTTACTGAAACATAGCATAATTTCTAATGGAAGTCGAGTCTGAATTTGGAAAATAAAGTTATCGTTAATTCGTTTTTTAAGGACTTTGATAGCATATGAAGAAAACAAACCTGAAAAAACGAAAAATTAAAATTGCTTCCTAGAAGCAAGTACACAAAACCCAAAATTTAAATTGCGTCTTAAAAGTATCCTCACTTGTATTATCCGCTTTTTTGGCTCGGTATCAATACCATTTTGTTTAAAAGTAAAGATAAAATCTTTGGAACCGGGCATGGTTTTTTTTCAGTGTAGTAAAATCTCCACTTCTAAGTCGAAAACTTGTAAAAATTACTTAAATGTTCCTATACTTCTAATACATATCTATTTCAATTAAAAAATTTTCCATATTTTTTGCTAACATTCTGTTAAGTCCAAGGTTATTAGCCGAGTTAAATTTTAAGTCTAAACATTTTGTAGGAGTCTAACAAACTTTTGTCCAAATCGGGTCACATTAGAATATATGTATATGGAAAATATATGTATATGTGTAGCACCCAACAAATTTGAACCAGACTTTAGATTTGCCTCACTTGTTAACATTTTAACACAATGTATTGTTATTTTGCCACACTGTTTTGCATACAATCTAACGGCCTCTGTATAGTCTGGGTATAACTTAAAGGCATAAAACTGCCGTATACATGTATAGACATACAAATACAAATTTATATGTTCCCCTACAACCACAAAGAAACAAAACGAAATAATTTCAAAAGATTTTCAATTGAAATCCGGAAATCCCACCAACAAAGGATATATGGGGACCAACAAATGTTGGATCTGGTTTCCTTTGATTAAAAACACTTGTGTTTATACCATTCACATATACAACCTTTGCAAGAGGCTATGTGTGCGTGTGTGTGTGTTTTTGTGTTCATGGATGTGCGTAAGTGTGAAAATCTCATGCACATGGCTGTGTGAAGTTGTATTTACACCAAGGCTGAATGGATTTGACAATTATACCATGTGTAATCTGAGAATCATTAGGATATTGTTCCTGTCAGTTTGTCAATTGAATACATTTCACTTTTTTTGATTTGTTCTTTTGTTTGTTTTTGTTGTTTGTTTTTTGTCTTCTCAGTATAGCATTGCAATATCCCAATACTTGGCAAATGAATCAATTGTGCCTTTGTCATTGTCATCGATGTGCTGACATATGGTACTATGGGCAAAATTTACAATGTTAAGTCAAGGTATTAGCGCAGTAGTTTTAGATATGTTCAAATCTAGGGGCCGTAAATTCGAGCGGGGCGATTCTCAATTGCCAATCCAACGTCGTAGTGGACCCGCCCATCATTAGACTTTCCTTACTTGTTTTTATACCCTGCGCCACACTGTGGAACAGGGTATTATAAGTTAGTGCATATGTTTGCAAAACCAAGGAGACGAGATAGACATATGGTGTTTTTACCAGTATTGCTCAGGGTCGGCCCCTAAGTCGATCTAGCCATGTCCGTCTTTCTGTTAATACATTTTTGTAATCAACTGTCTAGGTCGCAATTTTAGTCCAATGGACTTCGACTCTGGCACAAGTATGTGTTTTGGGTCAGAATAGAACCCTATTGATTTTATAAGAAATCGGTTCAGTTTTAGATATAGCTCCCATATATATGTTTCGCTCGATATTTGCTAATATGGCCCGAGAAGCTATAATTGCAACCTGATTTGCTTCAAAGTTTGCACAAGGAGTGCAATTGATAGTGTCGTAAAGTGTACCAAATTTGGTTGAAATCAATTCAGATTTAGATATATCTCCTTTATATATCTTTGGCCCGATATGCACTTAGATATCTGGTTTGGCAAGCCACCTGTACCTGTAGCTTGAAAAGCAGCATTTTCATAGCTTCCGGGACTGTCAACAAAGAAATTTACGTGAAAGAGTGTTTGAATAAACGTCTGGGAGCCACCGTGGTGCAATGGTTAGCATGCCCGCTTTGTATACACAAGGTCGTGGGTTCGATTCCTGCTACGACCGAACACCAAAAAGTTTTTCAGCGGTGGATTATCCCACCTCAGTAATGCTGGTGACATTTCTGAGGGTTTCAAAGCTTCTCTAAGTGGTTTCACTGGAATGTGGAACGCCGTTCGGACTTGGCTATAAAAAGGAGGTCCCTTGTCATTGAGCTTAACATGGAATCGGGCAGCACTCAGTGATAAGAGAGAAGTTCACCACTGTGGTATCACAATGGACTGAATAGTCTAAGTGAGCCTGATACATCGGGCTGCCACATAACCTAACCTAACCTAAACGTCTGCTGCCTTTCCTGAAGAAACACGGTTGTTCCGTACTGTTTTGGCCGGATTTGGCATCTTGCCATTACAGTAAAAAGGCCAAGGAGTGGTACGCCGCCAACAACGTGCAGGTGGTTCCCAAGGACAAGAACCCTCCCAACACGCCAGAGCTCCGCCCAATTGAGAAATACTGGGCTATTGTCAAGCGGAACCTAAAGAAGACCAAAAAAACTGCTAAGGACGAGCAGCAGTTCAAGGCAAACTGGCTTTCTGCGGCGAAGAAGGTGGATAAGGTGGCTGTACAAAATCTGATGGTAGGTGTCAAGCGTGAGGCCCAGCAATTCGGATTTGGAAAACGAAAGCCTAACTGAATATTTTTCCTGAATTTTATACTAATTGAACTTGAAAAATAAATTTAATTTGATTTTTTAAATAAACGATTTCACCGATTTACACGCGTTTTCCCTTGACCAAATTTTGACCGTATCACCCTTTAGGTTGAAGCTGAAATTAAAATTTCCAGATTTTACTCCTCGTGTTCATTTAAATAATGCCGGAAAAAATCTACAGATTTAAGATATCAAATCAAGGCGTTATTTCACCATATACACGATATGTATATGATTTCTCTAAAACTCAAAAAAAAATTGGTTCTCATAAATCCAGAATCTGATCTAGTCTTCATAGGTAGAATCTTTAAATCTTTTCTTCGGGAAGCGTACTGGTTGAACTGATTTGCTTGGGAGAAGATTTGTCATCAAACCCCCTAAAATTCTATATACGTATTATCAAGTAACCCCCTACGACGAAGAGTTTTCAAATTAAACTATAATAATTGATTCATGGTGATGGGTCTATAAGATTCGGCCCGGCCGAACTTATTTGTTATACCCACCACCATAGAATGGTGACGGGGTATAATAAGTTTGTCATTCCGTTTGTAACGCATCGAAATATCGATTTCCGACTATATAAAGTATATATATTCTTGATCAGGGAGAAATTCTAAGACGATATAAGCATGTCCATCTGTCTGTCTGTCTGTCTGGCTGTCTGTTGTAATCACGCTACAGCATTCAATAATGGAGCTATCGTCCTGAAATTTGGCACAGAATCGTCTTTTGTCTGCGCGCAGGTCAAGTTCGAAGATGGGCTATATAGGGCCATGTTTTGGTATAGCCCCCATATAAACCGACCTCCTGATTTGGGGTCTTTCGCTTATAGAAACCGTAGTTTTCATCCAATTTGCGCGAAATTGAAAATCTAGAGGTATTTTGGGACCTTGAAGAGGTGTGCCAAAAATGGTGAGTGTCGGTCCATGTTTTGGTATAGCCCCCATATAAACCGACCTCCCGATTTTACTTCTTGGGCTTATAGAAACCGTAGTTTTTATCCAATTTGCCTGAAATTGGAAATTTAGAGGTATTTTTGGGCCATAAAGAGGTGTGCCAAAAACGGTTAGTATCGGTCGGTATTTTAGTATAGCCTCATAAGAACGATTTCCCGATTTAACTCCTTAGGTTTCTAGAAACCGTAGTTTTTATCCGATTTGCCTGAAATTGTAAATATTCTCGTATTTAAGGCTCACAAAAACGTGTATCGGATTAAGTTTTTATCGGTCCATTTGGTAATGCCTCCTTATAGACCAATTTCACTTCTTGTGAGTATAGAAGGCGCACTGATCATGAAAATTGCTTGAAACTCAATGTAAAATTTCCAGATTTTATTTTTCGGGTGAAAATCTACCGATTTAAAATTTCAAATCAAGACGTTATTTTATAATTTTCTTGCACACTTACAAGAGATGTTAA
Source organism: Haematobia irritans (assembly GCF_050003625.1). Taxonomy (NCBI): domain Eukaryota; kingdom Metazoa; phylum Arthropoda; class Insecta; order Diptera; family Muscidae; genus Haematobia; species Haematobia irritans. The sequence goes on from NC_134399.1 coordinate 162,291,812, forward strand.
AAAACTCAAACAAAAATGGTTCTTATAAATCCAGAATCTGATATAGTCCTCATAGGTGAAATCTTTAAATGTATCTTCGGGAAGTGTCCTCAAGTCCTCAAGCCCTCCTGAAATTTCAAAGGAAATCCTAATATTTGGTTCATGGTGGTGGGTATTTAAGATTCGGCCCGGCCGAACTTACTGCTGTATATACTTTTTATACCCACCACCATAGGATGGGGGGTATATTAACTTTGTCATTCCGTTTGTAACACATCGAAATATTGCTCTAAGACCCCATAAAGTATATATATTCTGGGTCGTGGTGAAATTCTGAGTCGATCTGAGCATGTCCGTCCGTCCGTCCGTCCGTCCGTCTGTTGAAATCACGCTAACTTCCGAACGAAACAAGCTATCGACTTGAAACTTGGCACAAGTAGTTGTTATTGATGTAGGTCGGATGGTATTGCAAATGGGCCATATCGGTCCACTTTTACGTATAGCCCCCATATAAACGGACCCCAAAATGTGGCTTGCGAGGCCTCTAAGAGAAGCAAATTTCATCCGATCCGGCTGAAATTTGGTACATGGTGTAAGTATATGGTCTCTAACAACCGTGCAAAAATTGGTCCACATCGGTCCATAATTATATATAGCCCCCATATAAACCGATCCCCCGATTTGGCTTGCGAGGCCCCTAAGAGAAGCAAATTTCATCCGATCCGGCTGAAATTTGGTACATGGTGTCAGTGTATGGTCTCTAACAACCATGCAAAAATTGGTCCACATCGGTCCATAATTATATATAGCCCCCATATAAACCGATCCCCCGATTTGGCTTGCGAGGCCTTTAAGAGAAGCAAATTTCATCCGATCCGGCTGAAATTTGGTACATGGTGTTAGTATATGGTCTCTAACAACCATGCAAAAATTGGTCGACATCGGTCCATAATTATATATAGCCCCCATATAAACCGATCCCCCGATTTGGCTTGCGAGGCCGCTAAGAGAAGCAAATTTCATCCGATCCGGCTGAAATTTTGTACGTGATGTTAGTATGTGGTCTATAACAACCATGCAAAAATTGGTCCACATCGGTTCATAATTATATATAACCCCCATATAAACCGATCACCAGATTTGACTTCCGGAACCTATTGGAAGACCAAAATTCATTTGATTCAGTTGAAATTTGGTATGTGATGTTAATATATGGCCTCAAACTCCCATGCAAAAATTGGTCCATATCGGTCCATAATTATATATAGGCCCCATATAAACCGATCCCCAGATTTGACCTCCAGAGCCCCTTGGAAGAGCAAAATTCTTGCCATTCGGTTGAAATTTGGTACGTGATGTTAGTATATGGTATCCAACAACCATGCAGGAATTGGTTCCTATCAGTCCATAATTATATATAGCTCCCATATAAACCGATCCCCAGATTTGACCTCCGGTGCCTTTTGGAGAAGCAAAATTCATCCGATCTGCTTGAAATTTGGTACGTGGTGGTAGTATATGATATTTAACAACCATGCCAAAAGTGGTCCATATCAGTCCATAATCGTACATAGCCCCATATAAACCGATCCCGAGATTTGGTTTTGGAACCTCTTGGAGGAGCAAATTTCATCCGAGTGAGTTGAAATTTGGTACATTGTGCTAGTATATGGTCGTTAACAACCATGCCTAACTAGGTCCATATCGGTCTATAGTTATATATGGCCCTCAGATAAATCGATCCCCAATCACACAAAAATTTGTCCATATCAAGTTCATAATTGTATATAGCCCCCATATAAGCGACCCCCATATTTCAATTCTTGCTCTCTACGTACAAAAAGTCCATATCGATTCGTAATTATTTGTAGACTTAACTATACATAACTTTATTGTCTAATATATACCATGTATGGACTAAATCACAGTCTTTCGTAGAAGTTTCTACGCAATCCATGGTGGTGGGTACATAAGATTCGGCCTGGCCGAACTTGTGGCCGTATGTATTGTTTTTTTACTAACATTGTGTTCCACCCCCAGGGCAGTAGCTGACTTAAAGTTTAAGTCTATAAATTTTGTAGAAGTATATCAAATTTTGTCCAGATCGAGTTAGATTTAAATGTATGTATTTGGACAAACTTTTATTTGTAGCACCCAACACATTTGACGGATTTGATATGGTATCGAAAATGTGGATCTACAAAGTGGTGCAGGATATAATATAGTCGGCCCCGCCCGATATTAGACTTTCCTTACTTGTTTTTTGTGTTTGAGTGTATGACTAATGATAGCTCGAAGCCTAGGTTAATCCCCTTTTTTGGTAATTTGTGAAAAAGGTAACTGTTAGGTCCTTACCAAAACATAGCTCTTATATTTTGCTTAATGTTACATTGCCGCAGTTCCATTAATTTTCCATATACTGTATGACTAGGACAATTAGCGATAAGTCATTCACAAACACATCTGTCTACTTATTCATATTTGTTTTTTGAATTCTTCAAAACGAATACACGCACTCACACACTCACACACACACTAGGATTTACGCATTCGCAGATATTTTGCGTAATTAATGTACGTGCTTTCATGAGGTTCGAATCACCTCCGAACGTGTGTGTTTGTTTGTTTGTGTGTCTGTGTTCATCCCATCAACGACTTGGTGGTTTCTGTTGCTTTAGTCGTTATCATCATTAACCATTTCCGGACTGTTTTGCTCTACTGTGAATTAAAAACAAACTCCTTTATGTTGAAAAGTCATTGTTTGCTTTACATCAGCATAATTTATTATGTTTGCCAAAGGCTATGTGTGTGTGTGCGTGTATGTGTATGTGTGTGCAGGGGGCACCCAGGAATTGGCGCATAATTGCGATGCTGAGCTGTTATCAAACGAAACGAATAATTTTGAGTCCCATATGACAAGAGATCCTTAATTAGGTGTTGCTCCAAAGCTAGGTGTGAATATTTTTGTGATGGGTGATTGGGATGGGAGAAGTAAGGGTGAGTAAGTGTTAATCAGTTATTAACATATATAAGTCGCATCGAAGCAATTTGATGAGCTGGGTGCCAAATTTTCGAATTTAATAGATTATTAAAGGGGCGGATTAATGCAAATTATCCTTCTATGTGGTAATGCACTGAAAAGTACAAATTAGGTTCTTAGGTTCGAGGGGAAGGAGTTAAATAGATTTCTAGTTCAATTTCTAATTTGTTTCAAAGAATAATTGACTACTCATGTAACTCGAATTACATCAGCATTCTGATCACGCATAAATTTTAAGTAAAGGTGTGCACATGAGTAATATTTTACTCACGTACGACGGAAAATCTTACTCACTCACGATATTGTTCGGTAGCACATTCACGCACGAAAATCTTTGAAAGAATCACACTCACGATTAGAAATGTCGTGACTCACGAAAAATATCGTGACTCACGGAAAATGTTGTGACTCACGAATAATTTTATGAGTAATTTTCCTGAGGAACATAACTGAAAACAGGACAATGATTAAAATCGAGAACGTTATTAAACTCTTAACATCCTAGTTGTCACTAAAACTGTAAATAAATTCAATTCGTAAGCATTTTGTGTTCGTGAGTGGTTTTTTATTATGAGCATCCTTTTCCGAAATTCGTTACTCATGCATATATTATTTTCGTGACTCACTCTCAAGCACGTCATTTGATTGGTTAATCACGATCATGCATACTCACGCCGTTGCCACTTGTGAGTCACGAAAATTTCAAGTCATGGACACACCTATACTTTTAAGACGACATACATACACGCAAAAAAATAATTCTTTCCTTCCTAAATGAAATTTTAGACAAACAAAGTTCGTTTCTAATTTGCTTTTCGCTGTAAGGAAGTTTATTTGGATGAAAAGTATATACTGTTTGTGATAAACGTTTACTCATTTTCAGTATGTAAAAACAATTTCATAAAGACTAACTCAAAAAACAATCTTTTCTGGCTAATTGGATTTTCCCTCAGATCTATCTCACTTCCACGAGCTTTTTTAGTTCTTAGCGTCTTTTTGTGTAATACAAACAATGTAGAAGAAATTATACGATTTTATAAATTTTCAAAATTTTGCCTTTCGCCTGGACGGAGAATCGAACCGCGGACCATGCAATTTGTAAGCCAGCACACTATCCACTGAGCTACGTAGCTGTTATTGGCATCAATAGCTAACTATACAATAGCTAACTATACATAATATATTAATATAGCATAGCTTGTGGCGCCCATGAGCTGATTAAACAAACTTTATTTAAAAGAAACCAACATTTCGTTGGGCACCGTGGAGCAGTGGTTGCTACGTTCTCCTTGCATGCCAAGGGTCGTGGGTTCGAGCCCTGCTTCGACCGAACTCCAAAAAATTTTTTTACATATATTCCAGATATGTTCGAAAAATTCTGAAAAGATTACATACTACTATATTAAATTTTTACTATGAACTGTAAAATGTGTCTTATTAAAGACCTAAAGTCAGAAAAGAACAGTGTTTGATATAAACGAAATGGACTGTGTTGTTGGTTCAAAAATATTTTTATACCCTCCACCAAAGGATGGGGGCTATATTAACTTTGTCATTCCGTTTGTAACACATCGAAATATTGCTCTAAGACCCCATAAAGTATATATATTCTGGGTCGTGGTGAAATTCTGAGTCGACCTTAGCATTTCCGTCCGTCCGTCTGTTGAAATCAATCATCGGTAACTTCCGAACGAAACAAGCTATCGACTTGAAAATTGGCACAAGTAGTTGTTCTTGATGTATGTCGGATGGTATTGCAAATGGGCCACATCGGTCGACTTTTACGTATAGCCCTCATATAAACGGACCCCCAAATATGGCTTGCGGGGAATCTAAGAGAAGCCAATTTCATCCGATCCGGCTGAAATTTGGTACATGGTGTCAGCATATGATCTCTAACAACCATGCAAAAATTAGTCCATATCGGTCCATAATTATATATAGCCTCCATATAAACCGATCCCCCGATTTGGTTTGAGGAGCCTCTAAGAGAAACATATTTCATCCGATCCTGCTGAAATTTGGTACATAGTGTAAGTATACGGTCTCTAACAACTATGCAAAAATTGGTCCACATCGGTCAATAATTATATATAGGCTCCATATAAACTGATCCCCCGATTTGGCTTGCGGAGCCTCTAAGAGAAGAAAATTTCATGAGATCTTGCTGTATATGGTCTTTAACAACCAATCCAAAATTGGTACATATCGGTCCATAATCATATATAGCCCCCATATAAACCGATCCCCTGATTTGGTTTTGGAGCCTCTTGGAGAAGCAAATTTCATCCGATTCCGTTGACATTTGGTACATTGTGCTAGTATATGGTCGCTACAACCATACCAAACTAGGGCCATATCGGTCTATTGGTCTATATCGGTTTGGTACATGGTGTAAGTATACGGTCTCTAACAACTATGCAAAAATTGGTCCACATCGGTCAATAATTACATATAGGCTCCATATAAACCGATCCCCCGATTTGGCTTGCGGAGCCTCTAAGAGAAGAAAATTTCATGCGATCCGGCTGAAATTTGGTACATGGTGTTAGTATATAGTCGGGAGCCATCGTGGTGCAATGGTTAGCATGCCCGCCTTGTATACACAAGGTCGTGGGATCGATTCCTGCTACGACCGAACACCAAAAAAGTTTTTCAGCGGTGGATTATCCCACCTCAGTAATGCTGGTGACATTTCTGAGTATTTCAAAGCTTCTCTAAGTGGTTTCACTGCAATGTGGAACGCCGTTCGGACTCGGCTATAAAAAGGAGGTCCCTTATCATTGAGCTTAACATGGAATCGGGCAGCACTCAGTGATAAGAGAGAAGTTCACCAATGTGGTATCACAATGGACTGAATAGTCTAAGTGAGCCTGATACATCGGGCTGCCACATAACCTAACCTAACCTAATATATAGTCCCTAACGGCCATGCAAAAATTGGTCCAGATCGGTCCAAAATTATATATAGCTCCCATATAAACCGATCACAAGATTTGAACTCCGGAGCCTCTTGGAAGACGAACATTCATCTGATTCAGTTGAAATTTGGTACGTGGTGTCAATATATGGTCTCAAACACCAATGCAAAAATTGGTCGAAATCGGTCCATAATTATATATAGCCGCCATATAAACCGATCCCCAGATTTGACCTACGGAGGCCCTTGGAGGACAAATTTCATCCAAATCAGTTGAAATTTTGTGTTGTGTGTAACGATATGAACACTAACAACCATACAAAAATTAGTCCATATTGGCCCAGAATTATATATATAGCCCCCATATAAACTGATCCCCCAAATTAGCCTTTTGGAGAAGCAAAATTCATACGATCCGATTGAAATTTGGTACGTGGTGTTAGTATATGGTCTTTAACAACCAATCCAAAATTGGTACATATCGGTCCATAATCATACATAGCCCCCATATAAACCTATCCCCTGATTTGGTTTTGGAGCCTCTTGGAGTAGCAAATTTCATCCGATTCAGTTGACATTTGGTACATTGTGCTAGTATATGGTCGCTACAACCATGCCAAACTAGGGCCATATCGGTCTATTGGTCTATATCTGTTTGGTACATGGTGTAAGTATACGGTCTCTAACAACTATGCAAAAATTGGTCCACATCGGTCAATAATTATATATAGGCTCCATATAAACTGATCCCCCGATTTGGCTTGCGGAGCCTCTAAGAGAAGAAAATTTCATGAGATCTTGCTGTATATGGTCTTTAACGACCAATCCAAAATTGGTACATATCGGTCCATAATCATATATAGCCCCCATATAAACCGATCCCCTGATTTGGTTTTGGAGCCTCTTGGAGAAGCAAATTTCATCCGATTCCGTTGACATTTGGTACATTGTGCTAGTATATGGTCGCTACAACCATACCAAACTAGGGCCATATCGGTCTATTGGTCTATATCGGTTTGGTACATGGTGCAAGTATACGGTCTCTAACAACTATGCAAAAATTGGTCCACATCGGTCAATAATTACAAATAGGCTCCATATAAACCGATCCCCCGATTTGGCTTGCGGAGCCTCTAAAAGAAGAAAATTTCATGCGATCCGGCTGAAATTTGGACATGGTGTTAGTATATAGTCGGGAGCCACCGTGGTGCAATGGTTAGCATGCCCGCCTTGCATACACAAGGTCGTGGGATCGATTCCTGCTACGACCGAACACCAAAAAATTTTTCAGCGGTGGATTATCCCACCTCAGTAATGCTGGTGACATTTTTGAGGGTTTCAAAGCTTCTCTAAGTGGTTTCACTGCAATGTGGAACGCCGTTCGGACTCGGCTATAAAAAGGAGGTCCCTTATCATTGAGCTTAACATGGAATCGGGCAGCACTCAGTGATAAGAGAGAAGTTCACCAATGTGGTATCACAATGGACTGAATAGTCTAAGTAAGCCTGATACATCGGGCTGCCACATACCCTAACCTAACCGAGTATATAGTCCCTAAAGGCCATGCAAAAATTGGTCCAGATCGGTCTAAAATTATATATAGCCCCCATATAAACCGATCACAAGATTTGAACTCCGGAGCCTCTTGGAAGACGAACATTCATCTGATTCAGTTGAAATTTGGTACGTGCTGTCAATATATGGTCTCGAACACCCATGCAAAAATTGGTCGAAATCGGTCCATAATTATATATAGCCCCCATATAAACCGATCCCCAGATTTGACCTCCGGAGGCCCTTGGAGAAGCAAATTTCATCCGAATCAGTCGAAATTTTGTGTTTTGTGTAACGATATGAACACTAACAACCATACAAAAATTAGTCCATATTGGCCCAGAATTATATATATAGCCCCCATATAAACTGGTCCCCCAAATTAGCCTTTTGGAGAAGCAAAATTCATGCGATCCGATTGAAATTTGGTACGTGGTGTTAGTATCGGTCCATAATCATATATAGCCCCCATATAAACCGATCCGCTGATTTGGTTTTGGAGCCTCTTGGAGTAGCAAATTTCATCCGATTCAGTTGACATTTGGTACATTGTGCTAGTATATGGTCCTACAACCATGCCAAACTAGGGCCATATCGGTCTATTGGTCTATATCGATTTGGTACATGGTGTAAGTATACGGTCTCTAACAACTATGCAAAAATTGGTCCACATCGGGTAATAATTATATATTGGGTCCATATAAACCGTCTTTAATCATATATAGCCCCATATAAATCGATCCTCTGATTTGACCTCCGGAACCTCTTAGAGGAGCAAAATTCATCCGATTCGGTTGAAATTTGGTACATAGCGCTAGTATATGGCCGCTAACTGCCATGCAAAAATTGGTCCATATCGGTATATAGTTATATATAGCCGATCGCCAATCACACAAAATTTCTCCATATCGCCAAAAATAATCTACCAAAATTTTATTTCTATAGAAAATTTTGTCAAATTGTTATTTCTATAGAAAATTTTGTCAAAATGTTATTTCTATAGAAAATTTTATCAACATTTAATTTCTATAGAAAATTTTGTCAAGATTTTATTTCTATAGAAAATTTTGTCAAAATTTTATTTCTATAGAAAATATTGTCAACATTTTATTTATATAGAAAGATTTATCAAAATTTTATTTCTATAGAAAAGTTTATAAAAATTTTATTTCTATAGAATATTGTGTCAAAATTTAATTTCATACAAAATTTTCTCAAAATTTTATTTGTATAGAAATTTTGTCAATCTGAATTATATACGTATTTTATCGGCCTTTTTTTACTTAATATATACCCCGTATGAACTAACTTACAATTTAGAAGACGGTGTTAAGAAGTTTTAAGATACCTTGTGGATGACAGTCTTTTGTAGAAGTTTCTACGCAATCCATGGTAGATGTCCATAAGATTCGGCCTGGCCGAACTTACGGCCGTATATACTTGTTTTCATTGTGTTTCGACCTTAACAAAAGAAAAATGTTTTCGGTACACGATTTCCAAAAGTTTTTTTTCTTTGCGTGTAGAGTGACAAAATCGCTACTCTCAACTAGCATATTCCAACCAAAGTCATGTAATACACCTTAAATATTCTCTTCGCGTATCCTGCAAACTCTATAGACCTCACAAAAGGTAGCCAGTTCGTACCATGTGAAGTATACTTCAGTAAATCAATATAACTGCATTTTTGTTTTTTTACTAAATTTCAGAACAAGTTTCTTGAGTACAACATAGCTTCAATATTTAAAACAGTTTCCTACCACTTAATCAATGTTGGACAAAACACAAATAAATAATAGCTATTATTTTGCTTTGTCAACAATTATTCCAGAAAATAAAATTAAAATAACATAACATATTGAAATGTTTTTGAAAAAATTAAAAAAGCCATTTGTTTTTAATTTTGCAAAGTGATGTTCCATTTGCATTTTGTTTTTTATTTCATGATTTATTGACACAACAACAAGTTGACACCTAGAATATAGTCTTGTAAATTTTTAATCCGTAACCATTATGCATTCCACAACTGATACGGATGTTCTTGTTTTTTTTTTCTTTCTAGCTTGCCTGCTGTTACAACAATGACAATAATCAAATTGTACAAGCAAAATAATCTGTTGTCAAGTTTCACAATGAAATGCCCTGACAATATCACACAGAGTTGACTGACAGTTATAAAGTCGTTGCAATACCTATTCTGATATGCGGTATGTACTTGAATACTCAGCAGGTTGGAAGCTTCTGTAAGAAACTCAAAGGTAAGATATTGTCATAAAAAGAAAATTTCATTTTTCAGTATAGCCAAAATACCTTGTTATACCCTCCACCATAGGATGGGGTTATAATAACTTTGTCATTCCGTTTGTCATATTGTTCTAAGACCCCATAAAGTCGATAAAATCAATCTAGAGTCGATCTAAGCATGTCCGTCCGTCCGTCTTCCCGTCTGTTGAAATCACGCTAACTTCCGAACGTAACAAGCTATCGACTTGAAACTTGGCATAAGTACACTGAAAAAAATATTTACGTGATATTAAAGATTACGCAACCTAAATTGTAGGATGCGCAATTTACACACTATTAAAGACAAGTTTCTTTAAAATAATGATATTTTAATTAAATGAAAATTTATAATCTTTGCTTCAAAATTTTTTTCATCAAATTTAGGACAGACATTTTGAAAATTTGCGTCCCTTCCTTAAAGTCGCATGTCTTTAAACTAAGGCAAATTTTCCTTAAAATAAAGAAATACATTTTTGATTTAAAGAAATCGTCCTTAAATTAACTGAAACATTGAATCTTTAGATTTAAGATAAAAACGCTTCAAATATAGGTTGAGACTTATTTTGAGGATTTAGCATCGTTGGTTTAAAGTTTTTTGGAGTTAAGAAAATATCTTTTACTTCGAAGAATCCGTCATAATTGGTATTTTTAAACTGGTATTTGTTTGTACGTGAATAGCTTTATTAATGTACCGGAAAAATAGAATGAAAATTCGATAAATGTGACTTGTATCCTAATTTTAATTTTATAGATCCTAGATTTAAGACCAGATAGGTCGCAAAAAATTTCCTTATTTTAAAGAACCCGCATCTTTGGCTCCGAATCAATAACAAAATCCTTAAAGGAAGGTCAAAATCTTTGGATCTTTCGATTGATGTAGGTCAGAAGGTATTGCAAATATGCCATATTGGACCCCCATATAAACCGAACCCCAGATTTGGCTTGTGGAGCCTCTTACAGAAGCAAATTTCATCCGATCCGATCTTCATGCATAATGTTCATCAACGACAATCGTGAGAGGTGCAATTGTTGGGCACAACGACGAGTTGAGGTGGACGGCTCTTCAGCCACACTATTGCGAACAGCAGCAATATTTTCTGCAGTACGAGCATGCACTGGTGTTCTCACATCTTCTACAGACCCGATTTGCTCGAATTTTTCCACGATTTTTGCGATTGTACGCACATTTGGATGATCAAATTGACAAACAAAAATCACAAAGTGCACGATATGCATTTTGATTTGAACGCCCATTTTCATAATAAGTCTGAATAACTTTAACACGTTGTTGGATTGTGTATCTCTCCATGGTTCAAATTGAGTCATGGTTCAAGTCTGAAATAGAGAAATGTCAAATAAAATTCGGAAAAAATTGGTGTTTAGGTGTGGTTCACATTCAACATCGGCCCTTACAATTTAACCACCCTTTATATAGCCCCCATATAAACCAACCCCCAGATTTGGTTTGCGTAGCCTCTTAGAGAAGCAAATTTCTTCTGATCCGGTTGAAATTTGGTACATGGTGCTAGTATGGGGGTCTCTAACAAACATATCGGACCATAATTACATATAGCCCCTATATAAACCGATCCCCAGATTTGAACTCCGGAATCTCTTGGAAGAGCAAAATTCATCCGATCCGGTTGTAATTTGGTATGTGGTTATAGTATATGGCTGCTAACAACCATGCCAAATTGTGTCCATATCGGTCTATAGTTATACATAGCCGATCCCGAATCACACAAAAATTGGTCCATATCGCTAAAAATAATCTACTAACATTTTATTTCTATACAAAGTTTTCTCAACATTTTATTTCTATAGAATGTTTTTTTCAAATTTTTATTTCTATAGAAAATTTTGCTAACATTTTAGTTTCAAATCGTTTTTTTTTTTGTAAATAATTCTCAAACTTTTGAGCGGATGAAGATAGCAATAAAAATTTTTCACTATGGAAAGCTGATGTGTTTTCCCCAAGTTTTGGCCACATAAAATACTAATAAAATCCGTTGTTCCTACGTTATAGCCCCAGAGTTTTACTTAGATTTGCTTGACTAATTAACCCTTTCACTACCGATGTCCACCTAGGAGGACATTCGTAAACGACACCAAACTCTATTTCCCCATTTAGTTTCGATTTATTTCTCGACGTTATTTTAAAGTAGAGGCTTTAATCTAAATAAGCTATACATATTTTCCATATTGGTGAGCACTTAAATGCATTTTTATAAACTTCTTTAACCATAAACGAAAAATACGAAATTTTGAGTCCATTTATCTACTGTATGTCTCTAGTAAATGGACATTCGTACAACAACTATAGCTGATATTTTTCGGGTTCTTTTTTGTATTTCTTCACTTCGATAGATATAACAGGTTAAATAGAGCTTATTTTCATAGAGCTATTTGGTCACAATTCAAGAATCAAGTTTTCAGAACAAACTCATATAGCTCTTGAAGTAATTGGGGTAGGTCCTCAGAATTACAATTTTTATTCTACATGCTCTTAATACAAGTAAAAACAGAAGAAAAATTAAAGTTTGTAACATTAGGTTTACTTCGGTAGTGAAAGGGTTAATAGTACAATCAAGTTTGCAAAAGTTGTATTTTCGGGGATTTTCGTCGAAATTTTGATTTTTTTTTGGGAGTGGTCACGAATTGAGGCCATTTCACTCTAGAACGCATATTTAAGGAGTTATGGTTAAAATAAGTTTTTATACCCTCCACCATAGGATGGGGGTATATTAACTTTGTCATTCCGTTTGTAACACATCGATATATTGCTCTAAGACCCCATAAAGTATATATTCTGGGTCGTGGGGAAATTCTGAGTCGATCTAAGCATGTCCGTCCGTCCGTCTGTTGAAATCACGCTAACTTACTAACGAAACAAGCTATTGACTTGAAACTTGGCACAAGTAGTTATTATTGATGTAGGTAGGATGGTATTGCAAATGGGCTATATCGGTCCACTTTTACGTAAAGCCCCCATCTAAACGGACCCCCAAATTCGGCTTGTAGGCCCTCTAAGAGAAGCAAATTTAATCCGATCCGGCTAAAATTTGGTACATGGTGTTTGTATAGGGTCTCTAACAACCATGCAAAAATTGGTACACATCGGTCTAATTATATATAGCCCCCATATAAACCGATCCCCCGATTTGGCTTTCGGAGCCTCTAACAGATGCAAATTTCATCCGATCCGGCTGAAATTTGGTACATGGTGTTAGTATATGGTCTCTAATGACCATGCAAAAATTGGTCCATATCGGTCCATAATTATATATAGACACCATACAAACCGATCACCAAATTTGACCTCCGGAGCCCCTTGGAAGAGCAAAATTCATCCGATCCGGCTGAAATTTGGTACATGATGTTAGTATATGGTCTCTAATGACCATGCAAAAATTGGTCCACATCGGTCCATAATTATATATAGACCCCATACAAACCGATCACCAGATTTGACCTCCGGAGCCTCTTGGAAGACCAAAATTCATCTGATTCACTTGAAATTTGGTACGTGGTGTTAATATATGGCCTCAAACACCCATGCACAAATAGGTCGAAATCGGTCCATAATTATATATAGCCCATATAAACCGATCCCCAGATTTGTCCTCCGGAGCCCCTTGGAAGAGCAAAATTCATCCGATCCGGCTGAAATTTGGTACATGGTGTTAGTATATGGTCTTTAATGGCCATGCAAAAATTGGTCCACATCGGTCCATAATTATATATAGCCGTCATATAAACCGATCCCCAGATTTAACCTCCGGTGCCTTTTGGAGAAGCAAAATTCATCCGATCTGGTTGAAATTTTGTACGTGATGGTAGTATATGATATTTAACAACCTTGCCAATATCAGCCCATATCGATATCAGCCCATAATCATATATGGGCTCCATATAAACCGATCCCGATCAATAGATATTTGGTTATGGAGCCACTCGGAGGAGCAAATTTCATCCGAGTCAGTTGAAATTTGGTACATTGTGCTAATATATGGCCGTTAACAACCATGCCCAATTAAGTTCATAACGGTCTATAGTTATATAGTTATATATAGCCCTCAGATAAATCGATCCCTAATCACAAAAAATTGGTCCATATCAAGTTCATAATTGTATATAGCCCCCCCCCCCATATACGTGACCCCCATATTTTAATTCTGGCTCTCTACGTACCGTGCAAAAGTCCATATCGAGTCGTAATTATTTGTAGACGTACCTATACATAACTTTTTTGTCTAATATATACCACGTATGGACTAACTCACAATTTAAAAAACGATGTTAAGAAGTTTTAAGATACCACAACCCAAGTAATTCGATTGTGGATGACAGTCTTTCGTAGAAGTTTCTACGCAATCCATGGTGGAGGGTACATAAGATTCGGCATGGCCGAACTTACGGCCGTATATACTTGTTTTTTGTAATTTGCATATTTCTCAGTTGTTTATTTGTAGGATGTGGAAACCTTTTACTGTTAGTTAGTAGACACATGGAGCAGTTTGTAAAAGAGATCAGCTTAGCCATCGGTGCTTTACCAATTGAGAATTTTTGAAAACAAATTTTTCTCTTTTAGAAAATTTGCCTATTTTGGGATGAAAAGAACTCATATACTATTTGACCAAAATGGCCGACAAAGGCTTTAAACGTATCCTTTTTTGGTGTTTTATAAGAAACAGGCAAAAAGGTTGAAAAAATGTGCCATTTTTTGAAAAAAAGAAACGGTAAAGATTCGGAAATTTTTTGAAATTCTAATTTGTGGACTTTACAACTTTTAATCTAGAACTGATATCAGGCTAACAAGAAAATACTACAAGAAGTAGTTATGTTCAGATATGCTTTTTAAATAATGAGAAATTTATTTATTTATTTATTTTTTTGCTGGGATATTTCACATATCCGGTTATGGGTCTACTAAAATATGTTTATATCCATTTGCCATATACTTTGTCTATCACATTGAGAAGACGGGAAATTTTCATTTTAGGTATTCATCACCATGCTCAAAAATAATATCTATAGTTTTCTGCCACTTCTGTTTTTTGTTTCACTTTCGATTTGTTTACATAAGAGATTCAATGTAAATCGAGTGTAGAAAATGGGATACTCATATTGTTTGTATCGCTGCACCCAAATAAGTTTTGTTAAAGTTCTATGCCAACGTTTAACATAGTTTGCGTAACTGGAGTTGTTGGTTGTGTTGTGTTGGGTTGGATGGATGCATGCATGGTTTATGGTTGGTTGAAACATACAAGTGAGTGTTGTTCCAATGGATTACAAATCAATGGAGCATACATGCAATATCGAAATGGAAAACTTCTGTATTTGGCTGGATTGGATAAGTTTTAAGTTTGTTTATGCGACAGTCTGTCGTTTACAGAACTACTATGTTACAATCCATAGTTCGTTTTTGTTTTTTGCCAGCTGTAACATCTATCGATATAGAAATTGTGCCTATGTTGCAAGAATGAAATGAGGGTATTTGTTTGATGCGAAGAAGGGCCTTAGGCAATGCCGTATGGGCGAAATCGAAATTTTAGCGCCTAAAAATACTTCCCACCAAGTTAGATTCACCAAATTTAGTGTGTAGTTCTAAACAAGTACATACGGCTATATACAACTATGGAGCTATATGGATAAATCGGTTTATCTGGGGACTATATATAACTATAGACCAATATTGACAAATTTTGTCATGGTTGTTATCGACCATACGAGCACACTGTATCAAATTTCAACCGAATTGGACGAAATTTACTTCTCCAAGAGGTTCCGGTGGCTCGGTTGCCATATTTGGTAGAGTTCTACCAAAAATTTTAGATTTTTTACTGTTTGGTAGATTGGTAAAATTTTTGATATTTTGGTAGATTTTGCAAAATATTTCTCTCCAAATATGATATACTTCAATTTTTATAGAAATACGATTTTGACAAAATTTTCTATAGAAAAAATTTTGAGAAAAATGTCTATAGAAAAAAATTTTGACAAAATCCTCTAAGAAATAAAAATTTGACAAAATTTTCTTAAAAATAAAATTTTGACAAAATTTTCTATAGAAATAAAATTTGCATAAAAATTCTTATAGAAATAAAATTTGGACAAAATTTTCTAGAGAAAAAAATTGGCAAAAGTTTGATCAACAACTTCAAAATAAAATTGTTGTAAATTTGGTAGATTTTTGGTAAAATTTTCGTCAAATCTTGGTAGATAACTTTTAGAACTGTGTCCGGAGGTCAAATCTGGTGATAGGTTTATTAGGGACTATATACAATTATGGACCGATATGGACCAATTTTGTTGTTAGAGTTCATATACTAATGCAAAATTCACAATTTCAACTGTATCGGCTAAATTTTGGATATGCAAGGGTGTTAGAGAACATATAAAGGGTGATTTGTTAAGAGCTTGATAACTTTTTTTTTAAAAAAAACGCATAAAATTTGCAAAATCTCATCGGTTCTTTATTTGAAACGTTAGATTGGTCCATGACATTTACTTTTTGAAGATAATTTCATTTAAATGTTGACCACGGCTGCGTATTAGGTGGTCCATTCGGAAAGTCCAATTTTGGGCAACTTTTTCGAGCATTTCGGCCGGAATAGCCCGAATTTCTTCGGAAATGTTGTCTTCCAAAGCTGGAATAGTTGCTGGCTTATTTCTGTAGACTTTAGACTTGACGTAGCCCCACAAAAAATAGTCTAAAGGCGTCAAATCGCATGATCTTGGTGGCCAACTTACCGGTCCATTTCTTGAGATGAATTGTTCTCCGAAGTTTTCCCTCAAAATGGCCATAGAATCGCGAGCTGTGTGGCATGTAGCGCCATCTTGTTGAAACCACATGTCAACCAAGTTCAGTTCTTCCATTTTTGGCAACAAAAAGTTTGTTAGCATCGAACGATAGCGATCGCCATTCACCGTAACGTTGCGTCCAACAGCATCTTTGAAAAAATACGGTCCAATGATTCCACCAGCGTACAAACCACACCAAACAGTGCATTTTTCGGGATGCATGGGCAGTTCTTGAACGGCTTCTGGTTGCTCTTCACTCCAAATGCGGCAATTTTGCTTATTTACGTAGCCATTCAACCAGAAATGAGCCTCATCGCTGAACAAAATTTGTCGATAAACACATTTCGAACCGAACACTGATTTTGGTAATAAAATTCAATGATTTGCAAGCGTTGCTCGTTAGTAAGTCTATTCATGATGAAATGTCAAAGCATACTGAGCATCTTTCTCTTTGACACCATGTCTGAAATCCCACGTGATCTGTCAAATACTAATGCATGAAAATCCTAACCTCAAAAGAATCACCCTTTACTTTCATAACACACTTACATAACAAACCTGATCGGATGAAACTTGCTCCTCCAAGAGGCTCGAGAGGTCAAATCTGGGGGATCGGTTTATGGTATATTATATATAGCCCCCATATATATTTACGGACCGATATGGATAAATTTTTGTGTGGTTGTTACAGACTATATACTAACACAACGTACCAAATTCCAACTGAATAGGATGAAATTTGCTCCTCCAAGAGGCTGCGGAGGCACGGTTGCCACAGTTGGTAGAATTCTACCAAAAATGATAGCTTTTTTACTGTTTAGAAAATTGGCAGAATTCTTGATCTTTTGGTAGATTTTGCAAAATATTCCTCTCCAACTAAGATATACTTCAATTTTTATAGAATAGAATTTTTATAGAAATAGAAAATACAAAATTTCAACTGTATCGGATTGGATCTGAATGAAAATCTGTGCATCGGTTTATATGGGGTCTATGTATAATTATACACCGATATGAACCAATTGTTACATCGGTATTGCAGAACATATACTTCCGTTCAAAATTGCAATCTGATCGGATGAAATTTGCTCCTATAATAGACTCCGGAGGATCGGTTTATGGTATATGGGGGTTATATACACGCACAGAAAAAATATGTTTGGACATGGTTGCCGCATCCATTTAATGCTTATTTAGAGTATGTAATTGTCGCGAAAACCATGTATTTTGTCTTTGTAAAAATAATTTTCGAGCGGAGAAAAATATATATTGGTAATAAGCATTTAAATGGTTCTCAAATGCCGCAAACATGTTCTATTATTTAAATGATAGAATTTGAGACCATTATATGGTCAGGAAAATCATGTATCTGACCATTCAATTTTTTGACTTTTTTGCAGAGAAAAAAATATTTTTATAGTTTACGTATAGACATGTCTACAACCATTACATGGCCATAAAGACCATGTACATTGTTTTCGTGACCATTTAATTTTTTAATTTTTTTGCAGCAACAAGAATTTTATAAAAACATTTCTAAGGCAAAATAAGATAAAAAGTACGTGCACCACGCTTACTAACAAAAATATGAGCTCTACCAAGCAATTTATTTATTATACCCTGCGACACACTGTGGAACAAGGTATTATAAGTTAGTGCATATGTTTGCAACATCCAGAAGGAGACGTGATAGACATATGATGCCCTTGGCATTATTGCTCAGGGCTAGCCGTCCGTCTGTGAACACAATTTTGCAATCAAAGTCTAAGTCGCAATTTTGGTCCAATCGACTTCAAATTTGGCAAAGTATGTATTTTTGGTCAGAATAGAAACTTATTGATTTTGGAAGAAATCGGTGCAGTTTTAGATATAGCTCACATATATGTCATTCGCCCGATATATGCTAATATGGTCCCAGAAGCCAGAATTTCAGCCTGATTTGCTTCAAAGTTTTCACCAAGCATGCAATTGATAGTGTCGTAATGTGGTTGAAATCGGTTCAGATGTAGATATAGCTCCCATATATATATATCCTTCACCCGATTTATACAAATATAACCACAGAGGCCAAAGTTTTACTCTGATTTACGCGAAGCTTTGGTTGAAATCGGTTCAGATTTAGATTTAGCTCCCATATATATGTATTTCTCGTTTCGGCAAAAATGACCAAAATACCAAAAATTTTATTGTAAATTCGCCACATATAATACATATCTATCGACCGCTAAATCATAAATACACTTTTCCAAAGTTGCCTAAAAATTGCTTCAGATTTAAATGTTTCCCATATTTATACCCTGCGCCACACTGTGGAACAGGGTATTATAAGTTAGTGCATATGTTTGTAACACCCAGAAGGAGACGAGATAGACACATGGTGTCTTTGGCAGTAATGCTCAGGGTGGGTCCCTGAGTCGATATAACCATGTCCGTCTGTCCGTCCGTTCGTCTATCTTTGAACACAGTTTTGTGATCAAAGTCTAGGTCGCAATATAAGTCCAATCGCCTTCAAATTTGGCACATGTTTCTAATTTGGGTCAGAATAGAACCCTATTGATTTTGGAAGAAATCGGTTCAGATTTAGATATAGCTCCCATATATATCTTTCGCCCGATATGCACGTATATGGACCCAGAAGCCAGAGTTTTATCCCGATTAGCTTGAAATTTTGCACAAGGAGTACAATTAGTAGTATAGTCATGTGTGCTAAATTTGATTGAAATCGGCTCAGATTTGGATATAGCTGCCATATATATTTTTCGCCCGATATGGACTTCCATGGCCCCAGCAGCCAGAGTTTTGGCCTAATTTGGTTGAAATTTTGCACTAGGAGTACAATTAGTAATATAGTCATGTGTGCAAAATTTGATTGAAATCGGTTCAGATTTAGATATAGCTCCCATATATATGTTTTTCTGATTTGGACAAAAATGGTCAAAATACCAACATTTTCCTTGTTAAATCACCACTGCTTAGTCGAAAAGTTGTAAAAATGACTCTAATTTTCCTAAACTTCTATTACATATATATCGAGCAATAAATCATAAATAAACTTTTGCGAAGTTTCCTCAAAATTGTTTCAGATTTAAATGTTTCCCATATTTATACCCTTCACCACTACTGTGGTACAGGGTATAATAAGTTTGTGCATTTGTATGTAACGCCAAGAAGGACCAACCTTTTAGTATACGGATCGGCTTAGAATTAAATTCTGAGTCGATTTAGCGATGCCCGTCTGTATGTCTGTTAATGTATTTTTGTGTGCAAAGTACAGCTCGCAGTTTTAGTCCGATTGTCTTAAAATTTGGTATAGGGTCCTGTTTCGGCTCAAAGACGATCCCTATTATTTTGGAAAAAATCGGTTCAGATTTAGATATAGCTGCCATATATATTTTTCACCGATCTGGTCATAATTGGCGTGTATATCAACCGATCTTCCTCAAATTCCGTACATCCGAATATTTTATGAGTCCCGAAAAATTTGCAAAATATCAGAAAAATCGGTTCAGATTTAGATATAGCTCCCATATATAGCTTTCGCTCCCATATATAGCTTTCGCTCATTTGCCCACAGAGGCCAATTTTTTGCTCCGATTTAGTTGAAATTTTGCATAGGGAGTAGAATTAGCGTTGTAACTATGTGTGCCAAATTTGCTTGAAATCGGTTCAGATTTGGATATATTTGGATATATTTTTAACTCCGATTTAGTTGAAATTTTGCACAGGGAGTAGAATTATCATTGTAGCTATGCGTGCCAAATTTGGTTGAAATCGGTTCAGATTTAGATATAGCTCCCACATATATGTTTTTCTGATTTCGACAAAAATGGTCAAAATACCAACATTTTCCTTGTAAAATCGCCACTGCTTAGTCGAAAAGTTGTAAAAATGACTCTAATTTTCCTAAACTTCTAATACATATATATCGAGCGATAAATCATAAATAAACTTTTTCGAAGTTTCCTTAAAATTGCTTCAGATTTAAACGTTTCCCATATTTTTTTACTAACATTGTGTTCCACCCTTGTGCATTAGCCGACTTAAATTTTGAGTCTATAGATTTTGTAGAAGTCTATCAAATTCTTCCAGATCGAGTGATATTTAAATGTATGTATTTGGGACAAACCTTTAAATATAGCCCCCAACACATTTGACGGATGTGATATGGTATCGAAAATTTAGATCTACAAAGTGGTGCAGGGTATAATATAGTCTGCCCCGCCCGACTTTAGACTTTCCTTACTGGTTTTTTTTTTTGAGTTAGTCTTTATGAAATTGTTTTACATCCTGGAAAAGAATAAACGTTTATCACAAAAAGTATATACTTTTCTTCCAAATACACTTCCTTACAGCGAAAAGCAAATGAGAAACGAACTTTGTTTGTCTAAAATTTCGTTTGGGAGGAAAGAATTATTTTTTTGCGCGTATATAGCCCCCATATAAACCGTTCTCCAGATTTGACCTCCGGAGCCTCTTGGAGGAGCAAAATTCATCCGATCCGGTTCAAATATGGAACGTGGTGTTACTATATGGTATCTAAGATCCATGCAAAAATTGTTCCACATCGGTTCACAATTACATATAGCCCCCATATAAACCGATCCCCAGATTTGGCTTGCGGAGCTTCTAAGAGAAGCATATGTCATCCGATCCGGCTGAAACATGAAACATCCGGGAACATGGTGTTAGTATATTATCTCTAACAACCGTGCCAGAATTGGTCCATATCGGTAAATAATTATATATAGCCCCCATATAAACCATTCTCTACACCCTCACAAAAAATCGCTTCTGTAACATATACTCCCAAACATATTTTGCTTCAAGCATATACATTTTTGGGTATTGCCCAAACATTTATATGTTTGATCTCTACCAATATATAATATGTTTGAAAGCATATTGGTCTAAACAATATATGTTTGGGTAGTCTAAGTTCCAAACATTTTGTATTTTTGCATCCAAATTCAATAATGTTGTCTTCCAAAAAACAATATGTTATTATGTGACCATATAATACGTTTGGAAGCATTTTGCACCCAAAAATATTATATGCTTAAAAAAAATTTTCCCAAACAATATTGTGCTCAAAATTTTATTTATTTATTTATATATTTACAATCATAATGAATTATGAAAATAAACAGTTAATATAGGTGCTAACAACATAGGTTTTCGACCTGAATGCTCAAAATTTTGTTTCTGCCCAATTGTTATTCCCCGACATCTTTCTCACTTCCACGAGATTTTTTAGTTCTTAGCGCCTTTTTCTGTAATACAAACATTGTAGAAGAAATTATTCAATTTTATGATTTTTTATTTTAATTTTACCTTTTGCCGGACGGGGATTCGAACAGCGGACCACACAGTTTGTAAGGATCAAAGAAGTAGCTGATCAATTGCCCAAGGAAAAATAAAATGTTAATTTTGTAATAACAAGCAACAACCACCAACTTAATTCAATATCGCTCCCTGTTAAATAGCGCTCCAAGCTACTAAACACATATATGTTTATAGGCTATTTCTAAATTAATATATGTTTGCATCCAAGCATATTATATTTACAAACATTTTATGTCCCAAACATAATATGTTCTAACATATTAACATATATGTCCCAAACATGTTATGCTAGTTTATGAACATTATATGCTTGCACTCAAAAATATTGTGTTTAAAAATTTGTGTTCCAAACATATAATGTTTATAGCCAAACATATGAAAAACAGTCTTTTTCATCCGTGTAGATTTGACCTCTGTAGCCTCTTAGAGGAGCAAAATTCATCCGATCCGGTTCAATTCGATAGTGGATGGCACAGTTTAGAAGAAGTTTCTACGCAATCCATGGTGAAGGGCACATAAGCTTCGGCCTGGCCGAACTTGCGGCCGTATATACTTGTTTTTTACTAAAATTGTGTTCCACACTAGTGCATTAGCCAACTTAAATTTTGAGTCTATAGATTTTGTAAAAGCCTATCAAATTTTGTCGAAATCGAGTGATATTTAAATGTATGCATTTGGGACAAACGTTTATATATATCACCCAACACATTTGGCGGATGTGATATGGTATCGAATATAGTCGTCCCCGCCCGACTTTAGACTTTCCGTACTTGTTATACCCTTCACCACTACTATGGTACAGGGTATAATAAGTTTGTGCATTTGTATGTAACACCAAGAAATAGTGGTCATGGACCCAACTTTTAGTATACCGATCGGCTTAGAATTAAATTCTGAGTCGATTTAGCGATATCCGTCTGTCTGTCTGTCCGTCCGTCTATCTGTATATATAATTTTGTGCACAAAGTACAGCTCGCAATTTAAGTCCGATCGTCCTCAAATTTGGCAGAGGGCCGTTTCTTGCGACGTAGACAATCGCTATTGGTTTTGGAAAAAATCGGTTCAGATTTAGATATAGCTGTCATATATATTTATCCCCGATGTGGTCATAGTTAGCGTGTTTATCAACCGATTTTCTTGAGATACCGTACATCCAAATATTTAATGAATCTCGCAAATCTTGCAAAATATCAGCCAAATCGGTTCAGATTTAGATATAGCTACCATATATAACTTTCGCCCGATATGGACTTATATGGCCCCAGAAGCCAGATTTTTGGCCGAATTTGGTTGAAATTTTGCACTAGAAGTACAATTAGTAGTATAGTCAAGTGTGCGAAATTTGATTGAAATCGGATCAGATTTAGGTATAGCTCCCATATATATCTTTCGCCCGATATGGACTAATATGGTCCTAAAAGCCAGAGTTTTGGCCCAATTTGGTTGAAATTTTGCACTAGGAGTACAATTAGTAATATAGTCATGTGTGCAAAATTTGATTGAAATCGGTTCAGATTTAGATATAGCTCCCATATATATGTTTTTCTGATTTGGACAAAAATGGTCAAAATATCAACATTTTCCTTGTTAAATCGCCACTGCTTAGTCGAAAAGTTGTAAAAATGACTCTAATTTTCCTAAACTTCTAATACATATATATCGAGCGATAAATCATAAATAAACTTTTGTGAAGTTTCCTTAAAATTGCTTCAGATTTAAATGTTTCCCATATTTTTTTACTAACATTGTGTTCCACCCTAGCGACTTAAATTTTGAGTCTATAGATTTTGTAGAAGTCTATCAAATTCTGTCCAGATCGAGTGATATTTAAATGTATGTATTTGGGACAAACCTTTATTTATAGCCACAGCTAACCATTGGTGCAACCCACGTCCTTGTGTATGCCCGCCTTGCATACACAAAGTCGTGGGTTCGATTTCTGCTTCGACCGAACACCAAAAAATTTTTCAGCGGTGGATTATCCCACATCAGTAATGCTGGTGACATTTCTGAAATTTTCAAAGCTTCTCTAAGTGGTTTCACTGCAATGTGGAACGCCTTTCGGACTCGGCTATAAAAAGGAGGTCCCTTGTCATTGAGCTTAATCTGGAATCGGGCAGCACTCAGTGATAAGAGAGAAGTTCACCAATGTGGTATCACAATGGACTGAATAATCTAAGTGAGCCTGATACATCGGGCTGCCACCTAACCTAACCTTTATTTATAGTCCCCAATACTTTTGACGGATATGATATCGAAAATTTAGATCTACAAAGTGGTGCAGGGTATAATATAGTCGGCCCCGCCCGACTTTAGACTTTCCTTACTTGTTTTTTACTAACATTGTGTTCTACCCCAGGTGATTACCGACTAAAATTTTATGCCTTCAGTTTTTTTAGAAGTATGTAAATGTATGTAAAGGCAATAAACCGCTTTATATATAGCACCCAACTCATTAGACGGATTTGAAATGCACTCAAAAAAAAGTGAACTCTCTATTTCACTAAAGCCAATTTAACTTTATTTTAGTTCATGGAATTATTATGTTTGGGGAAAGTTTCCTTTACTCTAATAATTTTTTGTTTACGTTAGTTAAATTAACTAAAACCGAGGAAAAAACTAAACTCAAATGAAGCATAATGATTAACTAAATTCGTATCTTCTACAAAATAGTTCAGAATTTCTTTAAATTTGTAAATTTTACCAAAAATGCGTCCATCATGAACTTCGTATATCACTAAAGACATTCTTGCAATTTTGAACTCCAAGTTTTTCCTTCAAACTACAAAATTTTCTTTACCAAGTGAAAAAACTTAGTTATGTCTAATAAATTTTCTTGAACTTGTCGAAAAATATTTACTTATTTTGATGACATCGGCGTGATGCCAACGTTTGTAATACTGTTTAGTTAAAATTTTCTACAAATATTCAAAATTTTCTAAAATTAACCGAAACATTTCTTCCTGGTGGGTTCACTGTTTTTTCAGTGTGTGGATCTACAAAGTGGTGCAGGGTATGATATAGTTAGTTTTACTCCACGAAAAACAAACAAAAAACTATTCAAAAGAAACATTTAGCAAGTTCTATTTGTATATAGTAAAACTACTCACCTTGAGTATAAGAACTCACATTTACATAATTTTATTTATAAAACAAATATTTCTTTAAAAACAGTTGTCGGCCATAGTGCGATGCTACTTTTGAGAAATTCCATCTGTGTGATGTCAATACTCACAAAATTGGGCATGTGTAAAAAGTTTGTTCTAATATTATCATGTGGTAATTGGACACGCCCAAAGGAAAATAT
Organism: Haematobia irritans; assembly: GCF_050003625.1. NCBI lineage: Eukaryota > Metazoa > Arthropoda > Insecta > Diptera > Muscidae > Haematobia > Haematobia irritans. The sequence goes on from NC_134399.1 coordinate 162,317,039, forward strand.
ACCTTACTTCAAAGACACGTGACTTTGACAGAGGCACCCAAATTTCAAAGATTCATGTCCTGAAACTTGATGAAGCAAATTTTCTATATTAAAGATTATGAACTTTCTTTTAATAAAAATTTCTTTATTTTAAAGAAATTTGTCATTAATATTGTGTAAATTGTGTGACCTAAAATTTGGGTTGCATAATATTTCATAGTAGGTCAATATTTGTTTCAGTGTATGGTGATGGATATAGAGAGGAAAAACCGATTTCGACATATTACCTCATACATTTTGTGACCAAAAAGAAATGTCTTTTACTTGTCTACAATTATTTCGTTTAGGCCTAAAAGTTATTCTAATTCTGTTTCGAATACACCCTCATATTTCTCAATAGACCAAGTTGTTCACATGTGAAACTAAAATAATCTAAAGTTTTTGAGGTAAATGTAGTGTGACACACATATCCTTCAACTCCTCCATGCCGATTGTATGAGGATACATTTATGTTTATTCCTATATGGATATGCCCGGTTTCTCTATGTATGCATGAATACACCCAAGTGAGTATGTAAGGGGCGGGTATCATTTCATTCATTCGGCATTCACATGCATGACTAGGTGAATGCCGACTCAGCGCCAATGGCTAGAGGTTGTGGTGATGGTGGTGTTATATCCTTTTCCGTTTAAATAAACAAAAAAATCTCGGTTGTTATTTTGGGAACTGGAAAACAAAACATTTTTAAATGGACAAAAATTGTCAAAATAAGAAAAGGCAAGAGCACCAACAACATCATAGGGAGTAAATAAAAATAGATTGACTCTCATGATACTTAGTAGTTAAGGTAGTCCTTTCTTTTGTTTTTGTAGAGCCTGCTGCTGGTCGTGCCTTTGTATGATAGAATTATCTACGGCAGGTCTCCTCCACCAGCTGCTAGTTTTTTGCTGTTTTATGCAAATAGGTAGGAACATATTAGCAACCAGAAACAAGTATATACGGCCGTAAGTTCGGCCAGGCCGAAGCTTATGTACCCTCCATCATGGATTGCGTAGAAACTTCTTCTAAACACTGCATTCCACAATCGAATTACTTAAGTTGCGGTAACGCTTGCCGATGGCAAGGTATCTTAACACCTCCTAACACCATCTTCTAATTTGTATGTAAGTCCGTACGTGGTATATATTAAATCAAAAAAGATCGATCCAATACGTATATAATTCAGTTTGACAAAGTAGACATAAAATTTTGACAAAATTTTCTACAGAAATAAAATTATATCAAAATTTTCTATAGAAATTAAATTTTCACAAAATTTTCTATAGAAATAAAAATGTGCACAAAATTTTCTATAGAAAGAAAATTTTGACAAGAATTTCTACAGCAATAAAATTTTAACAAAATTTTCTATAGAAATAAACTTTTGACAAAATTTTCTATAGAAATAAAATCTTGGTAGATTATTTTTTGGCTCGAGTGACAACCTGATTATGAACGGAATAAAATTTTAACAAAATTTTCTCTAGAAATAGAATTTTGACAAAATTTTCTATAGCAATAAAATTTTGGTAGATTATTTTTGGCTCTAGTGGCAACCATGATTATAAACCGATATGGACCAATTTTTGTGTGATTGGACCAATTTTGGTATGGTCCTTAGCGACCATATACTAACACTACGTTCCTAATTTGAACCGGATCGGGTGAATTTTGCTCCTCCAAGAGGCTCCGGAGGTCAAATCTGGAGAATGTTTTATATGGGGCCTATATATAATTATGGACCGTTATGGACCAATTCTGGCACGGTTGTTAAAGATCATATACTAACACCATGTTCCAAATTACAACCGGATTGGATGAAATTTGCTTCTCTTGGAGACTTCGCAAGCCAAATCTGGGGATCGGTTTATATGGGGGGCAATATATAATTATGGACCGATGTGGACCAATTTTTGCATGATTGTTAGAGACCATATACCAACACCATGTACTAAATTTCAGCCGGATCGGATGAAATATGGTTCTCTTAGAGGCTCAACAAGCCAAATCTGGGGATCGGTTTATATGGGGGCTATATATAATTAAGGACCGATATGGACCAATTTTTGCATGGTTGTTAGAGACCATATACCAACACCATGTACCAAATTTCAGCCGGATCGGATGAAATTTTCTTCCCTTTGTGGCTCCGCAAGCCAAATCTGGGGATCGGTTTATATGGGGGCTATATATAATTATGGACCGATGTGGACCAATTTTTGCATGGTTGTTAGAGACCATATACCAACACCATGTACCAAATTTCAGCCGGATCGGATGAAATTTGCTTCTCTTTTAGGCTCCGCAAGCCAAATCTGGGGATCGGTTTATATGGGGGCTATATATAATTATGGACCGATGTGGACCAATTTTTGCATGAATATTAGAGACCATATACCAACACTATGTACCAAATTTCAGCCGGATCGGATGAAATATGCTTCTGTTAGAGGCTCCACAAGCCAAATCTGGGGATCGGTTTATATGGGGGCTATATATAATTATGGACCGATGTGGACCAATTTTTGCATGGTTGTTAGAGACCATATACCAACACTATGTACCAAATTTCAGCCGGATCGGATGAAATATGCTTCTGTTAGAGGCTCCACAAGCCAAATCTGAGGGTCCCTTTATATGGGGGTTATACGTAAAAGTGGACCGATATGGCCCATTTTCAATACCATCCGACCTACATCGATAACAACTACTTGTGCCAAGTTTCAAGTCGATAGCTTGTTTCGTTCGGAAGTTAGCGTGATTTCAACAGACGGACGGACGGACGGACGGACGGACGGACGGACGGACGGACGGACGGACGGACATGCTTAGATCGACTCAGAATTTCACCACGACCCAGAATATATATACTTTATGGGGTCTTAGAGCAATATTTCGATGTGTTACAAACGGAATGACAATGTTAATATACCCCCATCCTATGATGGAGGGTATAAAAAAGGGTCTGATTTGTTTTGTAATCTTGAGCATAGAAAACAAAGAAGAATATCGTCTGGCATTTTATGAGGTCCAATGCTTCTGTACGATGGCAATTTGGCCCATGGAAAATTTGAATAACCTCCATATGTTACCAAAAGCAATGTCTCATTATAGTTTTTGTTTTCCTTTTTTTGCCAGAGTTTTAAATTTTTTGGCAAATTGCATTTGTAATTTATAACCTCCCGAAACAAAACATTCGTTTTTCTGGTTGTATCCTTAAATTAAGATTTTTTTCCGATATTTCGAGAGAGTGGGGTTTTGCTCTCATAACATTTGTTGAGCAAAAAGCACAAGAAAAAAAGTTAATAACTTAGTAAATTACTAATGTTTTGCTCAGTCATCCATGCGAGTGAAATGTATGACTATGAGAATTTCGATGGAGCAGTACATGCACATGTAGTTTATTGTGAAAAGGGTGTTTCTTTCGTGAATGATAGTTTTTATACCCTCCACCATAGGATGGAGGTATATTAATTTTGTCATTCCGTTTGTAACACATCAACATATTGCTTTAAGACCCCATAAAGTATATATATTGTGGGTCGTGGTGAAATTCTGAGTCGATCTGAGCATGTCCATCCGTTCGTCCGTCTGTTGAAATCACGCTAACTTCCGAACGAAACAAGCTATCGACTTGAAACTTTGCACAAGTAGTTGTTATTGATGTAGGTCGGATGGTATTGAAAATGGACCATATCGGTCCACTTTTACGTATAGCCCCCATATAAACGGACCCCCAAATTTGGCTTGCAGACCCTCTAAGAGAAGCAAATTTCATCCGAGCCGGCTGAAATTTGGTACATGGTGTTGGTATATGGTCTCTAACACCCATGCAAAAATTGGTCCATATCGATCAATAATTGTATAGAGCCCCTATATAAACCGATCCCCCGATTTGGCTTTCTGAGCCTCTAAGGGAAGCAAATTTCATCCGATCCGGCTGAAATTTGGTACATGGTGTTAGTATATGGGCTTTAAAAACCATGCAAAAATTTGTCGACATCGGTCCATAATTATATATAGCCCCCATATAAACCGATCCCCAGATTTGGCTTGCGGAGCCTGAAAGAGAAGCAAATTTCATCCGATCCGGCTGAAATTTGGTACATGGTGTTGGTATATGTTCTCTAATGACCATGCAAAAATTGGTCCACATCGGCGCATAATTATATATAGCCCCCATATAAATGAGCAGAAGTTATCCGATCCGATTGAAATTTGGTACGTGGTGTTAGTATATTGTCTCTAACAACCATGCCAAAATTGGTCCATATCGGTCCATAATTATATATAGCCCCCATATAAGCCGATCGCCAGAGTTGACCTCCGGAGCCTCTTGGAAGACCAAAATTCATCTGATTCAGTTCTAATTTGGTACGTTGTATTTATATTTGGCCTCAAACATCCATGCAAAAATTGGTCGAAATCGGTCCATAATTATATATAGCCCCATCCCTAGATTTGACCTCCGGAGCCCCTTGGAAGAGCAAAATTCATCCGAATCGGTTGCAATTTGGTACATGATGTTAGTATATGGTATCCAACAACCATGCAGGAATTGGTTCATATCAGTCCATAATTATATATAGTCCCCATATAAACCTCCAAACGACCTCCCAATTTGGGGTCTTGGGCTTATAAAAACCGTAGTTTTTATCCAATTTGCCTGAAATTGGAAATCTAGAGGTATCTAAGAACCATCAAAAAGTGTATCGAAAATGGTGGCTTTCGGTCCATATTTTGGAATAGCCCCCATATGTATTTTAGTTCTTTGGCGTCTAGAAACTGTATTTACAATCCTATTTGCCTGAAATTGAAAATCAAGAGGTATTTTAGGACCACAAATTGGTGTGTCGAAAATGGTCTGTATCGGTCCAGGTTTTGGTATAGCTCCCATATGGACCGGTATCCCGATTTTAATTCTTGGGCGTTTAGAAACTGTATTTAAAATCCGATTAGCCTGAAATTATAAATCTAGAGGTATTTTGGGACCATAATGAGGTGTGTCGAAAATGGTCAGTATCAGTTCATTTTTTAGTGTAGCCCCATATAGACCGATCTCCCGATTTTATTTCTTGGGCTTATAGAATCCGTAGTTTTTATCCAATTTGCAAGAAATTGGAAATCTTGAGGTATTTTAAGACCACAAAATCGTGTGTCGAAAATGGGGCGTATCGGTCCATGTTTTGGTGTAGCCCTATGTAGACCGATCTTCCGATTTTACTTCATGGGCTTCTAGAATCCGTAGTTTTTATCAAATTTGCCAGAAATTGGAAGTCTTGAGGTATTTTAAGACCACAAAATCGTATGTCGAAAATGGGGCGTATCGGTCCATGTTTTGGTGTAGCCCCCATATAGACCGACTCCCGATTTTATTTCTTGGGCTTCTAGAATCCGTTATTTTTATCCAATTTGCCAGAAATTAGAGATATAGAGGTATTTTGGGACCATAAAGAGGTGTGTCGAAAATGGTCCGTATCGGTGGATGTTTTGGTATAGGCCCCTTATAGACTGATCGTAAAATCGGGAGGATTTTACTTCTTGGGTTTGTAGAATTCGTAGTTTTTAATTTGAATTCTAGAGGTATTTGAGAACCTTTAAGAGGTGTGTCGAAAATGATGAGAATTGGTCCATGTTTTGGTATAGCCCCCATATAGACCTACCTACCAAATTTATTTCTTGGGCTGCTAGAATCTGTAGTTTTCATCCACTTTTTCCGAAATTGGAAACCTAGGTATTTTAGGACCACATATATGTCAGCCAAATATTGTGTGTATCGAGCCATGTTTTAATATAGCCCCCATATAGACCGATCTCCCGATTTAACTTCTTGGGCTTCTAGAAACCGTAGTTTTTATCCGATTTGCCAGAGAATGTAAATAAAGGGTGATACGCTCAAAATTTGGTCAAGGGAAAACGTGTGTAAATCGGTGAAATCGTTTATTTAAAAAATCAAATTAAATTTCTTTTTCAAGTTCAATTAGAATAAAATTCAGGAAAAATATTCAGTTAGGCTTTCGCTTTTCCAAATCCGAATTGCCGGGCCTCACGCTTGACACCTTCCATCAGATTTTGTACAGCCACCTTGTCCACCTTCTTCGCCGCAGAAAGCCAGTTTGCCTTGAACTGCTGCTCGTCCTTAGTAGTTTTTTTGGTTTTCTTTAGGTTCCGCTTGACAATAGCCCAGTATTTCTCAATTGGGCAGAGCTCTGGCGTGTTGGGAGGGTTCTTGTCCTTGGGAACCACCTGCACGTTCTCGGCGGCCTTTTTACCGTAATGGCAATATGCCAAATCCGGCCAAAACAGTACGGAACAACCGTGTTTCTTCAGGAAAGGCAGCAGACGTTTATTCAAACACTCTTTCACGTAAATTTCTTGGTTGACCGTCCCGGAAGCTATGAAAATTCTGCTTTTCAAGCAACAGGTACAGATGGCTTGCCAAACCAGATATTTCTTTGCGAACTTTGACAGTTTTATGTGCTTGAAAATATCTGCTTTCCTTTTGCCGTATAAAACTCCTGTCCCGGAAGCTGCTTGTAGTCGGCTTTGACGTAGGTTTCGTCGTCCATTACCACGCAGTCAAACTTCATCAGCATCGTCGTGTACAGCCTCCGGGATCGCGCTTTGGTCGTCGTATTTTGTTTATCATCGCGATTTGGAGTCACTACCTTCTTGTAAGTCGATAGTCCGGCACGTTTTTTGGCTCGATGCACGGTTGTAGACGATACACCCAGCTTATTTGCGGCATCTCGGAGAGAGAGGTTAGGGTTTCGCTTGAAACTACCGGCAACTCTCTTTGTCGTCTCAGCGGCTTCCGGGTTTCGATTTCCCCCCGATCCAGACTTCCTGGCTGTCGACAAACGTTCCCCAAACACTTTAATTACATTTGTAACGGTTGATTTGGCAACTTTTAGCGATTTTGCCAGCTTTGCGTGCGAGTAGCTCGGATTTTCGCGATGCGCGAGCAAAATTTTGATACGCTGCACTTTTTGCTTGGACGGCATTTTGACAACTGAATAGTGAATTCCAAAATCAAAATAGGAGCAACATTCTACACACACACTCACCTTCAAAATGAGGGGTGTTCAGGTTTTTTAAATGAACAATTTAAAGAAATACGTCAAGTTTATATTGACCAAATTTTGACCGTATCACCCTTTATACTGGTATTTTAGACACTCAAAAATATGTCTGATGATTTCTCTAAAACTCAAACAAAATTGAAAAAGAAACTTATAAATCCAGAATCTGATCTAGTCTTCACAGGTAGAATCTTAAAATTTATCTTCGGGATGCGTACTGGTTGAACTGATCTGCTTGGGAGAATATTTGTCAGTAAATTCCCTGAAATTCTATATATTATCAAGTAACTCGCTACTGCGAAGAGTTTTCAATCAGTTTAAGATTCGGCCCGGCCGAACTTACTACTGTATGTACTTGTTTTTTTTTTTGTTTTGTTTTGTAGAGACATATATCATTCTTCAAATAGATTTTGTAAATACACTTTAATATTGATCATGCCAAAAACAACACCCTAAAATAGAAATCAGATTATATAAAAATATAAAACATGAAAAAATATGAAATAAATGAGATATTACATTATGCATCATAAATACTACTACGAGTCAGACAGTGTTTTATGGTACTTGTGTTGCGACCACATTAAAATTTAATATGTGTGAAAATTACTACATATATTGTTTGCGATTTATTTTGTGTCCTAAAGATATAGAAATTTTAAAAAATAGGAAATATTTCTTTTTTTTCATAAATAAATTGGTTTTCATTATTTACAAAGTAATAAAATAATTTAAGAAAATTGCAGAGACCGACAAGAAGGAATATAGCTACTCTAGGGATAATTACAGGGGAATAAACTGGGACATTCTGCAGCAATTAAAGGATGAATATTTTGCTGTTATCTTTTCGGCAACACTGGTTTAAGCATCTGACATACGAGGGCGGTTCGGACACTTCTTAGCCTATCAATGAAAGAGAATAGTTAGTTTTTCAAAAATATTTTTATTTTTCAATATAATCTCCTGAAACTTGAATACACTTAGTCCAACGCTTTTCTAGCAATTCTATCCCTTGATTAAAATAGTTTTTCTCAAGGTCTTCAAAATAGTGGTTTACAACTGTAATTGCACCTTCATTTGAGATAAAACGCTTGCCAGCAAGGATTTTTTTAGATTTGGGAACAAATAAAAGTCACTGGGAACTAAGTCAGGAGAATAAGGTGGGTGTTCAAGCAACTCGTACTTTAATTCGTTGATTTTAGCAAATGTTAAAACACTCTTGTGCGCTGGTGCGTTGTCTTGATGAAAAATTATTTTTTGTGTAGTAAGCTAGGACGTTTTTCTCGAATTTGTAAATTTAATTGATCCAAAAGGTTGCAATAGTACTCTGACTTTATTGTTGTACCCTTTTGCAGATAGTCAATCAATAATGTAATCCATCGACTTAAATAAATAAATAAATAAAATACCTTTGAAGTCCCAAAAACCCGTTGCCATAACCATACCAACCGATTGAATTGTTTTTGCCTCATTTGGGGCACTTCTTCCAGCTTCAGTCCATTGTTTGAATTGTTCTTTTGTCTCTGGAGTATAGTGGTGGATCCATGTCTTATCAACAGTTACGAAACGACACTTAAAATCCATTTTATTTCGCTTAAAACTATCCAAACAAGCTTGAGAAATGTTCATTCTTATGCGTTTTTGATCGACTGTTAACAAATGCGGCACCCATTTTGCAGAAAGCTTTTTCATCTGTAGCTCTTCATGCAAAATTAAATGGACTCGATCATTTGAGATGCCCATGATATTAGCAATTTCACACACTTTTATTCGTCGATCATTTAATACCATATCATGCACTTTGGCTACAATTTCTGTTGTTGTTGCTGTTTTTGAACGTCCACTACGTGGTTCATCTTCAATGCTTGTACGACCACGTTTAAATTCAGCAACCCAATTTTTTATTGTTGCATATGAAGGAGCACTTTCCCCTAACACATTCACCATATCATTATGAATTTCTTGTCCCGATAAACCTTTTTTATGTAAATATTTAATGACAGCAACAATTGCTCATTTTTCCATTTTAAAACAAGTAAGGAAAGTCTAAAGTCGGGCGGGGCCGACTATATTATACCCTGCACCACTTTGTAGATCTAAATTTTCGATACCATATCACATCCGTCAAATGTGTTGGGTGCTATATATAAAGGTTTGTCCCACATACATACATTTAAATATCACTCGATTTGGACAGAATTTGATAGACTTTTACAAAATCTATAGACTCAAAATTTAAGTTGGCTAATGCACAGGGGTGGAACACAATTTTAGTAAAAAACAAGTAAGGAAAGTCTAAAGTCGGGCGGGGCCGACTATATTATACCCTGCACCACTTTGTAGATCTAAATTTTCAATACCATATCACATCCGTCAAATGTGTTGGGTGCTATATATATAAAGGTTTGTCCCAAATACATACATTTAAATATCACTCGATTTGGACAGAGTTTGATAGACTTTTACAAAATCTATAGACTCAAAATTTAAGTCGGCTAATGCACTAGGGTGGAACACAATGTTAGTAAAAAAATATGGGAAACGTTTAAATCTGAAGCAATTTTAAGAAAACTTCGAAAAAGTTTGTTTGTGATTTATCACTCGATATAAAATTTGGCACACTTGACTGTAGTACTAATTGTTCTTATTGTGCAAAATTTTAAGCAAATTAGGGTAAAACTCTGGCTTCTGGGGCCATATAAGTCCATATCGGGCGAAATATATATATGGGAGCTATATCTAAATCTCAACTGATTTCTGCCAAAATCAATAGGGATCTATTCTGAGCCAAAACACATACTTGTGCCAAATTTGAAGTCGATTGGACTAAAACTGCGACCTAGACTTTGATTACAAAAATGTGTTCACGGACAGACGGACATCGCTATATCGACTCAAGAGCCCACCCTGAGCATTTTTGCCAAAGACACCCTGTGTCTATCTCGTCTCCTTCTGGGTGTTGCAAACATATGCACTAACTTATAATACCCTGTTCCACAGTGTGGAGCAGGGCATAAAAATAAGATTAAGGGACTTGTAAGTTATATGAAAAGATGATGTACAGTGGGAGAAAATGATATGCCAAGGATATTAAATAATTGTGAGATAGTCGTATATGCTGATGACACATTAATATTTGCTGATGGTGAATCACCGGAACTGTGTGAAAAATACTTGAAGGATGACTAAAAAAATGTAAATGATTGGTTAAAAATGAATAAACTAAAATTAAACGAAAAAAAGTAAGGGCGGGGCCGACTATATTATACCCTGCACCACTTTGTAGATCTAAATTTTCAATACCATATCAAATCCGTCAAATGTGTTGGGGCTATATATAAAGGTTTGTCCCAAATACATACATTTAAATATCACTCGATTTGGACAGAGTTTGATAGACTTTTACAAAATCTATAGACTCAAAATTTAAGTCGGCTAATGTACTAGGGTGGAACACAATGTTAGTAAAAAAATATGGGAAACGTTTAAATCTGAAGCAATTTTAAGGAAACTTCGAAAAAGTTTATTTATGATTTATCGCTCGATATATATGTATTAGAAGTATAGGAAAATTAGAGTCATTTTTACAACTTTTCGACTAAGCAGTAGCAATTTTACAAGGAAAATGTTGGTATTTTGACCATTTTTGTCGATATCAGAAAAACATTTATATGGGAGCTATATCTAAATCTGAACCGATTTCAACCAAATTTGGCACACATAGCAACAATACTAATTCTACTCCCTGTGCAAAATTTTAACTAAGTCGGAGTTAAAAATTGGTCTCTGTGGGCATATGAGTGTAAATCGGCCGAAAGCTATATATGGGAGATATATCTAAATCTAAACCGACTTCAACCAAATTTGGCACGCATAGTTACAATGCTAATTCTACTCTCTGTGCAAAATTTCAACTAAATCGGAGCAAAAAATTGTCCTCAATGGTCATATGAGTGTAAATCGGGCGAAAGCTATATATGGGAGCTATATCTAAATCTGAACCGATTTCAACCAAATTTAACACGCATAGCTACAATGCTAATTCTACTCCCTGTGCAAAATTTCAACCAAATTGGGGTAAAACTCGGGCTTCTGGGACCGTATTAGTCCATATCGGGCGAAAGATATATATGGGAGCTATATCTAAATCTGAACCGATTTCAATAAAATTTGGCACACTTGAAAAACATATATATGGGAGCTATATCTAAATCTGAACCGATTTCAACCAAATTTGGCACACATAGCAACAATACTAATTCTACTCCCTGTGCAAAATTTTAACTAAGTCGGAGTTAAAAATTGGTCTCTGTGGGCATACGAGTGTAAATCGGCCGAAAGCTATATATGGGAGATATATCTAAATCTAAACCGACTTCAACCAAATTTGGCACGCATAGCTACAATGCTATTCTTCTCCCTGTGCAAAATTTCAATTAAATCGGAGTAAAAGATTGGCCACAGTGGTCATATGAGTGTAAATGGGGCGAACGATATATATGGGAGCTATATCTAAATCTGAACCGATTTCAACCAATTTTGCACGCATAGCTAAAATGCTAAATCTACTCCCTGTGCAAAATTTCAACCAAATTGGGCCAAAACTCTGGCTTTTAGGACCATATTAGTCCATATCGGGCGAAAGATATATGTGAGCTATATCTAAATCTGAAACGATTTCTATCAAATTTTGCACACCCGACTACACTACTAATTGTACTCGTAGTGCAAAATTTCAACCAAATTCGGCCAAAAATCTGTCTTCTGGGCCCATATAAGTCCATATCGGGCGAAAGATATATATGGGAGCTATATCTAAATCTAAACCGATTTCAATCAAATTTTGCACACTTGACTATACTACTAAGTGTTATGTTTGTACAAAATTTTAAGCAAATCGCTATAAAACTCTGGCTGCTGGGTTCATATTAGTGCATATCGGGCGAAAGATATATATGGGAGCTATATCTAAATCTGAACCGATTTCTTCCAAAATCAATAGGGTTCTATTCTGACCCAAATTAGGAACATGTGCCAAATTTGAAGGCGATTGGACTTAAATTGCGACCTAGACTTTGATCACAAAAATGTGTTCACAGACTGACGGACGGACAGACGGACATTGTTATATCGACTTAGGGGCCCACCCTTAGCATTATTGCCAAAGACACCATGTGTCTATCTCGTCTCCTTCTGGGTGTTGCAAACATATGCACTAAATAACTTATAATACCCTGTGTGGCGCAGGGTATAAAAATTGCGGATGCGTCTTTTTTGAACACTTGTTGCCAGATCGAAGTAAAATTTAACATGTGTTCATAACAGAGATGGAAGTTTCCAAAACACTTAACATTTTTCTGTTTATACCGCGCTTTTTGTGCTAGGCTAAGAAGTTTCCGAACTGCCTTCGTACGCTTCGAATTTTGTTTTTCATATAAAACTTTCAATTTTTTCAGGATTTGGATGGAATTTTCAATTTTATGAGGGTGGTCATGAATTAAGCTCTTTTTCGCACTAGGACGCGTAACAAATTTTTCATATAAAAATTTCATTTCTTTAAGGATTTTGATGCAATTTTCGATTTTTTGGTGGAGGTCATGAATTAACCTCTTTTTCGCTCTAGGTTAGGTTAGGTGGCAGCCCGATGTATCAAGCTCACATAGAACATTCAGTCCACCACAATGGTGAACTTCTCTTTATTACTGAGTGCTGCCCGATTCCATGTTGAGTTCAATGACAAGGTACCTCCTTTTTATAGCACACACAGAAAGGTCACCAGCATTACTGAGGTGGGATAATCCACCGCTGAAAGACATTTTGGTGTTCGGTCGAAGCAGGAATCGAACCCACGACCTTGTGTATGCAGGGCGGGCATGCTAACCATTGCACCACGGTGGCTCCCCATGGTGCATAGATTAGGAGGTATGGCCCACAAAATTTTTGGTTGGTGGTCATAACTTAGGCACCTTTCGCTCTAGGACGATTAGTTTAGGGATATGAGCAAAACAAGTTTTTCATATAAAAATTTCAATTTGTTCAGGATTTGGATGGAATTTTCGATTTTTTGGGGGAGGTCATGAATTAAGCTCCTTTCCAATTTCGGAGTGAAGATCAGACAGAAGAGAAAAGTCACAGTTTGGTGCTGGTGGCAACACTTCTTTAACGACGATGCAAATCTTAACGAAACTTTGAATAGGGTGCGCTACCGTTAGCTGATATTCATCTTTATCTATCTATCTATCTTTATCTTTAAATCTTAAATCATTTAAATTAAAATTTTAATACAGACCTCATTTATCGAATTTAAAGTCTTTGCCAGTAATATATTAATAAAGCTATTCACGTACAAATAAATGCCAGTTTAAAAATCTAAATTATAACAGATAGTTCAAAGTAAAAAATAGATTCTTAATTAAACAAGTAAGGAAAGTCTAAAGTCGGGCGTGGCCGACTATATTATACCCTGCACCACTTTGTAGGTCTATATTTTCGATACCATATCACATCCGTCAATTGTGTTGGGGGCTATATATAAAGGTTTGTCCACAAATACATACATTTAAATATCACTCGACGAAAGATATATATGGGAGCTATATCTAAATCTGAACCGATTTCTTCCAAAATCAATAGGGTTCTATTCTGACCCAAATTACATGTGCCAAATTTGAAGGCGATTGGACTTCAATTGAGACCTAGACTTTGATCACAAAAATGTGATCAGACGGACGGACAGACGGACATCGCTATATCGACTCAAGAGCCCACCCTGAGCATTATTGCCAAAGACATCATGTATCTATCTCGTCTCCTTCTGGGTGTTACAAACATATGCACTAACTTATAATACCCTGTTCCACAGTGTGGCGCAGGGTATAAAAAATAAAAATAAACCAAAAATGCAAAATTTTCACAATAAGTCTTACTCGATATTTGTAGTGTTTTATCTTTAATCGAAATATTCAATATATTTGTGAATTTAAAGACGATTTCTTTGATTTAAATTTTACTTTGCTTTAAGGGAAATTTTCCTAAGTTCGACGACATACAACTTTAACGGAAGAATGCAAATCTGCAGTATTAGTGTCCTAAGTTTCATGAACTGAAGATTATAAACTTTATTTTAATTTAAATTTCATTATTTTTAAGAAATTTGTCCTTAACACTGTGTAAGCAGTGTGTCCTAAAATTTAGGCTGCATACTCTTTCATATTATATCAAAATTTTTTTCAGTGTACGTATGCAATTTAGATTTTATAAACCTGTTGCCAAATCTCTTTTAAGTTAATAAAAGCAAAAATTATATGATTTTGTTCCTCTTCCTTTTCCTGACACTCGTTGTTTAATCGTTACATGGAGCTATGTTCTATGAAAAATAATTGTTTCCGCACTACCCCAGCTTGACACGTGTGGCACTTTGCATACAAATATCTAATATTATTTAGAAACCGATATTTTCCAACAATATTGCGTTTATATGGAAAATTGCATTTCATTATAAATCAAATAAAATCAGTTGGTGTACCATAATCAAAACCACAAAAAGTTCATGGAAATTAGATCAAATGAAAATAGTCCATAGTTTTAATGAAATTTCACATTGAAACATATTGAGCGAGTCAAATACGAATATATAATAATACCACTCAAATATGAAAACACTGGAAGTCGAAATTGAAGAAATAAATTAGCTTATCTCAATACTTATAAACCGATGTCTATAAATATACCCTGAATCTTATATACCCAAGGTCGTCACCACAAATTAATATCCAACAAAATTTTGGAGAACATTTTATCAAAAAACCTACAAAAACTAAAACAAATTTTATTTTGTCAATATTTTATTTCTATTGAAAATTTTGCAAAATCTTATTTCATTAAATTTTTTTTGGGGGAAATTTTCCAAAAACAAATCTTATTTGGTCAATATTTTATTTCTATAGCAAATTTTGTCAAAATGTTCCATTGAAAATTTTGCCAAATTTTTTTCTATAGAAAATTTTGTCAAAATTTGTTATCTAGGAAACTTTTGTTGTTTCTTTCTAAGAAAATTTTGTTTTTTTATACAAAATTTTGTTAATTGTTTATACCCTTCAACATACACAGAAAAAAATATCACCAAAATATTTCCAATTAAAAAGTTAATTGAAGTTGAAATTTTTTTCAATTAATAAATTAATTGGTACAATTAACTTTTTAATCAAGATAGAAACATTAAGTTAATTTAGTCAATGATTGAAAATTTTAAAATTTTTAATTAAAAAGTTAATTGATACAATTAACTTTTAATCAAATTCGGAAGACTAAGTCAGTTATAAAAGTGATTAAATTTTTGATTAATTTTTTTTTTTCAAACAATGAATTGTCAATCCAACTAAAAATTCTAAGCCAATTCAGAATGTAATTGAAAATAGTTACCTTTGTTTAATTACTAAATTAATTGAGTTTTGCAATCAACATCAATTAAGTTTTTAATTGAATCAATTAAAAACTTAATTGAAATTTGGTAACGAAATCAATTAATTTTTTAATCAAGAATTTTTTCTATGCCCAATTAAAACTGTGATTGATACTATCATTTTCGTGATTGAAGACATTTCAATTAAAAAATTAATTGGATCAATTAATTTCGTGATTGAATCAGAAAAATTTTTTTTTTGTGTAGGATGGGGGTATATTAACTTTGTCATTCCGTTTGTTACACATCGAAATATTGCTCTAAGACCCCATAAAGTATATACATTCTGGACCGTGGTGAAATTCTGAGTCGATCTAAACATGTCGGTCCGTCCCACAGTGGTTCCAAATCGTTTTTATACCCTCCACCATAGGATGGGGGTATATTAACTTTGTCATTCCGTTTGCAACACATCGAAATATTGCTCTAAGACCCCATAAAGTATATATATTCTGGGTCGTGGTGAAATTCTGAGTCGATCTGAGCATGTCCGTCCGTCCGTCCGTCCGTCTGTTGAAATCACGCTAACTTCCGAACGAAACAAGCTATCGACTTGAAACTTGGCACAAGTAGTTGTTGTTGATGTAGGTCGGATGGTATTGCAAATGGGCCATATCGGTCCACTTTTACGTATAGCCCCCATATAAACGGACCCCCAAATTTGGATTGCGATTGCTCTAAGAGAAGCAAATCTCATCCGATCCGGCTGAAATTTGGCACATGGTTTTAGTATATGGTATCTAACAACCATGCAAAAATTGGTTCATATCGGTCCACTTTTACGTATAGCCCCCATATAAACGGACCCCCAAATTTGGCTTGCGATTGCTCTAAGAGAAACAAATTTCATCCGATTCGGCTGAAATTTGGTACATGGTGTTAGTATGTGGTCTCTTACAACCACGCAAAAATTGGTTCACATCGGTCCATAATTATATATAGCCCCCATATAAATCGATCCCCAGATTTGTCCTCCGGAGCCTCTTGGAGGAGCAAAATTTATCCGATCCGGTTGAAATTCGGAACATGGTGTTAGAATGTGGTCTCTAACAAACACGCAAGAATTGGTCCATATCGGTCCATAATTATATATAGCCCCCATATAAACCGTTCCCCAGATTTGATCTCCGTTGCCTCTTGGAGGAACAAAATTCATCCGATCCGGTTGAAATTTGCAACGTGATGTTAGTATAAGGCCGCTAATAACCATGTCAAAATTGGTCCATATCGGATCCCCAATCACACAAAAATTGGTCCATATCGGTTCATAATCGTGGTTGCCACTCGAGCCAAAAATAATCTACCAAAATTTAATTTTTATAGAAAACATTGTCAAAATGTTATTTCTGTAGAAAATTTTGTCAAAATTTTATTTCTATAGAAAATTTTTTCAAAATTTTATTTCTATAAAAAATTTTGTTAAAATTTTATTTCTATAAAAATTTTGTCAAAATTTTATTTCTATAGAAAATTTTGTCAAAATTTTATTTCTATAGAAAATGCTGTCAAAATTTTATTTCTATAGAAACTTTAAACTTATTTATATACGTATTTAATCGGCCTTTTTTAGTTTAGGACGTTTTAAGATACCTTGCCATCGGCAAGTGTTACCGCAACCCAAATAATTCGATTGTGGATGACATTCTTCAGTAGAAGTTTCTACGCAATCCATGGTGGAGGGTACATAAGCTTCGGCCTGGCCGAACTTACGGCCGTATATATTTGTTTTTATCAACATAATTTTTTCTGTTTGTGAAAGCTGAAGTGTTTTCCTCTAAATCATCGAAATCGGTTCAAAATTGCGGAGTTGACAGCTAAAACAAAATCTCATACCCCTGAGGTGACCAATTGTCAACGCCTACAGGTCAGCCCGTGGACCCACTAGGGACCCACAAATTCGCAATCCTGGAGCAAAATACTTCAGCTTCCACACACAGAAAAATTTATGTTGATATCTTTATCCGTTCAAAAGTTACAGAGTTATTTCCAAAAAAGCGATTTGGAACCACTGTGCGTCCGTCCGTCTGTTGAAATCACGCTAACTTCCGAACGAAATAAGCTATCGACTTGAAACTTGGCATAAAGAGTTATAATTGATGTAGGTCGAAAGATGTTGCAAATGGGCCATATTGGAGCACTTTTACGCATAGCCCCCATATAAACCGACCCACAGATTTGGCTTGCGGAGCCTCTTCGAAAAGCAAATTTCATCCGATACGGTTGAAATTTTGTACGTGGTGTTAGTCTACGGTCTCTAACAACTATGGAAAAATTGCTCCATATCGGTCCATAATGATATAACATATAGCCCCAATATAAACCGATCCCTAGATTTGACCTCCGGAGTCTTTTGGAAGAGTAAATTTCATCCGATCCGGTTGAAATGTTGTACGTGGTGCTAGTCTATGATCTCTAACAACCGTGGAAAAATGTGTCCATATCGGTCCATAGTTATGTATAGCCCCCATATAAACCGATCCCCAGATTTGAACTCCGCAGCTTCTAGGAGGAGTAAAATTCATTCAATTCGCTTGAAATTTGGTACATTGTGCTAGTATAAGACCGCTAACAATCATGCAAAGCCTGGTTCATATTAGTCTATACTTATATAGCCCCCAGATAAACCAATCCCCAATCACACAAAAATTTGTCCATATCGCTTCAAAATATATAAAGCAACCCCGATATTTCAATTCTGGCTCTCTAATTGCAGCG
Source organism: Haematobia irritans (assembly GCF_050003625.1). Lineage (NCBI taxonomy): Eukaryota > Metazoa > Arthropoda > Insecta > Diptera > Muscidae > Haematobia > Haematobia irritans. Next base: position 162,335,316 of record NC_134399.1, read on the forward strand.
CAGAACTTCATACCCGATCGTAATTATTTGTAGACCTCCCTATATATCATATACCGATCAAGAACTGAATTATCAACTTATTTAATCGTTTTTATAACCTCCACCATAGGATGATGGGTATATTAACTTTGTCATTCCGTTTGTAACACATCGAAATATTGCTCTAAGACCCCATAAAGTGAATTCTGGGTCGCGGTGCCATATCAGTCCATAACTATATATAGCCCACATATAAACCATTCTCCAGATTTGACCTCCGGAGCTTCTTGGAGGAGCAAAATTCATCCGATCCGGTTGAAACTTAGTATGTGGTGTTAGTTTATGGTCTCTAACAACCATGCTAAAATTTGTCCATATCAGTCTATAGTTATATATAGCCGATCGCCAATCACAAAAAAATTGGTCCATATCGGTTCATAATCATGGTTGCCACTGGAGGCAAAAATAATCTACCAAAATTTTATTTCTATAGAAAATTTTGTCAAAATTTTATTACTATAGAAAATTTTCTCAGAATTTTATTTCTATAGAGAATTTTGTCAAGGTTTTATATCTACAAAAAATGTTGTCAAATTTTTTTTCTATAGAAAATTTTGTCAACATTTTATTTTTATAGAAAATTTTATCAAATTTTTTTTCTATAGAAAATTTTGTCAAAATTTTATGTGTAAAGAAAATTTTATCAAAATTTCATTTTTATAGAAAATTTTTTAAAAAATGTATATCTATAGAAAATTTTGTTAAAATTTTATTTGTATAGGAAATTTTGTCAAAATTTTATTTCTATAGAAAATTTTGTCAAAATTTTATTTCCATAGAAAATTTTGTCAAACTGAATTATGTACGTATCGTCCTTTTTTTATACCCTCCACCATAGGATGGGGGGTATATTAACTTTGTCATTCCGTTTGTAGCACATCGAAATATTGCTCTAAGACCCCATAGAGTATATATATATTCTGGGTCGTGGTGAAATTCTGAGTCGATCTGAGCATGTCCGTCCGTCCGTCCGTCTGTTGAAATCACGCTAACTTCGGAAACAAGCTATCGACTTGAAACTTGGCCCAAGTAATTGTTATTGATGTAGGTCGGATGGTATTGCAAATGGGTTATACGGTCCACTTTTACGTATAGCCCCCATATAAACGGACCCCCAAATTTGGCTTGAGAGGCCTCTAAGAGAAGCAAATTTATTTAAAATAGGTTCACATCGGTCCATAATTATATATAGCCCCCATATAAACCGATCCCAAGATTTGGCTTTCGGATCCTCTAAGAGAAGCAAATTTCATCCGATCCGGCTGAAATTTGGTACATGGTGTTAGTATATGGTCACTAACAACCATGCAAAAATTGGTCCATATCGGTCCATAATTATATAAAGCCCCCATATAAACCGATCACCAGATTTGACCTTCGGAGCCTCTTGGTAGACCAAAATTTATCTGATGCAGTTGAAATTTGGTACGTGATGTTAATATATGGCCTCAAACACCCATGCAAAAATTGGCCGATATCGGTACATATTTATATATAGGCCCCATATAAACCGATCCCCAGATTTGACCTCCGGTGCCTTTTGGAGAAGCAAAATTCGTCCGATCTGGTTGAAATTTGGTACGTGGTGGTAGTATATGATATTTAACAACCATGTGAGTTGAAATTTGTGGATAACAGTCTTTCGTAGAAGTTTCTACGCAATCCATGGTGGAGGGTACATAAGATTCGGCCTGGCCGAACTTACGGCCGTATATACTTGTTTTAGTTTAATATATACCACTTATGGACGAACTTACAATTTAGTAGACGGCATTAGGAAGTTTTAAGATACCTTGCCATCGGCAAGTGTTACCACAACCCAAGTAATTCGATTGTGGATGACAGTATTTAGTAAAAGTTTCTACGCAATCCATGGTGGAGGGTACATAAGCTTCGGCCTAGCCGAAGTTAGGGCCGTATATACTTGTTTTTTTCTAATATATACCACGTATGGACTAACTTACAATTTAGAAGACGATGTTAAAAAGTTTTTAGATACCATAACCCAAATAATTCGACTGTGGATGTTAGCCTTTAGAATAAGTTTCTACGCAATGAACCTATTCATTAATCCCTTTAATTCCAATTATCCATAAGATTCAGCTTGGATGCTCTGCCTGTTCTTTTTTTAGAGAATTCCATATTGACGTAAGCATTAATGTCCCTCAATTTTCAACATTACTGCATACAGAATTTTGCACAAATCCGATTTCCAGTTGTGATGTGAAAACTCTAGGTAAAATCCCACATGAGAATATTTTCAATGTGAAACACAATACACATGGAAATGAGTTTATAAAAGCCTTGGTTGCTGAATTTGTATGCAAAATTAGATTACCCCATACGAATGGACTGTTGATGGTATTTTTTTTTTTAAATTTTGTGGCTATTATTGTGATGGTAAATCTAAATGCAATTAAATACAGAGAACAATAAAATAAAACGCAATATTTATTAAAAAAAATACGAGAACCTCATAAGTTATATGACGCCGAAGTTATTTTAAATCAGTTTGTGTTTTGTTAAAGTATACATGTTATATTCTTTACTACACTCAAAAGAAATAAACCCTGTAGGGCCCTAAAACAATTTATATCTATTTTAGTTCATGGAAGTTTCCTTGACTTTAATAAGTTGGCTCAATGAACGTTGGCTAACTTAACTTAAAAGAGGTACAAAATTATGCAAAAATGAAGCACACAAATTTACTAAATTCGTATATCCCAAAAACTACTGCAGAATTTCTTAGCATTCAAGTGATGTCAGATTGTCTGCTGTCATCACTTTATAACCTTCAATAATTGTTTTAAAAGTTTTTTTTTTATACCTCCAAACAGACAACTTCAATGTTGGACTACAGTGGTCCTGGTTAGGTTAGGTATAGTGGCAGCCCGATATTTCAGGCTCACTTAGACTATTCAGTTCACTGTGATACCACAGTGGTGAACTTCTCTCTTATCACTGAGTGCTGGCCGATTCTATGTAAAGCTCAATGATAAGAGACCTACTTTTTATACCTGAGTCCGAACGGCGTTCCACATTGCAGTGAAACCACTTAGAGAAGCTTTGAAATACTCAGAAATGTCAACAGCATTACTGAGGTGGGAAAATCCACCGCTGAAAGTGTTTGGTCGAAACTGGGTTCGAACCCACGACCCTGTGTATAAAAGGCGGGCAAGCTAACCATTGCACCACGCTGGCTCCCCTGGTCCTGGTTGTGATAAAGCCCCCATATACGAGGGCAGTTCGGAAACTTCTTAGCATAGCACAAAAAGCGCGGTATAAACAGAAAAAAGTTAGGTGTTTTGGAAACTTCCATATCTGTTATGAACACATGTTAAATTTTGTTTCGATCTGGCAACTCCTTTATATAGAAACAGGTGCTCAAAAAAGACGCATTCGCAATTTTTTAACACTGGAAAACTTATAAATGCGCCCTGCCATTAAATATTTACATAAAAAAGGTTTATCGGGACAAGAAATTCATAATGATATGGTGAATGTGTTAGGTGAAAGTGCTCCTTCATATGCAAAAATAAAAAATTGGGTTGCTGAATTTAAACGTGGTCGTACAAGCATTGAAGATGAACCACGTAGTGGACGTTCAAAAACAGCAACAACAACAGAAATTGAAGCCAAAGTGCATGATATGGTATTAAATGATCGACGAATAAATGTGCGTGAAATTGCTAATATCATGGGCATCTCAAATGATCGAGTCCATTTAATTTTGCATGAAGAACTACAGATGAAAAAGCTTTCTGCAAGATGGGTGCCGCATTTGTTAACAGTCGATCAAAAACTCATAAGAACGAACATTTCTCAAGCTTGTTTGGATCGTTTTATGCGAAATAAATGGATTTTAAGCGTCGTTTCATAACTGCTGATGAGACATGGATCCACCACTATACTCCAGAGACAAAAGAACAATCCAAACAATAGACTGAAGCTGAAGGAAGTGCCCCAAAGAGGGCAAAAACAATTCAATCGGCTGGTAAGGTTATGGCAACGGTTTTTTGGGACTTCAAAGGTATTTTATTGATTGACTATCTGCAAAAGGGTAAAACAATAAATTCAGATGTACAAATTCGAGAAAAACGTCCTGACTTACAAAAAAAAAAAAAACATTTTTCATCAAGACATCGCACCATCGCACAAGAGTCAATGGCTAAAATCAACGAATTAAAGTACGAGTTGCTTGACCACCCACCTTATTATCCTGATTTAGCTCCCAGTGACTTTTACTTGTTCCCAAATCTAAAAAAAAATCATTGCTGGCAAGCGTTTTACCTCAAATGAAGATGCAATTACAGTTGTAAACCACTATTTTGAAGACCCTGAGGCAAACTATTTTAATCAAGGGATAGAATTGCTAGAAAGGCGTTGGACTAAGTGTATTGAAGTTTCAGGAGATTATATTGAAAAATAAAAATATTTTTGAAAAACTAACTATTCTCTTTCATTGATACGCTAAGAAGTTTCCGAACCGCCCTCTTAAGGCTTATATTTCACTTCACCGACTTCTAGATACCTTAATTTGTATACCCCACGCCATACTTTGCAATAAGGTATTAT